>NC_140593.1:566497263-567697263 GCF_964204655.1 Triturus cristatus
TACATGTACTATAATTTTTTTTAAAAACACCAGGTACCCTGTAGACTGTAGTAATATGCCATCCAAGATTTTGCCGAATTGTACCGTATAACTGTCAGATAATAAGAGAAATCAGCAACTCTTTTCAATATAAGCCAGCTGATATCGTGGATGGACTAAATAAGGATGTTCATGATCTCCTAAACACATGCGACTGCAGCTTCAGCATTTCCAGGAAGATTCTCTAAAAGAAGTGGTGGAGCTGAGAAATTCAGTTAGATCATGATCACCATTGGATCCATGATCAACCAAGATCTTCAGTTTAGCAACGGACATAATCTCCCTTATTCTAACAAATAGCATTACTCAATTTGTATAATGTTTTAGGTTGTATTATAATGCTTTTATTCTGGGACAGTTGGTAAACTGCCATTGAGCACTGGATGCTCGAGTCAGAGGTTCCCGGAGATTCTTCTTGAATAAAGACATTGATGTTTCAGTCTTCAGTCTCCTTTCAGTTTGTCCAGCGTAGAGGAGGAGAACACAGCTCAATTTTGGCGACAAGTTGTGAGAGAGCTGCCATACACCGAAACAGACTGTTCAGATAACGTTACAGAGCAACACTGCAGTGATTCGCAAGACAATAGATTCCACCCTTGGCAAGTAATGGTTAGTTTCACTTGTTACTTCGTACAGTGTGACAAGAAGTAACCCTAGTTTCCAGTGTCTCAGAGGGGAGGTTAGGCGGGCTACTTTAGAGGAACAGTTTGGCTGCGCTAGAAAAAGCAGTGTGTTCCATGAATTAACATAGTTCAGTAATAGACTTATGAAATAAATCCACATATAAACGTGGAAAGAGTTTCCAGCCTCGTTTCCTTGGTGTTGGAGACTACGTTAAAGACCTTTGGCCTGTCGCAGACCAATAGTTAGGGAATACAGGGTGAATTTATTTTCTTGCTCTTTCAGAACAAACTCAAGCGAGCCTGGCAGTTTCAAGAGAGACTATAATTCACAAGTGCATATCAAAGAATACATGATTTTATATTGATTTTCTAGATGACATTTTCTTAGCCACAATATGAAGATAAAGTATGAGCCGTTGATATATTTGCCACTTCAAGAGTTATTATTGAATGGTGAATGATCATAAACTATGCATGCAGTGATGTGCACACTTATCAACAGAGAATTGTGCGTGCGGTGCCATGCTCACCTCTGTAGCTCGCAAGAAGCATAAGACGACGCTTTTTAGATACTTTGCTTTATTTTGATATTCAATTTTTTTCTTTTGGTGTGCAGCATTTAACTACAAATAACAAAATGATGTTATCTCCATCATATCGGCACTGTAGTATTTGTATTCTATCAATTTACTGGAATTGTATGCGTCACAGTGTTTAGTACCATGGAATCTGTGATTCAACCACCACCTTTTCTAGAGTGTCTTGGAGAACCACAAATCATTTGGAGAAGCTAGTTGGATGCTTTTGAGTCTTATTTTGGAGATATAGGGGCATCAGGATTTAGGCCTGAATGGAAATCAAATGGATTTTGCTACTTTCTCAAGGGAGGGATATTTTTAGGCATCTTCCGAAGTTAGATCCTAATATTGTTTAAAAGACGGATAAAAATTAGATTGTAATCAAGAAATTAGAAGCAAGTTTTGATGTAATGCAGAGTTTATTGGTACCTAAACACACTTATTAAAGGATATCAATGTCCGTAAGAGTGTGGAACCATACATTAATGCACTCCGTCGTCTAATTTCTGAATGCAACTTTGGGAATTATTGTGGCCTGCTTGTCTCGGACCAGTTTGGTAATCATTGTTGGGACAAAGGTATACAGCAAAGATTAATCTCAATGAGGAATGTGTCTTTCGGCGAGAAAATACCCATAGCTAAAAGCTTAGATGTGGACCCTCTTCAAAACCAAAAGAGTGACAAGACAATGACCAAAGGGTATGACGGTAACAGGTCGTTTTTTGAACAAAGGAACACCTGTTGTAGGTGTGGGTTGCCTGAATACATAAAAGGGGAAAGGCCGAGGCCTGTAAGCAACGTATGCTGCAGACTGTGTAACAAGGATGGTGGT
The DNA here is from genome assembly GCF_964204655.1 of Triturus cristatus. Classification (NCBI taxonomy): domain Eukaryota; kingdom Metazoa; phylum Chordata; class Amphibia; order Caudata; family Salamandridae; genus Triturus; species Triturus cristatus. The sequence continues at coordinate 566,499,336 of NC_140593.1, forward strand.
TGTGCAAAAGTGTGACAGTGCACCGAATGATTGTCAGAAACGATTGGCATGAAGAACGACAAACCTGGATCAAGTTCTTTGATTGATTAAGTAAATAACAAGATATGTTTTTAGTATTACATGATGAAGTCAGGAGTGAAGGTGAGGCAGAGTGTGGTGAACTGTATGTTGAGACCACTGCTGGTGAATAAGTTTTGAATTTGCTAGTTCAATTTAGAGCTATAATCACTATAATCACCAAAGAGTTATTTTAAGAAGTGTGGGAAGACAGACCTCCTGAGCCTCCAAAGGGCTCATGTCTCTTACGAAGGAAGGAGTATTGAGCTAATATTCTTTTTTTAAAGATGTACCAGAATTCAGGGCAAAATATATGTGGCTGTTAAGGGTTTGAAAATACTTGGGTTATTTTATCAAGGGTTAAGGGTTGTTCAGGATGGTAGAAGACCATGCACAAAGGGTCATGTTTTGGTGATACAAGTGGATGGTGATGTAGGATCAATGTTAAACTGTTTTTCCAGTCTTTTGCCAATTCTTTGGGCAGAAACCTCTTGGTTTTGGGGTTAAACCAAGATCAAGCAAGGAGCTATACCTGTGAAAGTAGGGAAAAAGATGAAGCCAAAATGTGTCTCATAGTCTCAGTAGACGTTGAAGCTGCAAGTGCTATAACGTAGAAAGAATGGCATGAGGCATTTAAAGGCAGTGTGGTGTTGCAAGAAGTTGTAAGTTATGTCAGGAATGGCTGGCATAAAGGAAAATAGATTGTCTCAGTCTTTGCAACCCATTAGCAATGTCTTCACAAAAAAAAAAGAATTAAAACAAATTAATAAATAAATAAATAAATCGGTGGAGGATGGTTTATCTATGCTAGCTGAGAAATTGGTTCCCCCAGACATTTTGAGCACAGAGATTCTTTGTAGTGGACATGAATGACGTGTAGGTTCTACTTAGATTTAACAAAGAATTTGACTGATTTATTAGTGGCCTAGAATGGATAGGGATGTATAGGGTATCAGGATGAATTGTCTGTTATGGCAAATTGAAAAAAAGGGTCTTTCTACGAGTGTTCTACCTTTGCATCATGACTACAACCAGTCCATAGAACATGGCAGAGATTTATTTGCTTGCTCCCTTGAACTCTCTTGACCTACATCATCAGTATGGAGTACGTTTTTTTTTTTTTACTCTAAATGGCTGTTGCGCAGTTTATTATCGAACCGGAGTACTAAAAGTATAATAGAGTAACAGAGTTCATGAAAGCTGTGTTTTCAAGAGAGGTATTGCCAGACATTGTATTGTCTGACAATGGTATGCAATTTGGGAGTGAGGAGATGGAGGCTTTCCTGAGAGGGTGGGAGTAAAGAATAGGAGAAGCTCTTTATATTATCCTCAAATGGTTGGACTGATAGTGCCTATGAACCAAATAGGATTGAGTATGTGAGGTGTTGTGTGGGATGAGAACAAGGTTATGGCTCGATAGTAGCACCCCTCATTCGGAGATGGAAGTATCTTTTAAACTTTTGAGGGGACGACAACTAATTTCAAAACTGAGCCCACAGTGGATGAAGAAGTGATTGGAAGATGGAAGTGGATCTCAAGAGGTTGATGGTTTGAGATCTAGCGTGGAGTTGACACATACAGAAGCTGGAATTCGAAGCAAAGAAGAGTCATGGTCACCCAATTTCAAGTGGGTGATGTGGTACACATCAGGAAGACATGGCACGCAAGTAAAGGAAGCCCCAAGTTTCAAGGTCCAGTTGTGGTCAACAAAGTTTGTGGTAATGCTATTAGGGTTGGTGTAGAACAGTGGAGGAATGTTAATAAAGTATTGAGAGATGGAGAATTCTAAACAAGTTTGGATGACTTACTTGGACAAGGCAATAAAAAATTGTTTTAAAAAAAAAGAAAAACACTGCCGAAGAGTCTATGGTCCACAGAAGCAATCGCATTCATAGACCAGCTTTAAGTCTTAGCTGCCGATGACTCTCATTAGCAGTAGTCGTCTTCCTGGTTACAGCTTCTTGTTTTTCAGGTTCGTGTTTAAGTATTACTGAGATTTCGTTGTGGTCTCATTGACACCGCATAATATATTGGTGTGTCTTGTCCTGTGTCACATGTGTTGTTGCATTTCGTCGTGTGGTTCAGTCATGCATAACTTGAGTGGACTTGGGGTTGAGTGTCATCCATGGGGGAAGACTGTCAAGAGAAACATCAACTTATTTATTTAAAAAGAATCTCAGCATGCCACCGACTAATACATCCAGTTCTCAGCATCCGCCAAACCACCCAGAGGGCCTACTAAAGGGAGCCAGATGCCCGGATCATCCTAGTTCAGCGAAGGGCATAGATTATACAACAAGGAAAATCACCATCACCATTGGTCACCCAGAGACAATCAAGCCTCTGGGTTCTCAACAGTCGAACACAGACGGCACTACCCTCAAAGCATCATGAAGATACTCACCAACAGCCCTCAAATCAAATCGGGGTAGTTATATCTGCTCATGGAAGGTATTTGTGCTTTTCTTAGTGCCTCCCACAGGACAGTTTTCCTGATTTCTAATAGTGCGGGCAGATAAATAGGAGGTATAATAATGACTCTTCCCCCTTTCCGCATAGCCGACATTCTTTAGTTGACCATGTGTGTTTTCGTTTGGGGGTCAGGTCCTTCGTGGGGTATGCCCCCAGCCGCGTCAAGTAATGCTTTTTGTGATATGAAAAATGTTCAGACAGGTACAGTTGGTGTTTTAGAGTTTGGTACGATTGTATCACAGCCCAAACATTTTTTTTTTTTTTTAAATGGCTGTTTTGTCGGCTAATAAAGAAGATCGTTTGATCCCGTTGTTCACAACGGTTTTAAATCTGGAAAACGTTGTGGCAGTTTGACAGGCCTCCTCTAACTGTAGTGCCAGGAGAGATTGTTTTAGGACTGTAGTAATGGAGTGGTTTAGCCTGGTTTAATTTTCGATCTCCACCCAGCAGCGGTGGGCTAGAGTATTATCTTCGGCTGCCCTCATCCTCCAGTAGTATTTGACTAGTGTGCCTTGTCTGGCTGGCTTCTGATTTTTTAGACCACATTCCAATCGAATTTGAGCTTGTGAAATGTGTCAGGGAATTAAAAACAAGCGCTTGAAGAAGATGGATTGTGCTGTGTTTAGAGCTGTAGCATCTTTGATATTCCATATTTCTGAGCCGTATGATATGGAGGGTATAAATTTAACTGCGATTACTTTGAGCAAGTGCCCTGTTGAGCAACCTGAATGCTTTTTCTGTAAGCTTTTAAATGCGAAGAGCAGTTGTTTGGCTTTCATGCGGCCTTGGTCCAGAAGTTGTTTGAAATTAAGATCAATCAATCAGGAAATTTGTAGAACGCACTACTCGCCCGTGAGGGACTCAAGGCACATGCGGGGAGGGGGGTGCGGGGGTGCTGCTATTGCTCGAAAAGCCAGGTCTTGAGTAGCCTCCTGAAGGTTAGTAGGTCTTGGGTCTGCCGTAGGAGGATGGGGAGGGTGTTCCAGGTCTTGGCGGTGAGGTAGGAGAACGATCTGCCGCCGGAGGTCGCTCTTCGGATGCGGGGGGATGGTAGCGAGGACGCGGTCGGCGGAGCTGGCGGTTCGGGGTGTAGAAGGGGAGTCGTCTGTTGAGGTATGCCGATCCGGGGTCATGGAGTGCCTTGTGTGCGTGGATGAGGAGCTTGAAGGTGATCCTCTTGTTGGCGGGCAGCCAGTGCAGGTCTCTCAGGTGGGGTGCGATGTGGCTGTTTCAAGGGATGTGGAGGATCATGCGGGCAGAGGCATTCTGTATGCGTTGCAGTCATTTGAGCAGTTTGGCTGGGGTTCCAGCGTAGAGGGCATTTCCGTAGTCCAGCCTGCTGCTGACGGGGGCCTGGGTGACCGTTCTTCTTGTGTCGGTGGCGATCCACCTGTAGATCTGGCGGAGCGTGTTGAAGCAGGAGGATGAGACGGCTTTGACTTGCTTGGTCATGGAGAGCATTGAGGATGAACCCCAGGTTGCGTGCATGGTCTGTGGGTGTCGGTGCTGCTCCCAGGGCGGTCAGCCACCAGGAGTCGTCCCAGGCTGAGGGGGTGTAGCCGAGGATGAGGACCTCCGTCTTGTCCGAGTTCAGCTTCAGACGTCTGTTCTTCATCCATTCGATCGACGCCTTTCATTCCTTCGTGGAGGTTGGTTTTGGCGGTTAGGGGGTCCTTGGTGAGGGAGAGAATCAGCTGTGTATCGTCGGCGTAGGAGATGATGTTGAGGTCGTGCAGTCTGGTGACGTTTGCGAGCGGGACCATGTTTTATTAAAACAAATTTTATTCGTCAAACAGCACATAAACAGCAGGGCCCTGTAACCCATGAGCATCTGCATAATCAAAGCATGTAATGTTGAACTTGACATATTTCACAAAAGTACCCAAGGAAAAAAAAACTTGAGGCAAATGCAATAAAATCGAGAACTCACCCCCCCACCCCTTCCCCGTGATCGCACCATACGCCCACACTCAGACAAACCCATTTGCATATTGCTGTAATGCTATCCACCAGAGTTCCTCCTCCCACCCCTCCCTTTTATGATTTTAATGAAATCAAATAAAAGTATTTTTTTACTAGACTTGACCAGTTCTCAGGTAAGCGGCAACTCATCAACTGTCACCAGTTAAATAAAAACATTCTTATACATCCTAGAACATTCTACACTCTTCGAAGAACACCAGATACGCTATTTAAAAAAAATTATATATTTCTTTATTGATTTTTGGTACGAATACAATATCAAAACAGCATGTTAGTATTGCGCCAGCAGTAATACAATACTGCGTCTAAGGCCTTAGTTCCATGCGTTAAATAGGCAAAGCTGTTCAAGACATAGCGTTTCTAAATTAAATCTATGGGAAAAATAACTAAAAGGACAAACATCAAACAATAACAAAAGCAGGCAATACCAAGCAGGTGTACTTTGTGAGGCAAGCAAAGACAGGTGTCTTTACAGCGACCTTCAGAATTGGGGAGTGAATGCTAGTCAGTAGGTACACAGAGGACACTGTGCACGCTGTTAAGGGAGCAGACTAGCCAAGGCTAATCAGAAGAGGCTTGGGTGTCACAGCAACAGGTTATTGTAGAAATGTGGAGAGTGCGAAAATGGTTATGTCGGAAATTCGGTGTTGCAGGTAATAACAATCGTAGGTCATGGGGGGGTGCATCTAAGGGGAAAGGGAGTACTTATTGGTCCCCTCTTGAAAGCAGTGTAAGAGATCATCCAATACCAGAGAAATGGGGTGCTTCCAGAGGCCTCTGGCTTCCTCTGCTCTCATGATAGCAGTCTGTTTAAGCGCGAACCAACCGTGAATGTTGCCAAGCCATGGGTAAGGCCATGCTGTCATCACATGCACTAGGGAATTCTGTTATCTAAACAAGCTGCAAAGTGACTTGATCAGTACTGAGGCAAAGACAGGCAGGACCCCACCATGGGGAGCAAGTCAGCATCAGGTATGTGACAAAGGGGGCATCAGGTGTTCGCCCCAGGGAAAAACATGCTAATCGTGGCAGGAGACGGGTATGCCCTATGTAGCACAACAAATTGAATACGTTTGAACCATGTGTCCTCAGAGAGAGATCAGTGAAGCCAGCACTCTTTCCCATTCCGTTTCTCACCTGTGTCTAAGTCTAGCGAGGGAAAGAAGAGTGCGCACAACAATAGCCTTGGTCGACCAGCTGATAAGGCCACAGCCATTTCCAATGGAGTGGATATATTGCACAACGGCATGAGTAGGTGTTTTCTGTCACCACAATGTTCCAGCTGGGGCTGAAAATATGAACCAATGTGCAATAGGTTAAGAACTTCCCCTATGAATGTTCAAGTGGTCTGCTAGTTTGTCAAAGGGTAACAGGTTGCCATACAAAAAAAAAACTAAATCCCCCCACGGTTATCATTTTCTCAGAGTGCCAACGCTGTAGGTCAGCGGATCTTGAAGAGCCTCAAGTTTGTTGAGAGTCTAACAGGATAATGGAAGGGCCATAGGGAGAGTTGGGGCTGTGATAAGCAGGCTTCTTTGGCAGCAGTAATGTGTCACTGAAGTAGGCATGGATAAGAAGGAATTGAAAATAACATATGTTGGCCTAGCTTCAGGACACAGGTTACAGTAACTGAAATCCAATAGTATTTGTTCTGTGCATCAAAAAGAATTATATTTTTGGGAGATATGCATTAAAACTAAATAGTTTATTTACCTGTTGAAAGTTTTCGGGCCTTGTGGGAGGTAAGCAAACTGTTCTACTAAAATTATATGTGATTTTATTTGTGCTTTTACAATTTTAAATGCTTATTGCAATCATATGGTCACAGGTGAGGTGTCAGCACGTTTTTTTAATTTCTTATATTTTGTCTGGCACCGGTAGCAATGAGCCAGGAAGCACTCCCAGAGTTGCCCTTGTATGTAGTGACGGAAGCAGTTCAGAAGCTGGGCAATCTTCTCATCTCAGAAAAATACACGAGGCATGACACAGATTGGAGCATAATTTGGTTCTTCCCTGCCGCATAATTCCAGTGGCACTGGTTATATGGAGAATGGTAACAAATTAATGAAAGATCAACTAATGGTGTATCTTACTCAGGTTTCCATCATAGCAGGCTTGTCTAACAATTTGCACTTTCCCAAAACTCACCAACACCTGGTTCTCAAAAAGGCTTGCAACATTTCTGTTTTGTTATACAACCAAGCATCTGGAATGATGTATAGTCTAATTCTGCAAATTATTCCCTACTGTGCTAGAGCTTATGAATTATAATTACCAGCGCTAAGCGTTCACGTTAACATAGTTGCAATTACATGACAAGCTTCAACCTGCACACATGTTTTGCGCGTACATACCTAAAGGTTACTCTAAAAAGCAGGGCTTCACAACAGCAACGGCTCCGGTCAAGCCCGTTTAGTCCGGCGTACATGTGCAAGTTAAAATGTTGTAAACTGCGTCAACATCTGAAAATTACATCTCCTAAAGAGTCAATTATTGCACTGACGTAAACAGTGGCCTACTAGTCCGCGCTATTTCCAGGCCACATCATAAAATAAGGCGGACTGCCCCTCATTGACATTTTTGCACCTGCCGTTTCATGTGCTCTGCCCCACAATCATATTTCAAGTAACATTTTGCATTGCTTAACTAAAACATTTTTATATATAAAAAACGTTTGAAACTACAAATAACTCATCAGTTTGGTAAACTGCTTTCGTAACAAATACTTTAACCGGTTCTACATCGCGATTGCTGAATATTTACAAACTTCTAACGTTTTGAGCCACAATTGTTTTTTGTAACATGAGATTTCCAATCCCTTTATCAAATTTGATTACAATCTTAAAAAAAATAGTCAGACCGTATTTACTTACAATACGAAAATTTAGTCCGTAATGATCATATTGTCAAAGGAGATGTGAACAATAGGAGAATTATTTTTTGACAGTCTTTCAACCATGAGTCTTGAAATGCTTTGGGTCAAAGGACAGCTGAAAGGAATGTATTCTGGCATTCAAAAATTCTTGACTGAAATAAAGCAACCTACATTGAGCTTGTTTGTATTTGGCAGAGGCCAATTAATACACCCACACTGGAATTTTGTAATACTAATAGTCACGTATAATTATTTTAATTAAACTTACCCAACACTAAAAACAAAAAACACAACTGATTTCATTGTCGTGGTTATATTTGCAGACCGGAAGATTTTAGCAAGATCATTCCCATGACTAATGGAACAGCAATTCACATTTTAGCTGTCAATTATGTTCTGCAAGAAATTCTCCTTATGCAATAACCTAAAAGTAGACGTGAGGATATGCAGCTGACCCTCTACTACAGAAATGGAACCTTTTTAGTGTCCTTATCTACAAAATGAGGGGTGAGCTTTCTTTGCATTTCAGAACTATTTACTGTCAAAATAGTGTTTAAATGATATAGGAACACAAATAATAATATTGTGATGGATACAATTTGAAGCAGTGTAAAAGAAACATCCAGTAAATGAGTCGCTAGTAAGGAGGCTCTGGGATTATTTTAAGATTCAGAGAGAAAGAAATGATTAGATTGACACAATGAAAGTCGCCTCTTTTTGTGTCTTATGAAGAAGGGTCCAACTCCTTGTTACAGTCTCCATAAACAAAGTTGTGGAGATTTCTATTTGAGGTTTGGCTGTGTTAGTAACAAGGTCTGGAGCAGGAACAACAGATGTTTTGACCAGCATACACCCTCATAGATTATTCACCTCATTTGATATGAGGGACCGAAGCTTGTGCACCAATTGACCTCGTCAATTGAATTTTTAGGCGATTCTGCTGCTGTCTTAGAGTATGGTGGAAGAATATCATGAGACTGAGTACCGCAGCTCCATGTGCTTAACATGGAGGAACAGAGAGCAAAACAGGTCCACCTTTCCACTCCTCTATGTGCATTACTCCCAACACTTTGTTTCAGATCAAGCAGCAAATCCCAGCCACATCAAATCTACCCCACATGACAGTGTCAGGCAGATCTAAACAATACTTGTCAAGGGGTGATCAGCTTTCGAAGACCTCCACTAGCACACCAGAAATAGGAACATCCCTTAAAGGCACTAATTAGGCAAGCAGAGATTTTTAAATATCTTTTTTTAAAACCACAGTGGTTCTGAAGTCCTGGACTCACTACATTCAAGACTGTGTTGTTGCCACAAAATCTTCCATTCAAGTTCCTCCTTTCCACAAAGCAAGCCACGTACGTGTGAACACACAGTCAAGCAAACTTGCACTACATGCAGAACAGCTAAGCCTAACCAGTGCTTCAAAGACAGGCTATTTTATTGCACTAGGAGATGACGTCACCAATCTTAACTGGTATGGTTTAATGTAGAATGTTTCCTCAATTTGCTCCATTGTGCAGAAGATTATAATAAGGCGCCCACTTGGAGAGAAGTCGCACTCTTCATATTTTCTTATGCTTGAACAGTCCAAAACCTCATTAACACATTGCTGTTAAGACCAGTTCAATTATTCATGAATAACACAATCTAGCTGGTTAAATGATAGTGCTAACATGTGCAGCAAAAGGACACATATAAAGGTGTTGTAGCTGAGAATATCAAGTGAGAATAACTACAAACTCCAATGGAAACAAAAAACTGTTCACAGGCATGACCCAAACCTGGATTGGTGTATGCTTTTTGAAAAAAGTGTACTAGTTGAGGTGCCCAAAGAACTCTGCTAAGGTATAGGATACATTGAACTAATATTACAGCTGAGATTGATCAACAAGGGTAAGGAGGGATTCTATTAACACAAGCTTTTATGGGATGCTATGTTTGGACATTTTAATAAGGGCAAATATCTTCATACATGATGGATTATCTCTTTTGTGTTTGGGACTGGCATTGCCAACAATGTTTGTTGGCTGTGGTCTATTAATACACTGGCTGTTTTTATTCATACCGTCTGGCGTCAGATGGATTGTGCATCAGATACCAGTTTGCAGTTAAGAGGTGTTGCTTTATAGAATCAAAAAGACATAAAACTGGTTTAGAAAAATAAATCAATTTAAAGACTATTTTAGTGAGCTGGCTCATAGTTGTCACACCCAGGAGGTTGAAGTGTTGCTTGCTAAAAATAGCACTTTAATAGGCAAGATGATTAACATTGTTAAGTCATTGTTAGGTCATAAGTGCTCTTAAACCAAACTGCTGAGCCAAGCCCTTTTAGACATTTCCCCCATGCACACATTTAATCACAACTGGTCAGTGTGGATTCCAAAATGTTTGGGGATCATTTTTCATAGATAAGTCACAGGTGTTATAAATGATAATCAAATTCACATTTTGTGCTATTACTTTAGGTCTTCATTTACTTGGTTAAAAAAAGATAACAGACCTGGAAACACATGTAGCAATATAGCTTTAAAATCCAGCAAATGTCTCAATTAAAAAAAGGAGCCATGTCTCTTCTTTAAGCAAAGTTGGATTTAAAAATGTACATACACTCCAACAAACATTGAAAACAAATTGGAAACAGACTCTGCAATTTTAATTTTCCACTATTAATCTCTTCTCAAACAGGGGCTTCATTTTGGCTGGGTAGTGCAAAGCATAATAGGTACAAGGTTTGTGAGTTCTTTCAACATCTCACTTTATCCAAGGACCAGTTCTACTACATGCAACCCTATGTGGTGTTTTTCTGTTCCTTAACGTCCCACACTAAATCAAAATTATAGATCCTCCCTCCTATGCTCCAGAAAATGAAAATAAGAGAGCAAAAGGTGTATTTTGGGGGTACCACTCAGAACAAAGCAGCATGGTAAAGGAGTTCAAAGATATTTCAAAGGACTGAATACATAAGAGGTATTCGTTATAACCCCCCCCCCCCCATGTAAATGATTTCCATTTGGGTTCTAAGTATGCAATTTATCTTATGTGGAAATCTGGAAAACATGGAAGGCATCCTGGACCTTTGCTGGGCAACTCTTGCTTAGGGGTGGTCTAGCTGTGAGGCCATTGACCATTGGATGATACAGCTAGTTCGCATCACCACTGCCACAAATGTAGCCCAAAAGCATTAAATATCTATTGCTGGGGATCACTAACTGAAGAAGCGGCCAGGATTCATGGACGACTTCAGCCACCTCAAGGCAGAGGTACAAAATAAAGCAGTCGCCTCTGAATTACAGATTATGGAACTGAAACACCAAAAGTGTTTTCTCTTAATAGTCGACTTTGGTCAGGTGTCTCATAACATCCACTTACATCGTAAGAAAGTATTCATTAGAAACTACAAGGGAGAGTGGCAGACCCCTTTTTCATACCCATATCCATTTCTAATACTGCAAATTTGGCTGAATTATTTTGTGAATAATGTGGATGGTGTTATTACGAATTTTCATGCACTCTTAAGCAGAAACTAGAGCCTTTGTGTAAGAACATCTAGATGCCACCCTAATCCACTTTCATTTCTCTTTGAACATTTTGGTATAGAGACATCTATCCTACAAAACGATACAGAAATTCTTCTCACTGCATGTTTATACTGCTATGGTTTCTGCACTCTTGTTTTAAGTTTAGAGGACTGACGGCCTGATTAATACCCCCCTTGTGTTTGTGTTGATAGATGGCCTTACTATGCTCCACTCTACTGCGTACATGCCTCAGCTTGGCTGCAGACAGAAAATCTATTATTCTGAAATTGTGCGTGTGTGATTCATGCAGTGTTGTCCAGTGGTTGTTCCTATCCCTTATTACTGACATTGTTCCACTCTGAGGATGGGGTTTCATCTATTTGGTTCAACTCGGTCTTCTCCACTCCCCCGGTCTACATCCCTTATGCTACATGGATGAAGGCCTGACTGTGCCTTTAGGGGAGGTGGAGGATCGTACAATGACACTTTGTCTGCAATGAAGCTACTCTAATTTATATAGGTTGTGGGTATAACTTCAAAACCAATGTCTGTGCCATGGTTATGTAAAGATGTGAGGAGTGCTACCAGTCTGGCTGTCCATAATGTTCTAATCAATGTTATGAATTTCACCCCAAGAAATCATGAATCAAAAATATTTTCATTGTGACTACCAGACACCTCAGAACACAAGTGGATAAAGGCAGTTTCTTCTAAAACAAACTAATTGAGCATACTGTGTTAATGGACCAGGGCCAGTGCAATAATAGTTAATGATTCCCCGGCATTGTGTATTCACGAGGGTAGCCACCATATTGTGTTCTGCTCTATCAATACTCCTGCTCTCTGTGATAGAGCGTTCTACATGCCAGGGTTACAGACTGTGCAGATGCCAGAGCTTTTGGCGATAACCACTATAGTGATGTATTTTTGGCACATCAGAGCACACATCTTAGGTTAGTAGGGTTTTGATATGGGAGTAAAACAGTGAGAAGCATGGGCTTTGATTTACAAGAAGTGTCCTTTCCCCAGTTACAGTTTACAACAGTTTGTATTGTTCGCTGCTTTCTAACAATTGGAGAAGCTCAAACCTGGCATATCATCTTGTAGACCTATAGATATATTTACTAATAGACTTTTTATCCATATCCTCTTTTTCAATTCCGGCACTTAAAGCCGTTCACATGTTTATGACTTTCAACTACATGTCACAACCAGTCTAAACTTTCTGGAGTTCATGCAATCCCCTTCAGGAATTACACAGCACATTTTAAGCAATGCATGTTCAATAGTATATTGCCACTTAAGTCTAGAACGTTCACTCCTACAGTTGCGTTTCCTGCGAGTAACAGACTCCAATGACTTCTCCTTTTAGTTTGAGGAGGTTCAGGACTATCATCCAAACAGCTAACATTAAAGACCTATGGATACACTCCCTCTAAATATCTCAGACTCCTTGATGAGCTACATCATGCAAAAAAAGCAAAAGAGAAATGGAGCATACACTTGCAGTTTTCCATTTTGTCTCATTCAAAGCGGTTGTTGGGTATCAAGTTCTCACACAGAAAAGTGAACAATTGATATCAACATTCCTCTCAGACTATAGCAGGACACATTAAACATGTAGGTCATCTTAACTAAAATAAATTGTGGGGTCAGTATTTTTTCCCATTTTCATCAACATATATATTTTTTCCTTTACTGAAGATTTACTTAGTTCAGTGTAAGATTTTATAACAATATTAATCATACTCAACTGATGGTCAAGCTTTAGCTGACAAAGAATAATTTCTCGAACTGCATTAGGATCATCGATGAGTGGATGGCGAAGAAGAAATGAAAAACAATAAGCCTCCAGACTCAAACGACTGCAGCTGGCCAGCCAATCAGAACACATCACTTGTAGGCCATACCTGCTGTTGCTGGCCTGCATGTGATGCATTCTGTGATTACCAGCTCTCTGTTCCTTGGGCACACTGACATATTGTGTTGCATCCCCCCCATCACTCATCTCCAGTTAAAGGTAATGGTGCTTTTTTTAAGGTGGCAGGAGCAGATCTTTCATCAAAAGCAGCTCTTTTTCTGTGTCAGCACCTGCCCTTTCTTGTCAATAGCCCTGCCACGTCCCACACATAAGGAGTTAGATTAGAGCACAAAACTGCTTAGTCATACATAATTAGAGCTCTTCCGACTTTGTGCAATGATGAGATGCTGTATTTAATTGAAAATAACCAGCCAGCACGCTCAGCTGGTAATGCCGGGCCATTATACGCAGCTAGCCAGACCTGGGGTTCACTCAGTGCTATGGTCACACACTCCCAATCATCCTTGATAGTTTGTCCCTGGTGCACCAAACAGCCAATCACTAGTACGGATGTTTCTTTAGAAAAACAGGCCAGGCCTTTCTGTGACATACAGATCCCACAAACCGGGATCTCCATAAAGAAACAGCAAACGCTACAGACCCAGCATCACGTGGATCTAGCGCCCTGTTTTTCTATGTCCCCAGCCATCACTCTTCACAGTTCAGGGGAAAGTTTCCCCATCTCCTGGGTCGAAGCTATTCCCCCAGGGCTCACCTGCCTGCCTGCCTGCCACTCATGGAAGCCACAAGGACAGACTCAGAGCCTGTTGGCCTAGCACCTACAATTCTGTCTGCCTCCTCACCAATTCTGAGACTCCAGATGCTTATTCAGACCAAACACAAGCATGGAGTAGCTGCAGAGCTCCTGCAGGGAAGAGTGAACTCCAGACACTGCTGTTTAGGGGAAGAGCTGAAATGGCCCAGTGTTAAGAATCCACGCTATCTGAATAAACAAATTCCTTTACTTGAAGTAAAGGTCCCATAGAAGAAAGGGTCAACACGTCTGCAACAGATGGCAGGCAATCTTCCTTAAATCAAAACAAATAACTTATCAACTAAAGGAAGAAAAACGATAACAATAAAACAACCAAATGCTAGCAACACAAACAAAATAACAAAAATTACTGGGTGTTTATACCTTCAAGTTTGAAACAGGATAAAGTACAAAACTGTACAGTTACTTATACCTTGTGTCACGTAATCTTTCAAATAGACTGGATGTTTAATTTCTCTAACAGATTTCCTACTAGAGGAGGTACCTGGATTTGAGTGAATCTGAATCCCATCAGAACGGGGAGCAGGATTCAGAGTATCATCTTTACTCTCATCATTCCCATGAATAAACTCACTGGCACTTCTTCAACTTGTTCCTAAAGGTGTGATTTTTCAGTATCATCAACCATGTGTGACTCCAGCAAACGGCAATACTTCTCCATGTCATTCAAGAACCCCCTCATGTTATCCTTACATTTCACAAAACGACTCGGGCCACTCACGTCCATCACTTAACCTTGCAGAATTAGCTAGACACACACCACATCTCCCTTTCTCAGAAAAGAATATTTGTCACCACACTTCCTATCCTTGTACTCCTCATAGTTCTCTTGAGTTTCCAAAATATTCCTCTTTACTTCAGTAGGTGACCACTATCTATAGTCTCTGATTAAGAAACCAGTGGTGGGTATGATACATCCATACCATTTTCTTAACAGAGCATCCAGTTCGTATTTTTACTCTTTGCCAATTCCAATTAATCTTTTGCCACACAATTAAACCTCTTCACTTCTCCATTGACACTAGGATGACAAACTGAGGTCACTCATATGTTCAATACCATTATGCTTCAGACAATTCTCCATTTCCATACTTTTTAACTGCACTCGGTTATCTGTGATCACCCTTTTGGCCAGACATTTCCTTTGGAACAACTCATGCATGAACAAAATCACACTTCAGTATTGGCTTGATTTACAAGTTTGACCTCGTGCCGCTTTAAGAAATAGTTAATTGCCACTAGCATACCAAATGGTATTATTCTCATTAAATAGGCCCCACAACATCATTCCACAAGGTTTCCCACGCCATTTCAGGACATGGAACCGGAGAGAGTGGCAGTTTCAATAACACCTGCGATTTGTCAGCATTCATACACAGACAACATTGCTTACCAATGCTTTCCACATCAACATCTTGACCTGGCTGCCAATACATTTATGTAATTCTACCCTTGCTCTTAACAATTCTCAGATGTCCATCATGACAAAGTTTAACAAGAGTCTTCTCTCAAACTCTTGAGCAGAATAATTCCCTCTCCTATCAACACAGTATCTTTGACCTCAGATAACTCATTGCATACCTTCTAAAAATTCCTCAAATCAAGATCCAGTGTGTTTTTTTTCTGCCCACCCTTTCACAATAAAAGTCTGAATGTTACTCAGGATATTATCATGCAAGCAAGCATCGTTCCATTCCTTGGCGCTAATGACATCATTGATTTTCCCATCAGCCCAAGCAATACTTATTTCCTACACTTGCTGAATAAACAAATTCCTTTATTTGGAGTACCATAGAAGAAAGGGCCAACACATCTACAACAGATGGCAGGCAATCTCCATTTGCTGCTATTAGCATTCTACATTACCTATTAGCATTCCATACGACACACATTACATTCTTAAGATCATCACAATTAACTACGTGAAAGTAACATAACACCTTGCTTCTTCAACATTTAAATGTAAGTAAACAACGCAAGATGAACTGGTGCAAAAATGACATCACTGGAGAAGTTAATTGCATGCTCACTTCAGCAGCTTCTGCACTTTAATAACCTGATTTAGTGACGGTGCGCACAGCACTTCCGGCAGTTAGCCTTGGCCACAGCCCCTCAACAAATGCATGCTGGCAGTCAACTACTTTAAGCAATGTCTTAAAACATGAAACTAAAGCACAACTAGCATGTTTTCACACATAACTAGATTTTCTATTGCTTTGTGCCCACCAGGTCAGTTTTATACTTCCCTATAAAAGCATTAAAATTGCTCATTATTTTAAGTAATGTTTTATAATGTGGTACATGCTGTTGCAGTTCTTCCTCCACTAGTGCTGGCCTCTAACTTAATTTGCCTTTCGTGACACCTTCAGCAAGTTTTTTTTTTTGTTACCATCATCACGTACTGGCAATGTTAAAAAATGTGAAACGAAGTCCCACAACGCAATATGATATCCTGTTTCTTAAAAGCCTACTGCAGACTGAAGGTAGCACACATGATTGGGGACAATTGATCGCTATTAAGGGCCGATCAGCCAGGCATAGAAGAATCTAATTTGCCCACTCGCTATAGGGAGTCCGTTTTTAGGTCTCGCCTAGCTATTGCGTTTACGCAATTGCTATGCGAGACTCTAGTAAGAGGGGCATTTCAAAGTGCTCCCAAAAGTGGATTGCATGGCGAGCACGTGCACAATCACGTACATCGTGCCGCCATGTAATCCGTTTGGGGAAGCGCTTCAGCCCACTGGCGCATGCACGTGTAGCCACAGCCTCGGAATCATACTTCAAAGGGTCCGCTCCCCCGCCTGGAATGCGCTCCCCCGCCACAGCATGCTGAGAGATTGTTTCCTCATGGCGCCTCTCACAACTGTCCCTCCCCCACCACAGGGCTAGTCTCACGGACGCATTGCCATCCATCGATTTCACTCTCTCTCGCTGTATGTCCCCTCTCCCTCTTCTTGCCTCCTCTCTCTGTATGTTCCCTCTCCCTCTTTGTTGCCCCCTCTCTCTCTGTATGTTCCCTCTCTCTCTTTTTTGCCTCCTCTCTCCGTCTTTCTCTGTATGTTCCCTCTCCGTCTCAGACTTTGTTACCTCCTCTCGCTCTGTTTCCCTCTCTCTCTGTCTTTCTTCTTCCCTCCTCTCTCTCTCTGTTTGTCCCCTCTCCCTCTTCTTGGCTCCTCTCTCTAGATGTTCCCTCTCAGTCTTTCTTATTGCCTGCTCTCTCTCTCTCTCTCTCTCTCTCTCTCACTTTCTCTCTTGCCCCCTCTCTCTCGTTTTGTTCCCTCTCTCTCCTCTGCAGGCTCCGCGGTCGCCCATTCTTGCCCTGCTCCCCCCTCCCTGTTCCCACTCATCCCACATTCTCTTGCCGTCTCAGCTCCTCCACCCCTCTCTCGTCGCTTGCCCACTCTTTCTAACGCTCGCTCTTCCATCCTTCTCTTCCCTTTCTCTGTCTCACTTCCTTCCATCTCCCTCAGCGTCCCTTTTTTCTCTTGCCAGGTGATGCATCCCAGGAGTTTAAATTGCCAGTGGCAGCTGGATGCTGCGCTCCATTCAGCTAGCGCTGGGCTTAATTCTCTCACCGCCCCCCCCCCCCCCCAACACAAGCAGTAATACATGAATACCTGGCAAAGCCTCAGCCGGCTCATTCCAATGGAGTCACATAACAGCATTAACACCGCTGTTCATGTCTCAGTTAATAAAAGCCTGGCAAAGCCTTCATCATTGCAGTAATCAGTCAACTATAAAATAACCTTTGCAGAGCTAAAAACAAAATGCATTCCTCTCTTAACTGCACCTATAGTCTTTCAGTTCTTGCTGTTTTCCCTCGGGTAGTCTTGCAGCTAGAGGCGTTGAATGTGGCCTCTACTTCAAAACATGCATCAGTGCCCCATTTGAAAGAATTGGTGACCCTCTGCAGTGCAAAACAAGCAACCGCCGTTTTGGAATACAAAAGGAGGTTGAGATGTGGAGCGTATGAGTGGTACAGCAAGCTACATCCAATCAGTGCAACCAAGCTGCATTACTACAGACAATGAAAGCATGGTAAGATATACTCTAAAATTAGTGTTACTAGAACAATTTTCAGAGTGGGCGTGCTCCCATCATGACATGCATACATTTTTATTGATCATTGTCAGGTGTCTGCCTGTACTTTATCCAGCGACTCCTATTTAAACTGTGCTTATTGTTGGGATGCTGGCCTCCATATGTCTGTACATTATTAAGATATGCTGATTATGGGACTGGCCTTTGTTTGTTTTCGGATTGTCTTACATGTGTAACTGTTTAAGATGTGCTGATTGTGGAGCTCATTGGCGTTTATTTTTTTATTAGGGTCTCTTGTAATATCCTAAAGATACGCATTTGTAGTCCATTGCTTTAGAACCTCTTACTCTTGAGTGATGTGTGTGTTACGTACCTTGTGCAGGACCACTCTGTAGTTCTCTGTATCACTGTAACTTTAGTATAGGCACACATTCAGCATCACGCTTAAAATGACTGCTGGACTTAACAAAGGCATCATTTCGAAGTCCTGTGGCACACATCCTCATGCACATAGCCAATAGGTCTCACCTTTGGGACCTTATAAGTGTTTGGCCATGCAACAGTTAATGTTGTCGCAGTAAGGATATTGCGCTGCATAACTAAATACTTATAAGGTCCCAAAAGCGTGACCTATTGGCTATGCCAATGCTTATTTTCAGGGCGAGGTAGCTACTTTTAGGGCTTAATTACCCGTTCTGGCGAAAGAGCTCCAATTGGCATAGAACAAGAGTTCTGTCTATTCAGCAAGTAAAAGAACAATAAAGATGCCTTTAAATTTTGTTTTTTATCAAGTAACATTTGGTGTGTATTTAAATAGAGATGTCAAATGTCAGCTTATATCTGACAAGTTATTGCTTATGCTGTCCTGGAGATTGGCGTTTACATTTTTTTCTCTGACAGCATAGTTAGAGAAATCTGTAAAATGAACTGTCTGACAATATACTGGGGCACAAGGAGTGTGAAACGAAAGGCTGCAGGGTGACAGTTTTTATTCCACCACACAACATTTAAATAGCGTGTAAATGAATTGTACAAATGTTTCAAAATAGAAGAGCAAATAGAAAAGCACATTTTTTGTGCAACTCTGAAGTCTGATGGAAACAAATATTTTATTATGATAAAAAAAAATCAGAATAATTTACTTGGTGATGTGCAGATGATAAATATTAGCTGAAACATAATTTACACATATCGTTTGTACGCTATATAGTTTTATCAGTAAAACTGCATATCAGTAGGAAATGTTGTTGCCACCTTAATTGAAAAAGGTGCCATCTGTAAATGACAGTTTTCTACCACATCAAGCTTTAGTGATTTATTAAAAGTGAGTTTCTAAACATGAATTGAGAAAACGTCCTACCCTGCCGACAATGCGATTAGTGAACTAAGAGGCAAGTCAAGGGTCATGTGTACCCTATGAGTGGGCTAAATTCTTATTATACATGGAGCAAACACTTAGTCTATTAAATCAAGCAAAATAGTTTTTTGCACAGCAGATTTGCTGACCTCACTAATTTGAAAGTGCTCTCACATGTGATCATAAAGAAAAAGGCGGCTAAGTGAAATAAAATATTTGCCTAGGATAAAACAATTTGAGACCAGTTTATTGGTCAAGAGCAATACAGTTAGATTATGCAAATCATAGACCTGCAAGTCTGGTAGCATTATGATTTTTCGAGGGTTGCTCACCAACCTAGCCATACCATATTGCTGCTTCGTAGATCACACAAGCAGTCATTGTTGGAGTTTCACCTCACTGCAACGCAGGTTCCAATCAATCAGTATATTTAACCGAGTATGCGAGAAGTGCTGATGAAATTGGTGCGCTGACAACTGGCAGTGTCTTTTGTACCTGGCCTACTCTCCCAGTTTTGAATGGTCAGCCAAGACCACTTTGCATTCAGTGAAATAGATTAGCAATCTTGTGTAAACATGTTGTTTCACCTATTCATGCGAGGTTTCTTTCTCTTAACACACTCCATGAGAGTGCATGCGTTTTCCAGCTCTCTGCCTTGTGTGCCTCTCTACTCTCGTTGCACGCTAGTGCTGTGAATCCTCCTGCAAGAGCTTCTCCCCCACCAAACTACCCGCCTCTACAATGCTCCATATTGCTTTCTCGCTCGTATGCCTTTCCCCAAACCCTGTGTTGCTCTCAGAGTGCTGTTTCTGCCCTCACCCTCCCCATTGCTTCACCACACCCACTCATCTGCTACCCTCCACGTCATCTTTTTTTGCGTGAATTCCTTTTCATTGTATTTACTCTACCAATCCATCTTGGCTTGTTAAAATAAATAAAATAATGGAACCTGCGTCATTTTAAGGGTGTGCATGCATAATGAGGCATGGATGCTAAATCCTCTAGCATATGCATGCCTACAAAATGATGCAGCCGCAGCATCACGTTTTTCTGTTTTTACCTATGCGGCACAGAATCTTGCAGATGCTCTACAACATCGCCAAAAGGCATTGGCAAAGTTAACAGGTCCCAAAGAAGAGACCTTTGGAAATCTAGCATTGTACAGGGTAGTGGAATGTAGTGCAGTGGCAAGGTGTAGAGTGGAGTCGCTTGGGGAGGAGTAGGGTGTCATGGAGTGGCATAGAATGGAGTGGTGTGGAGAATGGAGTGGTGTGGAGTGGTGTAGAGTGGAGTTTAGTACTGGAGAGTGGGGGGGGGGGAAAGAGTCGAGTGGAGGGCGTAGAGTGGAGTAGAGTGGCGTGGAGAATAGTGTGAGTGGAGTGTGGTGGCATAGAGTGGATGAAAGTGGAGTACAGTATTGTGGAGCAGAGTTGAGTGGTGTGGCATAGAGAGGAAAATAGTGTTGTAGAGTTGAGTGGAGTGTCGCAGCATAGAGTGGAGTAAAGTGTTGTGAAGTGGTGTAGAGTGGAGTGGCGTGAATGGTGCAAAGTAGAGTTACATAGCGGAGTTATGTAGAGTCACAGTGGAGTGGCATAGACTCAATCAATAAGCATTGGTAAAGTGTACTCTGTCACCCCCAGGGGTATCTGGGCACTGTATCTCTGTCAAAGAGCCAGGTCTTGATTCACTTTCTGAAGTCTGCCGGCAAGGAGGCTGTACGGAACTGGAGGGGGAAGATCGTTCCAGATCTTTGCTGCAATGTAGAAGAAAGCGAGGCCGCCGCTGTGGGTTCGGCGGATGCTGAGGGGGAGGGCGAGTGAAGAGGAGCGCAGCTGTCGAACAGGTTGGTGGCAGTTCTGTTGATGGTTGAGGTAGGCAGGTCCTAGGTCATGGAGGGCTTTGTAGGGGTGCACGAGGATCTTTAACTGGCATCTTTCCTGGATGGGGATCCAGTGGAGGTCTCGGGGAGGTGAGGGGTGGGGGGGTTCATTTGGGGAGGTCCTGGATGAGTCTGGCAGCAGCGTTCATATGGTCTGGAATCTTCTCAGGAGCTGTATGGGGATACCGGCGTAGTGTGCATTGCCTACTCTAGGTGGCTAGTGACAAGGGCCTTAATGACTGTCTTTCTGGTGTTGGTTGGGATCCACCTGAAGATTCTGGGGAGAATGCCAAGTGTGTGGAAGCAGGAGGAGGTGACGGCGTTAACTTGTCGTTTCATGGTCAGTTGGCTGTAGAAGAGGATGCTGAGGTTGCGTGCATGGTCGGTGGGTGTGGGTCCGAATTCTACAGGCAACCAGCTGTGGTCCCATGCGGAGGTGTTCTTCCCGAAGATCAGCACTTCAGTTTTGTCGAAGTTGAGTTAGAGGTAGCTGTCCTTCAACCATTTTGCTACGTTGGTCATGCCGTTGCAGAAGTTGGTTTTGGCATTGGCAGGGTCCTCAATGAGCGAGAGGGTCAGTTAAGGGTCACCTGCATAAGACATTATGTTGGGTCCGTGGGATCTGACAGTGTCTGTGAGGGGGGGGGGGGGGGGGGGGTCATGTAGCTGTTGAACAGGGTGGGGCTGATCCTTGTTGTACACTGCATATGATGTCTTTGGGTGCAGAGGTGAAGGGAGGCAATCAGATGTTGTGTGTGCATTCTGCAAGGAAAGAGGTGATCCACTTGTGGGTGTCTTGCTGTATGCCTACATTGTTGAGTCTGTTGATGAGGCTGTTGTGGGAGACTGTGCCACGGAAAAGTCGAGGAGGATCAGGGCCACCATTACTCCAGGTTAGAGGAGTGTTCGGAAGTTGTCTGTGGCAGCAATGAGCGTGGTCTCAGTGCTGTGGTTGCCCGGAATCCTGACTGCGAGGTATCCAGCAGGTGGTTTTGTTCTAGGAATTCGGTGAGCTGCTGGTAGATGGCTCTCTCGAGAACTTTGGCCCGGTAGGGGGGCAGGAAGATCGGACGATAATTCTTTAGGTTGTTGGGGTCAGCAGAGGCTTTCTTTAGGAGCGGTCTGACATCTGTATGTTTCCATCTGTCTGGGAAATTTGCTGTGGGGATGGAGGTGTTAAAGATGCTGGTGAGTTGCGTGCTGATTGGGTTTTCTGCGAGGCTGTAGAGGTGGTGGGTGCAGGGGTCGGTGGGCACTCCGGAGTGGATGGAAGACATGAAGGCTGAGGTGGTCTGGCTGGCGTTTCCTGGTTGGCTGAGGTTCATGGTGGAGGGCTGGCTGTTAAAACTGTTGTAGACTAGAGTAGACTGTCAGACTGAAAGAGACTGGCACAGACTGGAGTGGCGTCGAGTGGAGTGGCGTGGTGTAAAGTGGTGTAGAGTGCCATGGAGAGAGGAGAGTGAAATAGGAGTAGAGCGAAATAGGAGTAGAGTGAAATAGGAGTAGAGCGAAATAGGAGTAGAGCGAAATAGGAGTAGAGCGAAATAGGAGTAGAGCGAAATAGGAGTAGAGTGAAATAGGAGTAGAGTGAAATAGGAGTAGAGTGAAATAGGAGTAGAGTGAAATAGGAGTAGAGTGAAATAGGAGTAGAGTGAAATAGGAGTAGAGTGAAATAGGAGTAGAGTGGAGTATGCATGGTCTGGTAGCGCACTGCCAATACAGATAACAAATTTAAAATTGAAATTACCATTAGATAGGAAGCTAAGAGCTTCCCCGCTCTATTGGCCTCGCAAAGGTTAATGACCTTATATTTGTTCACCCACAACCCGGCCCTCTCGCTCAATATTTTGTTGTACTTCATACTTTTTCCTAGTGAGCTCTGTTAGGGTGCTAGTGTTTTGTATGGCTCTGGCATGGGCATTCTCCAGTCTTTTGAGGTCTTGCTCGAGTTGGGCCAGTTGTTTGTTAGCGTATTTTTTGATTTTGGCTTGGATTCCTATTATTGTGCCCCTGACTGTTGCCTTGAGTGCATCCCATAGAATAGTGGGGTCAGTGTCTTGTGTGTCGTTATGCCTAAGGTAATCTTTTATGGCCTCCTCCATCTTAGTTTTGTTTACTGGGTCAGTCAAGACGTCGCTATTAAACCGCCATCTTCAGGGGATTTCTTCGTTGTGGCACCCGCTCAGCTGTAGGCTGATGCACGAGTGGTCTGAGACTAGCCTAGGTGCAATGTCAGTATGTTCTATTAGGTGTGTGTGGGCCTGTGATCAGTATGTTACCGGCTGAGCATGCTACCACTTCTACTCAGTGACGACTTCCACCGCAGATTGGACAAGATGATTAACAAATTCCTATGGCGAGGCACAAAAGCGAGAATAAGCATAAAAAAACTTAAGACAAAAGATTGGGAGGACTAAACCTAGCAGACTACAGAACTTTTCAAACAACTTTCCTGGCAAAGCAAGGAGCCTACAAGACGTCACCCCCTCAAGGGTTCACGCCGGTATGGCTATTAATCGAGCGAGCCATCCTAAACAACCTAGAACCACTGGTTCAACTAACAGCCAACAAACACACATACGCCTCCAGCCCAATATTCAAAAACACAAAAATGGCCCTGCTCAAAATAGACGAGAAAATGGAGAACAGTGCAAGGAACTCGAAATGGGAATCTTTGTGGGCCAACACCAAGTTTAAGTATAATGGGAAATGCCGGTCTATAGAGGCATGGAAGATGAACGGAATTTCCTACCCAGCCCAACTGGAAGAGAATGGCAACCCCATCACTTTCACCACGCTAAAAGAGACAGACTACCAGACATCGAGTTCTACAATTTCCTAAAAATCAGAACAGCACTAACAAAAGCCAAATTAGCACAACACAGCCCATCAATTATACAATATATGACGAAACTCAACAGAATAGGCCACCAGGTATCGCACCTATACAAACTATTGCGCCCAAGCACTACCAAAATTAATGATAAGCCATCAAATTACTGGTCAGAACAACTAGGCACCACACTAAGTGAACATGAACTGACTCTTCTCAGGGCCTCCGCCTCACAGAGCAAAATCTCCCCAGTACTATCTCAGACAAAATTCGGGCTGCTACACAAGACCTATTGGACCCCGGCTCGTCTAGCAGCGCTAGGCATCGGGGAAAACAACCTGTGCTGGAACTGCGACAACGAAAAGGGGGACCTAGCACACCTCATCTTTTACTGCCCAAAAATTAAAGCGTTCTGGGATAAAGTCTTCATTTTCATAAAAAAAAGCGCAGGGGTGCACACTAGAACCAGAGTTCTCTACCGTTGCCACCGCGTTTATGACCGCAGTGCTAGACACACAGCATGACAGGGATCTGCTGGACCTCCTTCTGACCTCGGCAGTGAAAATGGTCCTGTCCAACTGGAAGGATACAGCTAAGATGACATTCAAAGGCTGGCTCAATTGGGTGACGTACCTCAGAGGCGCAGATAGCACTGCACTGCAAAACTCACCTTGGACACCAGCAACTAGGGGAATGTGGACATCACTGGACGACTACCTGGACCCATATGAACCCCCATGAGCTCACTTGAGAGGGAGGACTGTCCACAAAACAAAACTCCACAGGCCCAGAATAGTCCCACGACTAAAGTACTCTTCTTGTATACTATCTCCTCCCTTCTCTTTTCTATTCTCTTTCTTGTCCCTTTCAGCTACCCTCATCTCCCAGCAAGACATGTGAAAGGGGGGCAGCCAAACATGTATACCACCTGCCTGTAACCATGACAAAAACAGCCAATTTGAGCTGATACCCTGTAATGGTAAAGCGCGCTTACCCGTAAATAAATTAATAAAATACTTTGAAATCAAAAAAAAGAAATTACCATTACATTTGGAAAGACATACACTTTTCCTGACAAAAACATACAGCACACAAACAATAATGTGTGGAAATCGACATCACCTGGTATATTGGTTTATTTTGATCGTAATATATTTGTTTTCACCACACTTCAGAATAAAAAAAAAAAAATCCTTTTGCTTTTCTAATTCTGATATACTCTTAAATATTTGTACAGTTCATTTACAAGCGTTTCAATTTTGTTGTGTGCTAGAAAAAAAGAAATCCCTACAGCATTTTCACACTCCCAGTACCCAGCATGATGTATACATAAATTCTCTCAATTTGCAGTGAGAGAAAGGTACACAACAACCTCGAAAGACAGAGCCTAAAGTTTTATTGCACAGAAAATGTGACAAAATAAAATCAACATTTAATGGCTAGTTTATTGCTCATTCACTTCTGAACTTGCGAATGTTTCTTTTGGGGGTGCTTCGGCACCCCTTAATTCCAGTGCCTATGACATGCGTGTAAAATTGAGAAAGACGATCATTTAAGTTATGATGTTAGTAAAGAGCACTGACTAAAATAAACAAGCTTATAGAAAAAACACTTTCTCACAGGCATGCGAGATTGGTGAATTGGTAGTGGCAGAGATAAGTAGCATAAGTCAAGCAGAAAGATAGGAGGCAGGAAAACTTTTCAAAGAAATACAGCATGTTTACTGCTTCGAACTACCATACAAGAGAAACCACTGAAAACACGTACTCCATCACGGAAAAAGTAATAGAAAAAAACGTTTCCAGAAAGCGAGCACAGAAAAGGTAATAGAAAAAAACGTTTCCAGAAAGCGAGCGCTCCTGAAAAAATACAAGGAGCCACAGAGAGAAATGGTAAACATGCTAATGCCCGGTGGCGGGACAAAGACATATTGGACAGCCTGAAACAAATAAAGCCAGCAAATAGAAAGAAAACAAATGTGCGTTACAGAACACAATGGAGGCACAATGGTAATCTCTCGCTTCTTTACCACAGACCATTATCAGAAGGTCCCATATTATGGCCACATTGTTTCTTAAGCAGTACCAAAAAGTGAAAGTTCCACACAGGCTTAATTCTAAAGTAAATTCATACCTATTCATTCTGTTAAGTGCACTAGGCCACCGTGATGCTTGGAAACCTTTAATACAATGTGCCCATTGTTTTCGTAATGCGTTTTATGTGCAAATGAAAAACCCAGCTCTAATACAGGTAGAATATGACAAGAAACAACCTAGTTGTCATGATCAATCACTTAATATCCGTTTTTAACCCTCCCCACACAGACTCAAATGCCAAGCATTCCTTCATACTGTATTCTTAGTCTTCTTGTCGCTTGGTAAATTCCTAAAATTCAGAACAGCTCCTACATATGTTCTTAAAGTACATTCAGATGTCTTCTACTTTAATAAAAGCACGAACCACGCAATTCAAGATAAAACAGACCGAGTATAGTTGTTACTCTGGTACCCTTGTCTTAGGGAATTCAGGGACTGGGAGATAGACCTAGGACTCAAGAAATGAGCTTCCTCTGCCTGTGATAGAGCTTGGCCACTGCAGGCGGAGGTGGGGCCATATAAAAAGACATTAGTCTTCTGATGGGTCACTCCTGAAGCCTAGCACTTGGCGAGTCTATATCGATATGTTATGAAAGAATTAATTATTTTCACATCATTCCCCAATCTTTAGAAGACTATTTGTTTTTAATTTCCTCTCCTCATTGCTGCATGGAAGGCGAAGCATGGGGTTTCAATGGTACTTTCTCTGTTCCACACCACTATCTTTAATATTTACTTATTTACATTTGACGTAAATGGCCCTTTTCTACAAAAGCAGCAAAACCCTTCTTTTTTTACCACCAGATGACAATTCTTGCTGATGCGCCGAAAGTGCTGAAAAGAGATGTTGTGGGTGGTATAGCTAAGGGTGGGGCTAATATTTTGACGGGCATGTGAATGCGTACATGCTCACTCCATCCACACCCCACTCCTACTGAGCCCAACTTCTCAGTTCCAAATTCGAAGCAGTGTTGGTTAAATGAGGTCCAGAGTTACAGGGTAGAAGATTAATATTTGACGACATATTTACAATGGCATTAAACTCGTTTACACTGCCAAAAATGACCTACAGCTACAATCTGGATCCAGTTGTACATTGCTCACTGTATCTTTGCAATGCGAACACACGCCATCTGGCAAGGGGAGACCAAAGTTCAACTATTACAGCTTTAACTGCATATCACGTGGCTTTAAAGCAGCCCTTAGAGATGATTTACACTTCCAATAAAAGTTTTCATCCAGTCTGTTGCACAGTTCTCCCAATTTTGACAGCCTTCTGCCGGGACTGGACTCTTGAATTCCTTGTACTGGTGTTAACACGAAATTAGGAGAGATGGAAAGTTTAAGACAAAGAAGAGAGGGCTAGGGTTAAAGCAGCAATGGGTAAAGAAGAGACCTAGTGGACAGACGTGTTACCTTGTGAGGCGTTGTGAAGGTAAGTGACCATGGCAAAGAAAGTAAACCACTAAATAAGTGATTAAAACTGAGAAAGAAATACCTGAAAAAGAGAAGGACCGAGAAAGAAAGATATATGGATCAATTGCATTACTTACTTTTTCAAACTGTAAAAAAATGATTTTTGTGCATGACCCAAATGAAAATCCATTATGGGTAAGTTTTAAATGCCTACTAAAAGAGGCTGTTTAGCTATGGTTTAAAACTGAGAAAATACAAAGTGAGGCCCACACAACATGATCTCATGCTACACCCAAAGCTGTAATGTTTTCATACGTACAATATGCATGATTCACAAAACGGAATCTAGAGGTAATGCATAGGAGTTTAAACAACACTTTGCTACATTCCTCACACGTGGATTTTGAAGTAGTTCTTACAAGTGGATATACATACCCATGAGAGTGCAAGGGGTTTCATCAAGAAAATTCAATACAAATTTAGTACCACTCATAAAACAGGAGTTATTGGAATGCATACTAGCTAACTTTTGGGAAGGGCCTTTCCAAAATTAAGTTTACTCAAAGCTTCCTTGATGTACAAAACGAAGGAAAGTGCACTATTCAGTCTACGGCACACGTGTGTAATAAAAAGATGAGCTATTCATAGAAAACAATGTTCAGCATAGAAAGCACATTAACAGACATGCCTTAAACATTTCACTCATCACTTATCCAATACATACATTGTGTACAGCACACACACTAATGCTCTGTTGGCTTCCATACTGTGTGACAGGCGGAGAGACATACGATAGGAAGCTGTCAACAATTACGATATAAATGCATTTTAAAGTGCACTCATCTCCCCGGACTAAACAGAGTAATACAACAGTGTATGCCAATGAGGGTTGATAAACAGACTTTCACCAGAATCAACCTCATGAAAATTGGTGACAGGATACACATTTCAGGGATTTTAGCCTGGTTTTCGCGTCAAA
Organism: Triturus cristatus; assembly: GCF_964204655.1. NCBI lineage: Eukaryota > Metazoa > Chordata > Amphibia > Caudata > Salamandridae > Triturus > Triturus cristatus. Next base: position 566,527,481 of record NC_140593.1, read on the forward strand.
AAGAATGAATTATGGTATAAAAAATAAAGTTACGAACGCAACACAACTTCTACATTGTCAGGGAATGAACATGGCACTGCATTCCCAAAAATCAAGTCAGGTTGGTTGGGCAAAATAGGCTAAAATTAACACAAAAGAGAAAACGTTGGTTCGTAACACGCCAGCCTTAGCTTGCTGGTTGCACTGCAACAGAGCAGCCCGTCTTGCCAAGCAGCAATAAGAACAATGCCCTGTAAAACACAATAGACGATACCTGCCTCACTGCAGACAATATTTAATCAAGCCCGCACCCACTATACAGGCTCCGCTGCCTCGAGCTCGGTTTAAAAACGCATTACATGCACAGATCACGTGACCCCCACCGGTGCTACGGCGGGTTGCCGTCCATGGTCACAAAGGATGTGATGTGTTCCAAGGTCCAGTTACAGGCCTCTTGTCATCGCCTCGATCTGCAAGGTGTAAAGCGGGAAGGCGAGAAAGACTTCCGCCGGCTGAACAAGTCGAGCCAGTGGGGTTTCCCGGGCACGCCCTCAGAAGGGTTGGAATGCCATCTTTGAGCTCTGTTGATGGTTCTCTTTCTAAAACCTCGTTGAAAGAATGATTCTGGTTAAGAAAAGCCACCCAATCATCAAAACCAGACTCGCCACCTCAAATTCGAAACAAACGAAGCTGGGCTACACGTCCTTTTCTATATTTTGAATCATTTAAAACACAACCTTGGAGTTAAGGGCTTGATAAATCAAATTAACCCGTAACTTAACCGGAGAGGACTTGCTTGCAAAACAACAAATACTATTTGAAAGTACTTTTGATAATTATAAAGTAAACGCAAACATTTTTCTGCTGGTTTGGAGGTGTGGCTACAATGTCAAATACCTTGCAGCAGGATAGCTAAACTGTGGCTGACTATACAACGGACTGCTCCAGAATCTTTAAAAAATGTATGTGTGTCTGTGCATTTTCTTAATTCACAAATGATTCAAGTCACCTGATAACCACGAGAAAATCCTCAATTTAAGAGTTCATGTCTGCAAAACAGAACGTTTGCAATCAAGTTCACCCTAGGAAAAGAGTTATAGCTCAAGCTGAAAAAAGCACACCAAGCAGTCACATGTATTAGACTTCGTGTGCTTTAGATACGATGGTGAATGAGCCAGCTGCAGGAACTTTTTGTTACCTGAATGCTATAATCAGGATTCTCTACATCACAAAATGGCTCTCCATGTGTAACAGCCAGCAATCTTAGGTTTGCTTTCTGACAATAATTATGAATAAAGAGACACAGTAACGGATTTGCTAATGTCAGAGGGTCGTAGCATGTGTAGTATGATGGGCATTGATGGGATCCATGCCAGAGGGAAGGCATGCAGGATATCCTTCAATCTTCGTTTGTGCACTGCACATTCAGCCGCTGCCGGCTTTGTTTGATGTGCTTTGGTACATTTTGTTCTGAATGCTGAAGCAGGATATCAATAGGTTTTGCTTGGGACTGTACATCCTACCTCTGCATTTTATGGTCCTCATTCTATCTACCTATAAACAAGTGCAAACCAGATAAAGAACAATCGTCTTCAGGATTGGTGCCATCAGACTACACCAACTTGCTTTTGGTCCATCATGGATCATCCACAGAAATATACAATTTTCCAAATTTACATATGTTGCGGAGCTCCATGTACACTGACTTTTTCAACACATGCTGAGATTATGACCCTCACTTACTCCCTTTCTTCACTCTTAACATACCTCATCCATTATGGTCAAAATACTCCACTTATGTTTGCTGCTCATCAACCACACGCTTCTCTTGTGTCTGCAAATCAACATTCGTCACAGTGTCCACTTCCATCCAGCATAGATTCAATTTGGACAGCAGTACTATTCCACTCACTGTGCCCAAAGAACTCTTTTTAAATCGCCCCCATACCCAAAATTCAAAGTGCTGCAACATCCCAATAAATCCATAACATATCCCCAACTCTACACCAGGGTAGTCCAAATAATTCCTCCAGTAGCAAAATATTAGCAGTTATCGGGTCAGTTCTTTCCACCAACCTGTTTCCAATTAGGTTACACAGTCAAGCAAACTGATGGTCAAGCTCCCTCTTTTTTTCCCCAGACGCTTAACTCATAGGGGTAAGCTTCTTCTACTCACCAGCACATGGGGACTCTTCTCAAACTTACCAGCCCGAAAATTAATAACATAAAAATACATTTAAAAAAAACTCAATGACATTTCTGGTGGCTACTTTCTCCGCAAATCCAAGCTCTTGCTAGCTTGAGCCAGAGGCTTCGCAAACTCTTGCTCTTAAAACTTGGAAGGGATGTATTAAATTCAGTGCTAATTTCCACCAATTTTTGCAGGAAAGACACCAGTTCCAAAGACAGTAATCGAGTGTGTGACAAATCTGACCACTAAAAACCAAAAGATCTATTTTCTGCGACAGCAACCCAATGTCGATCTTTGGCTGTCAGAGCAGATTTTGGACCATCTTTTTAGTTTAAAAAACATCACAAATGTGCCTTTTGGGCTATCTATAGCACTCTTGATCAGGTTGCTTTTGGTCAAATTCACCTTCCTTCATAGACCACCCCAAGAGAACGCATGCTGATGTTGCCTCAAACAAAATGCAAACTGTAACCATTCGCTGTAACTCGTCTACAGTCACTTCGAAGTAGGCCATGGACAGTGCTTAAATCCTGGTCACAATTTCCCAACAAGATAACATTGAGCACCATTTTCAAAACTTCGAGATGGTGCAGTTTTTGTTTGCTTTGTAACCTTTCTCTATTTATCCACTTTCTTTATATTTGTGACATTTAGGACTCTTAAAGTTCTTTAGATTTTAGCTGGGCTATCTTTTTAGATGGTGGCTGCACACATTCATTTTAAGTTCTTCTGCTAAGCTACCATGAGTGAGCCACGGATTCCTTCATGTAATAACCCTTCAATTTATTTACTTCATAAAGCCTTACTACTACCACATATTAGCCCATCACCTCCATTATCGACTCAAGTTACTGCCTGTGAGCCTCCAAAGAGACCACAGCTACACAAAATTCTCCACTGTCTTCCTTTACCTCTGTAACTACCACATTTGGCATACCCCATGAGTAAACAATTTGGAGATTCGCTAATCGCCATGATATGCTCAGTATTGTCGAACTAAGCCACTACATGGTGAAGAGATTGTCGGGAAACTAATGATCAGTTCTCAATTAATTGGACACTCAACACATGTAAGACTTCTAAGGACTAGGTGCCCAACACAACACTAGCAACTACCATTTTATCACTGAGTATCTTTGCTTGGTTTCCAAAAGGCTCTTAAAACAAAGTGAAAGGATACCTGCTTTATCTTCTGTGTCTGGCTCAGCCACCCACAAACTGCTTGAATCTGTGATGATGATGGTGCAACATTTAAAAGTGGGTGTGTGCAAGGTGGGAACATCTTTTAAGCTGAGATATTCAAACAACTGTTGACATGAAGGGCTTCACATAAAGGTGCACCCCTTTGTGCCTCAACAAACTAATTGCACTGGAATTATTGTCATCATTTAGTTTGTTGTTTTTATCTTGTGTCAACCTTGACATCAGAACACTAGTACTAGGGTATGAACTTTGAATGGTGTTCCAGCATCATAGTAAAAGCAGGCAATGGCAATAGGCCTGGCTTATGAATTAAAAGGTCCTTTGTGTCACTGATGCGTTTAAGCACCCAATAAGTCAACACACATGCACTCTGTCACTCATCATAATTTCATGCATCCATTCATCCAGCCACTGACTCATTCCTGCATTTACCCTCCGACACAACTAGAATAAAACGTACACAAACTCAACATATGCAAGACAAATTAAAACAATACAAGCAGAAAAGAGAAAATATGCTTCTGTCTAAAACACAGCAGGCATATCATTACAATAACAAAACTAAACATAGCAGCAGATGTCCATCTTACAGAGGTATTGTACATAGTCTATCATTGATTTAAAGTTCCAACATGGCTGCCACTTTTAGAACCAAGGTGTTGGCCATATCTGAATGGCAAAACAACGATCCACTATGGACAACAGCATTCCATAACAGTTGCCTGATTTAGAGAAGTGGCCAAGTGGAGTGTGGCACACACTGCAGATAAAACGAGAAGCAAGCAAGTGGCCAGTTAGCACTGCCTGGAGGGCTGTAGTATTCTTTGAAGATACATTTAAATAAAAAGAGGAGAAGCAAAGAAAGAAAGGGAAACTACAAAAAAAAAAGAGAACATTGAAAACAAATGGAATAGCCAACCAGCTCCGATACTGAAGCACACTCATTTTCAGAAGGATATATGAATAACAAAAACAGTGCCTTCTATGCCTGGTAATCTGATAGATTATGTGTACAAAATACTAGCATGCAGACTTTAGCACAATGTAATATTACGTTCTTAAAACCCTATTACCTTTAACACACGCTCTTCAAAATAATTAATAAGGCCTACTTGATTTGTCATAACTGTTCATTATAAACACATTGCAGCTAAGTAACATGCCTTTTTCCAGTGAACAAACAAGCCATATATCCTTTAACAGTGGCTTGACACTATATACAACACAGGCCTACTGAAGTGATCATAACTGGCAAACAGAAGGCAGGAGTATAAAACTAGAAATATGTACAAAATTACAGTAGGCAAAACAATATAGAAGCCCTCTCAATAGGGCCTAACAAGAATAATCACAATCCTCCTCTCTGTGTTTGTGAGTGTGTGTAACGAACACCAAACCCCTTGCTTACTATGGTAGTCTGAGTTAACATGTGACTAAATACCTGTCTACAGACTAACAATGTAATAACAACCCACCTTTAGAGGCCCATTTGTATGAATACTTTTCACAAAAATATACTAGGTCTACTGACTGGGTCCCAGGTTCTACTAACAAACAGACTAGACCAATCAGGTTTATAGCACTTATCACAATAACCAACTCAGGACTACTGCACTGTGCATAAGATATCCCACAATGCACCCATCCAACGTAGTCATTAAATTACAATGGTATACGTTTGGCAAAGAAAAATACTATCTCTACTAAAAGGACTTCACAAGGATTCTCGCAGTGCAAATCTTCGATACCCATGGTTTGTCACAGGGGGTAACTAACACCAAGTCTCTTGCCTACTATGGTAATCAGAAAGATTCAATGTAACAAACTACCTATCTTTGGCCTTTAATTTGGAATAATACAATTCACTGTTAAATGCATGTTGACTTTAACACGTTTTTCATAATGAATATGTGAGGCCTACTGACTGCCTTTATTGTAACATGTTATTATAAACAGACCAGGCCTATAACTATGATCATTGGCCTGCTACCATAGCCAACTCACTCTTGCTTAATGGCATATAAACTTTGCCACATGCCAAAAAGTGTAATACCAGAACTCTTTTGGACAATTCAAGCCTGTACTCCGGGAACCAACATGTGAGTGGAGCAATCCCTCTCTCGGTAGTACTCCGAAAGTTCTTTTTTGTTAATCAGAAAAGGTAGTAGCGACAGCTGCCGTGTCAACCCAGACCTAAAACTGCATATAGATTAGTGTAGCCCTGGGCATCTAACACTGCTCTCAAACACAGAACTGCAATTTGAAGTCCAAAGCTGATAATGGGAAGGGAAGAGGTGGGTGCACGGACTGGAATACAGCAAAACAAACACCATACATCAAATACTTATCTAAGACACTTTAACAGCATTACACTGCCATGTGTGGGCCCCTGAAAGGTGCAGGTACATTTTTCTAGGCAGCCATACTGCTGCTGGCTCAGGCAGCTGGATAAACAGACAAAATAATCCCAGCGGTGTGAGGGTAAGCACTATTTTTCCCATGGAAGCACACACACTTGTTCAAAACATGTACTTCTGTCCACCAACATCTGGGCGGAGTCAAAGTTCCACTCTGTAGTAGCCCTGAAACCTATTTTTTCACATAAGGGAAAGCCTAACAAGTAAAACTACATTTTATTTCTAGGCGCTGAAGGTAGGGTAACACTTTCAAAATGGTTTCCAATAACTTCTGTTTGGTATGTGTCGCTTCTTTCGAAATTGTGTGCATGCACTAACACTTTTTGCCTTTTATAGGGTTTCAGTTGGTGGCCATACCACATATGTCCGGCTTATTCAAAACAAAATATACCATTGCGTCATACTGGGTTTTTAGGTCTCGCCTGAGCCAGCGCATGCGCTGCATAGAGACATTTAGTATACGGGTTTTCAAAGTGCTGCCACAGCCGGCCTAGCGCTTGCGTTCACGCGAGCATGCACGCGCGCAGCCGCCATCTGCCTCCCTTCCAGCGATCACTGCTGCGTGCGCACCACTCTCGTGATTACCACAGAGCGCGTCCAATCACTTTTGCTTTCACACGGCCAATGCTTGTTAAGTCTGGTTTTAAAGCTGTAGCCGGTTGCTAGCACAGCCATGCATAAATGCTGTTTGCATGATTTGAGACATTGGTCATTGGTTTTGAAAATGCTTATTTTTTTGTATAAACGAGTTTTAGTGGCTTTATTGCTATTTTAAGACACTATAAATAACAGGTTTGCTGGTCTTCCTTGTGGCGAAAAAACGTTAAATATGAGAAATGCAGTCTTCCACGTGTATTTTTCTCCCCAGAGCACCTAGTAAAAGGCCGGTTTTCACACGCCATGGATTTTATTTACTGGTCTTAGCATTGCGTGCAACCTCCTTCTTAGACCCCGATCCATATAGGACCGGTAGCGCCCTTTTTGGGGGGTAAAGTCCTGCTTTGGTTGCAATGGAACGTGAGCCCGAAACCGGATTACAACGCAAGAGCAAATCACTGGAGCAAATTGTAATTCTGTCCTCCATATAGCGCTTACTACCTCGGACGAGGCTCTGGGGCACTTTGACGAGGGCACGTGCGTGGTTTACTCACCCCATAACACGCACTGTTGCTGCATTATTTGTTATTCCAAGGTGTGAAAGTCACCGGGAGCGGATAGCCCCATCCCTTCATTTTTTCACCCCATAAAACGCAGATTTGCAGTTGCGCCCACATTTTGATGCTCGATGCCTCCTTCCCGCCCACTTCTTGTGCAATTCCCAACACTTACCTTGCCAATTCAGCATGTATGTGTTTGTGCCCACTCCCTACCGAAGGGCTAACCTCCCTCCGCATGCAACCCTCGTTTGCACGGCTAATTAGCTTCAATGCAATTGAGCAGCAAGCTCGAGTTGATATTAATTAACAGAGTGTGACGGTGGCGCAGTATGTGCATTAATAAATACGACAAATAAAACAAGCATTGTCATAGCCAATAGGTCTCGCCTTTGGGATCTTATAAGTGTTTAGCCATGCAACAGTTGATGTTGTTGCACCAAGGATATTGTGCTGCATAACTAAATACTTATAAAAGGTCCCAAAAGCGAGACCTATTGGCTATGCCAATGCTTGTTTTTCTTCTTGGTGTTCCCACATATCAGTTTGTTATCATAAAAGTAATTTACACCCTGCATCTCACTGAAGTTATTTTCCAGGGACTTTTGAAACAACAGTGAGGTAGGCCCGAAACTAAAGGGGGTAATAAAGGACATCAAGTGAAAGGATAATCTGTATAGTCTAATCTGATAAGCATTGGAGAGATCGAAGGTTGCTTTTCATTTACATTTTACAAACATTGCCAATCCACCCATATTTTTCCATATTGATTCTCCGGTGCAAACATTTTCTGATTAAGCCGTAACACTTGCATGCACTACAAGTAGCACCAAGTATTTTGTACTTTCATTGGTCCTATGATTCTTGCAGAACATCATCAACTCATCTCTTTATGGAGCGGTTATACTACGTATCAGACCATTCTTTAAGAAAAACTGGTATGTGTGTACCCTACTATGAAAAGCACCCAGAGCACAACTCTTCTACTTTTTTAGTCCAAGGTTTCTGTCGCACAAAAACCCGTTGGTTGCACTTGGATACAATTCCATCTTAAATATGGCCTATGATTAAAGGTTTTCAATAAAATTCTATTTTGTTGCGGTTTCCAAAACAGGTACTACAGACTCCAGGCTGGTGCTACGGTCCCGTGCAAGTTTCCATTGCTGATTGTGGTTCCTCACGCCAACCATGCAAACCACAACTTGCACACCAAATGCAATGCCTATGACCTCATAGTAATAATATAAGAAAATAACACCTACAAGCAAAATATATTTAAATCAGGCCCGATGACCCCAATCTAATAGACACCCTTTCTTTGGTACATGCGCCTTACCATTTATACACAAAGAGATATTCCTTCGCCCACATAGACAAGGATAACAAGTGATCTCTCTAACCATTTGTCCATGGACAGATTTTAGGCCGATCTCACTTCTCCCTATCCCAGTTAAGATAGTTGAGCACATGGTGAGCAGGAAGCTGTCCAGATATTGGGGAAACCAATCTTTGTTAGAGGAATAACAGTTTGGTTTTAGGCCAGGGCATAGGACTGAAACAGCCCTCTGCCATGGATGATCTTGGGTTATGGGTGGTGTTGGGAATGGCCCTTTTTGCAGGGTTATTCCCAAACCTTTTGCTTCTTCCTCCTATTTTTTCCTGACCTGTTTGTGTTGGTTTTAGGACTCTGGGCACTTTACCACAGCTAATCCGTGCTAAAGTGCATATGCTCTCTGTGTAAATTGTGTTATGGATTGGTGTTTCCATGACTGGATATTTGATTTACTTGTTAGTCCCTAGTAAAGTGCACTGAGTGTGCCAGGGCCTGTAAATCAAATGCTACTAGTGGCCTGCAGCACTGATTGTGCCACCCACGCGAGTAGCTCTGAAAAGGTAACTTAGACCTGCCATTGTAGAGCCTACGCACAGTTGGTAACTGCCATGTCGACTTGGCCAGTGCACACACTTGCCAGTCCCTAACCTTCCCTTTTATTACATGTCAGGCACCTCTAAGGAAGGCCCAAGTACCCCTGTGGGCAGGGTGCAGTGTATGTGAAAGGTAGAACATGCCCTGGTGTGTGGGGCATGTCCGGATAGTGAATTACAGCCCATTTCGTTTTTCACTATTGTAAGGGTACCTGGTCCCAGTAGGACAGAATGGGAAGTTTGTTTATAACATCTTATAAACATAACTGGCCCTGGGAACTAGGTAGGAAAATAAAATTTAGTATGCCTGAACTCAGAATCTAAAGATGCATCTTTGAGTGAAGGGGATTTTTACATTCTGTGTTTGAAAATACCACCTTTAGAAAGTAGGTGTTTTCTTGCTCAGTCATCCCGTGTGCCTCTGCTGGAATGTGGATTACCTGTCTGGGTTTTGGATGACAGAAGGCTGTGGAGCAGGAGTGGCTCCAGATAGTCTAGGTGGGCCAGGAAAGGGCTGAATAGACTTGGGCTGCAATGGGGAAGGGGGAGGAGATTTCCTTGCACCTCAATGTGCCTGGTCTGCCTCTGACAATGCCGTCTCCACCTCCTGCCAGGAAAATCACTCCAGAGAAGGCAGAACTGGTTCTAGCTGGGCACAAACACTCTCTGCCTCAGAGATTAAAGGATTTTGGGATATAAATATTGGGGCCCAGACCCCTGAACTTTAGAACTCTTTTGGACCAAGAAGACTGCCAAGAAGAAGAGCTGGAGAAGCTGTGAGGAGGAACTACCTGTGTGCTTTGCTGTGTTGGCCTGCAGTGGCTGCTTCTGTTTGGGCAGTGAAAGGACTAGACTGAACTTTCTGCAATCTACGTTTGTGGGTTTCTCCAAGGGCATGAGGTAGAGCCTGCCCCCTGTTCAAGAAGTCTCAGGAACAGCAAGGACTTCAAGCTCTTTTACCTTCCGCACTGGGGACTGTGTGTGTTGTGCTGCAACAGAAGAAAAAGCAACCAGACGCCATCTATGACGCCGCTGCCGACTCCGTGTCCTGAAGGCACCTCAGAGGGCACCGCTGCAACGCCGCACCGCGACCCTGGTCTCACCGACGATGCCTGCAGATGCCGCCACCAAGCGGCTGCTCGCACCGCAACCTGTGGGCACCGCACTCTGCACCGCCTCGCTTCATGACAACACCTTGGCCTCCTAAAAGATGCCGCTCCATGCCCAAATCGACGCCACTGCTTGCACCGTGGTTCGAGGGCACCACTTGTAAAGTTACACGACGCACCACCCTCATCCCGCACAGCAGCCTTGGCCTACCGGCGCCATCGACTCCAGTTTGTCAGCCGACAACAGCACTGGTCTCACCGCCATCTGATGCCGCCACCGAGCCGCTGCTTGCACTGCGACCTGACACCGCACCACTGCACTTCGCATCGCAGCATCCGACACCTGCCGACGCCAGCACCCCGGACTCCAACAGAGAGGACATCGACCTGCAATGCGTGTGACTTCTAGCCCAACGACTCTTGCACCGACCTCTGGAACAGACGCCTGCGGACTCTGTGTTTTCAGAAACACAGCGAGAGGTCGCCGACGCCCTGCATTTCTAAAATGTACTGTTTGCGGGTCTTCCCGGCACCGTAGCTGGCCAGGGACGCCGCGGCCTGCCAGAACTGTTTGGATTTGTTTGCTCACGACGCCGTGATAGCTCCGTTTGGGGCTATCAACATCAAGGAACTATTTTTAAAGCATAATTTGAAAAGTGAAGATTTTGAAGTACTGTAGTGTGGATTTTTATTGTTTTTGGTCTTGTCTTAAGTATATAAAAATATTGGATATTTTTCTAAACTGGTGTGGTGTCCTTTTGTAGTGCTTACACTGTATTACTGTTGGTTATGTGCCTCTAAGATGAGCCTGACTGCTCGTGCCAAGCTACCAAGGGGGTGATCAGGGGTTATTTTAGGAGTGTAACTCCCTTATCCTGACTAGAGTGGTGGTTTCTGCCTGGCTTTGGCACATGCCCTAGCCTGCCAAAAATCCAATTTCTAACAGGTGGACAATGGCCAATCCCCAGTTCTCCTAATGCTCAATCTGTTGGCCACCTTTGAATCTCGAGAGCAGTAACGTTGGTATGTATTTTATTAGAAATAATGCACTCAGGAAACGGAATCCACAACAGCGTGGCACTTCACACACGGCACAAAGATCAACTGACTAAATTGCCGTTCAGACTGACATATATTACCAATTAAATGTTTCAAAGGCAAACATGCATCTACGGGCAGATGAAGTGCATCTACGCGCACAAGCATGTTTGAAGCATAACAAGGAACCATACTTGGAATGCCGCTCTAGTGCCGGATATCTTCTGAGGCACGAGTGCTGAGGAACATAATAGAAAGGAAAGGCACAGTACAAAACCTTCCCCTTCCCAAAACAAAGAAGAAAGATGCCATGCCAATAAGTACATGTAACTATTAGGTTGTCAGGTAATATAAACGTTTTTGTACCTAGGTAGCATTCCCACATTGCAATGTTCTCTTTGTTGAACTTAGGAACACATGAAAGTACTATTGCTGCTAACAGTAAGAACAAAGAGAACAGGATTATCTACCTCAGCAGCGTACTCCTGAATCTCTGAGAAGACAATGTAACCTAAAGGACACAAATTATCCTCTGACACATCATAGAAGTCAGAGTCCTCTGACACTCGAAGGTGTCCAATTTTTTCTGCTTGTTCTTTGGATAGCTTTACCAAATCCCTTTTGCTCCACCAACCTTTTTCTTTTTAGAATGCCGAACCTTTAGACACCTTCTCAACACACACAGGAATAGACCATCTGGATTCACCCTTCTTTACCCTCGTTGGAATGCTTACCAAAACCCAATCACCTACTGACAGTTCACATGGGCGAGCATTATGCTTCAAATCAAACAACTGCTTGGTATGCAACTGCTTTGCAGAAACCCGGTCCGCACCATCATCCAACAAGATACATGCACTCTCCTTGTTAAGCCTTCTGACACAATCAGGACAAAAAGAGCATCTAGGTAATCTCTCTCTCTCTCATCAAAAGAAAGGGAGCCACTATGAGGAGTAAGGAGATATGAACAGACTTTTTTTTAGCAAAAACTCCTCAGCATTATACCCCATTGCTATAGCGGTGTGAATGCCCTCCTTAAGAAAGCGATTCATGCGCTCCACTAAACCGTTAACAGACGGAGAATAAACTGCAAAGGTAAAGTGTTTGACTTGTTGTTCTAAAAATGCACACATCCTTTTTGAGACAAAATGATTTCCATTGTCAGAAAGCAACTCTTTTGGACCACCTTCAATCAGAAAAATACTTGTAAGAAAGACAATCACATATTCAGTGTCCGGATGTAATGTAAATTCAAAATACACCCATTTACTGAAATAATCGACCAACACCATTAACTATTGTTACACCGCAGGTAGTAGTTCAAAATGGCCCACAGCTACTTTACACCAGGCCTCCTCAGGCAATGACACCGGAATAAGAGGGGTCTCAGGCTTTTTCCAATGCTTATCAGAAACTAAACAGAACACCCTTGAACAAACTTTTCAACTTGAGCTTCCAACGACAGCCACCAATAAAATTGCTTTGAAGCTTTGCACTTACTTGTTCTTGTTACTCCATGTGCTTCCCTAAAAAGTTGGGACCTGAGGGATGAAGGAGGCACACAACGGTCACCCCCCACTATAAATCCTTCAACCATCGCTAACTCATTAGAAACCTGAATGAAAGGACGCAGGGAAACTTCAACACACCTCTCTTTGGGCCATCCCTTATCCATGAAACTCTTTGTATTTTCTTGCTTGACAGACTTAGCACATGTCACAGGCACATCAGCGATTCTGACTGGTGGACCAGCACCAGGCACTAACATTATACCCAGCTTGGCTAAATCCTGCCAACCCACAATAGACCAGCCCTTTCTAGCGACATACATTTTTTTACCATAGATCCTCCTAAGCAAATAATACAATCACTGAAGAATCCCAACATGTCAATATCTTGATCTCCATATGCTTTTGGCCGGACATCAGGAGGTTGCAATTGTGCGCCACTTTCCCAGTTTGAATTGAACAATATATCAGATAGAATAGTGATAGGACCCCCTGAATCACACATGTAAAACGTAAGTTTTCTTCCTAGTTGACAATACTTCAATACTATTAACCCTGGAATGATTTTTCCCCCCATTTTACAACCACTATGAAAATGCCCTGATTTTTTGCATTTATTGCAACATTTGCCAATTGCAGGACATCGAGGAAAATTGACCCACATCAGTAACAAAAAAATATTACATTTCGCTACACCCTTACCAAACTTATCCTTAGATTTCACAATATTAATATGCATGGAATCTTCACAAGCATGCACTGCCAGAGGAGCAGAAGAAGAAGCTACTTCTTGGCACATGACACGAGAAGAACGTTCAATGCTCTTAGCAACCATTAACACTTCATTTAAAGATGGATCTCTATAACATAAAAGTTTCTCTTGAATTTTCCTGGAGCAACAACTATAAACAAATGGGTCACGTAAATAAATGTCTAAAGAAACACCAAAATTGCAATCGTTTGCCAAAAACCCAAGGGCTGACAAATATTCTTCCAATGATTCGTCTCCATCTTGTTTCCTCTTCACAAAATTGAACCTCTACAAAAGAATGCTCAGTTCATCAGAAAACTTTTTTTGCCAGCGTGTTTTGGCTTCAAGAAATACATCCCACTCACTTTCCTCATCCGTAGGTGCTGGTATCATGGGTAAGTTATCAAAACCTTGTTGCCCTTCTTGCCCTAGATGACTAAACAGAATGGCTGCTTTGCGTTTGGGGATGAATTCATCTGCGCCAACAGCCACCAAATAATTTTCAATGGCTCTAACCCAGAATGCCCATTTAATAGGTCGTTTTCCTGGACGCTCTAAAACTAAACAAACATAAACGAGACAAAGCGTTTGAAGAAGCCATAGTAAGAAAAGAGCATAAAACCCTAAAAATTAAAAAATAATGTGAACTTCCAGAAGATAGGAATAACAAGCATTTGCAATGCAATAGGTCTCGCATTTACGCGAGTTTGAGCTATTGACATTGCAAATGACAATGCCTTTTATTTTTGTTTTTTGAACATAACTAAAAGGCATTGTCATTTACAATGCCAATAGCTTAAACTCGTGTAAATGCGAGACCTATTGCATTGCAAATGCTTGTTCTAATAATGCTAGCCCCGACACTTCCAATACAGTTCAGCGGAAGGACGTACATTTCGTAGAGGGATTAACTAGTACACTTTTTCTTCTCCATCAAGAGAAGCAGCGCGATTGTGTAATGGACTTGACCAATGTTAAAAAGAAAGGTAGCAAAATAAGACTACAGAATGATACGTAAATAAACATAATGTAAAAAATAATTGATCATAACTAAATTTACGATATATACTTGGTACATTTTTAGTGAATCAATCGTCGTAAATAACCGAGTTTTACAGTTTCTAAAACCACACGCATTATCGATTACATCTGTCCTTCTTAGGCTTCGACGTAACATTTTGAAAATACAAGATGGTCGCTTAATTTGCGACTAGTTTCTAATATTTACTGGCCAATCATATAGACTCGTTGATGCTGATTAATCTGGAAAATTAACATTACCAACTATATTCTGATAACTAACATTCAAATAAAAAACATCTAGAATGATTTTAAAATTCATTACAGCGGGTATCCGTAGCATATGATCTCAATTCACACACTGGCGATATTTAACCTGATTGCTATATGTACGCGTTTCTCGAAGTTTTACTCCATTTTGGTGCTGCAGTATCCCCAACACCATATTCTTGTTGCAAAATAGCAGTTGGTTTCGTCTTCCCCATGTCTTGCTGATCAGCATCGATTTGCGTTGTTGTCCGTCTTCCCTTTCAGCGCAGAAGACGTCTTGTTGTAGCCCTACCGAACCTGCAAAGCTCTCGGGCAAGTACAAAGGGTAGGAGGGGGTTGTGTTTCTTACTAGTTGTACGCAATGGGTGAGAACAATGACTACCCTGGTTTCTTTTCTTTATTGTTTTCTTTTCTTCTTCTGTCTACATACATGTATATCTAATTTTCCCTTCTTCATCCTTTTACGAGCTTGCTTTCAGGTAGCCCGCGTGTAGAGTTATCCACCACATGTATTAAATATTTTACCAGCAGTCAGGTGGCTGACTACTTGTGCAGTCCGTGGGACAGGTATTCGGTTTTGTAAAAACAAGGGGGCATATTATCAAGAAACTGCGTTAAAATTATCGCTGCTTTAGCGGCAGAAAACTGCCGCTAAAGCGGCGATAATTTTAACGCCGTGCTTGATTATATGCCCCTAAGTTTTATGCACGCTCTTCCTATCAGTTGTGCTTTACATTGGCAGGAACTGAGTAATTGCCCACCTTTTTTGTTGTTGTTACATTTTTATATAGCGCGAACTCGACCCTTAGGTGTCGGAGCGCTTTACACAAGCACCAGCTGCGTTTCATAATTTGAAAGGGCGAGAGGGAACCAACACTTCTCGGACGTCTGCAACACGTTTAACGAGAGAATCGCAGAACTTCTCAGTAGCAAATGGGTACACTGAGATGTTCAGTACCTGCACTTTTATAATTCCATTTTAACAACCGCCTGCCACGAGCCATTTTAGCAGCTAAAGCGGGGGCCGCCACTGTACCTGGTAGGCTGAGTGCATATAAAACATACATTAATTATTTAGGGCTTCTTCAGATTGCGTGTGTATATCCAAACTCCTAAATACAATTTTAAGGAAACACTCAATGAGTGGAGAGCGTTAAGGGCTGACAAATAATTCGACTTACTGGGACAGAGAAAGAAAAACAGAAGAGTGAAACCAATAGTGTGAACAGGAAAGAGCGAGATATTGAAAAAGTAAGGAAATAAAGATGCTTAGAAAGCAAAAAGAGGAAATGGGAAGAATGCCGAAGGAAGGAATGTCGAAAAGAGAGTGCCAAATTATGGAAGGAAATATGGAAGGATGAAAGGAAATTAAAGTGAAAGTTAGATTGAAGGAGAAGAAAGAAGAGTAAACGAGACAAGCCCGGCGGAGCGTGGCGCGCGCGCGCGCTTGGGGGGCGGGGAAGCGCATTCCAGGCGGGGGAGCGAACCCTTTGAAGTGCTCCCAAAAAGCAGAGTGCATGGCGGCACCAAGCGTGTGATTGTGCGCGTGCTAGCAATGTAATCCGCTTTTTGGGAGCACTTTGAAATGCTCTTTTACAATAGTCTCACGCGATAGCAAGGCGAGACCTAAAAATGTGTTACAGTTACATAGTACCTTCTATGAACCAGGAGTGCCTGCCACCGTTTACTTTCAAAAACACAAATAAACTGTGCAGAAAAGCAACTGACAGGCTGTGCAAACTGACAAAGGTGTGTGGTTGGGATCCTCAAATATTGTAGCCCATAAACAACACTGCCGTTTTGGGAACGAGCAGAGAAAACAAACAGTGTTTCCGATGAATAGGTGTGGATAAAAACTTCACAGGAAACCGGAAGAACACTGCTTAAGAGCAAACCAACAACAAAATGCTCCGAAAGACTGCAAGGGAGTGAGTAACCAGTGAGGAAGATGCTGCCAGAACAACCAATGTGCTACGCAGTACTTCACCAAAACAGCGTGACCAAAAAGCGTGGAGCAAGGCAGGGAACACGCCCCTAGACAAGGATGTGCAGAAGTATCTCCTCCTCCGAGATGAAAGCCAGTGGAAACTAAAATCAGGTTGTGCGGGATCCAGAGAACTTCAAACTGCCCCCTTACGGCTCAATTTGTAAATCTATCCCACGGGGAGTTCCCAATGGATCGGCTCTCAGTCCTATCCTTTTTAATGTTTACATGAGACCACTTATCACTTTGATCAAAGCTCACAATATTAGGCTAGTTAGCTGTGCTGATGACACAGTTGTTCCTGTCTATAAGTGAAAATCAGCAGGTTGTTATTGATTCTTACACAACTGCGTGTCAGACATGGTCAGCTGGCTGAATTTAAACTCCCTCAAACTTAAAGGGGAAAAAACAGAACTCCTCAACATATAAAGTTCCCAGGTCACTTCCTGTTAATTTCTGGCAACTCCAAACTGAACCAAAGGTGTCCGTCCCTACCTTATACCGTCTGCAACCTCAGGGTTATTTTTGATTATAAACTCTCCCTGGGAAAAAATGTTAAAGTAGCAGGGACCTGCTTCACACTTCTACGACGTCTTAGGCAGCTCTTTCCTTTGCTGCCATCCCAAGCTAAATCTCTCATAGTGTGCAGCATTATTCTGAGAAGGTTGGATTATTGCAATGAACTGCTTTTTGGAGCATCAGATTGTCTTATCAATAGACTATATAGAATCCAAGCATCTGCTGCCAAGCTGGCACTAAACAGATCGCATATAGCGTCTGCATCTGAGGTAATGAAAAAATTACATTGGCTTCCTATTGAACAGAGGATAGTCTTTAAATCCTTGTGTATCATCTTCATGGCCCTGCAGGGCACTGGTCCTATGTCTCTGCAACAGAGCCTAAAGAGATACACTTCAGGGCTGTGCCTCCGTTCAGCTTTAGCTAACCTCCTCTGTGTCACAAGCTTTCACAAGACTAGGCAAGGCGGAGAGCCTTTACAGTTAAGGCTGGCCAACTCTGGAACGCATGCAAGACGTTACAACGCATATATTTACAACCAATGCCTTTACAACGCACACATTTACATCGCATGCCACTACAATGAATTTTTTTAAACTACACTTACAATGTATTCCATTACATCGCATCATACCTTTACAACGCATACCATTACAACATATACCATTACATTGCATCTAAGGTAAGTGTTGGATTTGTAGGGGTAAACATTACTATTCTAACTCCAGGGGGTGCAACAGTAGGGTAAGTGTTGGATGGTGTAGGGGTACTATGCGTTGTAATGGTATGCGTTGTAATGACATACGATGTAATGCCTGCGTTGTAGTGACATGCAGTGTAATGGCTGCGTTGTAGTGACATGCGTTGTAAAGGATGTTGCAATGTAATGACTACATTGTAAATGTAGTGCGATGTAATGACTGCGTTGTAAAGGTTGTTTCCCCTCTGGAACATGCTACCAGTTACCCTTAGATCCTCTACTGACCTACTAATTTTAGGAAGGCTTTGAAGACCTGCCTATTGGCTGTTTTGGTCTTATGACAGTTTGCACTTTATAAATTAAATAAATAAATATCTGGTGGACGGAACAGTTGTGGGTCACAATATAGACTACAAAAAAAATACGACTTGCATAAATAGCAATTCCAAAAGTTTGACTACCACTAGATCATCAATGTATGTATGAATAAGGAAGTGTACCATTCTAACTTAACTTCCCTTGATAAAATACTGCAAGTAAAGATTATGCAGTCAATATTAAAATATTGCTACTTTGACTTCCCACAAGACTACATCTCATTACCCTTACAGTCACACATCTACAGCAAACGTGAAAATACTGCAGAGACTTCGAAGTCACTAGTGCAGTAACCCATCTTCTTTCAATTATCACCTGACATTTGGGATCATTAACTTTGCTCAAGTCAACATTTACCTAAAGCACCACAATAGCAGCCTTTCCTTAAGAAGTCTTTTGCTTTACACAGATTAAAATTGCATGTATAATACCCAATTTCCCTCATGTACAGCATAATGTCATAAGGCAGGGCATTCTTTGGCATTTGAATATACTAAATTAGTGGTATGCGAACCATGACCCAAGTCAAGACTATACCTAGAAGACATAGGAGTGCTGGGGACCCAAGGAACCACCCAAGGTAAGTAACTAGGATCCCCACAGAGGCCGTGTGCAGAGTGGGAACACGACCGCGCACCACATTCAAGTAAATGGGTAACTCGCGTTGTAATTTTAACGAAGAAGGACCCTTCCCAGTAGACCCTGAAGAACCCCAGAGGAAGACAGAAGGTTAGAGAGCCACCCCACCCGTGGATATCCTATGAACCAGGATACTTACAACAGGGAAGCTGGGTGCATAGGTGCGAAGTGGCGTCAGAAACCACAGTCGAACTGAATGGAGAACTTCAGGAAGACGCCGCTGACTAAGAAGGTGAAAGTGTTTAGTGGAACCCAAAGGTGGTTTCAAGTTGAGAAGTACCTGAAAGCAGAATCTATGCCACTCAGTAGTCACCAGGAGGCACCAGGAGGCACGGAAGACAATTGTCCACAGATGTCAGGTGCTGCAGGCTGGTTGACAGTGACCTTGGATCTGCAGCTGTGTGGACCAGGTGACGATGTGGAAGACAAGGAGCCGTTCACGTGTCCCACGTTGGATGTCTAGAGTTCAGGGGTTGGTGTCCGTCTGGAGCACCCACAAGTCTTGGCAACTGCAAATAATGACGAGCAGGACGACGAGACCAGGAGCAGCAGGAGTCTTTCAAGTTGTAGTCTTGGTGCCCAGAGCAAAGTCCAGTGAAGTACAGGAGTGCCCAGACGGTCGAAGATGAAGTGGTGTCTTGATATGAATCTTGTTCAGCGACAAATCTAGGGACCCACCCACAGGTAAGCCCTCAAATACCCTAAGGAGAGGGTTGGAACAAATTCAGGGGTCCCTCCCAGAGGAGGGCTGGACAGTGGGGAGGATACTCCCATGTCCTTTGTCCAGTTTTGCCCCAGAGCGGGAGCCAAAGGCTACCTGAACTGGAGTATGCAAGGAGGGCACCAAGTGTGCCCTGCAAGCCGTCTCAGGGAGGCCGGAGGCGCTTTATAGTGCATGGAAAATACCTCCCACATCATTTATGATAATTTTCGATTCCAACATGTTTTATATCAAACATGACAGGGTTCTTTACTGCCAGTTTAGAGATAGTCATCGCATAATGAAGCATAGCCCCTCTATATGTTATATGGGTGATGCACTTACAACCAGGGAAATTGGACTCCGTAGGTTGTAAGGGTGTCCTGCTCATGCAGGGACACCCTCACACTTAGAACCGAGCACCCTGCCTTCATGATTGAAGGCCTACTTTAGGGGTGGCTTATATGTTTTAAGTGCAGTGACCTCAGATATAGGGAAACTATATCTGTCATAAGTGGTGCTAGCACCAGCTTGCACAGGCTGCAATCGCAGACCTGTAGTCACAGTTTGAGTGGTCTCCCATGGGTGGCATACTACATGCTTCAGCCCATGGGGGAACCCTGGTGTACCTATGCACTGGGTACTTCAGTACCATATACTAGAGATTTATAAGGGTACACCAGTAGCCAATATGGAATGTACCTAGGTACTCATCATAACCAATTTTGGGGAGAAAGAACAGATACTGGGGTCCTTATTAGCAGGATCCCAGTCAGAGTAGTCAGAAACCATAACACCAGGCAACAAGCATTTACAATGCAACGGTCTCGGCATTGTTAAAGTTAGAGCTATTGGCATTGCTCATGACAATGCCGTTTCTTTAAATGTTTTAAAAACAAAAACACTAAACAAAAATAATGTCATGAGCAATGCCAATAGCTCTAACTTTACCAATGCCGAGACCATTGCATTGTAAATGCTTGTCTATGGCGAGGCAACAGCAGAGGACGAGAGAACCGTAACAACAAAGACTTCTCCTCGCGTTGTGTTATTAATGTAAACGAGAACGGCCCCCATCAGTTGGTGGTTTAGATGGTGCCTTATGAGTACACAAATACAACACTAAAAGCACACGCCGAAGGGGGCAGAATAAACTATTATAGAAGAGTGATAGAAGAGAGAGAGAGGAAATCAGGACAAACAGTATCTTAACGAAACAGGATGCCCCCCTCTGCAGAATGTGGCGAGCCCGCCCCCACAGCTACTCATACCCTTGGGTAGAAAGGGGGACCGTGAGGGATGTGGGCCCCTGTACGACCTGCGTTAGCCCCTGAGAAGAAAAAGACTAACAGTGATGTAGACAGGAACAGATGCATGCAACATGTAAAAACAACATAGTAGAAGGGGGGTGTGCTGGGGCTATGCTCGGCACAGGTCTCCAAGCTGTTCAGCTCCGCTCCGCTTCCCCTCATCACCGCGGGGGCCTGAGCAGCCGCTAGCTATGCCACCCGGGCAGCCTCTGCATCTCCGATGCTTTTGGGTATCCTGGGCCCAGTGTGCAGCTGACACCGGCTCAAAGTCCCCTCACACGCACCCCCTCCCTCTCTGCGGCCACCCAGGCCTTCGGCAAGCATGAAATCTGAAATGAAAAAGATTCTTCCCAGTGCGAAAATCGTTCGGCTAATTAATTATATAAATAAACACACCGAGACAGGAGGGCACACGCACGGCCCTGGGAGTCCCCCTCGCATGGCGCTGCCTCCCTGCTGCTGCAGCGGGGAGGAGGGACAGTAACTTCGGCGTGAAGGCAGCGGCAGTGACCCGTCTCAGCACCTGACTTTTAGACCCGGCCCACTAAAGCCCTGCTTGAAAGGGACCCTGCACGAACCACTTTCCGCAGCCCACCGCCGAACACGAGTCTCTCCAGAGACTTTTTTCCCGACACTTACACGAAGGGCGAGCTGGGCCCAGGGCGCCAATCATCAAAAGGTGCGTAAAGAGCTTTTTGTCTGCATTAAGGCAATGCAAACAGCAGTGTCCCTGCCGCCTGGCTCCACTGATTTACATTAACATAATTTCGCTCATTTTTCTAACACATAGAAGGCACGGTTTGTTAACACTCCCATCTGTAATGATGGTACCACACCATCAGCCTGCTTTCTTGCCCTCTCTCCCCATGCTGCTAAACAATTAACCCCGGTCCCACCCGCCTCCTACAAACAGCTTGGCGCCCGGATGAGGAGCTAATTACTGTGTGTGTGATTCAGGTGAGTTGGCTAAGCACAACGTTTTCTATAACTTACCTTGCCGCCTGCGTTCCATTTCAATACACCGTGCCCGCGCTTCCTGCACCACACTAGGTAGGCTCCACAACTCGAGTGAGACATAGCCATTCACATAAACCATTCCCGACGCTGCTTTTATACTGTTTGTATAAATGAACAGTACAGCGGCACCCGATTGGTTAGCACTCGATTGGTTGAAGCGAGCAAAGGCAACGCTCACAAGTACGCATGTCTGGTTGACAGTGGTTAAAATAACAAGAACTGCCGTTATTATTTAACTTTAGAGAAGGGAAAACGAAGGTCGGGGAAGATTACATTTTCAACGAGAAATCTCTTCCTTCTTTCTACGAGATTACAAACAAGCCGAGGGCACCGGAAGACAGCACCGCCTTTCTCCGAGGCAGAGCAGAAATGCCTCGGAGAAACGCAGCGTCCTTTTCGGATTCGGGGGCGTGTTTTGCTGTTGTCTCCTCCTTGAGACTTCTCGCAAAAAACACGCCCCCCGATCCGAAAAGGACGGGGCCTAATCAGAGTGACTGACCTCTTCTCCAGTGGCTGGCCAGCATTTACGAGGCCAGCCAATGGAGAACAGGGGAGAAGAGGGGCTGGTTCAAGCCCCTCTTCTCCAAGTCATTAAATCTCCGACTTCCGGTTCTGCCTTTCGGCAGACCGGTAGTCCTCGACCTAAAAAGTGGGGGTAACCATGCAGAAGGAGCCTACCTTCCTACACAGACTCTTAATCGGCCATATATTAGGCAATCTAGGATAACAGGGTGCTTAATTGTGTGAGAAAATGTTTCCCCCAAAAGCATATACATACGCTGTGAACTGCCCTGAGACATCTCCCATGAAGATCCCAAGTACCAGTAGACAGCATTTCAATTAGCCTAAATTAGCCTAAAATTAAACATTATTCCCTTTATAAAGCAGGTGCAACTTCACAGAAAGACTACGTCTGTAGTTCTCAAGTTGATCATCAGAACATGATAAGGAAAACACAAATAGTTTCTACTGGAAGATGAAATGGACAACAGAAGTCTGAGGTAGGTAGTGTACTGTTTAAAGTTGTATCAGCGGAGCAGGACCTCCAACTCCTATCTCTCCTTGCAATTGTCTCCACTCAGCACCTGCCCAACAGTCACTCATGCAACCCATCCCCATTCAATCCATCCACAAGACTACTCATGCACACAGAACCGCATGACCATATCACACTCTTCCCTCCTTCAACAAGAAGAAAGGAATCACCTAACAAAGACCAGATAACAAATAACACGCACCAAGACAAAGTAGTTATACAACACAAAGAAGATACCAACCAGTAAACAACACACACAATACAGACCAGATATATAAAACTCACGTAACTTAGCCAACAAAACTTTCTCTATTGGACTTAAATAACCTTAACAGAATCAGACAATACAATAGTATATGTTTCATAGTCCTTTACTTTCTTGACGCCGAGAAGTAGCCAAACTTTAACATGGTGTACTTTCCACATGTATGATTTCATCCTGTTCTTATACTTCTCAACCTTCAGTTTATTGGCTGCACAGTCAATTTCCAAATCATTCTTCATTATGTTCCTCAACCACCACGAAACAGCTTTAAGCCACAGTATTGTCATTTAACAGTTCAAAGGGAGAATTCCCAAAAATTATGATAGGAGTTACTCTAAATCAAAAGAGTTGCTTGAAGAACATTTCTCCAATCCAATCCACCTTGGTTTATCAACTTCAGAATGATTCTGTTGAAATGCAACACCCGGGGGGGGGGGATGATGATCTAATCACACAGATCATCTAGAAGTTCCTTTAACTTACTCCTTTATGTGAAAGGAGCACTTCTGACCTGAAGTCTTACTGCTGTTCAGTAGGATTGTAGGTTTAAAACCTGTTTATGTCCCCAATTTCTCTGAAAAGACTACAGAGTAAGTTTCCATTTATCTTCTGTATCATTTATGAGGATTTGCCTCTTGGATTTAAGTTTATTCCCAGCTGCTCTTGATGGTGTTGATCCGGCAGAGTAAACTTTTCTCTGCAAAATGCACCTTCCTTCTGGGGCATATTTCCTCAAGGCTAGCTCCAAAATTACCTACCGTGTACATTTTATGACCAGTGTATCCTTCAGGATTAACATCAAGATTAAGTGCCTTTCTGGCCATAAATCTTGAACTGATGCATTTCTTAATATTGTGGACTGTACACTACATAGTAAGAGTGATACTTTTCTTCCCATCAATATGTATTGTACATGATGGATAACCTGTTACTCATGTCCTTTTCATGTACACTAAACATTAGGTTGTGATTGAGTCCTCCTCAGAACGAGCTTCTGTTGCAGTGAACAATGTTTACCCTATTAAGCAATCATGATTTTCAAACAAAGGTCTTTTCCCAGGCATTAACATTCAAAATCTTTCAATTGCTTGATAGTCTATTATTCAGTAAATGGATGAAACAGCCCTATCTGTAATACACGTTGACATTTACCTTAATGTCATGCATGATGTCTCCTCTTCTATCTTTGTGCCTTTAATCTCTTATTAACCAGAAAGACCTCAGGGAAACTGTTTCCTCTTAATTTTTTAACAAACTTCTCTGAATGCAAAATGCCTATGGCACTGGTGCTGCTGTTTTTTTAATGTCAGATCTGTGCTAATTCATTGCGGTTCTTGGACTTTTCTGCTTTTGAGTTTCATTATTATTTAGACTCTGAGGCTCTGATCGTAGGTTATATGTTCAAAGTCACATGACACAGCAAGTGATCTGAAGGCCCAACCATATTACTCATCGGATTTATCAATGCCTTGCATTCTGGAGTGAATTTTGTATCTCTCCATAATGGTACAGCATTTCTTCCCGCAACCAGAGCAAGTATGTTTTTTAAAGTCTATAAAACCAGTTTCCACCCAAGCATAAGCAATGTCTTAGCAAGATATATTTCCACATACACCAAAAATACTGGGTACCATATTTCGCAAGCTTTACGAGGTTCACACAGAGTTCAAGAGAAGGAGGGAGTAGCAAAATCCTAGCCATAGAGCAGTAGATCAGAACACACAAATACATGCTCTCTTAGCACAATTCCAATGTGGAATAGTAGCACTGAATAAGAATGAAAGTATAGATGGAATCCGTGAAAAACAACCTTTCAACTGTAATCAATTTAGTATGCACAAACCCAAAACTGTTGGATAAAATCAAAGTCAAAATGAACTGCGCCATCCATAACAATAGTTGTTACCTATCCAGAGAGAAATTTCGAAATAATATGAACTACTCTTTAGGAATACTACATCGTACATACACAGTGGTCGCATTTCCTTCATACTCCGGGCTCTCTGACAAGTTGTACCCACAGAAAGATCAGATTTAACAACTGAAGGCGTCTGATAGTAAAGATGGTGTTGCTTTGTCGTGGTGAGTTCAAGGAATCGATTACCATCATCAGATTCCTGTTGTCATCACGTTAGAGTCCAGGGTCCAGTAGCATATAGATGCCCAAGTGATGCCAGTAGAAGCTGAATGCTTTCAAAGTCCTTTAATGCTGTTAATGGTTGCTGATAAAGCAACATATTCCACCATTTACTGTAAACATCACAATTCCAACATGAGTAGAAAGGTAACTTTCTCACAAATCACAATCACTGGGAAGGCAGCGATGATCAATCAATTAATCAGGGTTCTTATAGAGCACAGCTAGTCACCTGTTAGGGCCTCAAGGAGATGGGGGTTCTGCAGTTCAGTCGAAGAGCCAGTTCAGTCGAAGAGCCAGGTCTTGAGGTCCTACCTGAATTGAGGCAGTGAGGGTGATTGCCTGAGATGTAGAGGAAGAAAGTTCCAGCTCTTCACCGCGAGGTAGGAGAAGGATCTTCCTCCGGCCTTGGTCTTGCGGATCTGTGGGATTGTGGCTAGGGCCAGGTTGGCAGAGTGTAGGTGTCTGGTGGGATTGTAGAAGGAGAAGCGGTGGTTGAGATATGCAGGTCTGATGTCATGGAGGGCCTTGTAGGCATGTGTGGGGCACTTGAAGGTTATTCTTTTGTTGATCAAGAGCCAGTGGGGGTCTCTTAGGTGACTGGAGATGTGGTAGCAGCGGGAGATGTCTAGGATAAGTCTTGCAGCAGGGGATGTCCAGGATAAGTCTCGAGGCGGCGTTCTGGATTCTTTGCAAATTCTTTTGAAGCCTCTGGGTGGTCCCGGCATAGAGTGCACTTCCGTAGTCAAGTTTGCTGCTAACTGTGGTCGAGTTTGCTGCTAATGGGGATTGAGTCCAAAATAATACCCTGGTTCAGCACCATCTGCCATGAGTCGGAGTATGACACAGACTTAAACTATACCTGTGCACTTCAGTTAAGGAGAAGAAGAGCAACCGCTGCTGCTCCTCCTCGCCACTATTGGAGGATGAAACGGACCACAGTAGCCTGAGCTAGGTAACATATTGTTAAAAGAGTTAACAGTGAGGCACAACCAACTTCTACCTCTCCTTCGGTCTATACCCAGCAACTTCATCAACCACCAGTTGCCTGAGCCCATCTCAGTTACACTCAGGCACATGTAACAAGGCTACCATATCAGTGTTTCCTAGTAGAAAGACTCCCATCCACGAAGATGAGAAGTCGCCTCCCAGCTCAATTTCAACTTGCAACGGACTCTTTCCTAATCACACATTACAGGAAATAACTATGTACCTTCACAACTATGAGGCTCTAGTTACTAAATACATTGCAACATAAGAATAAATACAAGATTAAACAAACAGATGCATCTTGTGAGAAAGTGCCATCTTTCTTGCATGGTATGCCCCCACTTTTTGCTGAATTGCTGAATGTACTTTGACTGAGTGTGTCCTGGACTCCTGCCAATCAGGTGCCCAGGGCCTATGTTCCTTCCCTAAACAGAAACCTCAAAATCAAATTGGCAAACCCTGGCCACATGTCAGCCCCTGGTAAGTGGTACCCTAGGTACCCAGGGCCTTGTGACCAGGGACGGCCTCTAAGGGCTGCAGCACTCATTGTGCCACCCTTAGAGGCCCTGTACCCTAACACACACACACACTGCCCCTCAGGTGGGGGAGGCGAGGTGAAGCACATCCCCGGGCTCTCGCCATCTTGAAGATGGGGAGCCCTGCCCAATCAGGATTAGGCTACTGCCCCCCTCCCACAGGAGAGAGGCAGGATAGGGGGTGTACCCACCCCAGGAGAGGGACCCATTGGTCCCTGCCCTTCACCTAGTATTTACGGGCATCCTGAACCTTCCTTCCCCAGATTCCAGATTCCAAAATCCGAAGAAGAGCTAGAAGAAAGAAGACCTGCCCTGCAGCTGCTAAGAAGAGGAAGACACCAACTGCTTTGGCCCCAGCCCTACCAGCCTGTCGACCCTCGAACCTGCTCCAGCTCCAAACCGGCATCTCTTGTGGTCGGCAACCTCAAACACCCCGGAGGACCTGGCTACCTTTTGACTCTAAACCCCTGGGACTCCCATGAGTAGAGGCTCTACTCAAAACCTACTTCTAATCCCTGGCAGCAGCCCGGAAACGCGAACCCAGCACACTCTGCACCAGCCAAGCCTGGCCTGTGCCGGAGTGAACAAAGACCACGAGGACGACCCCACGGCGACTGTGACCCCGAGTCCGGCACCCAAGGACCTCCCTCGACACTCCTGAAGAAGCCTGCAGCCTCAGAACTAGGTGCCCCCCAACCGCGATCAACAGAGGGTACGTTTTCCGGACACCAAAAGGCACCCCTGCACCCGGCGCCCCGCGGCCCCCTGTGCCCAATGCCGGGGTACCTACCTATCCTCCAACTACCCAACTTACCTCTCGAAGTGGTGGTGGCACCTGAAGAATCTTCGTCCCCGAGCTTGCAGTCTTTTTCTAAACCGGAGATTTCCCATTGAAATCAATTGAGCGCCCAAAGACTCAAAAGCACCCTGCACCCAGCCACCCGAGTGGCTCTGGCAGTGCAACCTCTACATTTATCTAATTCCCCACTTGCCCTGAGTAAGTCGCCAGGAGCCCAGCTCCCACAGCCGCGTGGCCTGCTAGTCAGCAGCCACCAACCAAGGCCCCCCTACCTCTCATAGGATAACATTGGGCCTAACTCTCTCTGCACCCGGCCGCCCTTGTGCCGCTGAGGGTGAACCAACTGTACCTACCTGACCCTGGGAGACCCCCCCCGAGTCTATGCCCAGAACCTTAACTCTGCCAGTCGAGTACTTACCTTTAAACCGATTACTCAATTTTCTTCATAGGGTAACATTGACTGGCTTTTTCCTGAAATTTCTTCTAAGTATGGACTTTTCAAATCTTAAAATATTCACCAAAAATCAGCAGAGTAACGAAAACAAAAATACTCACCTGCTATTAGGTGAGCTCCAAGTGCTGGATCTTGGTGCCCAGCACTGACTCTGAAAAATACTTACAACTGTACTTACCAGTAACCCAATTTTCTATCTTAGGATACCATTGACTGTTTTTCTGTGAAATTTCTTCTAAGTGTCAATTTCTGCAAATTTTAAATATTCTTTAAAAATCGTATAACTTCTGAAAACGTAATTGCTTACCTGTTTTGGATAAAGGTCCCAGTACTGAGTCTAGGTACCCAGTACTGGATTTCAAAAGTAACGAGAACATACTATACCTGCAACTTGAATTTTCTTCCATAGGGAATCATTGACTGTTTTCTATGAAATATTTTCTGTCAACTTCTAAAATAGAAAAATATTGGCTAAAAATCATCACAGTAATTAAGTCGACTTTTATCACTGGATTCTAAGTACTGACCCGGGAGTAAATCTAGGATCCAGTCCTGGAATTCCAAAAGTAATCCTAAAAGTAATCTGTTGCAAATAACTTGAAACTTCCATTGAACTCAATGCATTATTGTGTTTAAAATTGTGTGGCCTATTGCAACCACTTGTAACTTTCTACAAAAGTCAATTGCATATTGCAAAAGTATTTATATAAAGCATCTCATTCTGAGAAAGTATATTTTAATACCTATTGTTGGTTCTAAAATAAAAACAAGCATATATTTTTTATATATAAACCATTGGGCTAGAGTTCAGTTATTGAGTGTGTGAAACCATTTGCTGGCTGAGTGTGTGCAGCAAATGCTTTACACTGTCCTCTGATACTGGCTTACTGCTCTACCAAGCTACCACTTTAGAGAGTAAGGTTATACCTAACTTTAGCCTCTGCCAAACCTCTGGGGACTGTGGACTCTGTACACCCTGTACCTATTTGGGAACAGTATATACAGAGCCACTTTATCACACATCTTATACGAGAATTAGGGTAATACCAACATCTTCAAACACAAAACTCCAATTACATAAGAAACTAATTCGTAAATCTGTAACACAAGTGACTTCAATACTGATAAAAATGTGTATCCGATTCCTTATTAGAGACAGTGAGAGACATCACAATATACTGTACTGTGTTACAGTTCAAAAACCTATATACACAAATCTCTAAAACATTCAACACTACATATGGTATAAAGTTATGTTTCTGTTTTCTTAATGCAAGTACTGGGCACAAAATAAATAAGGAATAAATAACCCTGCAACAAAATAAACAGTATACAGAAAGTTATTTGAGGCTTCTGGGATCTCAGGGTGTGTCTGGAACACCTGGCTGATTCCACAGAACCTCTGCTTCTCTCCCATGAAAAGAGTTTCTACATACATGGACTCACTGTCTCCCACTCTGACTGGTACGATGTACAGTCCTGGTCTCTGGACGGTGTACAGTAACCTGCCTTGTTTATGCAACTTATTTATTTTCATTATTTAATTAAATCACAAATTCACAACAACACATGAGTGAGACAGAAAACATCAGTTTGTATTTAGTAAAACAAATGTCATGGTTTACATAGATTGAGGATCATGAAACATTCTTAATTAAATACTGCAAGCACATCTTCACTTGCATCCAATAATCAATTTACAAGTTCCAGGAATTCACCTCTACCAGGTTGTGTCTTTTGCTTCAAGATATGTGTCTTACTATAGACGGCTACTGTGCGCTCTGTCAAAGGGAGAGATCATTTATCATGGGAGTGCTATGAAGAGGCTAGTGCCAACAGCATTGTAGCATTATTTTCCTTTACTTTCAGCCACGCTGCACAGCTCTAAGGGTATAGGGCCATAATACTGCAGCATCACCCTAGATACAGGATTTCTATCCCAACTGAAAACACCCACTTTTAAAGGGAGATATCTGGGTATTATGGGGTATTTGTATTTTCTAGAAGACTTGGCAGACAATCTTAAAATCACTCTCTGGAACATAGTTAAGCCCATCCTGGCCGAGATGCAGCCTGATTATGAAGCCTGACACTATTAGAGTGAATGACTATCCTTTGTGGGAGGATTACCAGAGGTTCTGCCATGACCTACATTTTGAGTCTGTAGGCAATAAAGTTATACATTTAATAGGACACTAAAGAACTTGTAACTCTGGTGTCTATACTTTTTATAGGCAAACACGTAACCAGTTTCTTAATAAAGTTCTATTTATGTTTCAGGTCGGGCCTTCAAAGAATCTTCACTAGGAACGAATATCCATTATTTTTATGTGATAAAGCTGGCAACTCTGGTGGCAGTCCCCACACCCCTCTGCCAGGAGGATAGGTCACAGCAGGGTTAACAGACACTACTTTGCACTGCCGTAGAAAACAATAATTAACCTTCACGCCTGATGCAGGTTTTTTTTCCATTACTAGTGTCTTTGATTTCTTCTTCTTGAAAATGTACAGAGCCAAAAGACAAGCAGCATTTTCACAAAAAGAAAAACAAAAGGGAGACACTGTTTCTTTTATTGTGGTGGATAAAGTAGAAATTACAGGCATTGCGGATCATTAGCACTTTAGTGCCTAGTTAGCAATTCACAAAAATTGCTAAAAGCTGAAAGGGTCTGTTTAAATACAATTTAACTATTGGCCTATCCCTCGTGACATATTTAACTTACGTACTTGTCCCTAATATATAGTGTAGAAAAAGTAACCAGGGGCTGGAAGTTAAATGCCCACTGTGGACTTCAGCATCTATTATGCCATCCACACAGTGGCCACTAAAACATGGTTTTATGCCTACCCCGTTTAGCTTGATTGCAGCAGTCTCAATCCCAGTTGTCAAACCTGTCAAAATGACCCATATTGACAGGCAAGAAACCCTGCCTTTAAACAGTAATAAGTCACCCTAAGTTCATCTTGTTGCCCACAAGGAAGGGTGCCCGATATTTAAAAGCGGAACATATGCTGAGTTAAAGTTGGCATGTTCCGCCTGTGTTAGACCCCAAAGCTATTTTCATTGATAGGACTGTAGATGAATCCTTGAAAATTTCAAGTACAGATTATAAACTTTAATTGGAACTTTTGACAAGAAACAGCTACAAAAGCCATAATTAGATATAACATTTGATAAAGATAATTTCATGGTAAAATTAGAATTTTAATAGCTATTTGTGGAAAGTAACTTTATGAACGTTACCTTTTACTGGCTTGAACCTCCATTTGGCTAATTACCATTTGCCTAAAGCAAGCTGGTCTGCCTGTGCTTGACCTTAGTGAGGTGTGAAACTGCTCTGATAACAGAAATAATGCCTTGGGTATGGGGAGGCATTTTTCCCCATGCAGGAAGACCAGTTAGGACGACTAAGGACCTTAATTAACTTGTAAAGGGCCTGCCCTCTCATAAGTAAACGTAAGGTAAGATATGGTAAAGACAAATCTTTTTTCCACAAGCCAGACTAGTTCCAAGCCAGTGCGAGTGAACTAGTTTTGATTGGCGACAAAGGAGGAGGCTACTCATTTCCCTGGACACACTTCTGTGCAGATACACAAGCTCAACAAAAGGAAGAAAGGGTTTAACGTCTTGGATTTTAGAAGTAAAGTGCACTGAGGGATAAGGAAAGCAGGAACTGCTGGAAAAGTGTGTCGGGATACCCCAAGGAACTTTTACCCCATTGGTCAGGGAGAAGCCAATAGTCACCCTCACCCACCACCTACTGCCAACCATCAATATGGCATCTCAAGGCACCCTACTAAGGGCCCATTCTGGACCTGCATAAGATCAGAAAAGGACTGAAACCTACTTGCTGTTACTTGTGAGGAGCTCAGAAGAACTGTAACTGCTCTTTCCTTTACCCAGGACAAAACACATGGACTCCAAGGGTCAGCATGCTGAGTTCCTGTGTAGTTACAGCAATATAACAAGCTGAAGAACCACTTTTTTCTGGATAACTAGTTGCCCAGTCACAAGTGGGTCTGCACTGGATGGTGCACAAGGCCTTTACTGTACAAATCTCTGAAATCCTAAGAGCCTCTCTGAAGACTGTAAGTCTCACGTGAAGATCTGATGAAAATGTGGTTTACTACTGCAAAGGTTTGCAACTTAAACTAATTCTGATTTCGAGCCGCATGAGGACTGGGACTTACCTGCAAAGCTAATCCAGTGGAGACGTGACCTCACCGGACTGAAGAAACAGGTTTGGACCACTCAGAGTCTCTGCAGCAGCAAAGCTGCTTCGGCGGGCCCACGACAATGCGGTATCTGACGCTGTTGAGCCTTCTTTGGATGCAGCCTGCTAACTTGTCTCACTGGATAAATCCAAGCTCCATTTTCGAGACTAAGACCCAAGGTAGAAAGCTTGACCAGACAAGGGTGTCTAAAGATAAAAATGTCAGGCCAACTTGACAGAGGCCCTGGGCGCAAAATCTGACTTTTCCCACTCTGAGCTTCTCCCATTCATATCATTGGCTTTAACTGGACCTCTCTCAACGTCTATTCAACTTCAGTAAGTCCTTCCTGGATACAGCCTGCTGCCTTGCACCACTGAGAGATTTTGACTTCCATTTTGCAGACGAAATCAGAAGGCAAAAAATTCAGGCACAGGCCATCCTGGTTGGTGTTGCTGACCTCAGGATACATGGGTGACTATCAAATTTCATTGAAGTCCTGGTATACAACGACCAGAGACTATCATTGGCGCCTAGAGCTTCTTGGCACCATTTTCACAAAAAAACTTAAATACTTATAACTGTGGTTAACCTGACTGTATTTTATTTGTTTTGCTTCTTAAAATGTACTCCATTTTTTATTTTGCTTGGGATATTTTCCATTTGGTGGTTCAAAAGTATTACTGTTTTGGTACTGCATCTATTCTTTACACATTCCCCAAGTTAAGCGTGTCTGTTGTGTGCCATAGCTAACAGGGGTTAAACTCTGGTTAATTTAGTCACTTTTGGGGTTTACCCTGATGGAATAGGGTTTTTATTTCTTGAGGAAGGCGTCCGCCCACTCTGAATAGTAATTCAATTTTACAGCATCCATTTAGCCTGGGGCATATTCTTTATCCAGGGAGATGCTGCAGCTGCTTAACTCCAAGGTGAGTTTGATGGGTAGGCCTTGCACCTGAGGGAACTGTATACTGGGTGCCTATACTTGCACTTTTCTGTAACGAGATCCTATGAGGCTGAGCACCATCCAAAAACCTTCTTCTTCCCCATCCCAGACAGACCGACCAACCAACTTCTGAAAACTGATCTCAAGAAAAATATGGTACAAAATGCATATTACCAAAATGATTTAATGTATTCATCCCAGAACAAATTTTTCAATTTCAACATTTTAAACTGTTTCTGGAAGAAACACGATTGGGGAAGGTGCTCTGAAAATGAGAGAGACTGTTCGCTGTTAATCATCGTTGGGAATTCATTGAGGCCTGAGCTGTCAGTCTCTCTCCTCTGCCAAAGAGTCAATGGCTGCTCTTGAGGCGCGTGCCTCTGTAGTAATTGCACATGCTCACATTACTGTGTAGAGCTCCACTTCTTTCAGAGATGAATATCCTGTATGTTGGAAGACTGTGTCCAACAAAGTGACACTAATTCCTTGGAGTCTCAGAACAAGCATTTTCAATGCAGTAGGTCTAGCATTTATGAGAGTTTGAGCTAATGGCATTGAAAATGACAATGGGGCACATGCATCAAAAGGTTTTTGGGAGCGCAAACGGTGCAATTCGTAAAAATCGGTTGTCTGTGTCCGCAAAAGGCCTTTTGCCATGCATTAAAGTGTTATGCACTCGCAATTTATAGTGATTTCTTAAATTGCGATTGCATTTAAGGAATCGCAATTTGCGATTCCCTAAATGCAATGCTAGAAGCACTTAGAAATAGCGAATTCGCTATTTGGGGCCGCAAAATACAGAGAAATTTATCTGGTCTGTATTTTGCAAAAACCTTGAAAAATGCACTAAAGTGCATTTTTCAAGGTTTTAGGTTACACACACACATACCCTTGGGGAATGTGAGTGTGCAACATGGGTGCACATCACAATTTCAGGGGTGCAACAGGGATGAATGAGAAGCCATTCCTTAATTGCGATTCGCAATTTGCGAGTCGCAAATAAGGAATGTTTAGGAATCGCTATTTTAATGTCGATTCCTACATGCATAGGCTTTTGAGAGTCCTTAATTGCGATTCCTTAATAATCGCAATTAGGGACTCGCAAAAGATTTTTTATGCATGTGCCTGTATGCCTTTTATTTAGGTGTTTTTTTTTTTTATAAAATCAATAAATAAAAGGCATTGTCAATTACAATGCCAATAGCTTAAACTCTTGCAAATGCGAGGCCTATTGCATGGCAAATGCATGCTAAAAAATGTTGTTAAAGCGTTAGGAGAGAGCTTGTATAGTGCTTGGAGACTGTAATTAAAGCCTACTGAGCAACAACACACCTAACAGGGGGCGTCATCATGGGAGGTTACAAAATGAGACAAGGCTCTACTAAGGAGGGACTACTAAGCCTTTTGACCAATGAACAGCCACAGTTTTCAGTGTACAATGACAAGCCAATGAAAAATGAGAGTGGGCGGAGCTTCAAGTCCCTACCTCAATACAGAATGCCTCGCAGAGCAGCGCATGCGCTGGCCAGGCTCAACCTAAAATCCTGTATGCTGGAATTTCGTCATCTATTCAACCCAAATCAAAGGCTTCCATAATCCTGCAAGACATTGAATCCTAAAAGCCTCGGTCTCGCTTAAATCAGTGACAAATCTTGTATTCAGAGAATCCCTTTACCAAGTACAGTGAGATTCTGAATGCTATGAGCCTCAGCCTCACTGAGTGAATGAAACTGTATCAGGGAAGTCTCTGCACCCAACCATAAAGAACTCTTGAATCCTGGGAGTCCCCATTAACCTCAGGAAGACGTGTATTGATTGACATAATAGGAGGCTCTGCTTCTACAGGCGGAAAGTCTGCATCCCGGAACTCGCTGCCTCAACCCGTGGAGGGGTCGTAAATGCTGGAAGCCAATATCTATGCCCTTCCCTGCAAGTGGTGGTTGTGAACCCTGGCAGGCTTCCATGTAACTCAGCAGAAGAGAGATGGCGTACCCGGACAGTCTGCTTCAGTTTCTAAGACAAGGGCTTATCTGGTTACCTCCGATCTCCTGGGAACCAATCCTATCCAGGAATCTTTGCGTCCC
Organism: Triturus cristatus; assembly: GCF_964204655.1. Taxonomy (NCBI): domain Eukaryota; kingdom Metazoa; phylum Chordata; class Amphibia; order Caudata; family Salamandridae; genus Triturus; species Triturus cristatus. The sequence goes on from NC_140593.1 coordinate 566,562,753, forward strand.
CTCCTTCGGGCAAAGTTCCTGCAAATCCTTGGCACACCAGTCTCACAGGACATCATCCTGTATACTGGGAGCACCTGCCTTCAGGAACTGATCCTGTATTCCAGGATTCTCGGCTTCCACTCCCTATGGAAAATAGTGCCGATATGTTAAGATGCTTTGCACGACCTCCTACCCCACCCTAGCCCACTATTAAATGAAGAGCTACCACACCCCCAAAGGACACGCCACCTCCGTCTAACTGCTCTGAATTAAACTACTTCTCAAAACGGTTACCGATTAAATAAATTCATGTCTTCCTTCCAGGACACAATTACCAGTAGCTATATTTGAAACAGTTGACAGCGTGCTCGCGATTTGGTGCGTTCTAAAAATTAGATTCGCCACCATTAATCAGCCTCTAAAGTTCACAGAGAAATCAGCTGTCACAGTCAGTCTCTCTCCCCACAAACCAGTTTGTCTTCACACGCGCAATCTTCTTGCCCCCGTGGTCCCTGTGCGCGCTCACCTTGTCCGCGGAGGGTTCCATGCTGCAAGGGGCGTGGGGTTATCTCGGTGTCCCACGGAGTCCTGCGGTGGCTGCGACTGCTTGAATTATCCGCTTGCACTTCCGCCTGCTGTCTCCCGTTTCCACGCTGGCAGCGGTGACGTTACCAAGCAGCTGAGCTCGTTCAACCGCGAAAGGGTAAGGTAGAGGCATCTTGGCACTGAGAGGCTTCCGTAGCCGTGGAACAGTTGTTACTACGAATTGGTTAAACAAATACAGACGGGCCAATGAGGTTAAAAAAAAAAGTGAACTACAGCTAGGCCACTAACCTCATTCACGAGAAAAAGACGTCCATTGTAGATTTACAACCTTCCTCCTCAACTTTACTAATAAAAGACAATACGGTTATTTAAATTACAGAAAGGAAATTTCAAGTTATTTACTATTGGTCGAAGAAGAAACAATTATTATTCATAGACGTAATACATTCTTTGTGTGGCTCATATAGAAAATACAAAACGGTTCGTTTCTGAATGAAAATTAGGTGCCTTTTCTCAGAATGAATCCAGCAAGATTCAGCTTTATGTGAATAGAAAATGTTTTATTTCGAGTACACTACCGTGTAGTCCTTCTTTCGTTTTCATAGTTGATTGAAATACTGTTCACGCGCAGGTCCCTAGGTCAGGGGTCGCCAACCTTTTCTGTAGGCTGTAGCGAGAGCTATATCCAGTCATCCACACTGCTCGTTCTCACAGCGAGGGCACGAAGGATCAGTACCAATGATATATTTTGTGAGGCACATGTAAACTTCATTGTAATCCATAAGTAAACATATCTCGACAGTGACCATCACACTGTAAATCAGACAGTAATGACACAAATTAACGCATGAATACTGCTTTAAGAAACTAGGCACTCTTTAAACAAAGGATGAAATACAGAAATAAATAATGACAAATGTACGACGAAGGCAAGGTAGAAATCAAAAGCAAGTAGAGGGAGAAAAAGGATTGTGAGGAAGAAAAAGGATGAGAGGAAGGAGACAGAAAAAGCAAGGAGAGGAATGAATAAATTAGAGGAAGAATGAAAGAAAGGAAGAGAGAAACCAATTGAAAGAGAGAAAGAAAAAGGTAGAAAAAAATGACTGAAACAAGGAAATGCAAAAACAATGAGCAAAGGAAAGAGAAGGAAAGCAAGCAGAGTACAAGTTGAGCAGGAAACGTAAACAAAGGTAGAGCAAGAAAAAAGCTATTGTGAAATAAAGAGAACAAGCATTGGCATAGCCAATAGGTCTCGCTTTTGGGACCTTATAAGTTTTTAGTTATGCAGCACAATATCCTTAGTGCAACAACAACTGTTGCATGGCTAAACACTTATAAGGTCCCAAAGGCGAGACCTATTGGCTATGCCAATGCTTGTTACATGATTATATTTGATACCCAGATATAGTAGGGTGAGTTGGGTATACCCCTTAGGTATATATCTGTTTTATGCCCTGGCACAGGCGAGCAGTGACAGCAGGCACATGTATGTGCACCTGCTCACTTCTCACTAGTGGAGAAGTTACAGCATGACATCATGCCAGGTGAACGTTGTAGGGGAAGGAAAATCCTTTAAAGAGAGGCATTTTCTCTCTGGATTGCCCTCCTGTTTTTTGAAACTCAGGAGCAGCAACATTGTCGTGGTGTCACCAGGGCTTTACGTGGAAGCTTCTTCAATATTATATACAAACCATCGTTGCTGCTTATTTCTTATACAACTAACAACCATTGACAAAGTCAATAGTCTTGACTTGTAGGTATGATGTTACTTGTTGTGTCGTATATCTGAATGCAATGACAGAAACAGCCTAATAAAAGTCGGGCGGCACAGATTTTTAGCTTACGTGTTTTAAGCCACATCCTTAATTACATTGTCCATGCCCCTTTGAGAGACCCCCAGTTTTTCCATCCCACTTAAAGCACTGCCTACCTGTATAATAAAATCTCGAGATACTAGGATTACAGATAAATGCCCTTTTAGACACCACTGTTACAACGTTGGTTGCAATAATGGATTTGTTTGGATAACATACATCTCGAGTATACATGATTGGACAATGGCAGTGGTGGAGAGTGTAGCTGTGACATTGAATCAGATAGGAATATACAGCAATAAGGGAGCATGGCATGGCATGAGGATTGATGTTATTTTACCTTATTTTGACATTTATTTGTAGAGCACTCATACATAGATGCCTCTTGACACTTTAGGAAGACACAACCTTAAAACCTAACTGTGACCAGGGAAAAAGGCCAGAAGATGCTTAATTATTTAAAATAAACAGGTTTTCATCTGGCGTTTGAAGCAGTAGATTTATTTCTGTCTGCCAACTCAAATTGAGCAAGTGCCATAATTTGGGCACTGCTGTATGACTGCTCTGGTCCTAGTGGCACGCACCGGACTGTCGCCAGCGCGCTCCTGAACTGATTCATTCTACCTCGAATAAGCTTCTTGCCAACAACTCCCGGGTCAATCACACGCCTAGTATCTATAACCACGCCGCAGAACACGGACTGGCAACGGCTTCACTCCGTTCGTTTCTCTCGTGATTAGTGCCCACACAACGCCTTGGGACCTTCCTCCCCTTCCGTGCCACTGCCAACACGGACGTTCTCCCGAAATTTGGGCTCCTCGACCATCTGTGCAGGTCTTGGATTCTATCACTACGGTCTCACGTAATCTAACGTGCTCGCACTTACTTGGTCCTGATGATGATCTTGACTCACTAAGATCGAAACGCCGTCGACCTCAATTTCAAAGTTCCCTTAACATTGCTTAAACCAATTGGGTTCTTTTTGACTTGCTTAACAATGAGATGAAATGTTTTTATTGTCACTAAGCACTTCACTTCACGCACCCTCACTTTTGTATGTGTGAGCACTGTATATAGAATATACATTTTTTTAAAATGCAAAAAATGGTAGGAATGGAAGCGACTCCATTTTATGATGTTGAATAAAATGTGATGCCTTCATCTACTTTCTTGTGTCCTTGCATACGTTTTCTAATTGAGTTCTACATATCACCAATACCATTGAATTGTTTTCTTAAATCAATAACTGTAGCTCCGCTACATGAGGATCTCTGACCTCACCAGACCACTGTCCTTTTGAACTATCTTCTACCCCAGGTCACAATTGTGAGGGGTTCCCTTGTTTTTCATACTGGTCCTAGTGGTGGCAAATAAAAAATTGGTTTTCCAATCTGAGCCAGTGTGACAGTTAATAGTAAGAAAAAGTGTTGGCCAGGAAAGAGGGTGACGTGAGGTGTAGGGTTTTATGAGCAATTGTTGGATCCTTAACGGCTACCTGAGATCGAATTGGTAGCCAGTGTAAAGGAAGAAGTTTGAATGGCCTCGTATACTCATAGAATGTTACAGAAACAAGGAGGAACTCTGAAGCATGTCACAATTCACAGGTCGCGGGCAGTCAGGGGAGTACCGCAATCCAGAAATGCTCAGCAAACCACATGAGTACTTAGAGAATCGTAATCTATTGTGTGAAGCGCTGCTGACGATGAACAAAAATACACAGAGCCACACCATGTCCATAAGTTACAGAAAGTATATTAAAGTGCTATGACTCATCGATGTACAAAAAGGCAATATATTGTGCTGATACTAGTGGTATAGTGCGGGTAAGTGATAGCAAAAAAAAAAAATTAAATGAAAGAGGGAAATAATAGAACTCATTGATGTAATAGCAATATTATGTGTTTATAGGAGTTGCAGCAACTTCTGGGATCGATGCCACTGCACCTGCTGCACCATTTAAATTATGCCCCTAGTGCCTGCAAGATAAGTTAATTTGTGAATGCCTGCTTAGTAGTAAAATATAGCATATTTGGTGTTTAGTGAAGTTATGACAACTTTTGGCCCCGGTTCCACTGCACCTGCTGCACCATTTAAATCAAGGCCCGTTCAATTGCAAGGTAACTGCATTAGTGAGTGCCTGTTTATTAGTAAAATATAGCAATATTAGGTGTTTGGAGGAGTTCTGGCAACTTTTGGTCTAGTGCCACTGCACCTCCTTCACCTTTGAAATGATGACCCTGCTGTCAGCAAGATAACTGCACTTGTGACTGCCTGATTAGTAGTAAAATATAGCAATATTGGATTTTTAGTGGAGTTATGTCAACTTTTGGCCCTGGTGCCACTGCACCTACCACACCATTTAAATCAAGCCCCTTTTAACTGCAAGGCAACTGCAATTGTGACTGCCGGTATGGAAGTAAAATATAGCAATTTTAGGTGCCCAGTGGGATGCCTAGAGCTTTTGGTCCTGGTGTCACTGCACCTGCAGCCCCTTTAAAATCATTCCCCTGTTGTCTGCAAGGTAACTGCGCCTGTGGCTGCCTGTTTAGTAGTAAAATATAGCATAACTCTTGTACATTAACTTAATTTTTAATTTGCAATGTTTATTACAACATTTAGTTGTTTAAAACATCTCCTTTACTCAACTAAGTAATTCAAATCAAGCATTCCAGCATGCTGTTAGAAGCTGTCTGCCTCCTCTGTGGGAATAGATCTCATCTTGACAGTGAATGGGGTTTAAACAGCTTTAGTGGAAGAATCGTAAATGTGTGCAGCCAGGGTAAGTAAAAAAAAAAGTTCCACACAAAAGCCAACAAGCACAGTAATTCGGCCATGGGAACTGATCAGAGCTCCCCTTTTAAGATATATTAAATACAGAGATTTGACAGCATCGGCAAGTAAAGGACCTTAACCAAGATGAAGCAACCCGTACTGAGGAGGAATCCGCGAATAGTAGCCTTTTGTAGAAAGCAATATCACTCACAAGTGAGAGCAAATGTTCTTTTGCTGGTAAGACTTAAAATGGAAGGGTGAAGATCTTGGGATACTTCTATGTGTAACTAATGCAACACAGTTGACTGAGAGTAGGAGGGAGAGTTTAGAGAGAAGAAGATATTTAGACAAAGCAAAAAAAGAGGTAAACAGGAGGAACATTTGGTGAGAGAGAGGAAGAGAAAGATAGCAACAAAGACAGATACAAAGAGAGTGGAAAAATAGAATGAGCTCATAAAAAACAGAGTAAGATCATATAAGTGTATGAGAGAGAATAGACAATGAGGCAGGAAGAGAGAGATAGAAAGAGACACGAGAGATCTAGCCACACATAGACAAGAAGATAAGAATGAGAAAAGAAAAAGGGTGGGAGGGAAAAACAGATGCACATTAAGAGAAAGGGAGAGGGTGAAAAGGGGGGGAGAACGAATGAGAGATAATTGAGCCCGAGATAAAATATTGAGTTGGATACATAGAAAGAGAGAGAATAACACAAAATATAGACGAGAAAGACAGGACAGATAGACAACCACAAAGCGATATAGTGGGGCAGATGGAGCAGATGGAGAATAATACAAATAAGAGAAAATGAAGACCAGGCTTCGAGGGGTTTACTTTTTTCTTCAGCCAAGCACTTCTCCCTTTTTCTATATGTCCTCATCAATTGCTTTATTTTTCGCAACTGATCCATGTGAAAGATTACATTTTCATCATTGAGTCGTATCATATTCATGATATAGTATAGTCGTTTCATAGTCCGTAATGGCACATGAATATTTTTGATTTTACTGAATAGCTTCTACTACTTATTAGATATGACTGGCAAAATAGTTACAAATGTTTATTTTTAATTAAAAAAACATTTCATGTGCTCCACCACAGTAGGGAATGGAGTGAACTCCTGGCAATACATTTCATTTCATTAGTCTTTATTATCGATCATTTTCATCATAAAAAGACAATTGCAAAATGAACATTTCATACAAGATTAAAATATGAAGAAGAAAAAATGTCTAAAACACAGATCAGCTAAGAACGAAAATGACCACAAACCTAAAAACTAATACCTCCTATTTCTAATAATCCAGGCCCAACCTAAGAATTTGGCCACTGCCACAACAATACATTCACTGGTGTCAAATCTTAGGATATTTAGTGCCTCAAGCCCTTGTCTAGTACCCAAAGTACGACAAAGGGGTTTAAGCCATTTGGATCTGGGGGCTGCATAGGCCGGGCAAACAAAAAATAAGTGACCCACAGTTTCTGGACACTCAATACACCAACGACAAGAATCAGAGGTAACACCCTTCCATTTTTTTGTAAATGAGTTAGTAGGTAGACTGACGACCCTCAATTGATAAAGTTTCCTATCGAAGGGTCTAGTAATAGTGTCCCAGTAGGCTTCAAAGAAAGGGACATTTTTCTCCACGAGGAACCTACCAGCCAGAGACTCCACTGGGGCTTGGGTTAGTTGTTTTTGATTGACCATTGACCAATAAAGGTTTTTAAAAACTTTTTTGGGGGGGAAGGTGCTAGAAACTGGATCAGTCCAAAGAGTACTCAGACCCATGGAATCCAATAGTGAGCTGACTTGTTTGAACCACTGGATATTGCCGGCACCCAAGATGGCACAGACGTCCAGGAAAGCCTTTGCGTAAGGCCCTAATTCCGGGACCGTCCATAATCTCCTCCAAAAGGCCAATGGTTTAAACCTGGCAATGTCATCAAAAGAATGACAGCCAAGGTCAAGCAATAACGGTTTCACTGGGGTAGAACAAGGGAGACCCGTAAGAAGCCTAAAAAATTTATATTGGGCCTTGACCAAAGGGGAAAGATCTGAAAACCCCCAAAGTTCAGCACCATAAAGGATTGCTGAGTTAATCCTGGCATTGTAAATTTTGATGGCGGGACCAATTAATTTCATCTGGGATTGTTTTTGTTCTTTAACCAAACACCTCGATAGTTGGGCAAATTTTAGGGATAAGACATCTATTTGTGGCTTCCAATTTAGCTTGTTTTCGAAAACAACCCCTAAATAGGTCATGACTTGGGCACGTTCGAGTGTGTCCTCATTCATGGTCACATTGCCAGTTGTACATTTCCCTTTATTAAAAACCATATATTTGGTTTTCGAAACATTGACTGACAGATCGAAATCAGAGCAGAAGTTGGTGAAAACATTCAAGGCTACCTGTAAGCCGGACAAAGTCTGCGATAGAAGAAGGGTGTCGTCGGCAAACATGAGGAGTGGAATTTTAATACCTCCCAGCATGGGGGCGTCCGTAGGCGTAGATAAAAAGTACTTAACAACACTGTTAATGAATAACAGAAACAGTGTCGGCGCCAGGACGCATCCTTGCCTGACACCCCTGTTAACTTTAAACCTGTCGGTAACCTGGCCTTGATTCCCCCAACGTACTTGGGCGAAGTTGTTATCATGCAACCTGGTAACTAAATGAAGGAGGACAGCAGGCATCCCTAACTCAGCTAAAACCGCCCAAAGTTTGGACCTATTGACTAAATCGAAAGCTGACCGAAGGTCAACAAAAGCGGCGTACAAAGTACCGCTGCAAAGGTAAACCGTTTTCCAGACGATCAGTTGGAATTTGAACGCCTGGTCGATCGTGCTGGTGCAGGGCCTGAACCTGGCCTGCAGGGGCGAAATGGTATTCTCCTGCTCTATCCATGTCAGGATTCTAGCCAGGATCATCCTAGCTGTGATTTTTTGGACCGAGTCAATTAAGCTAATCGGGCGGTAGTTCCCTGGACAGGAGCGATCACCCTTCTTAAAGATGGGCAGGATTTCGGCACCCATCCAGGATTCAGGAATGGCGGCCTCCTTAGCTATAGCGGTTGCCATGAGTGCGATGTATGGCACCCAATTTCCAAGATCGAATTTGAAAAGGTCCGCTGGGACACAGTCTATACCTGGGGCCTTTCCGCTAGGAACTCTGGAAAGAGCCAACTCAACCTCTTTACAGTCAAATTTGAAGTTCGAGAGGGGGGGCATTACCTGGGAAGTTGGAAAAGCGATCACTTCTTTCAGGTTCGGATCTGAGAACTGGCGTTCTAAATGTGACATCCAGATGTCAGGGAGTACATGATTAGAGGGGGTCTGTAAGCATGGAGAATTGCCCCATTTCACAATATGCCAAAACAGAGTCAGGTTCCTTTTTTTACTGGCAGCCAAAAGATCATCCCAATGAACATTGTCCCAATCTTTTTTGGCCAAAACTTTGGCCGAACTGTAATGCTTCCTAGCAAAACGGATTTCTGCCTGAATTTTAGTTTTAATGGCAGATTTCAGTTTGCTATAAGACTCACGACAAGCCTTGTTATACCAAGAATTAGACTTATGACTAATAGCTTTCCTGGCCTTACAAGGCTTGGAAAAAAGGGACTTAAGGTCTAAAAATAATTTCTCGTGAATAGAGGCGGACTCGGCTATGACTTCCTCGTAACTCAAAAGAGATTGGAGGTCAGCCACCGCTCGAGAAACTTTGGAACTAATCACGGAGAGAGCTACGCTGTCAAGGGCAACCTTGTCCCAACGCACTCTCCGTTGATTGTTTGTTAAAAGGGCTGAGGCAGTAATAATCTCTGTAGGTATGTTTGTAGGGGCTGAACACAGTGAAAAATTCAGGGCAAGAGGATTGTGATCACTCTCTGGGCGATCCTGGATCGCCATATCACTTAATAGGTTCCAAAAACTCAACTTTAATCAAGGCATAGTCAATTCTACTGCAACGTCGTCCATCGGAAAAAGTGACCTTTCCAGTCTTATCCGAGGGAGTCCGACCATTTGCTGCCCTGAATCCACGCTCCATACACAGGGACATCCACTGGATGGCGGATTCGGTCCACTTCTTAATAGGTGGAAGGTCGAGTGGGGGGATATTCAAAATTGTATCCACTTCCGTTGTAAGTGAGTCCCAAGCAGAGAGCATCGGCTCAAAGCAGCAATTTAAATCGCCCACTATTACCACGTTAATGTGTGGGTTAACAGTTTCCAAAAAACCATCCAGTTGGAGAAAGGTATTAGTGCCTTTCCCACCGGGAAGGCCCCTGTTGTAAACATTAATAATCAGGGTGTCGGGTTCGTTTTTATGTTGTAACTGAATGATCAAAATATCAGGGTTATCAATTGGTAGCTCAGTAATTCTATAGGTTAAACTTTGTCTTACCCAGATGCAGAGACCGCCCAAAGGGCGGCCCCTTGTCCCACCAATAGCCACTTTGTAGAAGTTAACATATCCAGGGAGGTATATGGGATCCACTGCCCACGTTTCCTGAAAAACGAGAATATCGTGGGTGGTTACCCAGTCGGACCATTCCTCCATTACTATTTTACTCCGTAAACCAGCGATGTTCCAGGAAACCATTTTGAGATTGGGGGAGCTAGTTAAGCCTACCAACTGGGGAACTAAAGAAGGACCCGGGGCAACGGGATGGATTTCAGTAATGCCATCGCCTCTACACACGGGATCAGGTAAGCTGGAGGCAGTTAGTAAAAATGGTGGACTGTTTGGGAGCAGAATAGTAATACGAGACGCCGACTCTAAGGGGGGGGAATTGGGGTTAACAAAGCTTTTAGCCTGGAATATATCCCGGCAATCCAAATCTGGAGAAAGAAGATCGATGTTTCTACGGGACACGTTAGAAAAAGCACAAGCAAAGGTGGAATAGGTGACACCCAAACCCCGATGAACCCCCCCACGCTCACCCCAACTACCCAACCCCGCACTGAAGGAATAAACAGGGCCCGCAGAGATCGTGTGCGCGTAGCCCATAAAGGTTGGAGAAGTTAGCAGTCAATCAACCCCCTCCAAAGAATTCAAAGGTGCATAATTATTGAACAAAGGGAGATGAGAGACCAATGTGGGCGGGCATCGAAAACCCCTAGTAACCCTTTCCCACCCGGTGGGCAGTGTACCCGGCATATCACAGGGGTCACAAGAGTAGAAATAGGACAGATCCACAGTAGATATACCAGAAGCACTCAAAATATTAGGCAAGGAACAAATATGCCTCACCACCATAGGATTTCGAAAGTTAATAATTACACAATCACCCTCCACATTTTTGACCCTGGTACCCAACCAACTCACCCTACGTACAGTCAAGATTTCAGCGCTAGTTCTTAATGGCAAAGGTCTATTATTATTTAACCAATGAATCGCTTTATTCTTCAACTCAGTATGTGACTCGGACTTTTCCTGAGGAAGCCTTGGAACTCCTACCAGAATGACAGTATAAGGTAAGGACTCTCTAGGAAGGTTAATGCATGGAAGGTTTGAAAACGAGTCTACACCCATAGAGGATGGCTGTCTAATAACATTGTTGCCATTGCTATTACTAACAACAAGGTTTCTAGCTAGTTGGGTAGACGAGATAGCAGTGGTAGGTAAATGGGAGACTACCACAGCTGGTTCATTTTGAGTGGGTGGGGGGGAGGGGACTTCAACCATGGGAGTGTGGCCATTTATGGCTGGCCCCGTTTAAGCAGCAGTGGCAGAATTTATTAATGACTTGGGGTCAACACGGGGCATGATGATTTTCTCCAAATGAGACGTATTTATTAGCACCATACTCTCTAATTTCCCAATGGAGATGGAGAGTTTCTTGACTCTCTCATGAAGGGGAAGGAAAAAAGACTTGAGCAATTGTTCCAAAAATTCAGGAGAGCAGATAGGCTGGGGGTTCGTATTAGGCATATTGTCAGGGCAGAGAGAAGACATGGGCCTCACAGCAACAGGGGTTATACAACAAGGTGGATGAGGAGGAAGGTCAGAACGAACATTTGCAAATTGGGACTTATTAGAAACTTTAGTACGTTTACCCCTAGGGGGCGCACCCACGCGCTTTCTTTTCCCGTTGATAGGCCTAAACCTATTTGCCAATGTCGGGGTGACTAACCGAGGCTGCACGGTGGAAGGCAAAGTGGGAATAACACTGGGGATTAAGGGTAAGCCACTGCCTTCAGAAATAGTGACTGTACCGGGGAAATCAACCGGTGGACTGTGTGTGGATAAATTCAACAACCCTGGCGCATTTGTAAGCAACATATCGGAAACCAGAGGGACATTCCTGCATTCAGGGGAGGCGGCTGTCATAATATTGCCAAGTGACGATCTCTTGGCAGCTATTTCTAATGACAATCGTTTTTCAGTTAAATTGATTTCTTGTTCAAGGACCTGAGCAGCTCTGGTAATACAATTGTCAAGGGTCCCTGTAATACAACCCCCCGTGTTACCCTGCACAATCTTTCTACCAGATCTTAAAGAGGTCATCTTCAACGGAAGGAAAACCGTGGGCAGGGGGACAATATACACAGTGGCTATAAACCCTAAAACTGCAAATATTCCAATGATCTGCAGCCGTAACAAAATAAATAAGCAGTTCAATAGCTGTGTAGTTGCAAAAGCACAATATACAACCTAACTGATAAAACACAAGGACAGAGTGAATGGCAAACGTTAATACCTAGGAACAATAAGTCTCAGAGGGGTGGCCCGTCCCGTCCACACCCGGCCACGAACGGCAACAAACGGCCCGCTCTTTGCCCGGTCTTCGCCCGAGCTGCATCCCGCGAGCGTACCGCTGGCGCGTATGGGCTGGTGCACTACTAATAGATGGGAGATCGTAGAGGAGGCGGGGCCGGGAAGAGGAGCCAGGTGTGCTGAAGAGAGTTAGCAGTGTGCACCCTGGGCCTCGCAGTCCCGTGTGTTGAGCCTCCTCAGCACTACCCTCCGAGATCAGCAAAGCGTCCGCACAGGGTGAGTAGCAGCGAACCTAATGAAGTCCCAGCATTTATAACAGCAGAAAACAACGAAGCCTACGAGTGGCTCCCGCGAAGCGGGGGCCGCGAGGCATGAAGTGAACAGTGGAGGCGGGGCCGGGAAGAGGAGCCAGGTGTGCTGAAGAGAGTTAGCAGTGTGCACCCTGGGCCTCGCTTTCCCGTGTGTTGAGCCTCCTCAGCGCTACCCTCCGAGATCAGCAAAGCGTCTGCACAGGGTGAGTAGCAGCGAACCTAATGAAGTCCCAGCATTTATAACAGCAGAAAACAACAAAGCCTACGAGTGGCTCCCGCGAAGCGGGGGCCGCGAGGCATGAAGTGAACAGTGGAGGCGGGGCCGGGAAGAGGAGCCAGGTGTGCTGAAGAGAGTTAGCAGTGTGCACCCTGGGCCTCGCAGTCCCGTGTGTTGAGCCTCCTCAGCGCTACCCTCCGAGATCAGCAAAGCGTCCGCACAGGGTGAGTAGCAGCGAACCTAATGAAGTCCCAGCATTTATAACAGCAGAAAACAACGAAGCCTACGAGTGGCACCCGTGAAGCGGGGGCCGCGAGGCGTGAAGTGAACAGTGGAGGCGGGGCCGGGAAGAGGAGCCAGGTGTGCTGAAGAGAGTTAGCAGTGTGCACCCTGGGCCTCGCAGTCCCGTGTGTTGAGCCTCCTCAGCGCTACCCTCCGAGATCAGCAAAGCGTCCGCACAGGGTGAGTAGCCTATTCTAATACCAAACTGCTATTTACCTATACTAATCCATTACTAAATCCTTTTGGTTTCTGGAGTAGGGTGCTACTAAAAGCGCTTCAACTCCTTGTCAGGGACGGATAGTAAGCGCTATATAAATAAAATTACAACTATCGAAATGTGAAAAAGAAACTAAGATCCAGTCCCCTGGCAGTACTGAAAGAGAAGGAATGGGACAAATCTTAATGTGTTTTGCAAAGTGGAGAAGTTGTCTAGCGGGTGTGATTTGCAGCCTGCAGAACTAGAGCATTTGAGAGCATCATACAGGCACATTACAGTGTTGAAGACAAGATAAAGAAAGGAACAGGATAAAAGCTTTGGCTCAGTTTCAGCGGTTTCAATTGGTAAGGGAGCTGATAGTATTTCCACAAGCGTAAACACTTGTGTTTTTTTTTTTGCCATGTTTACATAATAAGGTGTAGATAAAATAAATTTCTCCACTCATGAAATAAGATTAATAGTACCATATTAAAGGAAAAATCAGCCTGTTTCCTTTTTTGCCACAATGCTACTTCAAGTTACCAATTTTTAAAGAACATGTTTACCTGGACTACTTAACTTGACGTGCAGGCAAATAAAATGTGGTATATTCTAGGCAAGGATTCCACAATGGATTTTCTAATTTTGCTAGAGATAAATTAATTTGCTTAATGTTAATATCATATTATAGAAGTATAATAATAGCACAAAAATATATTGCACTATTATTAGCAACAGCTTGAAGTTTTTACTTCACTGATATATAGGTCCTGCCTCGGGAGCGCCGCTTAAATGTAAGAGAACGAATATAAATAGCTGTGGGATGTTCACAACAGAGCATGACACGCACAAGCTTGAAACTGCCATCTAAGCAAAAAACATTGCTCTTCACATTATGATACCCCAAGATAAATTTATTCACTGATGTGGCTTCATTCCTCAGGGAATGGGAGACTTTACACAGTTAATTTGTGCAAGTCAACGTGTCAAATGATGCAGGCGCATTCTTTCCAGGTTTATGCAGTTTTGTTACTGTCTCCACGTTATAACAGCGACGGAGGGGGTTGGGTAAGAGCAGTCACGGGACAACTGACTGGGGGAGGAGGAGAGAGAGGGAGCGGGTGAAAGCAGTTACGAGGCAAGCAATTTCCGAAAGAAGGCAAACAAAAACACATGCTTAAATACCTTTGGGTCGTGTTAGCTCTATATGAAACTGCCAAAAAAAAAAAAAAATGTATGTGGGGCAGGCAGGTGACAGCACAATCGGCAAGCTGCTGCGATGGCGGTCGGGGTGAAAGCACTCATCGGCCAAGCAACTGAGGGGGGTGGGTGAAAGCAGTCACGGGGCCAGCAAATGGGGTGAAGCGACGGGGTGAAAGCAGTCACAAAGAAAGCAATATCTAAAAGAAGGTAGAAACAAGCGGAAAGTGATCGCGATCAAACATCAAAGCGGGCGTGCGGCCGTGAAAGTAATTGCGGTCAAGTGCGGCACGCGCGCCCGCACACATGCACTGTAGCCCTAGGCTGGCCTGGTAGCACTTTTTGGAGCCCTCTCAAAAAGTCTCGCCAGACCAGCGCATGCGCTGGGTCAGGCGAGACCTAAAAACAGGGAAGGAGAGTAAGATGAGAATGAAAGCAGGAGGACATGAATGAGGGGAAGAGGAAAGGAAAGAAAACAAAAGGAAGACAAATGGAAAAGAAAGAATGAAAAAAGAAACAAGGCAAAGAAGAGAAGTTGACAGTGAAAGAAGAAACAAGCATTGGCATAGCCAATAGGTCTCGCCTTTGGGACCTTATAAGTGCTTAGTTATCCAGCACAATATCCTTGGTGCAACAACATCAACTGTTGCATAGCTAAACATTTATAAGGTCCCAAAGGCGAGACCTATTGGCTATGCCAATGCTTGTTTAAAATAGGGGTTTGTGCTAGTTTTATGGACACCTCAAGGGGGTGGAGGGGGTCGGGGTACGTAGTGTTTGTTAAGGTTTAGTGGCAGCATGGGGGTTCGGAGGGGGTCTTGTATTAGGACCTCAGGGCAGGGCGGGCAGGTAGGGAGTTTGTAGCTTAGGGCGGGGGAGGGGGCCGCGAGCCTAGCCACACATACCCCTTTACCATTCAAGCCTTTACCACGAAATAACGTGGTTAAGACGCGTTGGTTGCATGGTAGAGGCACGCGTGGTTTAGCCATGTGTGCCTCTATCATACAAACAATAGATGATCGGAGAGGGAGGGAGGAGAAGGAAACACAAGATGGTCCACGAGACAGACAAAAAATGAGAGGTTTTGGAGAGGGCTGAAAGAGATGGTCGAAGATGAAGTAAAGTGCATGAGGTGGCCTGGGAGAGAGAAATATAAGGCAGGACGTAGGAAAGGGATGCAAGAGATGGTAGGAAAGGGAATAAGTTGGGAGGGAAACATAAGATGACCTAGGAGAGAGTAAAGGAATGTAAGAGATGGGAGGAGAGAAAAGTGGAAAAGGAATACATGAAAAGGCCTAAAGAGAGAAAGGGTGTGAAGTGCATTTGGGATAAAACAGATGTAAGGAGGGAGAGCAATACAAGATATGAAGACAGGGAGGCAAGCGAGGAGGATTAGGAAAGATGTGTAAGAGAGGCAGGCGTGAGGGTTAGGAGAAATGTGTAAGAGAGGCAGGCGGGACTGTTAGGAGAAATGTGTAAGAGAAGCAGGCGGAGGTGGCTAGGAGAGATGGTGTAAGAGAGGCAGGTGGGGAGGGTTAGGAGAGATGGTCTAAGAGAGGCAGGCAGGTAGGGTTAGGAGAGATGTGTAAGAGAGGCAGGCGGAGGAGGGTTAGGAGAGATGGTGTAAGAGAGGCAGGCGGGGGAGGGTTAGGAGAGATGGTGTAAGAGAGGCAGACAGGAGGGTTAGGAAAGATGGACCAAGAGAGGTAGGTGGGGGAGGTTTAGGAGAGAAGGGCTAAGAGAGGCAGGCGAGTAGGGTTAGGAGTGATGTGTAAGAGCCAGACGGGGAGGGTTAGGAGAGATGTGTAAGAGAGGCAGATGGGGAGGGTTAGGAGAGATGTGTAAGAGAGGCATACGGGGAGGGTTAGGAGAGATGTATAAGAGAGGCAGGCGGAGGTAGCTAGGAGAGATGGTGTAAGAGAGGCAGGCGGGGGAGTGTTATCAGAGATGGTGTAAGAGGCAGACGGGGAGGGTTAGGAGAGATGTGTAAGCGAGGCAGGCGGAGGTGGCTAGGAGAGATGGTATAAGAGAGGCAGGCGGGGGCAGGTTAGGAGGGATGGTGTAAGAGAGGCAGGCGGGGAAGGGTTATGACATGTTTTAGAGTGGTAGGCGGAGTAGGGTTAGGAGAGATGTGTAAAAGAGGCAGGCGGGAAGGGTTAGGAGAGGTGGCTTAAGAGAGGCAGGTGGGATAGGCCACATGAGAGGATCTAAGAGAGGGAATAAAAAGAATGAGAGGCATAAAAGGGATGGTCTGGGGAAGGGGCAGGTGTGCGAGAGAGATTGGGTTGAAATAAGGATACACAGTGCTGGGAGAGAATACATTGCCTAGGAGAGTAAGGAGGAGACGAAGAAAGAAAGAGATATTGAGTGACTGAAAGGTTAAGGAGGAGATTAAAGAGATGGTCTGAGGGATGGCGAGAAGGAAACGGCGGCGGGGGATGGGATGAACTGAGAAATAAAGAGAGGATGGTGGTAGAGGGATACACAAGATGTCCAGAGCCAGTAAAGAAGGAGCAGGAAGAGACAAAGAGGTTCTAAATAACTGAAAGATTAAAGGGGAGATTAAAGAGAAGATCTGAGGCAGGGAGGGAGAGAAGAAGAAAGGGTGGTGGGGGGGCTGAGGGGTGGGGACTGACAGTGAGGAGGGCTGCAGAGGGATACACGAGATGTCCAGAGACAGAGGCGGTGGAACGGGTGGTACAAGGGAAGAATACATTTATTTCGGGAATGGTCCTTCCTTTGGGGATGGTCCGGCCCTCGGGGCGAGTCGCTGCGCTATACAAAGTACCTATTAACATAGCCTGAAGGGGTTCTTAAATCCGCTGACGCCATCTTTTGAGTGTCAGTGAGAGGCCTGGGGTCCCCCAAAAGCACAGTATCTGGTGGGAAGAGGGAGAAAGGGAGAGTGTGGGTGACTTTAAAGGGTACAGTACCCCACCCATGGTGACGTGAAGTTAACTGTTTACCATACAGAATCCTGAAAGTTAATTTTAGTAGAAGGCTCCTGGCACGCGGAAGGTGCCACCTTGTCTCACCTGAGTGGTGAAGCAGAGGGTGCAAGTTGTAAATCCTGAGCAGCCTGTCAAGTCTTCTCATGCAGTCTGTCCAACACCGGTAAAATGTAATACTACAGCAAGGTGTAAATACGGATGGACAGAATAAGGGGTCAGACTCTCCCTCTGACTGTCAGAGGGAGAGTTAAATCCATTGAACTACATACGCAAGGAGCAGGAGATGGGTCATTGGATTGTAAGGGGTTGATTGCAAGTCTTAATTCCACACAAAAAAATACGAAATTCCCAAATCGTATTGCTAGAGCTAGATTTCATCAAGATTAGGCATTGCTTTACTTTTGTGCTTCAGACAGACTGCATTTAAAATGACGCAGATTTTGGTGCAAGTGGAAAACACATGAAACATGAAATGAGGCCTAGACAAATGCTTATTAAAAGTGGCACTTTTGGTGCAAAGCAAATTGAAAGACATATGATGAGGCCTGGTCAATGCTCTACACTCCCTATTCCTGTCTTAAGAGATTTTGGCTTTGTTGCATATTTTAACAATGCATATTCAGTTCATAACACATCTTTTTATAATGTGTATTAATTTAACCATGCACCATCACTACACGTGGGGCTAAAGCATTTTGCATGAAAAGCCATCTAAAACATTAGAGCATGTTGCTATGAGTATGTATTAACTGTGTGCGCTTTGAAAATTTGCACTGGTGCATGTTTTATGCTATGCTGTACATTGCACATTTTTGCATGTTGTGCACAAATAATAGAAAAGCTTTTTTAAACTAATAGCTTTTGCTAAGTAAATAAATAATACAAGGTATTAGTATGGGGGAGGTAAACAGAATGGGTTCTATTTCGTAAATTAATACTATTTTTGTGTTTGTTTTATTTTTGGGCCTAAGATAAATGGCTGCCTAAAAATCCAGCATGGGTGAGAATCGTGCAGAAAAACGCATGCGCAGGACTGCCAAGTGCCTCAAGTACAGAAGGAGTCCAGGGCAATATGAACTGTACATTCTTGTTACCATGCCAATGTACCAGTGTTTGTGGAATGTGCTTATCCTGCATGCGATGTGGCAGGAAGGAAAATATAGACTGAAACATTTTTCCTAGTAAATGTTGCTAAAACATAATTGTATTAATCATTAAAGCTTCTTTTGTTAAAACCAGTATGGTTTAGAATTTGCAATGAGAACAGGATGGTGAGACCCTCATGTCATCTATGCTAACCAATCAGTGCAAGCTTTACTGAAAACTGCAACATTATTAGTGTAGTCTACCAAGAATTAGAGTATAAATAATGGGGCGTGTTAGCCTTAGGCCTTAACCCTTAGCTTTAGGAGAGAGGAGAGGCAGCAGAAGAGGCCAGGCATCATATGGGTTAGATATGTGAAATGTCACAGGTGAAGCTTGGGTGGAGATTGCGTCCGAGGAGAGACAGAGAGAGGTGGAGGCCTTTTGCTCATATTATTTTTTTTTCAGAGAGTCCTTGCACGTCATATTTTTGGCAAGGCAGATCACATTCCTCTGTGGTCTGTGAAGGAGGGGCTGTCTTGCTCCTTCTGTAGCTCAGAGTGGCAGAGATGAACAGACCAGGACAGAAGGTAGATTTAGAATGCTAAAACTTCAAGTTTATGCTTTGACTAATTAATTAGTTTTGAACAGATTTATTTGTCCTATGCTTTTATTTCTCTTTATTGGAGATTTTTGCCATTTATTAATTATTGATTAGCCCTGCAAGTCTCACTCTTTTCTTAGAAACTCTTTAAGAGTTTTGACTGACATTTTGCGCCACATTTTCTTTTCTACATGTGATGCTTATATACAGACTGTAATATCTTCTGTATTAATGCTATTTTCCTAATTTCCAAATTCTGTAACCTGATTGATATTTGACTAATGAATAAAGGGTCAGAAAAACTTCACTTTTAACTAAGAAAATAAAACCCTTTAAAATACTCACAACTCTCTTTATTGGCTTAAATATTAAATGCATTTTAGATTTTTCATGTTTATGTAAAGTCTCCTGAAGGTAATATACAGTGGCAAGGGTCCAGTACCTTTACAGCGGTAAATTAGAGGTAAATGAGGTTTTGTATTGAGAAATTACCGTGAAATTACCACTGCATCAGTATGTAATGCCAAATTCACATCATTTGTTCAAAATATCGAAATATGCATTTCCGCACCTCACGTATTGATGAGGAGACTTCTTTAAGGGAGCTGCAGTCACTTAAAATAAGTCATATGAGATATCAGCAAACCACATTTACTTCTGAAAGAATAGTTTTGCAAAACGGTCATAGAATTGTGCAAACAAATTGGGCTTGAGTTCTTATCTCTGCCTCCCAATTCGACCACGTTGTGTGATCCTAGGCAAATCACTTAATTTCTGTGTACCGCAGGTCACTTATTTGTCGCAACAGGGAGAACCTAAAACATCTCGAGGGCAGTAATTTCTCTTTATAAAAACTTTTAAAACACTTTCCGTATGGGGTGTATACCTCCTCTGGCAGTACCCTTCTTCTGAGCTGAGACCTTGGGTACTCTTTGCTGTCTAGGTACACACAGGATGCCCACAGAGCTGTAGAACCAATGCTGAAACACGAAGCACGTAAGAAGAAAATACCCCTTTGTTCCTTAGCCATCCAGAGTACAGTGTAGAATAGACACTAAGCAGTTGCAGCAGGCTGCCTGATGAGGGCACCAGAGATCTAGCAAGGCACGCTCATAAACGTCCTTAATGGATGTGCAGAGCTAAAGGCGGCCCCACGCAAGGCCTTTAACGGGTAAGGAGGGAGGGGGTGGCTGTTTACCTTGCGGGAGCGCGGGTTAACTGAAGCTAGGTAGACAAGTGGGATGGGTGGGGGGAGTGCGGCCGAGAGCACACACAGTGTTTCCCTTGTGAGAGCGAGCAGAGGCACCATCTGTTTGCAAAATAATTACAAATAGATGTCGCCATAGCTCGCTCCCGCAAGGGAAATACCAAACATGCACGCGTTGCAATTGAAAGCAATGCAAAGTGTGCAAGTTTTTGGGCAAGACCTAAAAAGCAGAGAAAGCGAGGGGACCAAACAAAACAAGCATTTGCAATACAATAGGTCCCACATTACTGAAAGTTTTAGCTATTGGCGTTGCATTATTATTTGCAATGCCAATTGTTCAAACTTTCAGTAACGCGAGACCTATTGCATTGCAAATGCTTGTTTTGTTCTGATCATGTGAGCTTCTTAAAAACAAGCATTTACGTGTTACGTGGCCGACATAGGTGAAGTGATCATGGAGGTTGTGGGAGATGGGTTAAACTGCAAATTAGAAGGGTGTTGGGGGACGTAGGATGGAACAGGCGTCCTCAGAAAACAGCGCTGTGCCGACAAAAATGCAAACAAGCTTGGCGTGCCGCACTTTATAAAAATATATAAATTAGAAAAAAAAGTTTTTGACGAGCCATCAGGCGACAACGTGCTTGCACTATCACAATACCAATACAATACTCTGCATAGTGTTTGCTTTATTCTCTGGAACAGCTAGTGAACGGAAGCCGTACTGAAAGAATCCAGCACATAAATAGTTAAGCACAGTCAGGAACAGTACAGTCTTACCTTATACACATGCAGAGGAGTCAGGCAACCCAAGTGGACTCTGCATCAAAGTTAAACGAAGCGTACAGGCAGCAACGGGAGGCATATATCAGTACCTTACAGCATAGAAAGCTGAATCATGTTCAGCACTATCTGTAGCCAAAGTCTGTCTATTCACTCATACTGGAGCCCCACCTTGCAAGTCAGAAAAATCTGGTTCAAATATTAACAGCAGACACCCAGACTGGCAACTGACAACCTACGGCCTAATTCGATAAAGAACAAGCATTTTCAATGCAATCGGTCTGGCATTACTGTAAGTTTGAGGTATGGGAATTGCATTCTTATTTGAAACGCAAATGACTCAAACTTCCAGTAATTCAAGCGTGTGTGTTATGTGGCCAACATGAGTCAAGTGATTAGGGAGGTGGTGGGGGGAGGGGTTAAGCTGCAAAGTGGAAGGGTGTTTGGAGACGGAGGATGGAACAGGCACCCTCAGAAATCAGTACAGTGCCAACAAAAATGTACAACCAGCTTTGCGTGCCACATTTTATAAAAAATATAAATAAGAAAAGACGGATTTTGGCAGAGTGCGCTATAAGAGTGTCGTAAGGCCGCCATATGTGCACCAAAAAGGATTTGGGCGAGCCACCCTATAAGGAAGTCGCGTTGCCGCCATTATTACAGATTAAACGCTCCATACCACCCCGGAGATAAGAGAATAAAAATAAAAAAAGGCACAGGGCTGCCATGAATGTCAGGCTTGGCGTGCCTCGCTGCATAAAAAAATGCATTTTAAAAAAAGGATTTGGATGAGTCGCACTGTAAGAAAGTTGCGCAGCTGCCATTATTGAACCTCCAAGACGGCAGGCAAGTGTGCTTCAAAAAGAAAATGTTGCTCACAAATTGCAAATAACAGATCTCAAGTAACAACACATGTATGGGGGGAGTCCTTGTGGGAGGGCATAATAGCAGAAAAGGCAGTACTAAGGAGGGACTAGAAAACAGATTAACCAAAGAAACAAAATCATTTGGAAAAGACAATTAAAGGAGGCAATTAAAAACATGGGCAGGGCTTAATGCCTATATCCTGAATACAGTATGTCTTGAAGAGACAGCACAAGCGCTGCCTAGGCAAGACCTAAAAATGGTGAAAGGAAAGTGTAAGAAAGCAGAAGAAAAAAGGAGTCACTAACCAAACATAGATGGACAGAAGAGAGGGGGAAAAATAAAGAAAGTAGCAAAAGAAGGAAACCAAGAGGTAGCAACAGAATGAAAGTGAAAGAGATGATGAAGAAAAGAAACAAAGAAAGACTTTTTAAGACGAAAGCAGGTGACTTGGTCCGGCATTTTTAGCTGCACAGACCCCACAGAAAGAGGTGCACAGTGTATTACAGCTGCTTATTGTCATAACCAGTTGACAGGTAATTATGTTGTGCGAGGTACTCAGAAGTTGCCAGAGAGCCACTGGTAGCTTCTTATGGACCAGCTGGAGACCCCTGCCCTTGATAAAAAGCAAGTTCCAGGCCTTGGTTTACTGAATTTAAAAAAAGCAGAGACAAAGGTTGCCTGAAACAGACTTGTAACTATAACCTAAAACCTCATATGGTACAGATGCACTTCACTCCCTGGATCTAGGATATCCTGGTTTCAGCCGCACAGACTTGCCTGACCTGTGATTATGTAAGGCTACTGGGCAGGATAGTACTTTGAAATCTGTAAATAAGTTTATTGTTATAGATTGGCCAGAAAGGAGTGTTGACGTAAACTTGCAACCTTATGTCAAGGTGTGTGATGAGTAGAAAATGGCCTAGTGATGATTTAAGAGAAGATTGTTCCACCAGAAAATGTCAGAAGTTGTTATCTAAGGCTCATGAAGGACATCTGGGGGCCACCCTTATGAAGCGTAGAGTACGTGAATATTTTCGGTGGCCACAGATGGATAGAGATATTGAGAGTCTTGTACATGGTTGTGAAATTTGTTCCAGGAGTGACAAGGTATTATGACCAGGTACACCTCCTTTGAGCCCCCATTCCTCTACCTTCAAAACCTTGGGTAAAGTTGGGGATTGATCTTACGGGACCTTTCCAGTCTTTACCCCATCATTCGCACTTCGCGTTGGTCATGGTCGAATTCTATTCCAGATGGCCAGTAGAAAGATTTATATGAGAACATGATTGAAAAGCAGTGGTAGATTTTTTTGAAGGAGGTTTCCATGCGAGTGGGGTTTTCAGATTAAATTGTGTCTGATAATGGGGTTCAGTTAGTCTCTACAGAAATGAAATAATTGGTAAAAGATTGGAGCAAAACAGCTTAAGAGTTCACTTTACCATCCTCAAAACAATGGCATGGTTTGAACAGGGGTTTGGGTGAATGTATATGCTTTGCAATTGTAGATAAATGTGTTAAATCAGTACCTCTTAGCACCATGTTGTGGTTTTATAGAACAACACCACATTCCTCTACTGGTGTTTCTCCTTTCAAGTTATTTAGAGGGAGAAGGCCTGCTTCTGAGTTTAAGCCAGCCTAGATGTCCAAATGTCTTAAACAGAATTCAGCAGTGTCTTATTTAGACAGCATTGTGAGGAACACGTTTGATTATGCTCAAATGAAACCAAAAACGTTTTATGACAAACAAAGTGTAACCACTAAAGATTTGAGGTGGGAGATGTTCGTATTAGGAAGAGTATGTTTGTGAAGAAAGGTGATACAAAATACTCTGAGCCGATGAGAATTGATAATATTTGTGGTAGTGCAGTATGTGTAAATGGTTGCAATTGGTGGAACATGAGCTAAATTGTCAAAGTTGTCCTAAAATGTTGAATGGAGGGGCTCTTGACCTTTGTGCCCTTCATTGCAAGGTTCCACTGATAGGGATAAGGTATCCACAGAACTTTTGCATAGAAGTGTTAGACATGTGGAAATGCCTTTGAGATATAGATAATGTTTTTCAGTGTTTGTATCTGTACTATGTGCTGGCTTATTTTACATTATGAGTTTATTTTTCTTTGCTTTTTATATTCATTTTTGTATCTTTCAGAACTGTTGTTTTGTATAACCTTTTATAGCAGTCAACATGGGTGTAGCTTTAGTTAATTTTGATATCTTCACATCTTGTAGGGATTGGATTATTACCTTGTTTATGTATATGTATTTATTATTTAGTTTTATAAGGAAAGGAGATATGTAGTACCTGCCCCACATGAGTGTTTCTCGTGTGGGCAGTTTGTTGCGTCATGTGGGTAGTCGCAAGCGATTTGGCAGCTGACAGTTGGAGCCGCGTGGCCCGACAGCCCGACAATGGATGCTAGAAATATCTGTGAGATGAATTTGACCTTTCTGTCATAATAAACTACATCGATTATTTATGCCTCAAGCCTCGTCATTACACAGACCTGTGAAAATGTTTGTGTGGGAGCCGAACCTCAATAATCACCTGAATCCCAATATTTTATGAACCCAGATTTTTACCTTAGGCAATTCAGCTCCAATCCTCATGTGATCTAGTGGTAGGAGACCACACTCCCCATCCATGAAACATTAATTTCAGCAGAGTTGAAGTCATAAAAAAACTAGGATCTTTTAATAACTGAGTGATAGATCAAAATAGGGAAAATACATTTATTAAAGAATTATTAATAAGAACAATACAAAAGAAAGCATACATCTGTCACAGAGGATCAGATACTGAAATACAGATACACAAAAATACCTATTCATGCAATTAAATCTAAAGAGATTCTAAGGGCCGCATTACATGTGCGGCGCACTTTCCTTCATCGCACCGGACGCATCTTTAAAAAGATGAGCACGGTGCAGTGAAGGAAAGTGCACCGCATTATGGGGAATGCACTGCCCCCAGGGCAGCCGCAAACTCGTGCTGCCCTGGGGTCAGCGCATTCACATGAAATACGGAGTGGCTGCTTTACAGCCGCTCTGGATTTCACTGTGCAGGCGGCAACCTGCCTACACTTTTAAAGGGTAATAGAGATTCCCTTGCAGGTGGGGACAGTCAGTGACTGCAGCCGCCTTTAAGGGGATGCCCGGGGGAGGTCCATGTACTCCCATTACCTCTTCAGAGGGCCGCTCTCAAGAGGAGCACTGACAGTGCACCACCTTTTAGGTGGTATCAGTGCCCCTCCTGAGGGTTTCTTTGCTTCTGCACCCGCATCGTTAATACGGCACGGCTGCTGAGGCAAAGGGATTACCTTATTTGCATGGGGCACACCCCCATGCAAATGAGGGAACACCCTCTTAAAGACAGTGCTGGCGCTTTATGTGTGTTAGTGCTATTGGTATCACAGAAGGGGCCGCACATGCGTCTGCGGCCCCTTCTGTAATACCAAAGAGCCCTGAGGTCACGCAAAGCGGGCACAAACGCCGTTGCATCCCCGGGGCACTTTACATAACATGGCCCCAGATGTCAAATTCATAAAAAGTACTGACCGCATCCTAAGACAGGAAAAGTCTCAAAATAATCAGACAGAGTCTCAGGAAGAAAGTGAACAGTTGCCTCCAAACCCTCAAAACCAGGGATTTTATGCACAATTTGTGCATAACAGTTAATAAACCTGCAAATTTAGTATGGTACAATCATAAATAGGTTGCATTGGCAAATCAAAAACAACTACGTAATTAATAAAGTTTTTAACATTAACTCAATTCAAGGTGAGAGAAATCTTTTGCTTGCTTCCTCATTAACTGCACTCCGTAGATGTACAACATAATATGAAACATTTCTCAAGCAGTTGCACCTAGAATGATGTTCTTTTGCACTCCTCCATCGGAATTTCCAGCGGAAATCCTTCAAAATGGTATATGAGGTACACAATGGAAAGCTTCATTCACACTATATGCTCTCTAATACAGTCGCCCCCTTTTGCATCATAACATTCTGTGCTCCGCAGAGAGTGTGGGGAGAGATGACTTGCAGCCATCACTGATTGGGAGCAGGAATGACAGGAGCAAGATGAACTAAACAGCAAAAATTACATCCATTTTAAATAAATGTAAATGGCTCTAAGGGGTGGGAAGCAAAGTTTTAAAGTATTTTGAGCCCTCTGCAGCACAATTTGAAGTGTTTCCAGAGCCCTAGATGAACTTCACAAATCATGAGATCACCACTCATGTAACTATTTATTTGCTTGAAATGCATAGGTTTGAAGAGTAGTTAAACCTACAAATGTTTTCTGCAGCACAAGCGAATGTAGGAGGAACATTTAAATACGCAGGAGCACTTTCTTTTAGTGCAGTGCATGTATTTCTCCCAGCTGCCTTCTCCCCACATGGAATCCCCCTCTTATACTCAGCGGAAATGCCTTACACCTCTCCTGCTGCTTTTTCTCAATGATGATTTATTTGGGTTCCGAAATGTTAAAGAAAACAGTGATCAGGATAATTTTTCTGAGTAAATCACATCAGGTTGTCGTTACGGTATAACAACAGGTGTTTTCCTTCTTCTTTAGATGGCCTCCGTGAGGTGGTATTGGCCCGGAGTCTCGGAAAAAGAGAAGAGTAACGGTAAGTAGAAGGTAGGTAGGGAAATGGGTAATGCGTCACTGTACCTGATTGTGCTTAGACTTACAAACAAAAGGTGCAGGGGTAATAATCTGGGTTCATTCACATGCCCCTACTTGTACAGGGATGTAGCCCTGGAGGCAGGCCACTGTTAGTCTCTTGTTCAGGTTAGCCCGTTTCCTGAAGCAGTTGGGGGGCGGGGGGAGTAGTGAAGGCAAGTCTCCCAATGTGTACAACCTCAAGGGAGTCTAAACAATGTGTCCTCTGGTTACTTCTTTAATGAGTGGTTAGAAACAAGGGACAGGGTTTCAACGTATGTGGTAGGAAATGGCTCCTGCAACGAGTGCGCGTGTTCGTGCAGCTTCAATGTACGTGGGGGTTAACCCTGAACCCCCTCAATCGTTGACCAAAGGTCACACACAATAACAATGGACCTGTGCACACGTCAACAGTATCTACAGACCAATTTCTCTGTATCAAACATTTCTCGGTCCTTGATGCGCGTAGCGTACTCGTTGCAAAAGGCAACAGATATCTAGCGGGGTACAACCACTGGGCGCGCTGCCGTAAACTCAGGCACACCGTCTTAAGTGAAGCGTCTACTTTCAGCCCCACTGCATGGTCTGTACTTCCAGACCTAACACATTTTAAGAATTCTAACCTCCCTACGCCAGCCAGGAAGGAAGTACAACCGGCAGAGAGATCCATAACAATTTTTATTTGGCTATAAGCCCTGAAGAAATCTTGGGGTACTTCCCCAGACGTAAACACGTGTTGGCTGGGCAACCGTTCAGGATTAAAAAGAAGAACAAACAATACTCCTGACTGTTCATCTTCATTGTAATATACTGATGGAGCGGAGTTTCGCAAAAAGAAACCCGCTTGGATTAAGTACCTCTGTAATATATACTAATTTTAAGTAGTAAGTATATTAACGTGCAATCACATCACACGTGGAAGATTTGCTTTGCAACATGCATGAAATTAATCCTAACAATACGTAAATAACCGGAAATTGTAATAATATTGTGTATAGAACGTGTTATGAATGTTTTGCATGGCAAATTGCATGTATATGCAGTAAAAAGCATAACGTGCGTTGCTTTGTCATAATAATTAATGCTGCTTTCCTGCTTATGCTATGATAGGTTAACTGTTAACCTGGACTAGAGATAAGGTGGGTGGTTAACAGTGAACATTTCATTAATCACATTATTAATAAATGTCTGCTTTCTTTTCCTTTAGTAAATGGGCGAATCTCCATTTTGTGTTAAGTTAGCCGAACTGTAATGAGTGAAACTTGCAGCGCACACAAACCACGTGACTGGAATGCTGAATAAGCTGAAAGAGCGTTGCACGGTGAAGGACATGACGCTTGATGTGCAGCCAACTCCAGTGTCTTCATGTGAAAATTCACAAGATGTTAATTGTATAAAATGTTGTCCTTAATTTGTTACATTAACCTCAGAAGAGAACAGGGATGTATACTGAATATGTGGGAACGGAAATTAAACACTGGGTAGTCAAAGAAGTATGATCTAACGGTAGGGTGACCATCTGTCCCTCGTTTTTAACCAATCCCGTAGGTGGAATGGGTGACTTTAGCAACTTTAGTGGGATGGACATGTATGGTAAGGGTATAAAGAATAGGTGATTTAGGGGTGGGGCCAGATGTGAGGGCGGCAGATGCGGCTGCAGCTTTAGGCATAGAAGACAGAGTGGGTGCGCTGCTGATTATCGGGTTGCATAGAGGCCTAGCTGTTCCAGTCCTATCCTTGTCCTGATCTTGGAGTCTTCGATCCCTGACTCTCTATCTCCCTGCCACTACCTAGGCCTGGGTGGTGGTTTTCCTCATTCATATTCCTTGGGTTGGTATCTTTGATAACTCAAGTTTTTATCTTTGTACTTTTGTCTCTTCATCTATCCTCTCCATGCAACATATGTTTCTTGAGATTGATTATTTGCTAATGTTTTATTTTAGGGTGTATTCTCTCTCATGAGGTATTTTTTAAAAGATTAATGCAATTGAGTTAGATAAAATCTAACAAATTTGCAAACGAAGAGTCTGTGGTTATTTTAGTCTGTCTATGATTTGAATAACTGTTGCCTTCAATTTTTCAACTAATTGGTCCATCGACCAAGAAGATGGAAATTTGAACGAAAAGGGTTTATTGTGTAAATTGTGAACTGTCTAAATATTGAACAGCTGAGTATGAATTAGTAAGGAATTTGCAAACTTGACACCAGCGCAACAGGGAGTTTGGATGTATGTGTATGGGCCGAAGTAAATGAATGTTCGTCCCTGTCCAAATAATTGGGTCTGCGCTGGATGATACAGAGAGATTGCTCTGCAGATACTGTCGACTTGTGCACAGGCCCATTGTTATTAATGAGTGGTTACTCGGGGTCTCACTTTTGAGAAAAGTATGGAGAACATACCATCAAGTGCAGATGAGGAGGCTGCATTATGGTTACAGAGATCTTGCATCCGGAGTAGTGATTCATACCAATGTAGTCCCAGAAACTGTATCCATTCTTATAGCTCATAAGGGCGTGTATGTAAAGGATCATACCATAGTTTGTGATCTCAATTATGCACACATGCATGCATTCATTCATCATTGCATATTTCAGCCACAAACGTTGTGGTACTGTTGTCTGCCATCTTGTATACAATTGGTACAGCCATATATCTTTAGTATTTTAACCTCTACATCATTTCTACAAACCATAACCCTCGGGTTATGACAATCTTTCACAATGAGCAGTCTACTATGCGTGATCACCAAGTGAAAATGTGTATTAAAAGTCGGAATAGGGCCACTCATCCAAAAAGAGTGGAACATGTGTTCCCACAAGGCATGAGAGGGAGGCCTTGTAGTCACACTCTATAAAGCGAGGGGACAGGAAAGTAAAAAAAAATTAAATTAAAGAACAGAGTCCCCTCATGATGGCAAAAAAACAGGGTGGTGTATGGAGCGTCTTCCACCAGGTGCTGAGAGGTTTTTGAACGGACTTACTTAATCAAAGGTCCCATCCCATCTGAATACCTAGCTTCGGCTCAGCTCCCCTGCTTTGCGGTGAATGCTTGGCAAGGGCAGCGTGTGTTAAATACCCGTTAAAGAAGGTCCGATCTGCCGATCGGTGCTCCCTATCGATTATGGCACGGGTAGGGCGTAGCCAGAACGCTCGTACTTCCGGTCCTTCTATGCTGAACAGAGCATAACCTCAGCTTTCGATGTATTGGCGCACTGACAGCAAATATGGATGTGAAAAATATTGTCTACTTGCAAATTTTGTATGTAAGCTACCAATATATTGTGTGTAAAATATTGTGGAACAGAATATTGCCATAAAGATTAAGAATATAAAAATGTTAGTATGTACAGCATTAGAATTAATTTCTTCAAAAACGTTAAAATAGAGAATAACAATATAATTAAAATTAAATAGATCAAACAAGTAATGTAAATGAAAGATACATACATATTTACTATAAAAAAATAAAAACAATTAAACAATTTTCAAATATATTAAATTAACAATAACTTAAAAGTAAATGTTAACTAACATATACATAACCAAAACCTATATGTAACAATTGACAAGTTAAAAAAGACATTAGCAATAAATAAAAATTAACATTAATAAACATATATTAACAATAACATCTCAATTAATTTAAAATAATAACACTACTATTTAAAAGTTAACCAAAAAATTACATATTTTTGAAAAATTCATATAAAGATTAAAACATACACAATATTACAAAATAACAAACAAAACTAAACAACACTAGCATAAGTGTTAAACTCTGGGTCCCTAATCCCAATGTTTTACTGCACCCCAGTATTGTGGTCACCCCAAATTTAACCTTCGATAGCAGAGCTGCAGCACCCTTGATCTAGGGCTAAGAGTCACTACCCTCCTCAACATCAGGCCCACAAAATCAACTTAGTAGAGTAATAAAAACAGTGACTTTTACCATTCAATAATTGAGTCCAAGGTCGATGAAAAGTTAAAGGGTTTTATTACAAAATCTTAAAACAGGCATTACAATGCAAAATACATGCCATGAAGGCTCAGATACAGAGTACATAATCATAAATCAGAATTATTCCGTCCCAATAAGCATCAAAATGTAATAAAGACAACATCTCGAGTAGAAAGGAAAAGTCTTCTCTAAGTCGGATTAACAAGGAATACTGACAGCACATCTAGGGTAAAATGGAAGTCTCTGAATAATCAGACAAAGGTTTGTAAGGAAAACAAAAAGTCCCTGGCTCACCCCCAAAACCAAGGTTTTTTATGCACATTTTATTGTTTGGTAAAAAGAAAAACTGCAATATCAGCAAGGCATGACTAGTGGTAATACAGATTGACCTGATCAGAGTGATGATCGTCACGCAGATAATTATAACACTAACCCATTTCTAAGGTAGAGGAAATCTTACATTAGCTTCCAAAGCAACAGTGCAGTCCAGAGATGTACAAAACAATATGAAACATTTTCAAACAAGGATTCATACGTATGCTAACAAGCCTGCATTGAAACTTCCAGCTGAAGTGTCCTTCAGAAAGTTACATTAGGAACACACAGAATATTTCATTCACAGTACATTCTCTTCAAGGAATATAACCAATTGTGTCACAGTGTCCTGTGCTCCAAGAAAACTGTGAGGAGAGAAGAAACTCAGGGGCACATTGATTAAGAGGTGTAATGAGCAGGAGCAAAATGAACCAAGCAACAAATAGCATCCATTTTAATAAAATAGTGTCCCTAAAAAAAAATGTCATGTAGGAAAGTATCTCTTTTGAACATTGTTACCCCCCCCCCCACACTTTTTGCCTGGAACATGATATAATGTTGACAGGAAGTGCACATGGTCCCTGACATCCAGCTCCTTTCCTTAACTGTACCTATTGTTTCCACAATTGGCACCACTTTAACTCACATATAAACCCTGGTAAGAGGTACCATGGGTACCAAAGGCCTTGTGGTTACAGAGGGTCCCTAAGGGCTGTAACACTAATTGTGCCACCCTAAGAACCCCTAGCCAAGCACATGCACACTACCTCTGCAGCCTGTGTGTCTTGGTGCAGACAAAAATGAAGAGTCGACATGGCATACATACCTGTGTCCCATGCCCACAGACACTGCATGGGATAGGTAAGACACTCCTGTAGCAGGCCTTAGCCTTAAGACTATATCTACAGTGAGGGCATATCTGCATGAGCAGATATGCCCCTGCAATATCCTTGTTGATTCCTGGATATTCTAAGTGGCAAGGGAAGCCATAGTAGGTGTATTAGCTGGACACTCGTCATTACAAGTTATCCAGCTACATGATAACTTCACTGAAGTATGTGATGTTAGGTACCAAACATCTCATCATAATAAACTTCCAGTGTCATATTTATTACAAATTGCACACAGAGAACCCCTTAGAGGGGTCCCCTGAAACCTACCAACCCTTAGTGTGGTCACCAACTGGCCTACACCAGTCTGCTACCACCAGACAGTTTTCTGACGTCATAAGGTGAGTGCCTGCGTACTCAGAGGTCAAGAAGAATGCATTGTCTGGGTGAAGGTGTCTATACCTCCACCCAGGAAATGCCCAGGAGGTGTCTATACCAGAAAGAGCTTATACCTCCCCCTGGTTAGGAAGACCCATCTGTGGCGGGGAGCTTCAAATGCCTTGCTGCCTTGTAATGTGATCCCAGCCTCTCCTGTTAGAAGAAGCAGACCCCTTCCTGTCCTCACCCTTTTTTGTCAGGAAGACAGGTGGGATAACTAAGTCTAGAAGGTGTGCCCCCCTTTACCAACTCTACCCCTCAGGTGCCAGAGGAGAGGTGAGGTACGGTTTACAGTGGCCACCATCTTGAAGATGGTGGGAGTTATCCAATCAGGCTAGGACTATGTCCCCATTCCTCAGGGGGTGGACATAATGGGGGTGTAGACATCCCAGGTAGGAGGCCT
Organism: Triturus cristatus; assembly: GCF_964204655.1. Classification (NCBI taxonomy): domain Eukaryota; kingdom Metazoa; phylum Chordata; class Amphibia; order Caudata; family Salamandridae; genus Triturus; species Triturus cristatus. Next base: position 566,594,891 of record NC_140593.1, read on the forward strand.
ATTCGCCACTACCTGTCACTCCCTTGTAACACCCCTAAATCATCTAGTATTTAGGTGGCATCTGGCATCCTCAGACCCTGAACTTCAGTTCCTGATGGCCTAAGAAGAGCCAGACACAACAGAGCCGGACCAGCAGAGAATACTGCAGAGAACTACTGACTTGCCCCCAGCTCTACTGGCCTGTCTGCAGCCCTCAACGATCCTGCGACAAAAGACGACTCAACCTACAGCCCAGCTACCTCCAAAACTTTGGGAGGACTGCTGCCTTCGACAAAGATGAAGCTCTACGGACATGATCAGATCTGTTCACCAGCCCGAGTCCAAGTGGCCCACTAGTCCCAGTGAGGTTCCCCAGTGCTCCAGAGCCCAAGTCCATTGTGGGTTGACCCCTTCAGGACTCCACATTGTCTTCTGCAGCCTCTGAACAGAGACCCCCTCAACTGCGACCAGCTCCGATAAGCCGTTCCCGACATCAAAAGACACCACTGCACCAGCCGGCTCTGGGCCTTGGTGAAGTGGACCAAAGGTGCCCCTACATCCCTGAGCATCGCAACTTACCTCTCCAGCTGTTGGTTTCCTTCGACCGGCCTCCTGGCCTTAGCCTTTTTCTGATTTTGCCTTTCTCAATTGCTTTACATTGGCACCCGACGCTGTGTTGGCACTCTGCACCTGGCCGTCCCTGTGCCGCTGGTGGTGTAGTGTTGGTGCTGGTGCTGCTTTGGACCCTGCCCAGTGCTTCCCTCAAACCATGGAGACTGGCTCCCCAAGCTGCTGCTACTTACCTATAAGCAGCCTCTGTTTGATTGCCCCATTCTTTAATGAATTGTATTGAGCACCCGACATGTATTTGCACCCTGCACACAGTTGCACCTGTGCCACTGGTGGTGTACTGTTGGTGCTGAACTGAACCTTGCCCAATACTGACTTTAACTCCCGAAGACAGGTCTTGTAAGCCGATGTTACCTATATCTATGCCAAATGTTTTCTTCCTCCCATCGGTTAACATTGCACGAAGCGTCCACGTAGATATTGAAATGTATTTGTATTGCAAAACGTATTTGCCTACAGCAAAGTTCTGTGGTTCTACGAAATAAATGTAACTAAGAATTATTTTTATACATTCGTCTTGGATTTATTCATTGAGTGTGTGTCTCGTTTATTGCCACCGTGTTTACAACAAATGCTTAACACTACCCTCTGATAAGCCTAACTGCTCACCGACACTACCACATAAGAGTGCTGTAGTATTATCTGCTTTAGCCTCTGTAAAGTCTCTGGGAATCCACTGTACTCTCTGCACTCTATACATCTTTTTGGTATAGTGTACAGAGAGCCAGCTTCCTACATGGCGTGACCTAACTACATACATAAACACACTTCCAAACCTCTAAATAAAATTGTTTCAAGTGCAATATTGTTAATTAATTGGTTCCAACTATAGTCATCATAAAAATCATTATTATTCCAAAATAAATTGTCACCTAAAACTGAACATTTAGCAAAAGCTCTAACAACCTCCCCCTCTGATTATTTTTTAATAGTCACTTATAATCCATCAATAATCTTTATTAATCATCTCTCAATTAGTAAACACCTCCATCATCTTTGCTTGTCTTGGGGAATTTTCCTCTACCATCTTCAACTGGTTGCAGACATGAACCTTACAACTCTCCAATTCTGTTTCCATTGACATTTTCTATTTCTTCAAACTGTTTACACCTTTTTCTTTGTTTTTATATCTACTAATCATACACTCAGTAGATTTTAGGAAAAGAAATAGAACAATTGCACACATTATTTTAATCATTATAGGAGTTAATATAACCTGGAAAGTATTTTCACTTAAATTATTTAGCCACTCACCAGTCTTACCAAAACTTTTCCCTAGCTCACTAAACCATGAACCTACAGTTCCCTATAGGCCAGGTTCTTCAAAAGATTTAATATCATGCAAGAGGTTAGCTAGATTTATGATAAAAGAATTAATAAGTCTACTGTTGTCTGGAATAGATGTACAGCACCTCTTGGCCTTTATCACCTTACAACCTCTGCCTTCTTTCACCAAGAGAATACCTCAAGCAAACCGATTTTGCATCACCATACCCATAATAGCTGCCATTTCTAAATTTACTGACTTAAAAGAGACCTCTGTATCTACTGCATATCCTTGCTCCAACAGTGAACACACACCTAATTTTCATACCATTCATTGCCACCCCTAAAGAAGGAATCATAGCACCAAAATATTTCTAAAATTACTTGTCCAAAACTATGTTTTCAAACTATATTTATTATCTGATGCATCCATATACTAAACTCTAGGAAACCCTAAAGCTAAATAACATGAACCAAACCAATTTCTTGGTAAATTCAAATAAGCAGATTTTCCTCAAGTTTAATAAATTCCCCTCAAAATATGTTCTCCACCAAATAGATACTTTCTACTAACTTTCTAAGTCATATCAAACATAGACTCTCCTACAAAGTCTACCTTAGCTCCCTTTGAAGAACTACACCTTACCGGACACATCTAATTTTTTCTCTCCAGTCCACTCTCAGCCTAGGATGTAAGGCTGGCAATCTAAATTATTTTTCTTCTTTCATTTGTTCTATGCAGCCTTCTGTTCTTCCCAGTTTCTCGCAACCTTTACTCCTCTCTTGTATTCCCTATTGAAATTATATTCTTCGCTACTCAAAAGACATATAAATCCTCGAACATTGTTGGTATCATACTTGTTTGGTGCAATCACTCTCAAAAAACATACTATATGTAATTTCGCTATTATCTTCTCTATTAGGCAAATCCTTTAAAAACACATTTAAATCCGTCAAATGCGAGGAAAAACATTCATCTTGATTACAAATCACAACATATATGTGACAATATAATGAATACAAAATAAGTACTTGAGCGTAAGTTGAGCCCACCCACTTACCTTAAATATTTCTACATATTCTCTCATAATTGTAGCATTCATATTAATCTTAAATCCACCATACAAATATTCTCTATGCACTGGTCCATAATGTTTTAGCTCAATTCTTTTAGTAGTAATTTCAACATTAGCATTAGGAACACAATCTGAAGCATATCTCAGAATAGTCCAACTAAAACTATTAATATTCTTATTATTACTATTGCTACAATTTTACATTTGCTGTATTCCAGCTTCTGTTGAGACCAAAACTCTTATTGTGATAAAAAAATCCAAAAATCAACAAATATTTTCCCTAAAACAATATCGTTTTTTTCTCTCCGTATTTTAGAAAAAAAATAATATAAACAAAACTTTTTAAATAATCAGTTTAGTCTTATCTGTCCATTTCATGAGCACATTTAAGATTTCTGGTCTTTTTGTTCAACAGTATTAATATTAAAACTTTATTTAAAAACATCTCTTATTCAACTCAAGGTGGTTCTTCAATTTCAAATTCAGTCTCTGATTCACCCTCAAACTTGTACTGACATTGATTCACCAATGATTAATCATCCAGCATAGTTTCATCTTCTTCAGAACTTGTAGCTAAATGGCCAATTCAGGCGTGGCGTATTTTCGATTTGGAACTCTCTTTCTTGTTGATCTTTTGGCAATCAATGATTCACTTGCACTAGTTTTAGAATCTGTTTTTCTCACAGGCTTTCCTACTGGTTTACTGTATTTTCTTTTGCAGGTTCCTCAAAATATTTTTCTCAGCCCTTTCTCTCTCAGCAGCAGTCGTTATCTTTGTCTCTTTACTCTCAAAGGAACAATAACTTGAGCTTAAGCTCAAATTCGAACCTTGATCAACTTTGTCTGCTCTATTCACAGTTAACAACTTCTTTCCTTTGGGGGAGGTCTTTGTAACTCTGACCTTCAACTTCAGCATCTTACTGCTTGGATCAGAGGCTGCTTCTTGTTGCTGTCACTCATGCTTTTGTCTTTCGCACTGTAACAGCTCTTCACTCTGATCTTTGTTTTCAAACTAGACTTCAGAAATTTTAGGTTCTTCATTAAAGCTTTCATTAACATGAAACTTCACCCCTTGAGTTTGATTTTGCTCCCTGAATTCATCAGTTTTAGAATAATAAAATTCTTCACTGCAGTCTGTATTCATGCTGCAATCACAACCTTGGCTTTGAGCGTCACTCTGTGTTTCTATTTATGAAACAGCTGATTCATCCACATCTTCAGCTACTCTCACTCTCTTTGTGTGAGCAGTGTGGATCCATTGTACTAAAGGTACATATGCAAGCCTCATTTCTATACTAATGATAATCTAATTTGTTTAATCTTTTGATCTGGAGTACTTCTCATACCCACCAAAAGAAGAGGAAGAGAATCAGGACAGTTCAAACCATTTCAACCACAGATGTTTACCAATGCGTTCTCTATAGTACCAGTTGCTCTCCACAATACAAAAAGATTGTGTACATTATTTTCAACACAATTTTTGTTTTAAATGAGATCCATGATCAGGCTCCATAGAAGGTGGAAGACCAAATTGCGGTATCAACTCCCTCTTCAACAATTAGGCCACTGGAAGACTGTCTGCTCTTGTTGTGAGAAAGGCCTCCACCTATTTAGAAAACAAGCAGATAACTACCAATGTGTATTTCAAACTATTACATTTTGGCTTTTCAATAAAATCTGCTTGGAGTCTTAACGAATGGCCCTTCTGATTTTCCAATATGATTCATAACAGTAAGTCTTCTTTTGCCTTGATTATTTTAATAACATACCTAATATTGGCTGCAAATATCTTTAGCAGCATTTTGAAATCCTGGATTTTCAGGGTGCGGCCTGGTAGCCCAAGATGGCGACTGCACTCCACACCAGTCGGAATATTCTGCACCATCCAGTCCCACCCAAGCGGCTATGGCATGTGGGATGACTGCTTCTTTGCTCCTAGTGCTGGATGCCTGTACTGACCCCCTAAGATACATCTTGGGGGCCTGAGTGTGAGAGGGGAGCTTTGTCCGGGGCACGAGGGAGAGCGACCAGCCTGATGTCTGGCCTGCTGAAACGGTGTAAGCCTGGTCCAAAGTGGCTGAAAAGCACCCCCTCCTCTCCACTTAAAGTGGTGTTGTCAGCCCGCGGAGACTGCAGAGGGGGCCGACGCATCAGTAAGACCTGGTGGGAGGGCTGCATCTAAGGAGGCAGCCATGTAGACGGCCTGCTGGCAGCAAAGGTGGTCAGAGAAACGAGGGCCTAGCATAGCCCTTCTTTCTTTCCCCCTGTGAAACTGAATTCAGAGAGGACAGGAGCCCCAGCGAAAACCCTGGTGCCCTCCATGGTGGACTGGGTGATTGACTTCCGCTGTGGACGCTGCGGCTGGTGCCAGAAGGCTGACAGTGTCTAGTGGCCCCACTGCTCCTGATCCTCGGTCTGTCACTGACACCCTGGGGAACCACATGGGCTACAAGCTGATGGCAGGGTTGACCTGCACCCCGACTAGACATTGAGCAGTGTGGTCCAACTGGAATCGCTGCTAACGGAAGGGGTAATTCACTGTTGCCCTAAAGTGGGGCATGATCAGGAGTCTGCAGCCAAGAGGTGAGCATTGGCGTGCCTTGTGGGCAAAGAGAAAGCACATGTGGAGAAGGTGGGCCCCTCGACATTGTGGAACAGAGAAATGGGACTCACTGAGAAGGCACCCCCACAGACTATCTCCCACCCTTAGCAAGCCAGCTGACCTACTGAAAAGGAACATAGTGAGGGCTCAAAACTGAGGCCTCAAGATCGGTGTCTGGGGCACGGTGACCTGGGGAAAAGACCGCAACACAAATAACTTCCACCCTGGAGTCTGTTGACTCAACTCACCTAATTGGTGAAAGATGAGGCGACAGCGGACCAGGGCTGATTAGAAAATTACACTAAACCAGTGGCACCTCCTGAGGCGGTGAGGCATGGGGCACAGGAACAGACTCCTCAGCCACAGGAGGAGACCGTTTTACCAGCTACTATACTGCAGGTGATTAAGGATAAGCACAAAGATCTCGACAACAAGATTGGTTGGCTGGTGGTGGAGGTCTCCCTCCTACATCAGGATCTATTAAAAGTATCAGCGAGATCTAGTAAGACAGAGGGGCTCTAAAGATTGAAGAAACTGATGAATCCTCATACACTGTATGGCGGATGAGGAGGGATGATCTCACAGAAATAACCTGCGCCTGTTTGGAGTGCTGGAGGGTGCAGAACATCAGAAACTGGAGAAATTCTTTCCAGACTGGTTTAAGGTATGGATTCCGGACAGGGTCTGTCTTCCTGCTTCATACTAGAGAGGCCTCACAGAGCGCAGGCACATAGACTGCCACCTGGTGCCCCACCCATCATCATGTGGGTACAAAACTATGCTAACAGGGACACTATTTTGCGGCACGTCCGCCGCTTACAAAATATTTGCTGTGCAGACTCTAAGTTGATGTTATTCCCGATTACTCCACCAAGGTGCAGCTCAAGGTTAAATCCTTTTTGGAGGGCTGTGGACATTAAATATGCCCTTATTGACCCTTTAAAACTCAAAGTTCTGTTCCAAGGCAAATCACTATTCGTTGAAAGTCCAGAGATGGCATGGGACTGGACTGCTGAGAAGAAGCAATTGCTAGTGATGCAGGCGGATCCGCTGCTGTTATGGGGCAGTTGGACTGCACCAAGAGAGAAGGCCGATGAAAGAAACAAAGTTGGAGGGGGCACAACTGACGGGAGCAGACACGTGCACAGGAGTCCACTTCATCGGATGGATCCAACCAAGGCCTGAGAGTGGACTCCCCTGGCAGCCGGGCCCCCAGATGCCGACCCGAGGAAACAAAATGCCTCTTCCACCACCCAAATTTCCCCACTCCAATCTTCTGCTCTACTGACAGTGGTCTTAATATGGTTACTTGGGGCTCCACTGCTCCTACAACGAGAGGCCGGTACGAGGACACATACCCACACATTTAAGACTTTGATATATTTGTCTTTTAAGTTAAGCTACAGTTTCTAATGGGTGGCAAATGCTTCCTGAACTGATTTATTCGGGAGAGGGTGGGTTGTTTGGGGTTCAATTATTTTGTTTTATTTACACAGCTCGAGTTGCCAGAATGGCAGAAAAAGAGGTGAAAACGTACCTTTTTTAAGATTCCCACTTCCGTTTTCGTCTTGAACCCCATTGTCCAGGTCCTTCTTGTGCTGCAGCTACTTCACCACGATGCTCAGCAACCCTGTTGTCGCAGGACTGTAAGGTAGGTTTCTATGTCACTTGTCTCACTATGAGTCATGTGTTAACATTTGCTTTCGCCTCGTGTATTTTAGCATTGCTCTCACATGCAATTTTGTTATGTGTTGTTAGACGGCGACCTCAGAGGAGCCTGGAAGGGGTCCTGACTACCCTGAGACCCACCCTCAAAGTATCGTAGCCGGGCACTGGCGGGAGACTCCCCAGGGGGAGGAATCTCGTATCTAGGATCGTACTTCTGGCACCACACGACACAGAGTGACCACACCGGGTATTCTGAGAAAACAATCTTTATCAAGTAGGTTATCACGGCAAATATGTACAAGGTGAGCACGGGCTCAAGAGTCTCGGAAGGGGTAGGGGGTAGCGGGACAGTCTCTGGTAAAGGTTCAAAGCAGGGACGTATCTGGCGCACAGCTCACAATCCTCGAGCTGGGGGATACGATGTTGTAGTCGGGGTCCGGCGGGACCGTGAAAGTCTGTTGGAGCCGCGAGTCACTCAGCAGGCTCAGGTACAAGTTCGGAGGTCTTACGAGTTTCAAGGAGCCGCGAGTCACTCAGCAGGGCTCTGGTACAAGTTCGGAGGTCTTACGATCTTCAGGGAGCCGCGAGTCACTCAGCAGGGCTCAGGTACAAGTTCGGAGGTCTTACGATCTTCAGGGAGCCGCGAGTCACTCAGCAGGGCTCAGGAGGGTCCAAGTTCCAGGAGCCGCGACCACGTCGGCAGGCTCTCGTGGTTCCAGCGTCGAATCTGCCGGACAGACCCAGAGCACCCCTTGTTATAGGTCGACCCCTCTTTGATGTCCGGAGTCTGTGCAGGCAGGGGTCTTGTCACCTGGGGGTCGCTTGTCGGGATTTCCTGCTATTGTCTTTTGATCCTTTCAGGGCCGGGTCGGGAGGAGTCCCAGACACCCAGCAGGCATGGAGCCAGCCCTCAGGGAGGCCGGAGGGCCGATCGAAACCCATCGTCCCGGGGGAGTTCAGAGGTGCGATAGAAACTGCTCCTCCCTCTCTCATCCCCTGGAAGCGGGATGTCCTCCAGCCGGAGTGGCGCCTCTAGGCCTGGGTCGCGCTGGGGCCGGGCGGCCATCTTGGTGCATGAAGTGGGCACGCGGGCCCGGGGTGGCCGAAAGGAGAGAGGCCAGGGACGGGGATGTCCGGGTCGGTGCGTGTGTCCTGGTGGGGAGGTTCGGCTGGGCCGTGTGCTTGGGCTGCAGGTACCAGGTTTCGGTGGTGCGGGGGCACGGAGGGCCATTCTACGAGGCCGGGTCCAACACGCGTCCCCCCCAGCTGAAAGCCGGAGAGAACTGCCCATCAGCTTGGGGGGTTCTCTTCGCTGAGGCGGAAGAACCGGGAGAGGCCGTCAGCATTGGCGTGGTCCGTACCAGGGCGGTGTTCCACGGTGAAATCCATCCCCTGGAGGGAGATTGACCACCGCAGTAGCTTGGGGTTTTCTCCTCGCATCTGCATGAGCCATCGCAAGGGCCGATGGTCAGTTTGGACTCTGAAATGGGTGCCGAACAGGTAGGGTCGTAGCTTTTTGAGTGCCCAGACCACGGCAAAGGCTTCGCGCTCTATGGTGCTCCATCTCTGTTCTCGGGGCAACAGCCGCCGACTGAGGAAGGCGACGGGCTGGTCTAGGCCTTGGTCATTTACTTGGGACAGGACGGCCCCAATGCCATGCTCGGAGGCTTCAGCCTGGACTATGAACTCCTTGGCGTAGTCGGGAGCCTGGAGGACGGGGGCAGTACACATGGCCTTTTTTAGGGCATCGAAAGCTTCCTGGCAGGCAGCCGTCCACTGCACTTTCTTTGGCTGTCTTTTAGACGTGAGTTCTGTGAGAGGGCCGACAAGGCTGCCATACCCCCGAATGAATCTTCGGTAGTAGCCCGTGAGTCCCAGAAAGGCTCGGACCTCCGTCTGGGTGATGGGTGGTTCCCAGGCCAGGATGGCGTCGATCTTTGGCTGTAGAGGGGCGACCTGGCCACTCCCGACCTGGTGCCCCAAGTAGACCACGGATCCTTGCCCGATCTGGCACTTGCTGGCTTTTACTGTGAGGCCTGCCTGGCGCAGGGCGGTTAGCACCCTCCGGAGGTGCTGGAGGTGCTCACTCCACTCTGAACTGAAGACAGCGATGTCGTCCAGATATGCTGCGCTGAACTGTTCTAGCCCGGCCAGGACCCTATTCACCAGTTGCTGGAAAGTGGCCGGGGCATTTTTCATCCCGAAGGGCATTACGCGGAAGCGGTAGTGCCCATCGGGGGTGGAGAAAGCGGACCGCTCCTTGGCCCCTTCGGTGAGCGCAATCTGCCAGTATCCGCAGGTGAGGTCGAATGTGCTGAGGAACCGGGCTGCCCCTAGTCGGTCAATGAGTTCGTCGGCTCGTGGAATGGGGTGGGCATCGGCTCGGGTAACGTCATTGAGCCCCCGGTAGTCCACGCAGAATCGGAGCTCGGGGGCGACACCGGGGGCCGCTGCCTTCGGGACCAGGACCACGGGGCTGGCCCAGGGACTGTCAGAGGGCTCGATCACCCCCAGGGTCAACATCTTCGAGACTTCCGCTTGAATGCAGGACCGGACCCGGTCAGGAACCCGGTAGGCTCGGTGTCTCACCGGCGGGCTGTCCCCGGTGTCCACGTCATGAACACACCAGTTGGTGACCCGGGGGGTCAGGGAGAAGAGGTCGGAAAATTGTCTTAGGAGCTGGCGGCAGTCCGCTTGTTGCTGGGCAGTGAGGGCTGGGGAGAGGTTCACTCCTTCCACGGAGCCATCCTGCTCCTTGACACACAGGAGGTCCGGGAGGGGATCCGACTCATCTTCGGCCCCGTCATCGGTGGCCAGCAGGAGGCTCAGTTCTGTCCGCTGGAAGTGAGGCTTGAGGCGGTTCACGTGCAGGACCCGGAGGGGATCCCGAGGTGACTGGACGTCCACCAAGTATGTGACTTCACTCTTCCGCTCAACCACTTTGTAGGGCCCAGTCCATCGGTCCTGGAGGGCGCCAGGCTTCACGGGGGCCATGACCCACACCTGCTGGCCCGGCTGGAACTCGACCAGAGTGGCATTCTGGTCGTACCAGCGCTTCATCTCCTCTTGACTTGCCTCCAGGTTGGCCTCGGCCAGTTCTCGGAACTTCCTGGTCTGGTTCCGGAGGGCCAGGACGTATTGGAACACATCTCGGGGGGTGGTCTGGGGTGCTGCCTCCCACCCTTCCTTAACCAAACTGAGAGGACCTCGGATGGGGTGTCCATAGAGTAATTCAAACGGGCTGAACCCTAAGGACTTCTGGGGGACCTCCCGGTAAGCGAACAAGAGGCAGGGGAGCAGGACGTCCCACTTACGCCGGAGGGGCTCTTCTAGGCCAGCGATCATCCCTTTCAAAGTCCTATTAAACCTTTCTACTAGGCCGTTCCCTTGGGGATGGTACGGGGTGGTGAACTTATAGGACACCCCACATTGTTGCCACAGGGACGTCATATACTTCGAGATGAAATTAGTGCCGCGATCGCTCACGACCTCGCGGGGAAAACCCACCCTGGAAAAGATCCCCATCAGGGCCCGGCCCACCACGGGGGCCGTAATGGTGCGTAGGGGAATAGCCTCAGGATAGCGGGTGGCGTGGTCCACTAGGACCAAGATGAAACGGTGGCCTTGGGAGGTGGGGGGGTCCAGTGGTCCCACGATGTCGATTCCGACTCGTTCAAAAGGGGTACTGACGACCGGGAAGGGTTGGAGGGGAGCCTTGCACTTCCCCCCACTCTTCCCACTAGCCTGGCACGTGGGGCAGGACTTGCAGTGGGCTTCTACCGCTGCTCTCATTCTAGGCCAGTAAAAATGGGTCACGAGACGGCTGTAGGTCTTGTCCTGACCCAGGTGGCCGGCGAGGGGGACGTCGTGGGCTAAGCCCAGGAGGAAATCTCGGAAGCGGAGGGGTACCACCAGTACCCGTCCGGATCCCAGCTCCACCGACTTCTGCTCACTGTACAAAATGTTATTTTCCCAATAGATTTGGTGTGTCCCGGTCTGGTCACCTGCGGCTTGGCCCTCGGCCTGGCGCCGCAGCCCGACCAGGGAAGGACAAGTGGCTTGCTCCCGGCAAAATTCTTCCCGAGTGGGCCCGCCCTCGTGGCGCCAATGGGCCAACTCGGGTAGATCTCCCAACTCGGGGACCGGGGCGGGGTCGGATGGTGCGGGTTCGTCGCGGGCGACGGACCCTTCTGATGGGAGGACGGGAGGACCCTCGGCGGGGACTGTACTGGTCTCTTCGATCGGGGTGCTCTCGACTTCTTTCCGGGGAGTGAGTCGGGCTGACATAGATCGGGTGGTGGCGCACACCCACTCGGGGAGTCCCATCATTCCTAGGTGGGCCTTGCGTTCGACGTGCTTCCAGGGAGAACTCTCCAGGTCGTTCCCTAAGAGGCAGTCGACTGGCTGGGAGGTTCTTACGGCCACCTTGAGTTTACCTATCACCCCTCCCCACTCAAACGGCACCAGGGCCACCTGACACATACTTTCTCTATTGTCTGCGGATATGACGGGGCAAAAGACGTTGGGGAGGATCTGCTCCTCGGGGACTAGGTGCCTGAGGACACCGGTGATACTGGCCCCGGTGTCCCGCAGGGCCTCTACCTGGTGGCCATTGATCTTGACGAGCTGCCCGTATTTCTGTGTGTTGGAGGGTAGGAGGCTACCAGGGATCATCTCCCTATCTCCCAGGGATACTAGGGCCATCGCTGCGGGTTCCCACTCCTCGGCTTCCTCAACCTCCTCCCCCAGGGCTACGTTGGCTATCTGTCTCGCAGGGGTGGTAGGGGAGACTTGGGTGGCCATGGGGCACTCTGGGTCATTGGCGTAGTGCCCGGGTTTCTGGCAACGGAAACATGTCACCCGGTGTCCCCGCCTCCCAGGGGGCCCTGTCACCGGTGGGGGGGGCGCCGGGAAAGGTGGAGGTTGTGTCTTCGGGGGGCTAGGCTGGGACTCTCTCGGCCCTCCCTGGTTCCCTCCCCCTCTCTGGCGGGGTGGTCCCTGACTGGCTCGGGGGTACTCTCCTACCATGCCCCGGGAGACCCGGGTGTTGGTCCAGCGGTCGGCCTCCACAGCCAGCTTCCGGGGATCTGTGAGCTTGCTGTCAAGCAGATGCTGACGTAGTTCTATGAAGCAGTTCGCCGCCAGATGTTCCCACAACATGAGGTCAGTGAGTTCGGCAAGGGTGGTGACTTTGCTGCCCTTGATCCACCCATCGAAGGCCCGACTGAAAAAGTTTACATACTCCACCCAGGTGGTGCCCGGGATCTTCCTGCAGTCCCGGAACCGCTGACGGTACATTTCTGGGGTGAGGCCGTATCTTGTGAGTAGAGCCTCTTTCATGTGGCTGTAGGAGGTCTGCAGGGAGAGGGGTAGGTCGAGCAGGGTGTCCCTTCCTTCGCTCAGAAACCGCCCCCACAACCCCGCCCCCCAGTCCTTCTGCGGGATCCGATGGGAGGTCATGGCGACCTCGTAGGCCCTGAACCATTGCTGAATGTCATCGTTTTTATAATATTCCTTGACCACATCCTTGGGGATGTGGACCTTCTGTTCCGCTGGGGAGGCCGTCTCTCGGTTTCCCGGGGGCCTTCCTTCCTCGCTTCTGGCCTTGAGCTCGATTTCTTTCAAGCTGCGTTCGTGCTCTAGTTGGAGCTTCCTTCCTTCGTGCTCCCGTTGGAGCTTCTTTTCTTCTAGTTCGCCTTGTACACGCATTTGCTCTACTGCTAGCTTTTTTTCCGCTAACTTCAATTCGCCCTCGATTTTGAGTTTGGCTAACTCGAGTTCATGATTGCGGCTTCTCTCTCTGTCCGCGAGCTCTTCCGGGGATAGGCCCCCGTCTGGTACGATGCCTCGCACCTGATTGCTACTGCTTTCACTTTGGGGGGGTTCGGCTTCGTCGGGGCGCTCCCCCGTGCCTTCCGGGCGGGAGGCCCCGGTCTCCACCCAAGTTTTCAGTGCTTTCTGCAAATCCTCTTTAGTGTTGAGACCAGTGGTAGCGATTTTAAGTTCTTTGCAAAATTGCTTTAGCTCTTTGTGTGTGTATTCTTCTAGCTGCTCCACCTGGAACACCCTGTTGGCGTTGGTTTCTGCGGGGCTCACGGCGCTTCCTTCTGCCATCTTTGTCGGTAGTGCTTCCGTTGTTCACGGTACGATCTCTAGGTGATGGGCCCGAATCCCGTCGCTTGCCACCAATGTTAGACGGCGACCTCAGAGGAGCCTGGAAGGGGTCCTGACTACCCTGAGACCCACCCTCAAAGTATCGTAGCCGGGCACTGGCGGGAGACTCCCCAGGGGGAGGAATCTCGTATCTAGGATCGTACTTCTGGCACCACACGACACAGAGTGACCACACCGGGTATTCTGAGAAAACAATCTTTATCAAGTAGGTTATCACGGCAAATATGTACAAGGTGAGCACGGGCTCAAGAGTCTCGGAAGGGGTAGGGGGTAGCGGGACAGTCTCTGGTAAAGGTTCAAAGCAGGGACGTATCCGGCGCACAGCTCACAATCCTCGAGCTGGGGGATACGATGTTGTAGTCGGGGTCCGGCGGGACCGTGAAAGTCTGTTGGAGCCGCGAGTCACTCAGCGGGCTCAGGTACAGGTTCGGAGGTCTTACGAGTTTCAAGGAGCTGCGAGCCACTCAGCAGGCTCAGGTACAAGTTCGGAGGTCTTACGAGTTTCAAGGAGCCGCGAGTCACTCAGCAGGGCTCTGGTACAAGTTCGGAGGTCTTACGATCTTCAGGGAGCCGCGAGTCACTCAGCAGGGCTCAGGTACAAGTTCGGAGGTCTTACGATCTTCAGGGAGCCGCGAGTCACTCAGCAGGGCTCAGGAGGGTCCAAGTTCCAGGAGCCGCGACCACGTCGGCAGGCTCTCGTGGTTCCAGCGTCGAATCTGCCGGACAGACCCAGAGCACCCCTTGTTATAGGTCGACCCCTCTTTGATGTCCGGAGTCTGTGCAGGCAGGGGTCTTGTCACCTGGGGGTCGCTTGTCGGGATTTCCTGCTATTGTCTTTTGATCCTTTCAGGGCCGGGTCGGGAGGAGTCCCAGACACCCAGCAGGCATGGAGCCAGCCCTCAGGGAGGCCGGAGGGCCGATCGAAACCCATCGTCCCGGGGGAGTTCAGAGGTGCGATAGAAACTGCTCCTCCCTCTCTCATCCCCTGGAAGCGGGATGTCCTCCAGCCGGAGTGGCGCCTCTAGGCCCGGGTCGCGCGGGGGCCGGGCGGCCATCTTGGTGCATGAAGTGGGCACGCGGGCCCGGGGTGGCCGAAAGGAGAGAGGCCAGGGACGGGGATGTCCGGGTCGGTGCGTGTGTCCTGGTGGGGAGGTTCGGCTGGGCCGTGTGCTTGGGCTGCAGGTACCAGGTTTCGGTGGTGCGGGGGCACGGAGGGCCATTCTATGAGGCCGGGTCCAACATGTGTCATGTATAAGTGTTCACCTAAAACATTATTGTGGTAAAATGAACACACCTGAATTGATACATATTAAATATTTTTGGGCGATGCTGGTTGTGGGTGTTGGGCTTGTGGGTATACATTCAGTAGTGTGTGTGTGTGTGTGTGTGTGTGCGTGTGTGTTGTTGTTGTGCAATGCTAAATGTTAAAAAAAGGTAATTACACATTACCTACAAATACGTTATGACACATTCTCAACATATGTGTGCAGGAAGATGATGATTATGAGTAGTACTTACCTGTATCCACACCACCATGGCCTCACTCCATCAGGACACCACCGCCAGAACACCACCAGCACAACGGGAATATCTAAATTGGCTTGGCGCAAACCCACCAGCATGACTGCGACGAAATACTGTGCACCGGCAAGAAGGCCGCCATTGCGGCGGTCAACTGTCTATTGCACAACATCTAAATACAGCAAAAGTCCTTTCGAAATATCTAGAATGAAAATTTCCATGCTTCCAGATAAAAATCCAGGTTGACAACCAAATTCAGGTTAGTTGGTTTAATTAAAAGTTTGAAACAGATTACTATAGACCAATTGAAGCATTATGATGTAAAAATACAAAGTAAACAGAATGAAGCTAAATCTCCAAAACCAATTAAGGAGGTACAGCAAAAAGAAATCAAGCAACTCAATCACTGCAACGTAGGTTATCAAAAGATAAAAATGCACTTTGGATTGCATCAAGTTTCAGGTAAAAGTCCTAACTATCCCTACACTACCTTAAAATGGGAATCCTAGTCTAGGGCAGGTTTAGCAAAGGAAAGGAAAAGATGTCAGCTGTTAAAGAGCCTTTCTAAAAAGTAACTCCAACCAGGGTCTAGTAGCATGAAGCCACAAAATCAAAGGTGAGGTCTGTACTTCAAGGTGTCCTAAAGGAGAGTTTCAGCTGTCCTACCTACATTGCAACATGGCAATCACTGAATTAAGGCACCTCCCATTGTGCCACTGGTAAATTCCCATCTCCACTGGTCTCTGTCTTCCCTTCTCCGCCTCCATGTTCACACGCTGAAATATTTCATACGTCCTTGGCGACATCGACTTCTCCTACTCGTCCTCCATCCGTTATCACTTTCTCCTTCTCAGGCCTCTCTATCTACTAGGAACAATAATTCATTCTTTAAACTAATGAAGCCTTGTCCACCTGAAGTGGGAACAAAAGATACATGCAACATTCCACAATGCAAGCAAAATAAGAATTAAAACATTACATAACAATTACAATAGAGATGCATTTCAGGTATACAGTTAAGGTAAATTAACAAAGCATAGGTTAGACTACGTGCACAATTTCTATAAACAGCTAAGGAATGCTTTCAGCAAGTTTAAACAGTTATGAGTGGAAAGTCTTAATATTGTAAAGGTTATGAATGAAATATTAAAGAAGTCGATAAACACATGTACTTTGTTATCCCTTCACATAGTATTAGTTCACCACCTTGTGAGTACATTTCTAAAATATACACGAAAGTCTAATTTATCATGAGGATATGTAATCATCTTGTAATCCTCTTTTTCTCTTCATATATTAGTCACACAGAGTATATGAGAGTATAATGCACGCCTAATATTACCTCAAAAAGGCACAAACTACTCTCCTCCAATCCCCCCTCTGATGGCTTATCAAGCCATCACCATATCTTTATCATCTTATCAGATGATCTGTTAGTGCTACATGCCCGACTCAGGCCCATGTAGTAATGCTGCACATTTTCTTACATTGTCCTCTTTCAGCACAATAAAAATTTTTGCTGTGACCTTTTGCACATATTTGCGTGCGTGTCAATGTTGGATTAGTTTCTCTGAAACTGCTTTGCTTACACATCTGGCTTCACGCAACATTATCATGATGCCTTGAACACTGAGTACAAGGCCTTTACGCATGATGTACAAATGTCATTCTATCTTCATCCACAGTGGGACAGGGCTATCTGCCTTTCCATAAAAATGCTAATCTGCTTGTACATCTCAAGGATGCTTTTTATTATAAATAAATAAGCATTTCTGGGGGTTAGCCGAGGAGACAATTCCCCTGAGATCGAAAGGTCCTGCATGCTGAGACTTTGCTAAGCAGCTGTCTAACATCTCCATGAGGGGGGCCAGTACGTGACAAAGACTGGGTCCTACATTCTTTACCACCAGGTAATATGGTTGGATCATACGGGGTGGGGGATTCTTGGCTCTACACCTACATACACGCTAGACATACACAGAGTAGGGATTGCATAGTAGGAGAACACCGGGTTATTACCTAGTTCTATATTCCTGCATATATATATACATTGTCTTAGCACCATAGTGGAACTATATCTGCTATTTACTTTTTTGGTGCTTTTAATCACTTTCATCTGCTTCTGTCTACTGATTATCGCAGCACATGTATTTTATATAATAACATTGGTTCAATAAATGTATTAAAAACGTCCCACTGTATATTCTCTGTATACTTCTCTGAGAACAAGAATGCACGTGTGACTGAGCAAAAAGGTTCTAGATCTGTTACTACGATCCCTAAAGGGGTTAGGTTTGTCATGTTCAGTGGTTGCCAGAAACCATTCGCTGCTTGTTTGGGTTAGGGGGCTTATGGTGGCACTATGAGATAGATGATCTCTAGGCCAACATATACTAAGGAAGTGCATGGAACCAGTCTAGGCACCTCACCAAAAATGTATGTTGTCCACAAACTCGCAGATCCTATGGATTAATGGGAACTACACAACATTAGATAGACCGATCTAAACCATGTTGGTTGCAAATCTCTTTCTTTTGAACTTTTTCAAATTGTTTCAAATCTTGATAGTACGTAGCCCTTTCTAGTCATATCTCCCCTAATTTATGACTTTGTCCCTTCCTTTCATGATACTTCCTGTAACCATTGACATTAACCACCAAGGTCAGAACAAATGCCAATCATAAGCAAGGGTTTCAGGATTGAACCAACTATACCACTTCCCAGGTCTGGAAACCATCTACCAATAGCACTAAATCCATTTCCAACTGAATCCCAAACTCCCTCAGTAGCCAGGTCATTTAAGTCCTGGTGAAGGTCAGTAATGTTCTTTATATATTTTTGTAAATCTCTACTCTTATCAGGGATATATGTACAACACTGCTGAACCTTTAGCATCCGGCACACTCCTCCCTCCTTTGCAAGCAGGACATCTAAAGCAAGATAGTTCTGCAAAACCATTGATCAAATAGCAACCATCGCAGTATTGACGAGCAACCAGGATCCAGCAGTACTGGTGGATAAGCTATCACGCACTGTAGACAGTTTCCTAATCTTGATGTCATTCAATATCACACCCATGCTAGGTAAGATAGCCCCAAAAATATCTCCCACAATTGCTCCGGCACTCAAGCCACATTTATGTCTTGATTTCTCTTCTCAGACTGGATAATAAACATTGTCCACATGATACATTTTTGGGAATACTACAGCCAGATAACAAGTTCCATACCATATACTGGGTAATTTGAAATAAGCATTTCTCCCACAAATGCAATTAACCCCAGGAATCACTGGCTCTCTCCCATCCACTTGCAGCTTCCAAGACCCACGAACTTCAAAGGTGTGGTCATATTCACTCTTCCCTACAATTATGGAACTGTAGTCATTTTGATCATGGTGTACACACAATCTCCCCTTATGCTGCCAATCTAAGGATAATGCTCCAGAATTTCCTGCAGACTTATGGTCATTTCCCACCTGTGTCCGCTCCTGAACACGAAATTCAATTTCAACAATAGCCACCACTGCTCTTGTCTATCTTCGACTTGATCAATACATTTCTTTTCAATCCCTGTGAGTGCACAAGTTAGGTTATGGCGGTGTGCATATGCAGTATCTGTGGTCTGTGGTGAGACAAAATATCTACCAGCAAATGCAGCCGTTTTGGCATCCTTATGCTTGTTCAGGTGCTTAAACAATGGCACCTCTGAAAGGACCAAATCATAATTTGAAAAATAATACCCAAAATGACCCTTATTATGAAATGTACTAAGTAGCAAACTATAGCTAATACCATATGACAGGGGAAGAGTATGGTAATTGATTACCTCAGCTGCTGAATCAGGTAATTGCATACAAATGTAACAATCCCTCACTTCCATAGTGTCTACATACTCATAGAGTAGCTTAGCATAAGCATTTAGTGTGAAATCCCCTCTAGGCAAATCAGTATGTAAGTGTTGCCTTCCTAATACTGCTAATTCCCCCTTTGGCTCAGGTGTCAGTGTCTGTATGGGTGTAGGTATCTTTTTTATACTACCCGGATGTCTCAAGCATAGCACGACATCTAACAATATCAATCCGATTACTATGAATGTTATAGAAGTACATATTAGGCATTTATGCCTATGATTACAGTGATTAGTATCCATTCTACTTTAGACTAATAGCGAGTTCGGCAGAGAAATAGCAGCTAAAGAATCTTCTCTAATATTCCCCACCTGTGCAAAGAGCAAACAGTCTCTTGTTCAGAGTTCATTTTATTTACAACAATATACAATCTTCGTGAGACTTCCCTATCCCTACTCCGTGTTCTTCTAAATTGACATATTCTAAGGGCCCCATTACAATGGTAGGCGGAAAACTGGACCAACCTCCAGAGGTGCGGCAGTCATACTAGGCCAATTAGGATGCGACAGCCACCCTGGCGGTCGCATCCCACATCTTCAACATTGTGGTGGGCGGTGCTGTAAGCAGCACCCGTCGCAATGTTGAATTTGCATGCAGTGCATTGACAGGCACCGCGCGGTGCCTGCCACCGTGTGCGTGGCTAGGGGGGTACCTATGTACCCCCAAGTGCAGCTACCCACCCCCCCCGGGGGCCCACAACGGGCTCCCAAAGTCATTTACCGTATGCGTTTCCATGGCGGATCCTCAGCCATGGAAAGGCATACCCACCGCAGGCATACTAATATGGATGGCGGTGCCTACAAGGCACCGCTACCATATTGTGAGCCTTTTTCGCCTGGCCGGCAATCCGACTGGTGGAAAAGCGGTGGACGGACATTCCATCCGCCGCGGTACCCCCGCCATAGTAATATGGCGGGGGTAAATTGTTGTGGTGGCGTGCGGATCGCCTCCGCCCGCCACTGCCGGCCGGGCGGTGGCGATCCGCACGACATCATAATGGCCCCCTAAATCTTTTCTTCTTCCACTTCAGCCTAGGTGTTCCTCTTCAAGCACTTTTATCAAAGTTCATAAAATGTCATTCAACTTCTCTTATAAGCTCGATCCCAATTCATTTATAAGCAACTGTAACAAGTCTGCTCTCAATTTGACAACCTCTTCAGGTGATTGTTCTGGATTTAACAGAGGAAACACAGTATCATTCCGTATCAGTTATTCGCAAGCTACTTAGCCTCGGCAGGTAGGGAACAACAATTCAGAGAAGAATGTTCAAAAGAGTCCCCTGAATCTTCAGCAAAACATCTATTATCAGCACTGAAGTTCCATTGCTTGCTCTTGTCAGCATTTATAGCTTTATATGTCCACTCAGGAGTAGCGTACCTCCAACAAGGCATCCTCAGTCATCTGGATCTCTTTGAGCTGGATCCTCCACTTTCGCCTTCACTTTGTTCTGACTCAGACGTTTCACTTATGGGTGCGAATGCTCCCTCTGTTGACAAAGGCAAACTTCTCCTGTACGACTCCTTTGGCCAACTCTCTTTCACCTTGCCGGCCCACAGCACTAACTTCTTGATCAAGTGCAGAGTCTTTCCCATTCACCCCTGCGGCATCTGTTTAATCTGCGCCAGCTTCTTCTCTCTGCTTTTTCAATTGTCTTTCAGCTTGTTTTAGTGCTGTTTCAACTTTAGAGTGTCCCCTTAGAGCTTGAATGAATCTCCCCCGTTGCGTCTCAGCCACCATTGGCGTCTCTTCTGGGAGAGGAGCTGTTTCATCATAGGGGCATAGGACTCTGCGTGTGTGTGAGGCGTGCACCCAGTTTGGAAGGCTACCACACTTTACAGCATTCGTCGTGACTAGAATCACCAGGATTGGACCACACCAACGGGGTTCAAGACAGCTCTTCCTTACATGTTTTTTCACAAGCACCCAGTCACCAGGGTGTAAGTCATGGCATTGCGCTTGATGTGGTTGTGCAGGTCCTGCTTCAACCTGGTGAGACACAGAATGAACCACGTCAGTCAGCCCCTTTCAGTAGACGAGCAACAGATCATCCAATATATTTACAAGTATGTTAAAAGGCACAGCATACAACCTCATAGCCCGCCCCAAGAGAATGTCATGTGGCGACAGTCCAGTCCTTCTGTCTGGGATATTACGAACACTTATCAACACAAGAGGCAAAGCATCAAGCCCTATCAAGGATGTTGAGGCACAGACTTTAGCCAATCTGGATTTCAGAGTAACATTAATCTACTCCACTATACCAGACGCCTCTGTCAAATAACTACAATGGAGTTTCTGTTCCACTTGCAAAGCTGCACACAGTAATTTCATAATCTCATTATTAAAATGAGATCCTCGGTCGGCTTTTCAAATCAGTTGGAAATCTGAAACTTGAGATAAGTTCCTTCAACAGCAATTTAGCTACTGTGAGGCTATCCCATCTTCTAATAGGAGAGGCCTCCACCCACCGAACGTTTATGCACAACACAACCAAACTGTACTGCAGTCCATTGCAAACAGGCATCTCAACAAAGCCTAGCTGCATTCAATTAAAGTGCCCTCCTGACCTTCCAAAATGAGTTCGAGTAACATCGGTCCTCTTGCCCACATTAATTTTCTGACAGGTCACACAATGGTGGCACAACATCTCAGCTATCACTCAAAAATTGAGATGAAGCCATGTTTGCCTGAACAACCGTACCATTGCATCTCTCCCTACATGTGTTGATCCCTGAATGTGCCTCGCCATCAGACGCCTCAGATACTCAAATGTCATCCTCCCTCTTCACACATCTTGCTCTGATCCAGCCTGAATGCACTTCCTGAGAAACCTCTTCATGCAACCTCTTTACCTCATCCCATGTATCAGCAACTGTCATCAGCAGGTTGAGATTGGTCTCATCATCCTGCTCATTTACATACTCTCCATTAAAAACACAAGCCTTCTATACACAATAACGTGCAACTTTGTCCAAATACCCATTTCTCACAGAGACATAATCAATTCCTTTACAATGTGCTGGGCACTTGATGATTGCAACCTCTTGTGGCAATTGCAAAGCCTCTAGCAGTTTTCTCACAACCCCCTGGTTTCTTTTTAGTTCAAAAAGGAAGTTTATTTAGGAAAACAAGTAATACAATACAATATATTATGAATGATGCAAAGAAAAACAGGAAAAGAAAAGGAGAACATATAAAATTAAAATATCATGCAAACATGTCTAGACTGGAGTGATAAAGCAATAAAATAACAATTTAACCAATAAAGCAGTGCATTGCATATGAGAACCATAGAGCAACGTAACAGTAGCAGAAATGTAACAATATGTTATAAAATGTCATTGTCTTAAGATATGGAATATCATGGAGGCCGAGCAACTTCTTGTTGAGCAGGATTTAGAGAAAAAGAGTGTTTAGCACTGGAATCAATGAACGATGTAACAGGTGACCATAAATGTAAGCGCTTCATGGCTAAATGAATAGGATGAACAAATGCTGTATCCAATTTTATGATGATAACATACTGCATACGACCAAGCTTGGAAAGATAAGTTCATAAAATCTTTCCAATTTTTAGTGATCTGTTGTAAGGCAACTGCCAGCAATAAGTCCACAATTTTGTGTTGGAAATATGATTTTCCAAGATAGGTGATAAACTACCTAAAAATAAATGTGTGATATAGAAAGGGAAACTGGAATTGAAGATTGAATTAATTTGAGCCCAGACAGATGTCCAGAAGGTATGTACGTGTGGGCAAGTAAAAAGTAGGTGGTTTAAATCAGCAAGTGGGGAGGAGCAGGACCACCAGGTGTCCGGTACTGTAGTATGTCTGTTATGTAAAAAAACTGGATGTAGCAAAAGCCTGTTATAAGTAAAAAATATTGTTTGTGTAACATTCGCCGCTCTAGAAGTTTTCCTAATTTTGGACCATATTTTGTTCCACAGAGAAGGTGACCACTCAGCCCCAAAATCCTCTTCCCAAGAAAGTTCAACCTTGGTCTTTTCTCTAACAGATTGTGAGGATCGTATATGAGTGTAAATAGTGGATGCTTTGCGACAGGAAAGTAAGAAAGCACATAAGCTGTTAACCGGGAGAGGCTTTGGATGAGATAGAATTTGGGTATATGCATTTGAAAGGGCTTGTGAAATTAAATTATATTTGGAATAGAAGGAAGGAGGTAAGTGGAAAAGTTGACTAGCTTCAGGGAAAGATAAGACTCTGTTTTTTTTTTTTTAAATCTTTTTTTTTATTAACAATCTAATAAAGCAGTCAATGCATACAATCAGGTCATGAAATACATATTTAGTACATCCACGCCAACAACAGGTAGTTTCGATCATTAGAACTGTGGGAAAGAATGTTAGGATAATAGAGACACACATCAAGGAGTCAATGGTTCGTCAAGGGGGGGGCACATATGGGGGTTCACATATGTTGCCACGGTAGTTATTCCATCTTGTCCAGATTGCTATCAATTTTCGGGGACAGCCACGTGACACATACACAGTTTTTTCTCTTATCATGCACCAGTCCATATCGGTTTTCCATGAGGCAAGCGTCGGTGGTGTTATTGCTCCCCATAGTCGAGCGATATTCCGCTTGGCCCCCATCTGTCCAAGGGTTGACCAGATTTTGCCTGTAGTGTTGAGATCTGTCTGTTCCCATACATTTTGGCTTCAAGCTGCAGTTAAACCCCCCAAACATCACTCATACATTTATGTACCTCCTTCCAGTATGCATGAATCAAAGGACACTCCCAAATAATGTGGAGGAAGGAACCCTCCTGACCACAGTTTCTTCTACACTTCCCCTCTTCACTTCTACCCATGATAACCAGTCTGGGACCAGAGAGATATATACGATGTAGGATTTTTATTTGAACCAGCCTAAGTTTTGCTGAGATGGCCACCTCCTTCGGCGAGGATAGCGCCTCCTGCCATTCTTCGTCATCTAATTCCAGGCCGTCCCACCCCCACTTCTCCCTTAGCGCCTTTAAAGGATCTGGGGTATTGCGTATAAGTTTCTTGTATGTGAGAGAGATCGCTTTCTCTGATAAGTGACTGTCCAGCAGCCTATCCTCAAGTGGGGAGGACTCTGGTAGGTCGGAGCCAGCCGGTATGTTAGTCTGGAGGGAGTGTCTGACCTGTACGTATCGGAAATACTCTGAGTCAGCTAACTCGTGTGTCTGTTGTAGCTCGTCAAAGGTGATCATCCCATTACGCCCCCAAAGGTCCCCTATCCGTGAGATTCCGATTAGGTCCCATTTATCGAACCCCTTAGAGTGTCCCAGTGTGCCCAAGGCTTCCGAGTCCCATAGTGGGGTGGCAAGTGTGAGTCGGTTCCCCACCCTAAAGCGCGGTTAGCTGCGTGCCAGATTTGTACCAAGAGCTGTGTGGGACCTGTAAGAGGGAATTTGTTTGGTCTTTTGTATAGTGCCCTTGTGTAGCTACCACCCGGGAGCATCCACCTGTCCATCTTGTATCCTGGGTCCTCGTCCCCACGGTAAACACCCTGTTTTATGGCTGCAAGGTGAGCTGCCCAATAATATTTCCTGATATCTGGAAGTGCAATACCTCCATTGTACCAGCCAAGTGTCAATTTCTGGAGCGATATACGCGGTTTACCGTCCCAGAGTAGGGCTCTTTGAGTGGATTCGATGTCTTTAAAATACTTTTGTGGCACCGGGTCCAGGAAATTCTGAAGGGCATAGAGGAAACGAGGCAGTGCCATCATTTTAAAGAGGGCTGTACGACCCAAAAAGATAGCGGAAGCGACTTCCAAGCAGCAGTGTCCTTCTTGAACCTCTGCCCACCTCTCAATCAGCTGCCCACCTAAGTCCCCTGATGGATGCATCTCTCCGTATCCAGGCCGCTAGCGACTCAAGGGAAAGTGCAAAAAGCAATGGCGAGAGGGGGCACCCCTGTCGTGTCCCTCTTTCAAGGGTAAAGACGGATGATATTTTGTCATTGACCACCACTTGTGCCAGCGGTTCGCTATAAAGGAGTCGCACCCATCCTATGAAATTGGGCCCGAAGCCTAGTCTTTGCAGCACTGCCATTAGGTACGCCCACTCGAGAGTGTCGAAAGCCATTGTTGCGTCCAATGATACCACAATGGCGTCTTCCTGAATGGAGGCTTGTCGCCCCAGAACCCGGTGAAGTCTTCTAAGATTAAGCGTGGTATTTCTATGCGGCATGAAGCCCGATTGGTCGGGATGGACTATTGTGGTGATCACTCGCCGCAGCCAAAGTGCCAACAACTTCGCAAGGATTTTTGGCTCAGCATTGAGTAGGGAGATGGGCCTATATGAGGTACAGTCCTGCTTAGGTTTCCCTTCTGTGGGAATAGCCACCAATGTGGCGATACGCTGATCTCGTGGGAGTTTGCCCATGTCCCTGTTGTCTTCAAACATGCTTTTTAAATAGGGGGCTAATATGTCTGGTCTAAGCTTATAAAGTTCGATTGGCAGGCCATTAGGGCCCAGAGCTTTCCCTGGTTTTAATGCTCTGATCGCCGCGGCTATCTCATCGGTCGTGAGAGGACTTTCTAACACTTCTGCGTCTGAGTCAGAAAGGGTGGGCAGTTGAATGTCTGCCAGGAGGGCTGTGGAGTCCTCTTCCGGGAGCTGCTTCGGTACACTTGAGCAAAGTGGGTGGCGAACTCCTGTGCTATATCATTGGGTTCTGTTAACCTAGCACCCGTAGCACTCTTAAGCTCAGGGACCAATCTGTTTGCCCTTTCCTTTTTGTCCAACCAGGCAATCAATTTGCCTGCTTTATCCCCTTGATCGTACAAGCGACCGTCCTTATCTCTAGCTAGGGTTTTGGCCGCCTCTGTTGCTAACGCTCTGTATTCGGCTTCTTTGAGCTGCAATCTGTGGAGAGCGGCCTTGTCACCTTCTTGTGCCTCTTCTTCGAGTCGAGTCAAGTCGCGCTCACATGCGACCATCTGCTTAGCGTTTTCTTTTCGTAGCCCAGCTATGGCTGAGAGGGCGTTGCCCCTGATCCATGTTTTGAACGCTTCCCAAAGGGTGGAAGGGGAATTTACTGTACCGTCATTTTCCTGAAAATACTGATCGATGTTTTGGGTTAGCGTGGCTTTAACCTCTGGATTGCGGAGATACCACGGGTTGATGGGCGCTACACACCCCACCCTTTTCTCCCCAATCGTGAGGTGTACCCATAGGGGAGAATGGTCCGATATACCCCTCGCCAGATGCCTAATTTCTTGTATAGTAGTGTTGTATTGTATAAGGATATAGTCTATTCTAGAGAACGTGTGATGGGACCCCGAAAAGAAGGTGTACTGTTGGAGGTGTGGATGGTGCAATCTCCAAAGGTCAGTGAGGCCAAATGCTTCTGTGAGAGTGGGAAGCCATGTATGGCCGGGTTTGATGTCTCGGGGCGAATGGCGGTCTAATACCCCCGATATAACCGCATTAAAATCCCCACCCAGGATGAGGTGTCCCTCTGGGAGGGAGAGCAAAAGTGTCCCTAGGTCTTAATATGATTGAGCTTGAAGACCTGGTGGGATATATACTGCCAGTAGCATTAGGGTTTGCCCTTCCCATTGCCCCGAGACCCCGGTGAATCTTCCAAGTGGATCGTCCCATGTGTGTGTGATACTGAATGGGAACGAGCGTCTAAAAAGGATACCCACTCCACGGGAACCGGAAGTGAAGCCAGCATGCGATACCATTGTATAGCCTCACCTGTTTAAAGCCTTACAGGAGTTGCCAATTAGGTGGGTCTCTTGGAGCAATGCTTTATGTATTGAAGCACTATGCTTCGTTTGACCTTATCCCCAAGCCCATTGACATTCCAACTGATGAGTTTCAAACTTCTATCCCACTTCATAATCCCTGCCAAAAATCATCCAGGCATTGCCATGCCCGTACATGATGCAATACAACCAGGGCGTGTGACGCCAATTTCCGCATGACCAAAAATCCACCCTCAGAACCACCCCCCTCCCCCTGTAACAATAGGAGCGATTAAATTGACTAACAATAACAGTCATCATCCCAAACCGATCCCCCCTCCCTGCTACCCTGCCAAGTAGGTCTGAAACTACCCACATCCCCAACTAGCAGAGTGCCTATCGCCCCAAGAATACTCAAATAATTGACGACGGAAAAGTGCGCTAGCACCGACTCCGGCCGCCCAGGGAATGCCCCCACCCCTATACCGGCTCTTAGAGAGGAACAATAAACCAGGTGTCAAATAGGTGCACTCTCACATTACCAATACAATGTAACCCCTACCCGCCCCCCCTCCCAGGATCGTATACATTACGGTTTACTGGAGCTGTGCCACTGGAGCAAGAGGACTGAGTCCATCACGGTCAGTCTCCTTGAGCCATACGCCTCCCCGGGCTACTGGACCTTGACCTCCAAGAGCTCTGACTCTGTTTGTCAACATCAGATCTGCCATCCGCCGATCCCGGCGATCAGACACTGGCGTCTCTCCAGTCACCACCCACAGCTGTCGGCGCTTTCCGAGTAGCCACCCGATCCAACCAGTCTTGCACTTCGGAGGGGACCGTGAAGAAAAGGGACTTGCCGTCCGATATGACTTTGAGTCTTGCTGGGAAGAACATCATGTATTTAATCCCGCGTTGTCGGAGCTCTCGCTTGACCCCGTCGAAGGAGCCCCACTCCTGCTGAACCCTGAGCTTGAAGTCGGGAAAGAATCTTACTGTCACATTCTCATAGAGAAGATCTCCTTGTGCACGGGCTGCCTGCAGGATCGCGTCTCGGTCCCTATAGTTGAGAATTCTAGCAATTATGGTCCTGGGTGCTGCTCCTAGTTTGGACTTGGGGATTGGGGCACGATGCGCTCGTTCGATTGTGAATAGGGAGGAGAGTCGCTTTGGTTTGAGGTGGTTTAGGATTAAGTCCTGCAGAAAGAGGTCCATACTGGGCCCCTCCGAGCCCTCCGGGACCCCAACTACTCGGATGTTGTTCCGTCTGGCTCCTCCCTCCTGATCCTCGAGTCTGAATGCCATTTGCCGCTGCTGATGTACCAATTGTTGTACCCGCTCCTCAAGCTTCTTTGTGGAGACCTGGAGTTCCTTCACGTTTGTTTCGGTGACTTTGACTCTGTCCGAGGTCTTGTTCATGTCAGCCCTCAACAGGTTCATCTCAATGGAGACTTTGTCAATTTTAGTCTCAAGTTTGGCACCCAGCACCTGGATGGCCGCCATGATGGAGGTGAGGGATGGTTCATTCTCACCAGCATTTCCACCTTGAGTGCCCTCTTCAGCGGCAGTGTATTTGGGGACTGCATATTTATCAAGTTTATTGGTCTGGACCGCTGCGCTGGTTTTGGGTTTAATTGTGGGAGCAGCCGTGCCCAGCAGGTCCAACGGGTGCACTATTTCGTCGTCGTAACAGAGTTCAAGCCTGAACAATAGTGCGGGCTCGTGCTGTCAGTGTCACCCTCCCCGCCCTGAGAAAGAAAGGGCGCGACAGACTCAATTCCAGGGGGCCCAACAGTAGGAGATAAAATATCCTGCCCGTCTGTCGTACGGGCAGTATACGCAAACCGGGTCCCGCGAGAAATTATCCAGTATATGCAGATCACAGCATGTCTGTCCCAGGGTCACTGCGAGACCTGTTCCCTCGCTTCAGCTGCCTCCGGGTTTGCAGTCTTGCATGGCAGTAGTTTCAGTGCAGAGGGGCCAGGTCTGTGACTCACCTTCCCCCTCAGTTCCTGGGGAACACTAGTATAATCTCTTTCCCAAAGCACAGGGCCATGCATGCTTCAGGTGCCCCGCGGGGGTCGGTCTGTTCCCGGTCACCCAGGCTGGATGGTACCTTGGAATGCAGTCCCCTCCAAGCACAACAGTTATGGCCAGTCACAGTCTTTGTCCCTGGGTCCCATCAGGCGCCTGCCCCAGAAGATGGCGCTGCGTGCGTCCTGCCCCCCAGGCCGCTCCCGCCCTGCAATCAGTCACGGGCAGTTGGCTCTGTCTACCCAAGGCGTTGCCAGCATCTAGTGCCTTCACTGGTCACAGTCCCCGCACGCCCCAGCGCCAGCTCCACCGCTTCGTAAATCTTGCACTTCTCTACATTGGGCACACCTTCCACACCAGCACCCACCGTCCGCCGATCCGCGGACCGGGCTCACCAGAAGAAGTCACTGCACGCTATGATGCACACATTTAGCACCTCACCGGGGTTCACAGGGCTGGGGCAGGCTATATCTTGTCCACGGGACGGATGAGATGGCTCCTCCACTCTTTGCCTTCACCCCTGCAGCTTGTATCCTCCATGCGTTCCCAACGTGTGAACAGGCCCACCGCCTTCAGCCCAAATACTGCCAGTACCCCAGAGGCAGTGGAGCAGTCACACCGCTAGGCCCCGTGCCGCTCGGGACTCGGCTCCTGGCAGCGCGCGTCCCCGATCACCTCTTTGATGTCGGCTTTCACGGAGGTCGCTAGCGCCATGAGCCGGAGGTGAGCAGATCTCCGGAGGAACCAGGTGCCGCGAGATCAAGGTGCAGCTTCAGCAGGCTCCCGGCAGGAGGGACATCCGGAGGCAGCCGCGTGCCTTCTCTGGCCCGCGTGCGGCCTTATCTGTGGCCACGGCCCCCTCTACGTAGGTGTGGTGCCGCCGCTCGGGTGTCTCCCAGCGGCCGGAGTTTGCGCTGAAACTGCTCCCAAGTGGTGAGGGGTGCAGCGCAAGGTAGGGTATCGTCCTCTCCGCAGGATTTGGGACGGATTTCGGGTGGTTTGAGTTTTCCCCGGGCGGAGCGCTAGGTTCAGGCGGCCATCTTCGCCAGCGCTAAACCACGCCCCCCTCAACCCTGTTTTGAGAAAAAAGTTGGTGCGTCCAAATTAAGCCTTTGTTTCTCCAAGAGTTCCAATAGAAAGGTTCTCCACCGATCAAAATAGATGTGTTGTGCCATAAAGTGGAGTTAAGGAAGGAGTCTGGATCGGTAGGGGACGTGTTTGGAAAAAAAACCAGAAGTTTACAGGTGTATTTGAGATCAGGAGTAGAAAGGGATGGTGGTTACGGGTAAAAGAAGGAAATTCTTTAAAAGAGAAAGGGGAAAGAAAGGACCGTTCGAGAACCACCCACAAAGGACAGTCCAGTGGGAAGTCAGAGAGCCATCTCAAGGCCTGGCGAAGTAGGAAAGATTTGTGATAAGTAGGGAAATCAGGACAATTAACTCCGCCCTCTGTTTTAGGCTTTATTAATCGCAGCAGAGACATGCGAGATGATTTTTTGTTCCACAGAAAAGAAGATAATATAGAACTAATTCTTGCAAAAAATGTTAAGGGAATGGGAACAGGGATATTAGAAATAGTATATAAAACTAACGGGGTCAGCATCATTTTAATGGTATCTAGATGACCCCACCATGAGAGATATAAAGGGTGCCATTTAGTGGTTAGAGTGGAGATTTTATGTAAACATTTCTCCAAGCAAAGAGATAGCATTGCCGAAATTAAAGGGGTAAAGTAAAGATCCAAGTATTTAATATGATGTGAATTCCAAGCAAAGGTAGAAGAATTGAAATCATCCTTAAATGTATATTTGGATAGAGGTAATATTTCACATTTATCACGATTAAGCTTATAACCAGAGACAAAGGCAAAAAGTTCCACTTCTTGTAAAAAAGCAGGGACAGAAGATTGTGGTTCAGAGAGAAATAATAATATATCATCAGCATATGCTGCTAACTTATTTTGTATGTCCTTAGTTTCAAATCCCTTTATGTCATTGTTTTGACGAATTCTGGACAAAAAAGGTTCCAGGGGTAAGTTAAAAAGGAACGGAGATAATGGGCAGCCCTGTCGGACCATTTTTTAAAGTCAAAATAGGGAGATGAGGTACAAAAACGGCTGCTCGTGGATTAGAATATAGGATAAAAATGAGGGAGATAATTTTTTAGCCGAATCCGAACCATTTCAAAGTGTGAAAGAGATATGACCAATTAACTCGATCAAACGCCTTCTCGGCATCCAGTGCCACCGCAGCTAATGAATGGGGTAAGTGTGTGGCTTTTGATAAAGTAATCGAGTATTTTCAGAGATGAGGCGGCCTTTAACAAAACCAGACTGTTCTGCGCCCAATAATTGAGGGAGGAAGGATTCAAGTCGAATAGCCAGGGCTTTTGAGAACATTTTATAATCAATATTTACAAGAGAAATGGTTCTGTAGTTCTTACAATATTACAAATCTTTTCCTTCTTTGGGTATTAGACATTTTAGAGCTTTCAAAAAGGACCCTGAAGATTCTCCTGATTGTGTGAAAAGGTTTAAAAGGTTAAGTAACCTGGGGAGAAGAATGGGAGCGAAGTGAGTGAAAAATTCAACTGTGAACCCATCTGGTCCCGGGGCTTTGTCTTTCTTGAGTGTTTGTAAAGCATTGGGAAGTTCTCTTTGTGATATATCGGATTCTAAAGGGGTAAAACAAGTTTAGTGTTAAACGATTTATGAATGCCTGAGAGAAATTGCGTAATATCAGATTCTGAAGGCGTAGTTTCAGGAGAATATAAAGATTTATAGAAGAGAAGAAATTCATTAAGTATCTCTGGGTCTTTAGTTCCTTATGTTTTGTGTTCATCTAAAATGGCATCAATATCACATTTATTATGTTTAATTTTTAAGTAGTTCGCCAAAAGCTTGCCAGCCTTATTTTGACCACCATAGAACTTTGTGCTAGACTTCAACACATATAGTGAGGTGTTATCCGTTGATTCCTTGTTGAATTGAAACTTTGCCTTAATAAGTTGTGCGAGACAATTTTTGGATTTTGAGGAATAATAGGAGTGCTCCAATCTCTTAATCGCATCCAAAAGATCACTAGTTATTTTGCGAGCATTTTTTATGTTTTCTGGAGACAAAACCAATGATGAAGTCTCTAGCAGCTGCCTTGAATGCATCCCAGATTACGGAAAAGTGAAGAGTATCAGTTTGATTCAATGAAAAAGAATCATTAAAAAGGAGACAAAAGAGGAGTGAAAATGTGTTTCTAGAAGAAGTGAGTTATGAAATCGCCATCTTCTAGGTAAATTAGACCTTGAAACTATATCCAATTGAATGGAAATGGGAGCATGATCAGAGATTAAGATAGAGCCAATATCAGCGCTTTTTAATGATTGGGATATATTGTGCGAGACAAAGAAATAATCTAATCTAGATTGAGTTTGGTGGGCTGGGGAGAAAAATGTAAATTCTCTAGTGGTGGGATTACAAATTCTCCAAGCATCTATGAGTTTATATTGCTGAATAGTTTATGTGAGCTTTATGTGGTTTAAAAGAAACCAGTGAGTTTCGATCTAAAAAAGGATCCATCACTTGGCTGCAATCACCAGCGAGAATAAAATTATCATCAATACAGGAGGAAATTTGCTGAGATAAAGAAGTCCAAAACATGTGATCTCCATTAGAGGGAGCATAAACATTAAACAAAGAGACCGGAACACCCTCAATTTCAATTTAGTATACAACCATTTTCCCTCCTCATCAGATTGTTGAGAAAGCAAGTTAATATTTAACGATTTATTACATGGAGTTATAACTCCATTGTGTTTGCCGTCACCTGGTGAGAAAAAAACAATACCAACCAAACCTTTCTTCAACTTCAAAGATTCTGTAGCATTCAAATGGGATTCCTGCAAGAAAACAATATCTGCTCCCAATTTGGATAAATGCATTAAAACACGTTGCCGTTTGATGGGAGAATTCAGACCTCTGACATTCCATGATATAATTTTCAAGGATATAAAATCAAAAAGAAAATGGAGGCCAACAGTGACTTTTGAAGAGCAGAGGATAAGCTATGTAACAACAACCATAAAAACATGAGATATAATGATAGAGAGAAATTAAGGACAATAGATGCAAAAATGAGTATGAGGTAAGAACCCAAGAAGAATAGGAAAGAAGAGACTTAAATAGAAAAGTGAAATGGAGCATAAATAAATGGAAAGAGAGAAAAGAAAAAAGAGGATAGAAAACCGTGAAAGCAGAAAAGACAATAGAAAAGGAAAACTGAGCAAAGTAGATATGCAGGTGAGGACATAGTAGTGGACCAAAAGAGGGAAGAAAAGAAAAAGAGAAGTAGAAGAAAAATAAGTAATACAAGGAGAGGAAACGAAAAGAAAAGAAGAGAAAAAAAAGAACGACAATGAAAAAGATACAACATACCTAATTCAAAAGACATCACAAAGGAGTGGGGGGAGGTGAAGCCACGAAAAACGAATGGCGAGTCCAGACTCAACGGAACGAGGACGAGAACAGACCACAGCAGTTCAAATAAGGTGAAGGTAAATGTGAACATCAAAGAACCTGTAAAGAGGAGGAGAGGGAAGAAAAAACAAAAAACATTCATCATAACAAGGAATCAGGACATGCAAAATATAATAACAGTACCACAGAATAAGCCAACTAAATGAATGGCAAAAAAACGAGCAAATAGTGTAAATTGAAGTATTAGACGTTAAAACTCTAAAAACAATAAAGTCAAAAAGAGAAATTGTTATATTAAATGAAAGAACCAATCAAACAACTTGAGAAGATGAGGCTCCAGAAAAGTCCATAGAGTCAGTCTTGCAAAAATTGATGAGACTTTGCAATTTGACCGGATCATCATAAGTCGTTGTTTTGGTATTATAGGTAACCTTGAAGAGGCAGGGGTGAAAGAGGCCGTATCTAGCACCTATAGCATGTAGAGCAAGTCTCATGTTCAAAAATTATTTGCGCCTATTTGCTGTAGACTTAGCATAATCTTGAGCAAAAAATTATGTAGAACCGGACCATGAAATATGTTGAATAGACCTAGCTGCTGAAAGCACCTTGAGAAGATCCATGTATTCGAGGAAATACATGATGACCCCTCTTGGTCTCCGAGAAGAGGAGGTGTCTGTGCGTTGGTGATCAAGTCTATGAGCTCGCTGAATATTAAGCAAAGTTCCTTCAGGTCGGTGAAATATTTTAGGAAGAAAGGATTTGAATAAAGATAAGGAATCTGGCCCCTCTGAGCCTTCCAGCAGTCCATAAATGCAAAGATTGTTTCTTCTATTCCTATTTTCCAAATCTTCAACCTTTTGCTCTAGCGATGAAATCTGAGGCTGAAGAGTATTAACATTCTCATGTGTGTGAGTGAAGGGAGAGACACTTTGTTCCACCGTGGTGAGACGCTCATTCATCTGAGACCAATTCTCCGTTAAGAATTGCAGCTTGGTGGATGTATCCTCCATAAAGGGGCGAAGCGCCCGTATCTCTTCCAATAATATATCCAAAGATGCAGTAGAAGAGGCTTTTGATGGAGAAGGCGGGTCTTTCTTCAGTCTTTTGGTGGTAACTTTGCCAGCTGTAGAAGTGCCTGCGTTCAAAGGAGAGGAGGTTTTGGAAACAGGTGCCAACGACTCTTCCATCTTAGAAAATTCAGAGAAGATTCTTGAGTTTTTGATAAACGTATGCGTGATGCGTGGCGCAGAGGAGCCTATCTTTTTCAGTCTTCCCACATGAGTCAAAGAGATAATGTGATAAGGCTTAGTTTTGCTATGCTCTAGTGAAACCAAAACCACACCAAGTGAAGAGGGATTATTGAATGAGCCGTAAAAAGGATTCAGTTTGAGCAATGTAATCAATAGAAAAAGGTTAGGAGATGAGGAGGGTCATGCAAACAGGCTTTCACATCTGTTCCTGCACACAAAAGGTTGGGGCATGTGCTTCTCTTT
Source organism: Triturus cristatus (assembly GCF_964204655.1). NCBI lineage: Eukaryota > Metazoa > Chordata > Amphibia > Caudata > Salamandridae > Triturus > Triturus cristatus. Next base: position 566,629,413 of record NC_140593.1, read on the forward strand.
TGATAATTGCCAGTTTCCAAAAGATATTCCTTTATTATACCTTTCTATTTATTGGTGAAATGTCTAAGATGGCTTGGTGTCTTCAGTGAAAGCGCTATTAATTATAACTTTGTTTTTTCCAAATACAGAAAGCCTGCACAGGGTCTGGAGACACAGCAGCCGAAGCATACTTCACTTTAATCAGTCACTAAAACCAGGGCTCCCTCCAGGCTCTGTGACAAGAGTAGGATGTAAAGAACATTGTTTATGAAAAATGCATAGCAAAAGACATCATCTTCAAGCTTAAAGGAATTAGGCAGTCCATGAGATTATCAGGGTCCCGTGACAAACTGACATCCAAAAAAGATCTTGGCAGGATCAAAGTGAGAGAGAACAATATTAGGCATTGAGCAAAAAAATCACTGGAAAATATCAGTCCAACAGAAAGCTCCAAAGATATTGAGACCTCATATTGCAAAGTATGTAAGTTGCCAAAAGGGGAAAATTGACACATTCACATGTGCGCCACATTTCTCTCACCGGGATGTCTCCTCACAGAAAAGACGTCTCAGGCAAAATGGCGGCCGCGGTCAGTGCTACTAAAACACCGAGCACGACACATTGGATTCCCAGTGTCACAAGCTGCAGAAGATCTCAGAAAGCGGCCTGTGCATGTCAGCACATCTTCCGACGTCTAAAACCGCTCACCAATGTCAAGAAGAAAGCCAAAGGATGTGGTTGCTTCGACCCGTTCTGCGGAGCGCCACACGAACGCCGCCATTTGCGACGGGCACCAAGCCATGTCCCCAACCCCCTAGTTTCCGATGGGCAAGCCAAATGAGATCATAAACCCTGGAGACCGGGTGGATGTTGAGAGCAGCGAGCTATATTCTAAAGACGTATTGTTGTGTTGTCCGATCTGTTGTAAATGTGGTAAGAATGAAATCGATAGGGGAGGGATCATGTGCTTGAGTTGTAACTGTATGATTTTGTTTGATTGTTCTGTTCTTGAATTTAAATGCTTAATAAAAAGAAGTTGTTAAAAAAATCCTGTATTTTCCCAGTGCTTTTTGAAATTTTGCAATGAGCTTTCTGTCCATGGGTGTGTCCTATTGTGCAAATACTTGCACATAGGATACAACATCGAATCAGGTACTGCAAACTTATGCTTTGTGGTTACATACAAATCCTGATAATTCTTTTTGTAGCCTAGCTTCTTCCTTTTTCTTTTCTCATTCGCTTTTGCATTTTCCTGAAAATCTCTCCGTTTGCTCAAGTAGGTCCGCATTGAATCCATAAAGAAACAATTCACATTTTCTGCATTTTGTACTGAATCTGCTCTAATTTTGCCTTTCACACCCTCATGAACAACTGTCTCATTTTGTAATGTTTAAACAAAGGAGAGGGGGCTCTCACACCAAAGGGATGGAGCACCCAGTAACTGATAAGTTAAGAAGAGTTTTCCCTTTGGATGAATCATACACTGAACATTTCTCATTCATACATACATATCCAACTGTGGACCATATCGTTTACACAGACAATTGATAATTGAGGCACTTATCGACCAACCACACTCTCGTAAAAATATCAATTTTCTTTAATCAAAAATATATCAATATAGGATACTCATATGAGTTCAATCACGTTTAAAATCATCAAGATAGACAAGCATTGACTAAATAAAACATATATTGCGAAAAAAGATTTTTCACAAATACAAGTAAAATACAAAACAATATAGAACAATATAAAATGAGGAAGAATACAAAAAGAGACAATCATCTATATTTGCCTTGTCAATGGGACCCATTCATTCAGAACATTCACTTATTCATATTCTCAACATTTAGTTTAAGAAGGGACTTGTAAAAGTCTCATAGGTGCAGCTGCACTAATTTGGAGTGTGTTTAATCACTCTCTTAGCCATGATTCAATAGTCATCTACTTTATATCTGCACCATCAAGCAATCTATACTGGCTTTGTGTACCCCAACTCCAAATGGACACCTTAATATGCACTTAATCAAGAAAGTACCTTATAAATTCATTCCTTATATAGGTATCAGAGTATTGGTGTCAATTTCACAGTAGGCCACTTCTTATACAGGCCGTTGTTTAACCAAACTAGATTTTCTAGGGTGTGGCAGAAGTCAACATTCTCACCTGTGTTTTATTTCCAAAGTACGAACCGCAAATATAGATGATTGTCGCACTTATGGCTTCCAAATTAGTTGGTGAAGGTTTTTTAATTAAAAATTTGTTTGTGCTCAGATGACAAACATGTTAGAATTATAAATTGTTGTTTTTGTTCTAATTGATGTAATTTTCATTTAGGCCTATATGTGATGTGGTCATTTTAACCATTGAGGAAGACTAAAAATATTGTCCTGAAGAAGGTGGTCTTAATTGATACTACACCATCGAAACGCGTCGACGCCTACATACGCGATTCAATTTGGCGAAGTCAGCAAACAGTTTAAGACAGGGGATTTAGACCCATGCTTGTTGCTGCCTATGCAAATGTCCAAATTAACGCTGTAAATGACATAGTATATTGTCTCTTTTTGTATTCTTCCTCATTTTATATTGTTCTATATTGTTTTGTATTTTACTTGTATTTGTGAAAAATCTTTTTTCGCAATATATGTTTTATTTAGTCAATGCTTGTCTATCTTGATGATTTTAAACGTGATTGAACTCCTATGAGTATCCTATATTGATATATTTTTGATTAAAGAAAATTGATATTTTTACGAGAGTGTGGTTGGTCGATAAGTGCCTCAATTATCAATTGTCTGTGTAAACGATATGGTCCACAGTTGGATATGTATGTATGAATGAGAAATGTTCAGTGTATGATTCATCCAAAGGGAAAACTCTTCTTAACTTATCATTTTGTAATGCACAATATTTTGCTACTTGGACCACATACATGCTTCCAAGCGTCACAATACCCTTTCCTGCATTATAAGAAATACATTTAACAACTGCAATTTATTTTGGCTTCTGTATAGCTTTCAAAAACTCCAACATATAAGCACTATTTTTATTGTGGTTTCTGAAGCTGTTATAACCCCTATGTGACCATGGCTGACCATAGTCATGGACAACTCCAAAACCGTACTAGCTGTCTATATAGGTCGTCACATCCAAATTCTCTGATAAGCAATCTCTAGTCAATGCAACCAATTCTGCCACTTGTGCATGAAAATTACGTTTGACAGTGAAGACTTGGTTTTGCAAGGGTGTCACTTGAGTTTGTGGCACCGGCCTCAGCGGCCATTGAGGGAAACCTACCAAACCCACACATTTCTGAAAACTAGAGACCCAAGGGAGTCCAGGGAGGTATGGCTTGTGTGGTTCCCCCAACATTTTCCTACCCAGAATCCACTGCAAACCTCAAATTTAGCAGAGAATATAAAATGTTTCTCAAATTTCTGTGTGGGAAAGTTGTGGGATCACTGGGCTGTCACAAATTTCCTACCACCTAGCATTCACTGAGGTCTCTCAATAAAAATGGTACCTCACTCGTATGGGTGGGCCAAATACCCACGACAGGCAAGGGCCCAAAACATACTGTGAAGACATCAAAATTACCTATCACATAACAACCTGGTTTTGAAGGGGGTGGCCCTGGGTTTTTGCCCTCTGGCTCGAAGGCCATCTAGGGAAACCTACCAAACCCATACATTTCTGAAAACTAGACACCCTGGGGAGTCCAGGGAGGTATGAATGGCATGGATCCACCAACCTTTCCCTACCCAAAATCACCTGCAAACCTTACATTTCGCTGAAAAAAATCACTTTTTCCACACATTTTTGTGTGGGATCACCGTGCCGGCACAAATGTCCTACTACCCAGCATTCCCCTTGTTCTCCTGAGTAAAATGAGCCCTTGCTTGTGTGGGTGAGCCAAGGGCCTATGACTTGGAAGGGCCAAAAACATAGGGATTAAGGGTATAGCACAACTAATTCTAAGCGCTACATTTTTTTTAAAAATACTTTTTTAGCCGATTTTGCATTTGACAGCCACACAAGGGAGGTATCATTTGACTCGGAAGACCAAGGGGAACGCTGGGTGGTAGGACATTTTTGATTTGATATTTTTGTACTTACCTGTGTAGGTATGGGAGTCGATATTTCTGTATTCTATATATTTTTTTCAATATTTTGAACATTTATGTTTTTGTCATCGAAATTCTATCAGTGAACCTTTCTTTGCATTTGTTTTACTTGTTTAACATTCCCCTGAACCCTGTTAGGGGTCTGAAAGCATTTTCTCTTTCAGCGCCCAATCTTGCCACAGAAACAACAAGCTGTATCCTTTTCCATAATTTCAACACTCATAGTCATACTATCACATCGTCCACCACCTTCCATCTGATCTACTCCATTTATACCAGATTGAATAAAATCATATTTAAACCCATCTGATTCTGAGTTTGTTTTTCCAATTGATATGTTTGGGCAAACATCAACTTCTCCTTAATCTTTTTTTGTTTAGTATCAATATAGTCACTGTTATATTTCACCAATTTTAAAATGTCATCTATACTCCTTGTCTGCTAAGACAATTTACTCTGCTGAATCTGATCCCTAATATCTGGCCTCAAACCATTCATGTAAACAGACACAAATCCAATAGCTCTATCCCTTTCGGGTTCCGTGACTCTGCACAAGCCTCTTGTAAAGGGCATGCACAGAACTCTTTCGGCTCTTGTGAAGTTCTCAAACTTTTCTTCCAATTTATATCCTTCTCAGGAACTCTCTTTTGCAAATGTTCAATCACATTCTTGTATTTGTTACCTACCTCTTCAAAAGAAATACCACTAAGCGTAATCCTTGCTGGTTCTCACCTGTTCTTGAGTAGGCCATCCAACAACAGCCTCACACTCGCACCACAAGTCACTAGGAATTACAATTAGCATATTCAAATCAACCAACAACATTTTGTGAATAGTTGTTAATTTATGCATTTCTTCATATCATTTTCCTGGATACTCTCAATATCAGAAAATTATTAGTAATAGCATACAAATCAGCTGTAGTCCAAAGCACATGCACAAAATTCCCTCCTCGAATTTCTGAAACTGCTCATATCCCAACTTCCGAATCACTTGCAACACCTTTTCCCTTAGCTTAGGTCCCTTTAATTCTCTTTTTCCTTGCAGTCCCTTTCTTCAATCTTTCTCTGTATTTTTTCTTATCACTGCAATCCGTTGTTTTCTCAATTAAATCTTTGATATGTAATCAAACCCATCTCTTTAATTTCATAATGTGCCAAGTTCCATTTTACATTCTTCATCTTGATGTCAACTTCTAATTCATCAGGTAATTCCTAAAATGTATCATGTGCCTCATTGAACATCTGGCTACTTCTTTAATCAAGTATCTAATTTAATCAGTTGTCAGTCAACAGCCTGTTTAAATAAATAAATAATATTTCCCTGCAGCACTTCACGAATTTCAATTTTTCAAAATGCCAATATTAATTTGTTTAAGACTTTCTTCACTCACAACTGTTCTTACAAGTGTGGCAACTTGAGTCTGTGCTTCCAATTATGCTTCTACACTTGTGCTAGGCACAGCAGTGATTCCTTTCTCTGTCAGTGCACTCGGTACACAACAGTAGTAGTAGAACTCTGTACAACTGTTCCTCCATCTTCCCTAGCACCCATATCAGGTCATGAGTTAGTCTCACTCGTCCGTGCTGATCTAGCTGTGTATGAGGATGTCTAGAATTCAAAAGCTAATTTATAAAGATATTTTCCTTATCAGAATCATAATTCTGCTTTTCTTTTGTCTTGTCATAATTCTCATTAATTATAGCAGGAAATGTTTTTACACATTTGATCATATCCTCTCTCCAACTCTTTTGCTGAATATCCATTTTACTCTCAATCCAATGTTTAAATGACCTCTTCACCTGCTTTGTTGCTTTCTTTATCTCTTCCTCTGGGATCCCATTTATTAAGCCCCTCAAACTTTGTAGGTCTAGGCATCTGTTTCATATCATACTTGGTTTGTCTCAAGAAATCTAGCTTCGCAACATTAAAGGTACCCAGTGAAAATTGTAAAACTTCATCATCTGCAGTATATTTTTTCCAGTCTGAAATCTATGAACACGTTTAGTACCAAATCTCTTTCATAATCTCATAGGCTACTGTTCCTTCTACTGGTATTTTCTGATACTTCCTAAGTACTATATTAACATCAGGCTTTACTAATACATATTTCGTTATTTTTGCTTAAAATAAATTAAAAAAATAAACTCGAAATCACAACTAACTAGCAAACAATAAGTAGTCATAGGCTGCCTTCCTCAGCACCCAAACCCATCGGAGCAATGCTTTGTGATGACTTATAACCAGTCCCAGCATGGCTCCCTGGTTGGCTCATCAATCCAGTCAGTTTAAGCTTTATTTTGGTCCATAAAAGCCATGGATCAAAAAGAAAAATGCAATACATAAACCCAGTTAAGAGCACAATTAATAACAACGCGAAATGTCTAAAGAAATGATATGGGTCATCTAAATGACAGCACAACAATACCGTAAATCTTAAAACCACAGTAAGAATAATATTAAAAACCATGAAAAGAAAGAATTCGATTTTTTTAAATCACAGAATAAATTAGCACATATACTACAATTAAAACGCTCTGCGTACAAGAGGAGTGGTTCAATTCAGCATAGTTGTGCGTCACAAAATGTATCTGAACCCTAGGGATTAATGTGAGGTGACTTTAACTGGATCAGGTAACCACTTTCCAAAAAGTTGCCAATCGAAAACACAATAGTGGGCGAGGTGTCAACTCTACAGATTCTCAGGGCGACCCTATACTGATGCACTCCTAGTGAACGTAGAAGGGGGACAATCCGGTGTTTGAGCTGCTTCATGTAAAAAGGGCAGAAGAACAGCAGATTGTCATCAGTTTCCTCACACCCATTGCATGCTGTGTAGAGGCTACTCCCCCAAACCACGTTTCCATTTAGAAGTAAATGAAGGGATGCAGAGAGTGCCAAATCTAAAACTTATATAAAGGGCGTTGATGGGGAGCGGGTCAACCTGGTCCATATAGGCCTCAAATGCCGAAAAGGGCTTGAACCCCATAAAGCGGTTGCTAAGGTACCCTGGATTTGACTGATTGATCAGCTTCATCTACTCATGTTCCCAATAAAGAGACTAATCAATTAATTCAATTCAATTTCAGTTTCTTTGTTTGGCATATACATAGCCATAAAAGACACATAAATAAAAAAAAACAACCAAAAGGTTAAAAGACTGATAAACATACATGTAAAAATACAAAGATTAAGAATTGTCAAATCGCAAAAACCCTCTGCCATGAAACACACCAGTGCCAATATGACATTAAAATGAATAAAAAGGCAACCAATGTCACAGTTTATAAAATAAGAAAGAATAGTACATCATCTTACCCTTACATGGGTCTTATTGACCTTATCAATTATATCATGACTTATCTGCTAACAGGAAAACAATTACAAAACCTCTTTTAAACCAAAATACTAAATAAACCCTTGCCAATTTCTCCTAGAAAGGAAGAAAATGCCAGTTAATTAAATAAAACAATTCAATCAAAGCTGTCAAACTTCAAAAACAAAATTCTAAATCAAAATGGAAATTAATGAAAACAATTCACAAAGTTGTTCAATTCACACCATGCAATCTCCTATCTAGTGGTAATCCACCCTAGTCAGTGGGTTTGCTCATGTGCACTCAATGACTGAATCCTGACGGCACTGCTTGCCGTGTTTTTTGCAACTCTGGAAGCTCTTTGGCTCATCTTGCCACCATGGTTCCAGACTCATTATAGTATGCAACCTGACCACGTTCATTGCTTCGACTTTTCAGCAGTCCACCGCACTTTAGGGCTGATTGAAGCCAGCTGGCTCCCCCTGGAACCTTTCGGCAACACTTACTTTGGGACACTTGCAGCATCCATATTGCAGAATATAGCACCATCAGTGCCTCAAACCAGCAACTGGCCACCTCATACGCATTAGGAACATGATCCGCTCACTAGACTTACCAGAACTCCTTGCAACCTTGATGACACTCTTCACCTGACCTCCACAGTGCCCAGATTAGTGTATCCTCAAGTTTAATTTCTTTGTCTCTGGCTTGATTATTCTTTGAGTCTTGATGATGATCCCGTTATGCACTAGTACAAAAAAAACCTGTTGATTACAAAACCCCATGTGACTTCATAGATGATATTTTCTGAAAGACCATGCTATTCTTGCTTTATTGATTCACGTGTTTACAATATTTTATTACTAGAGTGCCTCACTTTAGAAAGAGAGCACCAAGCATGTTTGTTTGCACCCATACACACTGCGTTCCAATATTATTATTGCGTTATGAACTTTTCAGTTGTATTTATTTTGTGGGAAATGTTAAATTGCCATTTGGTATTTTTTATTATAAATAACAATATAGGATCAGTGTTTTGTGAAAATGGTGTTTGCCCCAGATCTCCAGTGATCCATGGGTTCCCTTTGTTACATGTTACCACCCGTGCACTCAAGAGCAAGAATCACCCACCACATTAAACACGCAACCTCGAAGAGGAAACTCCTTAGTTCAGAATCCCTAAGAAAACATTGTTCTACACACCACAATTACATAAAATTAGAAGTAGTATATCTTGGATTTTGCTGACTCTGATAACCAAACCAAACCAACAAATGGAATTTGAAATGATATTCAAATAAGTTTACAAAGATGAATAATAAATCAGTTTTCAGTCCACCAGTTGGACCCACAATCATCATCGCATACTCAAACAACTAACAACAAAAGCAGAAATGTATTTCTCAAACACACCAACATACATCACAAATGCATACACCACACGAATCAGTTCACCCTATTCATACTTACACTCCAAATTGTTCAGGAACGTTCAGGAAGTCACTTCTGGAGAGTCTCTGCTACCGGAAATTTGGCAGTGTTCCAATAACTCCTTTCTCCCTCAGAGGGGGCATTAAAGACTCAAAATTATGATGAAATAATTTGGGGGACCCCTGCTAAAGAGGCGCGGTGCTCTAACATAGCCGTCTTCTACTACCATTTTTTGTGGGAGCCAAAATTGATTATTTCACTGCACCTCAATTTTTTGATCACCCCAAAATGTACATGTGACAGCTCGGCTATAACACCCTTTATCTAACTATAAGAGTCACCACCCTCCTCAACATCAGGGCCACTAAATCAACTTAACAGAGTAATAATAATAATATAGTGGTGGGGACCACTCAATAACTGAGTTCTAGATGACTCGGGGGGGAAAACATGGCGGCAGTGAGCTGAGCTGCCACGGTGCTCCGTTCGTGAGCACCCGTTCAGTGGTTTTCTCGTGATGAAAAAACTGGAGTCATATACCTCCATGGACCGTTTCTGAAGCTTGGGCACTTTCCGGGGGGCCCTGAGTGATTTGGGTATCTGGGGGCCTGTTACCTTTAAGTTGGTTTTCTTTCTCTCCTTACCCGCGCTTGATATCATCGTCTCCTGCGTGCGCCCGGACCCATGTGTGTGGACGGGGCGGGACGAGACTTCCTAGATCCAACGGTCCGAGCCTCCCCGCAATGTTCTCTACAGCCTCGCACCGCTTCTTCCGGGTTGCAGCGGGCAGTCACAGGCTTGCGACATTGGAGTCTGGCTGCCCTGGAGCTGCGGCGAGGGAGGAAAATTCGCAGCCTCATTCAAGACTCGCGAGGTGCCGCTGCAGGTGCTTGTTCCAGAATTGCGAGTGGAGAGAGGGACGACAGCTACGTGGCTACAACGCTGGTAGGAGGTTCCTGGGGGGGCCGGTGCCTCTTTGAACTGTTCTGATTCTGTGGGCTTCGTTGTGGGCTCTGTGGAAGAAAAAGGGAAAGCTAATTCAACCGATAAAGGGGCCAAGACGGGCAAGGGGGCTAAGAAGAAAACAATTAATATAGTAACGGTAAAAAGGAAAGCTGCTCCTGATTTAGCTTTAAACATAGAGCCTGAAGAACTTAACCTTGAGTCAAAATCTGTGAGTAAGAAGAAAACTTCATCTTTTTTAACAGGCCAGGTGAAAGCTAAAAGAGCATATACTTATAAAATTGCTAGGGCTGTTAAGAATCCCACACTTATCAATAACACGGCCCCTAAAATAACCCCGTCCCTTCGCTCCAACTTTAAAGTTGTTCCACAGGTCTTACATCTCGCAGAGCAAAGTCCTGGGAAAGATCACTCAGAAAACGTGGTGGCTACTATGGCCGCTACTATGGCCGCACTAGATCCATGCGGGTTGACCCTCGCGGATTCGGCCAATACACCTAGTGGCTTGGCCGTTGTCCTGGAAAATAATGGAACCCTCACAGAAGAGGCGTTTTTTGACGTCGTGGTCCTCCAAATATAAGTGAGCCTTCTAATAGGCTTCCTTATTCTCTTCTCTCTCCTGCCCTGGGTCCGGCGTCTACTTCCTCAGCAGTCCCTCCTAACTTTTTACAGGGAGCATCTAGCCAGATTAGTGACGCTCCACAATACGAGGATTCTCAAAAATTTCAAAATGGCATATCTGTTCTCTCAGATCCTCGACTCGAGGGTCAGGATAATGTATCATTCTTATCAATTAACTCTCTTCAGGATATGTTTACATCTTTGTCTGCGGATATTAAAAAAGGATTCGAAACCTCTGCAACAAACCAGATGGAAATAAGAAGTTTTTGTGAATCCTTAGATAATAAGATTAGTGGTCTGGCTACGAGAACGGAAACACTGGAAAGCACTGTATCGGAGATGTCTCTATACCTAAATGAAGCTAAGGCAGAAATAGTAAAGCTTAGAATCAGAACTTGGTGTTGGCCGGGAGGATGGAAGCATTGGAGAATCACGCGCAACGTAACAACCTTCGCATCTTGAATGTTCCGGAGGATAGTGAAGGCTCAGATTTAAAGAAATACATCATCCTACTATTGAAAAAATCTTTAAGACTAGATCAATCAGTGAAAGAGCTTACTACGGACATTCAACGTATTCATAGAGAGCCTTTTAAGAAAAATCCCCAAAGAACCAAGCCAAGAAAGATCCTAGTGAATTTTCACACATATTCTCTTAAGGAGACTATTCTTAATCTGGCCCTTAAGCAGAAATCTGTGAGTGGGAAGGGATATAACTTTCAGATTCGATCTGACCTTTCCAGGTCCACTTTGGACAAACAATGGGAATTTGGAAGTAGATTAGAAGCTTTTAGAGGCTACGGAGCAGTAGCCCAGTTAGTCTTTCCCGCTGCATTAAAAATTATGTACAAAAATAAAATGCACAATATAACATCGGTTCCGGCTGCAGATGAGCTATTAATGATTATGGGGAAAGATAAGGGAACATCAGGGCAAGTGTAGCGTTTATAGGAAAAAAAAAAAAAAACTTTCTTGTGAGGTGATGTGAATAAATATCTAAGTTGTGAAGAGATATTTAGTAGTACATAGTACACAATTTTTTAGCACGAAATTGACAGATGGTAACCAGATTTAGTTGATTAAGGACGGGAGTAAACGAGGGGATGCACTGCCTTCTGGTTTTCCAGATGGGTAGGGTAAGGGTTTGGGTTTTCCATGGGAGGGGGAGGGGTTGGGTAGGGCGCAGGGGAGGGGTGCATTGGGTAAAAATAAAAGAATTCCTCACTTTCGCTCTTATCTTAGTCGACTCTTTGGGGAGTAGTCATTGTAAAAGTTATAGTAGCAGCTATAGGGCTCTGCTTAATACGAGGATGGTGATGTTGACGGGGAGAGGACTTTTTTACTATGAGTGACTTGAAGTTTATCTCTTGGAATATTAACGGCCTGCGCACTAGCCCAAGGAAGGATAAGATAATGCAATATTTACGTGACTTTGATGCGCAGGTTATTATACTCCAGGAGACACATTTGACAGAAAGTGAGTTACTCTTAGTAGTTAAAAAAAATAGATGGATTGACCTTTGGGTATCGACCTCACAAACATCACATATCAGGGGCGTAGCAATCTTTTTAAGAAATCTATAAAAGCTAGATTAGTCTCAAAGATGGTGGACCCAGGTGGCAGATGGGTTATCGCATCAGTAATCGTAGCTGGATCACCTATGACTATAGTAGGATACTACGGCCCGAATTGTGACGATCCTTCAGTTTTAAAAACTATTTTCTCTCACCTGCTTGTGTTTCCAGAACCGACAATCATAGCAGGAGACTTTAATATAGTTTTAGATCCCTTACTGGATAAATCTTTGTCTAGTTGAGCTGTAGCTTTATCTAGAACTAGGTCCTTCCTGCTTGATAATATGAAACAGTTAGGATATATAGACATTTGGAGAGTTAAGTTTGGGCAACAAAGAGCAATTTCATTTTGAAACTATAAATATCATCATCAGTCGAGAATTGATTATATTCTGATCAGTCAAAAACTGATCAGCTCGACACAAAGTATATCATATCTCCCATTTCATCTTTCGGACCACGCGGCAGTCTATTTAGAATTGGGGGGTTCCTTAAGAGCCCTATGAGAAGCTGGTCTTTTGATCGTTCTTTACTTCTATCGTCAGAGGTTATTGACTCTCTTCAAACTGAAGTCCAGAACTTTATGGACAATAATATGGGCTCTGCCTCCCCTGAATGTGTGTGGGATGCTTTCAAAGCTTCTTTAAGGGGCATGATAACGAATAAGGCCACATACAAGAAAAAGTGTTATGGAGAGTTAGTAACCTCTTTGGAGGTTGAGATGGGCATAATACAGACTGAAATAGGGCTATATCCGGACGTCCCTGCTAACATCTTACAGGAAAGACAGAATAAGTTAATTGTCTTGAGAGGGGAATTGGACTCCGTCTTGAACTCACGGATGCTTGAGAGGTGGGAAGCAAGTAAATTAGCCCACTTCCAATATGGAGAGGGAGTAGGGAAGCTATTAGCTTGGAAAGCGAAAACCGATCAGATTAGAAATAACATTGTTGCAGTCACCTCTGGGGGGGTAACATATTCTTCCGATGATGATATTAGGCGAGTATTTCGGGACTTCTTTTGTAATATATATCACGAAGATAAGAACATTGAGGAAGTGCAAGTGGTAGACTGGTAGATGGATATATCTCTTCCAGAATTGTCTCTTGAACAGAGTATCTCCCTCGATCGCGAAATTACAAAGGAAGAGGTTAAGCGGGCTATTCTAAAATGTAAAAAGGGTAAAGCATCGGGTCCGGATGGCCTGCCATCTGAAATCTATATGACCTTGGAATCAAAAATCCTCCCATATCTCACAGTTCTGTTTAATCAGATTTTTCGGGAAGGTATGCCTCCCCCATCTTCTTGGAATAGTGCCTCTATTACCATAATATTGAAACCAGGAAAGCCAACTTCCAGTTGAGGGTCATGTAGACCGATTTCCATTTTAAATTCTGACTATAAAATATTTACGTCAGTCTTGTCAGATAGGTTGGGAGCAGTAATAACCGCGGTCCTGCATCCAGACCAGAAGGGTTTCGTGAGGGGCCGACAATTAAACGAGTTGACATATGATCTCATAGCAGCCATTGATATGGCTACGACAGAGTCTCTCCCATTAGCTATTCTCACCTTGGACGCAACCAAGGCCTTCGATAGGGTAAACTGGGTATACCTGTAGAGGGTCTTGAGTAGGTTTAACATCGGAGAGAGATTCTGCCGAACTGTGAAACTCCTATATCAAAGCCCTTCTGCCTCCCTGTTGATAAACGGAGAGATGTCTAATCCATTTAACATATCGCGTGGTACGCACCAAGGCTGCCCTCTTTCCCCTCTCCTATTCGATTTATATATTGAACCTTTCGCTCAATGATTGAGGGATGAGCGTGATATCAAATCCTTTACTTATGGGGGTTGGGAGAAGAGGGTAGCCTTGTACGCAGCTGATATTCTTATTTTCTCTTCGGACTTAGGTACGGCTCTCCCCAAGGTGATTGCCCTGGCACTTGATTTTGGGAAAATATCAGGATACGAGATCAATGCTTCCAAAACTGACATCATGGTTTGGAATAATCCCGTACCCGTGGCAGGGGTTCAACTGAGCTCTAATTTACGGTATCTAGGCATTAATGTTGTCAGAGATATAAACAAAATTGCATCCTTAAATTTCACCATGGTTGCTAGGGAATGTAGAAGACTTATGCGATCTTGGTCTTCTCTCCCCCTATCGATCTTGGGCAGAGTAAATTTAATAAAAATGTCCATATTGCCAAAAATATCCTTTTCCAGGATTGCTTGGAAAAAACTTAGGCGGCGTAGAGAGAAGGGGGGGTTGGTGGCACCTGATTATTAACTATAAGCATGGGCATTTCAGCTTTCCCATGCCAGGATGCTGCTAAAAATGCCCTCAAATTCAGCCATTGGATGTATGTTCGCAGCATTACTTAGAGGGGAGGGGGTGACCCAGCAGGGCTTCTTGTTTAAATTTGGAGACCCGAAATTTAAAAAAAAAGTGAAATTGAAGAAGGTGCTGCGAGACATGGCAAAAACGTGGAGTAAACTCAGGTGTTTGCTAAAGATTGATTATTTTACGAGTAGGTCACCATTGTGGGATTCACCAGGCTCTCCAGATTGGTTGGTGGATAGCCTTGCATTATCACTGAGGGAGGCGGGTTTGGAGGTTTGGGGGGATCTATTTGTTGAAGGGGTTTTGCTTCCATGGGAGGCTCTATTGTCCAAAATAGGTCCGGGCCTCTCTAGGTTTAAGTTCCTTCAAATTGCAAGTTGGACACACTCACAGAACTCTGCTAGGAACAGGTGTTTGCTAGGAGGAGTTAGTAACCTAGTGACACAGTTATTGGATAAACCACCAGCCCGAAAGGAGGTCTCGACATGGTATGAGCTATTATTAGAAGAGCTGGATGGCGAATTCAAACTGGCAGATTTGTTGTGGGCCTCTACCATTATTGATCAGAATATCGAGAATTTGTGGTTTACATCTTTTAAGACCATGTGGGCATAGTGAAACCTGCTTGGCTCCGTAGGAACCACGTTTTTACCCTACATAGGGCCTACTACTCTCCACAGAGACTCTCAAAATTCTCTAATGGTGCATTAGTGGCATGCCCTAAATGTGGGCTGATTGCTGCCCCAGACATACATATGTTTTTGGAGTGCCCCCTTTTGTCTCCATACTGGAAGGCGATTAGTATAACACTCTCATCGGCTTTGGGTTTTGAAGTCCTGATAACTTTATCTCTCGTAATTTTTGGAGTTTCACCTGAAGTTCAGGGCCCGGCGAAGAATTTTCTTTTTTATTGCATACTATTGGCCCGAAGGGAAATTTGCAGGAAATGGAAGGACCCGACTCCACCCACTGAGTTCGACTGGCGCACTTCAGTCTTACAAACATCTAAAACTGACTTAACAATAGTTGGTAACTCTGACAAAAGAAGTTTTTGGCTTCAGTTGAATTGGGTGTAACTGCAGTGTTGGACAGTGGTTTTTTTTTTCTCCACCCCCCCCCCCCCCTCAGGGTCCAATGATTAAGCTGCCTGAGGAACTGTGGGTGCTGCTTATCCATTAGGGCACCATCGAGACTGATTGCTATGGGTATTTGACAGCAGCTATACTTCCCTTCGCTCTATCCTCAATGGTTGTCTTGGGGATGAGCAATTTCTTGCACCCCTAATCGGCAATCTAAGAGCGGAAAATGAGGACCAAAAAAAAAAAGAAAAAAAAAGAATAACTGAGTTCTAGATCGACAAAAAATTCAAGGGTTTTATTACAAAATCTCAAAACAGGCTTTACAATGCAAAATATATGCCATGAAGGCCCAGATACAGAGTACATAGTCAGAAATCAGAATTATTTTAAGTCCCAATAAGCAACAAATGTCATAAAGACAACATCTTTAGTAAAAAGGAAAAGTCTCTCTAAATCAGATTCACAAGGACCCCTGACAGCATATCTATGGTAAAAGTGATGTTTCTGAATAACTGGACAGAGTTTTGTAAGGGAAATGAAAAGTCTCTGAAACACCCCCAAAACCAAGGTGTTACTATCCACAATTTATTCACAGGTAATAAGCGAAAACTGCAAAATCACCATGTAATGACTAGTGATAACACATATTGGACAAATCAGAATGATGATTGTCACATAAATAGTTATAACACTAACCTATTTCTAAGGCAGAGAAAATCTTCCATTAGCTTCCAAAGCAACAGCGCAGTCCGAAAATGTACAACACAATGGGTAATATTTTCAAACACAGACTTATACAGCAGTGTTCTACAAGCCTGCTTTGGAATTTCCAGCAAAAGTGTTCTACAGAAAGTTACATTAGGAACATAAAGAAAGTTTCATTCACTATACATGCTTGCTAAGGGAAATAACCAGCTGCATCAGTGTCCTGCGCTCTACAAAAACAGTGAGGAGAGAAGACATGTAGGAGAACATTGATTGGGAGGGGTAAGGAGCAAGAGCAAGATGAAGAGAACAAACAAAAGCATCCATTTTGAGAAATTGTTGTCTGTACGACCCTGTGCTATAACTAGACTACACGAACACACTCCTAACCCTCTAAAGACAATTAGTTCAAGTGCAACATCATAAATTTATTGGTTACAACTATATTCATTATAAAATCCTCAGTATTCAAAAATACATTTGTCACCAGAAATTGCACATTTAGAAAAGATCTAACAGGACTTTAAAGAAGTCAGATTAAGTAATCCAACTCCAACATTTTACATTTGAAGTAAAATTGATGGAGTTTTGAGGGATTAGATTTACTGTTCCCACTCTAGCGTTAGCAAAAGCAGAGAAAGTGTTGGGAGTTTGGAAGGGTAAGATTTTATATTTCTACCCCAACGTAGGCGAAAAAAGGAAAAGTGTTGGAATTTGGAGGGGCTAGACTTACTATTCCCATTACAACATAAGCAAAAGAACGGAAAGTGTTGGACATTAGAGGTATTAGATTTACTATTCCCACTCCAAAGTACGCAACAGTGGCAAAAGTGTTGGACTTTGGTGAGTTTACATTTATTATTCCGGCTTAAATCTAAGATTTTTTTTTGAACTTTTGGACTTGGATGGGTTATATTTACTTTCCCCACTCCAACATAAGCAACCATGGGGAAAGTGAAGGATGTTGAAAGGTTAGATTTACTATTCCCACTTCAATCTAAAAAACAGCAGGAAAAGTGTTTGATGCTGGAGGGGTTAGAATTACTATTCACACTCCAATCCATGCCCAGTATGCAAAGCGTTAAACTTTGAAGTGTTTGGGTTACATTTACTATTTCCACTCCAGCATAATTAAAAACATGGAAAAGGTTGTATATAGGAAGGGTTACATATAGCATTCCAAATCCTAATGGTTTTTAAACACTCATTTATATACCGAACAACATAAATTATTAAAACATAAAAAAATAAAACATATATATACTATACAAATAAATAGCATTAAATATAAAAGAAAACAAATAATAATACAACAATAATGTAAGAAATTAAGCAAAAAATTCAATAAAAAAATGCACTGCCCTCCCTACTATCAAAAAACCTCCCAAAATATAGTAACGTATTAATAAAACGATTATAACATTGCAGTATTCATTAAATAAAATGAATAACACTAAAACCAATAATAAATATAACATAGAGTTTACAAATGTTATAGCTAAATACACTAAATTAATCAATTAAAATGAATTTACAAAAAACAAAAATTGGAAATGGGCATAGCAATCAATTAAAAAATCTAACATATTAAGTAAAAAACAATATTAAAGTAAATTATATAATATATAACAATATCTTTTTGTTTCATATATATATATATATATAATATATATATATATATATATATATATATATATATATATATATATATATATATATATATATATATATACATAAAGAACTATATTCTTATCTTCTGTACTTTTGTAGTGACGATATCTTTGACATGGTATTCATGTTGCACTATATTTTGGAATCAATATTTTTGTCAAATCACTACTTTGGCGCGTCTCACAGAAATGTGTTTGCTTTCTTTATTCTCTGTCTTATCTATATGCAATACCAGGATGTTTCCACGGCTACAATGTTGTCAGACCAGATACTACCCTATATGTCACTTTAAAAAGCACTACCATCCATTCCCCAGACAATGTTGATTCAAGAAGGGACAGCAACACTTTGGAGAGTCTAACAGAATCCGTGTATATCTGAGACATGACAAATCATTGACAGGCCAGGCTAGCTTGAATCCAGTGGCAAACTGGGGTGGCGGAGTGAGCTAAAGAATGATGATGAATTAAACCCAGATCAGTTGACTGGGGGTGAGTGCTTGCAATGTTCAACACTCCATCCATCTTCCCCTTTGGTTTTGCATTGTTCGCCCTAAGTTGGCAGGGTATGCCCAGATGTGGGTCCCTTGCTCACGTTGCCACTGGATTCAAGCTAGCCTGGGTGATGACGGCTGATTAGCCAGAAACCAGTCCCAGGATGCTTGTTTCCGGTCCAGGGAAGACATGGCTTGGCAGTTCGGGCTGGACTGTTCCCATGAGGCACAGGGTCAGACTGTTTTGCATATGGCCATGTCTGAACTGGGATGGCGGAGTTAGCTAAACAATGATGATGGATTAAACCCAGATCAGTTGACTGTGGGTGGGTGCTTGCAATGTTCAACACTCTGTCCATCATCTCCTTTGGTTTTGCTTTGTTCGCCCTAAATTGGCAGGGTATGCCCAGACGTGGGTCCCTTGCTCACTTTGCCACTGGATTCAAGCTAGTCTGGCTGATGACAGCTGATTAGACAGAAACCGGTCCCAGGATGCTTGTTTCCGGTCCAGAGAAGACATGGCTTGGCAGTTCGGGCTGGACTGTTCCCATGAGGCACAGGGTCAGACTGATTTGCATATGGCCATGTCTGAACTGGGGTGGCGGAGTGAGCTAAAGAATGATGATGGATTAAACCCAGATCAGTTGACTGGGGGTGAGTGTTTGATTTGCTCAAACGCTCCGTCCATCATCCCCTTTGGCTTTGCTTTGTTTGACCAAAAACAAAGGCATGCCATTCAACCTGTGACATGACAGTATATACACATAGAAATAATGGGTATTGCTGCTGACATTCCACATCTCGCATTAATGTGAGTTATCATAATTGAAAATAATGGTCTGTCTCTTCAGGTTGTACTGCCTGTACTCTCTGTTCCTTTGCAAGGAAATGTTATGCAGGCTGTAGAACAGCACCATAGTTTTGCAAACCTTCTCTCTTGAATACATTTGGGAAGCACAACTCTTGTCTAGGCTCCTGAAGGTTGCTTTGAGAAATCCAAATACCAGCTCACAGGACTCTATCCTTGTGTGTGTGTGCGCCTTCTGTATCATCTCTCCCTGCAGTGTGTTGTTATTCAATGACGTCAACAGCTAGAGTTTGGCTAGGTAAGGGCAGATCAATGAAATTAATCATCTTTGACTGTTATGAACATATAGGTGTTGAAGTGCACATAGACCGACTAACATACACTACTGTTGATTTACAAGGAATTTTGAAAAATGAGAATGAGAGGGACCCCTTACCAAAGCCAGGGGAAATAGGGTACTTGTACTAAGTATAGAGAGAGATTCCCAGGCAGACAACTTGAGACAACACCATGTGACTTAAGCACATGTAAATTAAAGCCCATATGTTAGAACATGTAGACCTTCAAATTGAGCAAACAACTTTACTAAAATCGTTAAAAAAAGATTTTTTATTTTTATATTTTTAAAAACACTTTAAAATTACTTTCGTAATGAAGTATACAATAACTAATCGGGGAGAACAATTACACCCCACACCATACAATCCTATATGTGTGGCAGAATTACATACCCAACCTAACAAGTTATTCTTGTTACTATTGTGATCTAATATACTACACAGAGAGACAAAGACAGACAGTTAATTTTTGTCATTATTTTGACACATCCGTTTAAATATTTCGAAATGCTACTCTTTGGAACAATCAAACTGTACTGTATCTCAAAGACGAAGCCGTTGGTACGGATTGTGTCCAGTAATAGCGTCAATGCGTTTCGATGGTTTCTATTTATAGTCCATCTTTATCAAGACAATAATACTGTCCCTCTTGTTGTAGGCACTGGTTGGTTGCCGTAGTTATTTACTCCTGTTGACAATAAATCAGGAAGGACAAATCAATTTACAGATTTTGACTACATTTTTATCTGTTCCATAGCTTAATATTCGTCAATACCCTCTGGATAAAGCCCATCTTCCTGATTGTTATCAATTCTCATGCTGGCGTCAATATAGCCTTTATTGTCAAGAGACATATCATTTCTGTTTTTGATACACCCTCTTACTATTATGTTCTATCAGATGGGCTTGGAGAGTGGACTTGATAAACTTGACCACAGGCCTAAATACCCATTGTACCCCAAAGAGGACTGCGGGATTACCTTATGTCATCACGTTCTGATTCCACATGTAAAAGGGGATCGATGAGTCCTTTCCATTAAAATAAAATGAAATCTACAGGGATAAAGAAAGGGTGTACCACGTTAACCTTATTTATCATATGTTATATTATAGCGGTTTAAGATAAAAGACTAGGATTGTCCCGGTTATTACCTCTATCTGCACAAGCTGTAGTCGGATAAAAGATATATTATTGTATAAAAAGGGCACTCTTCAAATTTATGCTTGCATGTATAGTTGAACCTGAACATTGGAGAGAGAATAGATATCAGTTTCAAATCTTTTGTTTATAGGGAATGTCTATTCTATTGCTGCACCAAATTTCTACACTTTGTTCAAACTATTTACTGGTGTTCCTGTTATTGTACTTAGTTATATGCTAGCTGTAACACGTGCCTGATTTACTTATTCTCGGCTTCTTCTGTGTATTCGTCTATACATTTTTTTCCCTAACTTATTCTTCTTATTTATAAAAGCATAAAACATAAGAGGACAATACGGGGCCTACCGTAGTAATATAGTGCATCCACTGATTCACTAGCCAAGTGGTCTCAAATTTACTGCACAGAAACGTAGTTCTCCCACAGATTGCCCGCTCTAGGCTACTGAGGCATCACGAACCACCTATCAGTGGAGAAAGGAATAGTAAATTGTTCTTGAGTCACACCCTTGTGTTTACAATAAAAAGCAAGTTATATAAGACTACCGGGATCGCTTATCACATACCGTATGGTTTTCTTGGTGTGGCAGTAAGCTTCGCACTTGCTCACGAGTTTTAAAACCGGTGCTGTAACACAACTCTCCAAATAAGCCCTGGTCTCAGACGTTAAAAATAGAAAAAGAATCACGTATGCACAAAGGACTGAATACGCTATCTCTCGGAAACGCCGTGGGTGTTCTTGTCCCCAGCCTGTCAAATACATAAAAGTGGAGGGATACGTTTTATATAATTTCATGGGAAATAGAAAAACTGTCTATATATAATTTCCTAATTTTGAGCATGTCCCTGGACTTCATACCTTATTCGAGATTCTCCGTGGCGAGGCGCTTCACTTTTTCTCCCGCGTTCGTTGTAAAAGGGGAAGCCTGCTATTCCCATTTAAATACCGCTGACCACCTCACCTGATTGGTCAGCCTGAGCGTTTTTAAAAGTGCAATCAGCTGTTCATATTGCGGCAAGTTCCTACCTACATACACACCGGAAGCAGTATGGTCCGTGTGTTAAGGGCCAGCCCATTGAGAGCATCGTACATTGCCTGAGTGACCCGGAATATAAACAAACCAGTTTCACACGGGAGCTTGCTACGGATGCATCCTGGTTGATTGTGTGTATCCGCACCTGCCCTATAAAAAACCCGAAATTGTCACGGAACACCAATTGCACCCTGGAAACATTGTTGCATGAGCACAAAAACATGTTCGGTCCGAATATTGCCGATCATGTTTAATAATAAAGGAATATATCAGTTATATTTGTGTTGTCCATTCTTATTATTTATATTGGATGTGCCAAAGCCTACAAATTATTTCTAAGAGGATGTCTGAGCCCGTTTGCTGTAGCCACAGCCTTCTTCCTGGAGGTAGGTATATGTGTCACTACTGGTTCGCCACCAGTTTCATCCAGTCTTCTCTAGTATTAAGACCTTTATCAATCGTATTCAAGTGACACATGTACCACTGTTCCCTCATCTTCCTTTGTGCGTCCAGATTACCACCTCTCCTATTAATAGTGACTTTCCCTAGAATAAACCATTTGAACTCATTGAAGTGGTGGCTCTCTTTTAAGTAGTGTTCTGTCATTGGTGCGTTTTCCTTTTTGTTCTTCAAGGATGATCTATGTTCTATAAGTCTAGTGCGTAGCTCTCGGCCTGTTTCGCCCACATAGCCTAGACCGCACGGACAGATCAACAAATAGACTACACTCTTGCTTCGACAATTGTTCAACGTTTTAGCAAATACAGATTTCTCATTTAATTTAAAGCTTTTTGCCTGAATACAGTTCGGGCAGATGGAACAGGTGCCACAAGTGTAGTTACCTATTGCCGTCTGATTTTGTAAAGTAGTTTGAAAATTGCCATAGCTGTTTTTATACGTAGTCACAAGGGAGTTTCTGATAGTTTTGTTGCGTCTGAAAGAAAAGAGGGGTTTGGATAACGGTGTTTGCACCCCATTATTCAAAATTTTCCAATTTCTATTAATTATATTTTTAATTTTATTGCTCAAACCTGAGTATTGGCTAACAAAAACTATCTGGTCTAAGGTTTTGTTCTTTTTATCTCTATTGGTATTGAGGAGATGGTCTCTGTCGTAAAACCTGGCGCGTTTGAGGGAATGTTTGATCAATCTTTTGGGATACCCTCTAGCCATCAGTTTCTTTTCCATTCTCTCAGCATGATGATAAAAGTCTGTAAGGCTCGAACAATTCCGACGTAGCCTTAAAAATTCCCCAAAGGGGATATTGTCTTTTTGTGATTTCGGATGATTGCTGTCGTACTTGAGAAGCGTGTTTCTATCTGTGGGTTTGGAGAACAGTTCTACCTGCAATTTACCTGATATATCTTTGATTTTTATGTCCAAAAAATCCACACTAATATCACTGTAGGAGGCTGTAAATCTGAGGTTCACATCCCCCATGTTGAGCCACTCCAAGAATACAGTCAGTTGCTCACAGGCACCATTCTAGATGAAGATGATATCATCAATGAAACGGTGCCAGTGTAGCACGTTTTCAAAAAACGGTGCCAACTCGTTGTAAATATGTTTTTGTTCGAACTGGCCAACGTAAAGGCAGGCCAGGCTAGGGGCACAAGTGGCCCCCATACTGGTACCTTTGATTTGTTTATAGAGTTCTTCCTTAAACAAAAAAATATTGTTCTTAAATACCATTCTAATGCAATCCAAAATGAACTGGCAATTACCACCGTTCAGATTTTCTTGCTCCAGAATGGATAGCATTACACTAATGGTGTCATCTTGGGGGATATTTGTGTATAATGCTTCGATGTCCAGTGTCACCAGCAGTTGAGTTTCACTGTCGAAGCTAAGTCCTTCAAAGATCGCAATCGTATGTGCTGTATCTTTAAGATACGATTTTTGTTTTTGGACAATCGGTCTCAAAAAAACATCAGCATATTTGCTGAGAGGTTCTAAAAGTGAGCCCAAACTGCTCACTATTGGTCTCATCGGTGGATTGACCATGTTCTTATGTATTTTGGGGAGACCGTAGATTGCAGGGATGATGGGATTATTATTAAACAGAAACCTATATTCGTTGTCACATATCCAATCTTCCTCTCTGCCTTGGTTGAGCAGTTGGGCTACTTCTTTCTTGAGGGCATCGATCACAGAGAAAGGGACGCGAACATAATGTTCTTTCACATCAAGTAATGACCTCATTCTGTTTTCATAATCTACAGTGTCTAAAATAACCACCCCGCCGCCTTTATCGGCGGGTTTGATGGTAATTAAGTCACATTCCTGTAGTGCTTTCAAAGCTTTTCTTTGATTCAAGGATAAGTTATTGTTCTGATTATACGGGATTGCTAGACTGTTCTTAATCTCAATCTCTACAACTCTTTCAAAGAGTTCCACATTTTTGTCAAGTTGACTCAATTGTGGTGTAAAAGTAGATTTGGGTTTTAAGCCAATGACATTAGGTGCTGGTTCATATGTTTTATCCGTGAAGAAATTGTTCAGTCTGATTTTTCTAAAAAAATTCCTCATGTCTTTTTCCAATTCGAATTTATTTAATGGGGCTGTCGGTGCAAAACTAAACCCTTTTTTTAGTACCTTTTGTTCCTCATTCGTCAATATCCTATTTGAAAGATTAATAATAGGAATCTCTTCTACCTCCAGTACCTCTGGTTCCTGGTTTTCAAATAGTCTTGGGTTTGGTAGTTTTGAGGTTGATGGTTTCTCATCTGATCCTCCCTCGTATAATTCCGATAGTTCCGTTGCCCTCTGTTGTGGTGCCCCCCTAAAAAAGTGGGTTCCCGTTCAAAGGTCCCTCCTGGCCTAGCTGGTTGTTCAATTATTGGTTCCTCTTCACTGCTTGACCCTGAGGATTCGGAGAAGGTAATTCTTTTGTTACCCCTCTTGAGTATATTGGTCTTTGATATTGCGGTTTATCCCACCTTTGTTCTTTCCTACTCGTGTAGTACTCTTTATTGAGAAATGGATATACTAGTTCCGTACTGAACCTCCCTATATCTTTCCTCAGCTTTGTCATTTTTTTGTTGGTCAAATACTCTCTATATCCATTGGTTTCTGATTCCAACTCATCTAATTTCTTTTTAGCCTCGTCCAATGCTGTATTCTGTTTAAATGCTGCTTCCAAGTCCTCTAATTCTTTACGTTCAATTATCATGACCTCTTGAGCAGTTTCTATGATTAGGATGAGCCAATCCCTGCTACAGCGACTGGCTATGTGCGTCCAAATCTCAAGAAATTTTTGATTCTCTATAAAGAGGCCCGGTTCATTTCTAATACGTAATCCTATAGGGATGACCCCAGCTTTTAAGTATTCTATTAAGAAATCAGCATGGAGTTCTGTCCTAATAAGTTTCTTTTTTAGATTAAGTATTTTCATTATTTGTTCATGACTGCTATTATTCATCATGGATTTTCCACCGCTTCTTGGATTTTGATTAATAAGCCTATTAAATTGATCCTCGGAGAAACCGAATGTTTTGAAATTATCCATTTCGGTACCCGGGAAGGCTATTCAAATGCTGGACTATTGATATGTCCACAAAAAAAGAACCTCTCCAACCCAAAAGGGCTGTGCTATAAAGTTTGAAAAATGAGAATGAGAGGGACCCCTTACCAAAGCCAGGGGAAATAGGGTACTTGTACTAAGTATAGAGAGAGATTCCCAGGCAGACAACTTGAGACAACACCATGTGACTTAAGCACATGTAAATTAAAGCCCATATGTTAGAACATGTACACCTTCAAATTGAGCAAACAACTTTACTAAAATCGTTAAAAAAAGATTTTTTATTTTTATATTTTTAAAAACACTGTAAAAATACTTTCGTAATGAAGTATACAATAACTAATCGGGGAGAACAATTACACCCCACACCATACAATCCTATATGTGTGGCACAATTACATACCCAACCTAACAAGTTATTCTTGTTGCTATTGTGATCTAATATACTACACAGAGAGACAAAGACAGACAGTTAATTTTTGTCATTATTTTGACACATCCGTTTAAATATTTCGAAATGCTACTCTTTGGAACAATCAAACTGTACTGTATCTCAAAGACGAAGCCGTTGGTACGGATTGTGTCCAGTAATAGCGTCGACGCGTTTCGATGGTTTCTATTTATAGTCCATCTTTATCAAGACAATAATACTGTCCCTCTTGTTGTAGGCACTGGTTGGTTGCCGTAGTTATTTACTCCTGTTGACAATAAATCAGGAAGGACAAATCAATTTACAGATTTTGACAACATTTTTATCTGTTCCATAGCTTAATATTCGTCAATACCCTCTGGATAAAGCCCATCTTCCTGATTGTTATCAATTCTCATGCTGGCGTCAATATAGCCTTTATTGTCAAGAGACATATCATTTCTGTTTTTGATACACCCTCTTACTATTATGTTCTATCAGATGGGCTTGGAGAGTGGACTTGATAAACTTGACCACAGGCCTAAATACCCATTGTACCCCAAAGAGGACTGCGGGATTACCTTATGTCATCACGTTCTGATTCCACATGTAAAAGGGGATCGATGAGTCCTTTCCATTAAAATAAAATGAAATCTACAGGGATAAAGAAAGGGTGTACCATGTTAACCTTATTTATCATATGTTATATTATAGCGGTTTAAGATAAAAGACTAGGATTGTCCCGGTTATTACCTCTATCTGCACAAGCTGTAGTCGGATAAAAGATATATTATTGTATAAAAAGGGCACTCTTCAAATTTATGCTTGCATGTATAGTTGAACCTGAACATTGGAGAGAGAATAGATATCAGTTTCAAATCTTTTGTTTATAGGGAATGTCTATTCTATTGCTGCACCAAATTTCTACACTTTGTTCAAACTATTTACTGGTGTTCCTGTTATTGTACTTAGTTATATGCTAGCTGTAACACGTGCCTGATTTACTTATTCTCGGCTTCTTCTGTGTATTCGTCTATACATTTTTTCCCCTAACTTATTATTCTTATTTATAAAAGCATAAAACATAAGAGGACAATACGGGGCCTACCGTAGTAATAGTAGTGCATCCACTGATTCACTAGCCAAGTGGTCTCAAATTTACTGCACAGAAACGTAGTTCTCCCACAGATTGCCCGCTCTAGGCTACTGAGGCATCACGAACCACCTATCAGTGGAGAAAGGAATAGTAAATTGTTCTTGAGTCACACCCTTGTGTTTACAATAAAAAGCAAGTTATATAAGACTACCGGGATCGCTTATCACATACCGTATGGTTTTCTTGGTGTGGCAGTAAGTTTCGCACTTGCTCACGAGTTTTAAAACCGGTGCTGCAACACAACTCTCCAAATAAGCCCTGGTCTCAGACGTTAAAAATAGAAAAAGAATCACGTATGCACAAAGGACTGAATACGCTATCTCTGGGAAACGTCGTGGGTGTTCTTGTCCCCAGCCTGTCAAATACATAAAAGTGGAGGGATACGTTTTATATAATTTCATGGGAAATAGAAAAACTATCTATATATAATTTCCTAATTTTGAGCATGTCCCTGGACTTCATACCTTATTGGAGATTCTCCGTGGCGAGGCGCTTCACTTTTTCTCCCGCGTTCGTTGTAAAAGGGGAAGCCTGCTATTCCCATTTAAATACCGCTGACCACCTCACCTGATTGGTCAGCCTGAGCGTTTTTAAAAGTGCAATCAGCTGTTCATATTGCGGCAAGTTCCTACCTACATACACACCGGAAGCGGTATGGTCCGTGTGTTAAGGGCCGGCCCATTGAGAGCATCGTACATTGCCTGAGTGACCCGGAATATAAACAAACCAGTTTCACACGGGAGCTTGCTACGGATGCATCCTGGTTGATTGTGTGTATCCGCACCTGCCCTATAAAAAACCCGAAATTGTCACGGAACACCAATTGCACCCTGGAAACATTGTTGCATGAGCACAAAAACATGTTCGGTCCGAATATTGCCGATCATGTTTAATAATAAAGGAATATATCAGTTATATTTGTGTTGTCCATTCTTATTATTTATATTGGATGTGCCAAAGCCTACAAATTATTTCTAAGAGGATGTCTGAGCCCGTTTGCTGTAGCCACAGCCTTCTTCCTGGAGGTAGGTATATGTGTCGCTACTGGTTCGCCACCAGTTTCATCCAGTCTTCTCTAGTATTAAGACCTTTATCAATCGTATTCAAGTGACACATGTACCACTGTTCCCTCATCTTCCTTTGTGCGTCCAGATTACCAACTCTCCTATTAATAGTGACTTTCCCCAGAATAAACCATTTGAACTCATTGAAGTGGTGGCTCTCTTTTAAGTAGTGTTCTGTCATTGGTGCGTTTTCCTTTTTGTTCTTCAAGGCTGATCTATGTTCTATAAGTCTAGTGCGTAGCTCTCGGCCTGTTTCGCCCACATAGCCTAGACCGCATGGACAGATCAACAAATAGACTTACAAGGAAGCCATACCATCCTTGATCATAGGCCTGTGATCAACTTGCAACTTAATTTAAAATGCTTTGGCTAATTTGACTTTGATTCATCAGAAAAAATATTAAAAGTAAATAGAAACCAGAATGAAAAACAATTGGGCTTTCTGCCTAGCTAAGCAATGCAGTCAATGTCACAACACGCCTATTTAATTGGAAGGTTAGGTGGGAGGGGGTGTAAAAGGTGAGCTTGAGAGTTCTCCAATTGGAAACTATGGGGCTTAAAATGTTGAGACAACAAGCATTCCTCACAGTTAATACTTCTCTTGAGGAACAAGCTGTGTTTCGTTTTGTCTAACAAACGGAAGCGTGGAGGAGGTAGAAGTGAGAATGGGCTAATAAATACAAAATCAGTGTGATTACTATTTTCAAACCGGAGTGTTTTCCCATTAGTGCTATATTCTCATGCAGCTCATATGAGAGATTTCCAAGCATACATTATTTTGTTTGGTGCGATTCCTCTATATGGACTCACTCCCAAAGCGTAGCCAGTGTTTTATTTTGGTGTGCCTGCAAAGATTTGTGCTTGGAGACTTTGGGGATTTTAATCATTAGGTTTCAGGTATCCATTATTACCGGCCACATTTAGCCCCTGGCAGATAGAGTACCATTTGTCAAGGTGGTGGATGACTTAATGTCCTCTACCCTGACAGATTGTAGACTGTGGTGTTTAGAGATGACCGCTGGCCCAGTGATAATCTCTGTACCTTGATAGGAGCTGCCCTCACAGTGGTTTGATTCAAGGAACAAAAAGATTGGTGGGTATTTGCTGTCTGTTTTGTCTGTCATCCACCAAACGTTGCCATTTGTTTCTGTGTTTTTTAACCTGCACTTTGTCCCCAATCTTCCATTGCCTACACTTCACACTTTTGAGAACATTCTGCTGACTCTTGTAATTTTCCTGGTGGTTACCTACCGGAGGACGACGGCGGGACAACAGATACAAGGCAGGCACTGACCAGAAAGACTGGTCATCCCCTTACCGCTTCCCTCCAGGAAGCCTTGGCTAGTAACCCAAAGCATATGCATGAGAAGGGAATCCCCCTCTCACATATAGAAAAACGCCTTAGTGATTGTATCACATAGTCTGTACCACAACACTAAGTCTGTTTCATTTCACCACACCTTTTTTAAAAAAACGGTCCTGAGGAAAGCCAGAACACTCTAAGGCACTGGCTGAAACATGTCGACCATCTGAAGGACGCAGGGGGCAGTAACTCGCCACCCTCATGCGTCCTGTAGTCTTACTTTTAACCGCTGGTGACGGCCCAGTTATTAAAATTTAATTTACCCTCGGGTACTGGGACCACCACCAAGCCGTTTTAAATCACAACTCTCCCCACCTCTCAGCAATATACCAGCTCCGCTGTAATCAGGCGTCGTAGCACACCCGGGACATACTAGGTGTCACTGGGTGGGCCCGATGATGAAGCATGCCACCAACTAGGTTGGTGGGTGAAGGCTTCATGAATACACCAACAAGGTGCCCGTGAAAGAACTTATTTGAGTACTGTAACACTTTGGTCAACTTAAGCTAGTCCTCTTTGTTTAATCATCGGTTATATATTTTATCCATTATGCCTTATCTGTCTACATCAAACTGGTGAGTTAACATTAACCAAGACAACATCAATGTGTTTCCCAGATGCCTCCTTTTCATAGTGGCTAAAGGATACATTTTAGTACCTGAATGTGGAGTGGTGGGTATGCCTAGATCATATTTTGTAACGCGTATTTTCCATGAGTGCAATTTACTACACTCAGTTTCAAACCTTCCTTAATCATTTGATTTACCCTTTCAACCAACCCACTGGCTCTAGGACAGTACAGACTGGACGTTTTGTGATGGGTAGCAAGTTCTCATAAACATTTTTTAATATGTTCAGATGTGAATTGTACTCTATTACCCTGTTACAATGCTTTCCATTATCACTTGGGTGGTAGTGTGGGTGATAATTCCAGTCACCTCCCATTTGGAATGTTAGTCAACCAAATCTAAAACAAGCTTCAAACCAGAATTAATTCACTCAAGAGACCGATAATGTTTAAAGCTATCTTACACCAGGAGTAGTTGAGAACAGCAACTGGACTCAAGGGAGGATTCATCATTATTTCAAACTTATCACTCAAAACACTGCTGACACAGACCCTTAGTTTGTGATCAATATTGGCCTGCATACCAGGCCACAAACATCAACTGGACTCAAGGGAGGATTCACCTTCGTTCAACTTCATCACTCGAGTTGCGACCGACCCAATTCCTTACTTTGTGATCAATAATGACATTCATACCAGGCCACAAATAACTGCTTCTTGCTCTGGACTTGGTCAGGCTTCTACCTAGGTGGCCCTTGTGAAAAAGATAAACTATTCCCTCTCGTAGTGAAAAAAGAGGGCTAATCTGAGATCCCCCACTCTTTTATTTGTCAATATGCTTTCCCCATTTCATCTAACTTATGTTTGAAGGCCAAACTTGGTGCACAAATGCTTGAGTTTAAAAAAAAAATTAAAGTTGAATTATTTTATTCTTTTCAATGCCTTCATGCACAGCGGCTAGTACCAGATCTTCAGCAGGTCCTCCCGCCTTCCAGTCTTTCTTAAAAGGTAATCTAGAATGAAAATCAGCTAATAAATTCTGTACGGACTATGACTGGAAAACCTTGTTAGAAGAATTTTAAATAGTTAATGGCGCTGGAACATGCAAGCACCTATCCTTTCACATCTGAATTGTTTTTTTCTGCATTCTTGATGGATCTAAAGGTAAATGATATAATTCTTTCTTTAATGTGAATGACTTGAGATAGAGCAGCCCCCAACCCTTTTGAGCTTTCGACATCGAAACAAACGAAAAAGGTTGCACACAAGATTTCAATTTTAACAGCGGTGAATGCCTTCTAACACTCTTGTGACTGTATGAAGTAGTTATTTTTTCGAAGGTTATGTTATGCTATCCGGATTTATAAAGCACAGTGCTGCCCCTGCATCGGGGCGTCCCAGCGCTATAGCTAGCGAACAGGGGAGCTAGTAACTGGAGAATAGCCACGTCTTGATCAATTTCCTAAAGCTTCAGTGGTCATGCGTGCTACGGACAGCCAGAGGGATGGAATTCCAGAGGGCAGATGCCAAAGCCCAGAACGAGCGCCCCCCCCCCCCTTGCTCTTGTCCTGCGCATCCGCGGTACACGAGCCAGGTGCAAATCTGCAGAGCGTAAGGCTCGAGCGGGGACATACAGAGAGCACAGCTCGCTCAAGGTTTGGGGACCCAGGCCATAGAGGATCTTGTGAGTCATACATAGGGCTTTAAAGTAGACTCTCTTCTCTGTAGGTAGCCAGTGAAAGCGGGCGGCGAAGAAGGTCTGAGACATGGCAGTACATGGGTAATGCAAAGAGTGCGCGGGCAGCCACGTTCTGTGCCCGTTGAAGTCTTTTAGTCACAGGTTTATTAATGCCCAATAGCAACCCATTACAGTAATCTAACCTTGACAGCAGGGTGGATTGTACAATCATCTGTCGAGTATGTGCATCAAAAAGTCACTTACGTAGTGGATTATGCAGGCAAAGCTCTTAACAAATTTATTGTAGAATTCAGCAAGTTCCAGGAAGTAATTGGGTTTGTCTAATTACTAGGACTGGAAGCTTTCTTTACCGCTTCAAACAAGTTCAACTTTGGTTTTACAGCATCCTTGGAAATGGTGTGTCCACGTTAGGTGATTGATCCACACCAAATTGAAATGTATCTTTACAGATAGTCAGCTGTATATCTGTCAATCTGCAAACCACCTCTTTCAGAGTACCATTGTGTTTTTCACCACTGTCACCATAAATTAGTATTACACATTGAAAACAGGCGAAAAAAAGGCTTGGCGGCAGGCAACTGAATCTGAAGGCCCCCAATGGTGTACAAAACAAAGTAAGATGTTTGGAACTGGGGTAGAGTTCTACCTGATGGTAGGCTGCAAAGATTAGTCAGTTACACTAACACATGATAACTCACCTTTCAAGCTTAGAATCTACTCAATATTGGGTAGAGGGTGTGGATCAACCCAAATTGCAATGTTTAAATCTCACAAATCTACACATAATCTGAGGCTATGCCCTCCAGATTTTTGGGTTATGGCTAAGTGGAAAGAATCATTCTGAGACTTCGATAGGTTCTATTACCCTTTTACGTGTGTGCCTTGCTAATTCTTCTTCCAGAGGTTTTTCTCATTAAATTGGGAATGAGGTGGAGCTTATAGGTAACAGGTTGGACACTATTTTTCAGTCTCAATTTATGCTGTAAATTACAGAAAAGTTCTGGAAATTCACTACTTATATCTTGATCACTTTATGATGCCCCAATCAGTAGTAATGGATACGATCTATTGGGGTCCAGTGTTAGGCTCATCTTCTTTTGTAGCCTCTGTTCTAAAGGTTTGATCCTTGTTCAGTGACTTATATCTTTCCCACTGTAGATCGCCCTCTAAATGAGATTCGCATGGTTGTCATCCCAGCCAGAAGATTGAGGTCTTTATTGTCAGCGCTGTATGTATATCGTTAAGACTAATGGGGTTTCCCAGTATACTGCAGAACCTGGGAAATCAAGTGGTATGCAACAACAATTGGTTCTGTAGGAAAGTTAAATATTTATTTTTAACAAACCTTATTTATCTCCTGATAGACTAGGAATTGCCAATTAAATGGTACAAAACATCTGGTTACTAAGTAGAAAATCAAACTGATATACAAATTAAATTGAGCACAGTAAATTATCAATCATATATATTGTGGAGCAACACAGATAATGACATATCAAGAAAACACACAGGACTGTCATGTAACATATACAATAAGAAAAGTAAATATTTGACAAAGTGGACCAAACATGAAAAACATTAAATACACAGGACATTTCACAATTGTAATTCAAACACACAAATGACTCAGTTGGGTGTCCGTTAGAAACACATATGTATGTTCAGGCATATATCCTCATTACTTGGATGTGAAGTATGCGAGACACTGATGTGGAAAACCTATTGGTATTGTCACAGTTTCGAGCCATTTAAGTTGTGTGTTCATACCAAACATCACAATGGGTCTTCATCAGGACTAAGAAAAACAAAGCCTGTGTGGTAAAGGATAATGGGTGTCAGTGTTGTGAATCAATCAAACTGAGTACTAAGAAAACTGCGAAGCGCCCTCTTATTCGCCTTAAAAATCTCACCTGGTCTAGGTGTACTGGGTGCTCTGCTCCAACAGTAAATATTGTAGTGGATTAGAGGAATCAAAGGGTAAAATTGTCCTTTAGTTTTGGGTTGGGTGGGCTAGGTAAGAAAAACATTACAAGGAATTGATAAATATGCTGTAAGGGAAACGTGCAGCCAGTAGTGCACTGAAATGCCCTTCCTGCATAAAAATAGTAAGTCCATCTCTATAAATTAGGTATGGTGTTACATCCAATACATGGGAAGAGCCAATGGGTAACCTGAGTGTGAGATAACATGCCGTAAAGCCAGTTTCTACGTCTCTGCAGAAACTGTAAGCATAGGGCAGATTTTTTAAAAGAAACCAACCATCTACTGGCATGCCTAATGGAAAGGGGGTATCCAAAGGGCCTGCTCAAAAGAGCTAGGAAAAGGACATGGTATTGTCCTCGTGATACCTTGTTGGCAGTCAAAACTAATTGAGATGCTTCTGACAATAGAATAGTCTGTGTAACCACTTTCAACACGAGAAGCAATGAGATTGAGAGGATCATTAACTAGCACTGCACCCTGATCCCAGAAGAGTTGGATACTAATGGTAAAACCACTTTTAAAATGGGTAAGAGCATAAGATTTTGTGGTTTGATCATACCGAACAACACCTCCCACCCCCAATTTGTGGGCCCACTTGATGTTACCACTGCTGTTGAGCTATTTCAAATGTGGACATTGTAAAGAATGTGAGCTACTGTGGAAAGGAAAGACTTCACACACTCAAACCACAAATACACACACAAACACCATACAAATTGCAATTCAGTGGATGTGATCTACGCTATTGCATGCCCATGTGATATGCTTTATGTAGGTCAGACAAGCCAGAAAGTTAAAATGAGGATCCTCCAACACTGTTCAAGAGTCCGTTGCAACACACAGGGAGCACCACTAGTAGATCATTTCCAACAAATGAAACATACAGCAGAAAATTTGAGGTGGTGGGTGTTGGAGAAGGTGACCCCAGAGGGGTTGATCTACTGTCCAGTTTGAGTCTACGAGAGTGAAAGTGGATACACATACTTGATACATTCAACCGCGGTCTCAATGAGTCTGAGGAAATGTCGAGACAAGCATCCTTCTTAACACAGGCTGAAGTACCTCTTGACTATCTAGGTAGACAACTGGCATTAGGTACAATTCCTGAGATCTTTATAATGATAGTTGATATGCGACATTTATGACCCACTTTGAGCAGATATGTTAAATAAGTCGATTCATCTAAATTGTGGCTCTTGAGATATCATTTTCCGTTGTGTGATAATTGCCTAGATGTTCTGAGTTAAAGGGTTTATGTGCCAATTAACATGATGATTTTTTTAAGGGCCTTTTAAAAATTTATCTGTGCCAATGTCACTGTGCTTCGGCACGGGGATCGTAGTTCGCCAGTAAGTAGGACTAGTTTTTCTTTTTTTATACTGCTTTATTTGTAATTTCAACTTTGGGTTTGTGCGTGGAACAGAAAATTCAAAGTCCCAGTCAGACGAACGAAAGTTCCAATCCCGATCTGTATGGGTATGTAGGGATGTTCTTGCTCCACTTCAGTAGGGTCGTAGTATTCGTCTCCGGACTTGGGGTCTCCCCTGGGTATTCCTCACTCTTCATGGAGCATCCCCCTCGATCAGGCAGGGTCAGGCAGGAACTCCCCACAAGCAAAACAAAAGGATAGGGTCAGTTTCTTGTACTACACTCCTATTACGGGGCCCAAGGGTAGGTAGTGAGGGGAAATTGGATCACCACAGAGTCGTTGATATGGGGAGTGCTCGGGTGTGGCTGTATGTCAAAAGGGCATGACTACGGGGCTAGCGTTTTTCTTTCGCACCCCAAGCCGGCCTCCCGACCCAACCCGCTACGCGGCTTTGTACCTGTGATAGCCACACCTCTCCAGAGGTGTGGCTGGGCGATACGCTGGACCGTTGGCCTCCTGGTTTTTCTTCCTCTTGTCGAAGTCTGCCGGGAGTTGTTCGCTGTTCGAGTTCCTCAGCTCCTCGTCTGTTTCCGTTCGCGTCTGCTTCTTTCTCCCTCGCTTCCGGGTTTCCCGGCTCTCTTGGTTCTCCTCCCCTATTTCTGCTGACGCTTCCTTCACTGATAGGTTCCGTTTCTGCGTCATCATCCGAGGGGGCGTTGTCTCTGACGGTAGACGGCCAGTTAAAGGGGACACCGCTTCTTGAGTTCTCCTCCGTTATCCATTCGTCTTGGGCCATATATCTCGGACTTGCCTGTGATAAGGGAGACATGTCAATTCTTTCAAAGGTAGGAGACCACCAGTTCTCGTGTCCCCCTGGTTCCTCGTGAGGTGGTTGTCGGGGTCCCTGGGCGTCCCGGTGACAAACCTCCGCCCTATGCTGCTCCCGTTCGGAGAGAGGCCTGACCCTGGAGAGAAAATCAGCATTGCCGTTGGAACATCCCCGACGATGTTTGACCTCAAAACAGTAGGGTTGTAGTGTCAAGAACCACCTCAGAATTCTAGGGTTGTTTCCCATGTTTCGACTCATCCATTTCAAGGGAGCGTGGTCTGTGAAGAGGGTGAATTTTGAACCATCCAGATAGTACCGGAGTTTGTCTACAGCCCATTTAATCGCCAGACACTCCTTCTCGATAGTAGAATATCGAGTTTTGCGAGGAAAGAGTTTCCGACTGATAAAGAGGACTGGGTGTTCGACCCCTTCGGGAGACAGTTGGGAGAGGACGGCTCCTATCCCTCTCGCTGACGCATCAGTCTGCAGTATGAATGATAATGCAAAGTTTGGGGAGACCAGTACCAGTGCTGATGTAATGGTGTTTTTCAGGGTTTGAAACGCTTCCATCGCTTCTTTGGAAGGGGCGGTTATTTTTTAATCGGGTCTTCCTTTTTTCAAGAGATCTGTTAAGGGGGCTGCTACTTCAGAAAAGTGTGGAATGAACCTACGATAATACCCTAACAGTCCAAGAAAGGCTCGGATCTCTTTTTTGGTGGTAGGGAATCAGGTGTTTTTAATAGCCCTCACCTTCTCCTCCTGTGGTTCGATCACTCCATGTCCCAACATATACCCTAAATATTTCACCCTATCGAACCCTATTTTGGACTTACGGGAATTAACATGTAGTCCGGCCTTTGAGAGACACCCTAAGATTTCTCTTAGGTCCTGCAGGTGTTGTTCCCAGGAACTACTGTAGATCACAATGTCGTCTAGATAGGCGGCGGAACATGACTGATGATTCTGGAGTATCTTATTCATGAGCCTTTGAAACGTCGCTGGAGCGCCGTGAAGACCAAAGGGTAATACTGTAAACTCGTACAGGCTGTCAGGGGTGGCAAATGCTGTTTTTTTCCGATCCTCTTCCTGTAGAGGGACCTGCCAGTACCCTTTGGTCAGGTCCAGGGTACTGATAAACTGGGAGTCCCCTAACTTCTCTATCATTTCGTCGACCCTGGGGATTGGATAGGTGTCGAATGTGGAAATGGAATTCAGCGCCCGGAAGTCCATGCCAAACCTTGAGGAGCCATCCGGCTTGGGTACAAGGACAATGGGAGAACACCATTCGCTTTTTGATGCCCTAATAACTCCCAATTGTAACATGTCCTGCACCTCCTTCTGGATGGCCTCCCTTCTGGCAGCTGGAATACGATAGGGGCGCAGTTTCACGGTTTTACCTGGTTCGGTCTCTATGATATGTTCTGTTAGATTGGTCTTTCCGGGGATGTCTGAAAATGTGGGTGAGAAGTCAGCGAACACCAGTTCCAGATTGGACTTTTGTGTGTCGTCCAGGGTTGGGTTTAGAACGAGATGTTTACTTGTGGACGCCTCCTTGGAGACAGAGGAGGTGAATTGAACGGTGGTGGGAGGGGGACCTATCCACTTCTTTAGTAGATTGATGTGGAAAATTTGCGTTTTCCCCCTTTTCATCTGTAGTCAGTAGGTGGTTTTTCCGACCGTTCCTATGACTTGGTAAGGGCCTGACCATTCTGATTTAGTTTTAACAAGACTAGTGGGAAGCAATACCAGGGCCCAGTCCCCCAGATTTAGACATCTCCACTTTTTCCCTTATCGTAGAACTTTTTTTGTTTACGTTGGTTTTTTTCCAAGTTTGAATAGGCTAGGTCTCTGAGTTTTCCCAATTTGGAGCGTAGGTTGCGTGTATAGTCTAAGAAGTGGTAGGACTCCTCCTTCTCCTGTCTTTCCCATGCCTCCTTTGTCATCTCCAATAGAGACCTAGGCTGTCTTCCGTATAACATCTGGAAGGAAGAACATCCCAGGCTACTCTGGACTTGACTCTGGAGGACATAGAGGGCCAGAGGAAGTAGCTGGTCCCACTCTCTCCCTTCGACGGTCAGCATCTTCCTTAGAATGCGTTTTAATGACCCATTATATCTCTCTACTAACCCATCCGTCTGTGGGTGATACACCGAGGTTTTGAGGTGTCGTACGCTGAGAGTTTTACACACTTCCTTCATTAGCTTTGACACAAAGGGGTGAGGTTCCGTGTGGGACGGAACGACACTTTTTGGGTGGTGACGAATATGGGTGAGTTGGGTATCTACGAACCGCAAATGACGAGTATAGTGGGTGTACGCAGTTTCGCTACGCAACCACGTATGGTTCGTCTGATTTTTGGGTTTGTTCATCTGACCCCTCGGGTTCCATTTTAGATACGGCATCCATTTTGTTTCTTGCCCTCAAGTAGCCAGCGAACGGACTTCGTCCGCTTCGTGACCCTGGGACTCCCAAGCCTACACGAGGGACATGTGTTCTTTGGAGTATGACTTTTATGACGAGGGGAACGACACGACGAAGGCAGATGGCCTCGCTCAAGGCTCATCTTGCCGTGCTGGTCTATTGTTTCAGCCATGCATACATTAGACACGGTGTCTCTGATCCCGTTATCAAGTTCCCTTTATTACTCCTAACACTCTTCTCTAATCTGTTGTGCATCCTTGTCCTTTCTTTGCATCTGTTCTTGCCCCTTCTCCTAATGTGTTTACGATCAGGATGGAATGTGTTTTATTGCAGAGAAGATATGTTTTTACAGTTGGGAACTGGCAATACTGTTGTAATTATGTTCCGGCCTCCTGAAACATGAACGCGACCCTTTTGAAGTTTATTATGGGAACTGAGTTGTAATCTTTGTTCACTATACTGTTCTATGGGAAAAACGTGTATAAAAGGAGCGATCCACTTTTGCAAATTGAAGCAGTCTCCGAGAACCTACACGTGTGTACTTCTTGTGACCTCTGTATCCCTGCAGTAAATAAACGCTGATCTCTGACGTCGCTGGAAGTGTCCCGTGTCTCTGTGTTTGGTACGCCAGAACAGGTAACCCGCGAAGGTTTCAGGTGTTGTTCCCTGGCACCGCTGGGTCTTAGAAAAACCCAGTCCTTCAGTTGGCGCCCAACGTGGGGCGACATCAGCGGTACCGGTCCAAAGCCAGACGATCGTGAGGAACTTCGTGTGAAATCTCCGAGGGAAGGTGCACCCCGCTTCATCGATCCAGTTGTCGAAATAAGTGGCCCGACGTCTTTTCCCGCGAAGATCCCCGCCTCCTGACGGCTGCGACGGACTGATGCCCTGACTGTCGACCTGTTTTGGCGCCTGGCGTAGTCCTTTGTACGGCGAGACGATAGACGGGCCTTCCTGGTGACGCCATTGTTCTTTCAGTTAAGTATTTGTGGGTCGCTCCCAGTGTTCCTTTGTTGTTTGCATGGTACCATAGCATTTGTGGTTCTTAGTTGTTGGGTTTTATTTGACGATTGCAATTGCCAAAAACCGAGGGTCTCGCAAACGTTTTGCGAGGATATCATAAATTCGATAGCCCTTGAAGTTTGTGAACTCGGTTAGTGTGCGCGATGCCTAGCCGTAGTACTTTGTTTGGGTTTCTCAAATGTTGCAGAATGGATTCCCGGCTGGAGGATTCATGTCCGATACCTCCGGTTGGAACTCCAATTTACGAGCTCTATAGTCGCCATGGCGTGGGTCCTATCGTGTATAATGAATATTGGGTCCGCTACACTAAAAATGATGGTGTTCTTAGTTGGCCGTCTCATGGTAGTTTCGAAACTGCCGTTTTAGATAATTTGGAAGCTAAGCTGTTTAAAAAGAAGGCTAGGCCGGCCATGTTTGATTCCTTCCGATTGTGGCGGAAAGAGGCCAAGCAGAAAGAAATCAAACAGAGTAAGAAAAATAAAAGAGACGGTGTTATTGCGGTGATGCAAGATGCTA
Organism: Triturus cristatus; assembly: GCF_964204655.1. NCBI lineage: Eukaryota > Metazoa > Chordata > Amphibia > Caudata > Salamandridae > Triturus > Triturus cristatus. Next base: position 566,668,981 of record NC_140593.1, read on the forward strand.
AACAATATCAGCGAGATAAAAATGAGAAAGAGCAGGAAGTTAGTGCTCGACTTCATCATATGGCGGTGGATAAATGTTATCCGGTGCTACCGTCTAATGTCGATAAGTCGGGAGAAGAAGCGGTAGAGGATTCGCTATTGTCTTATCTGTTGAAATCACCACCTCCCTATGCTCCCGATACTCTGGGTCCTGTGATTCTACCTCTTCCTCCACCTGCTGTTTTGGCGGCCGCTGGTCAGCCCGCTGTTCCTCCCGCTCTCCCGCATCCCCTTGTGCCGCAAATCGTTCCTCCTCTTTTACCGGCTTCTCTTCCTACTGCGCCTTTTCAAGTCCCTCCTCAGTCTGTCGTTCCCACTACTCCTGGTGCCGCGTCTACTTCTATTTCCTCTACCCCTACTGTTGCTGCGCCTGCCTCTTCTTCCTCTTCTCCTTCTGTTCGTAGTCGTCTCCTGACTGCTGTTGCTACTCTTTATTCTCCGCTTTTTGGGCCAATACCCGGCTCGACTCTTTCTGATGCCGCTCAGCGGCGCAGTCAGCTTCCTGATGATAGGGAACGTGAATCGCTGGTAAAAATGGCACGTAAATGGATACGTAATCCCGTTAAATACTCTTCGCGTGTAGTGTTTGAAACATTTTCTCAGTTTAATGCGCCCACTCAACGATTCGTGTTTGAGGAATTGTGTAAATCGTTGAAGGAGGAGTGGGATCACGATGTGGTAGATAATGTACCGTCAGAGGTTTCTGATCTCCAGCATCGGTTCACAACTGGTGTGATCGTGGGCGATAAGGTTCGAGAAGCTCTAGAACGTCTGTTATCATTTCGATGTACAGTGCAACCTCGAGCACTGTTTAAGGAAGAGACTGCAGAGTGGATGGCACAACCTGGTCAATATCCGATGCGGGAAGTTCCCCCAGTATGGATGCCAGGTGATCCTACTGCTAACCCTGCTGTCCCAGGCCGTTTTCAGAGAGTGTGGATACACCTCCCTTGGAAACGATCGGAAGTCTTACAGGTGAAGCAAACTTTGCCTGATCCCCGTAAAAATCCGGCGGGTTATTATAAGGAGTTGTCCCAATTGGTGGATGCTACTGTTATGAACCTTGCTGATATTGATATGTTGTTTGGCAATTTAGTGCCTCAGCCGATTTGGGCGAAAATTCGTCACGAGAATCATGCGGCCGAGTTGGGCGGTGATTGGGCTGCCCTTACAGCGGCAGACGCTCAGCAAGTTGGTGGGGCTAAGCCTGAGCAGCTTATTGTGGAATTGCCCCAGAGGATAATTACCCTCATGAAAACGCTTATGCCGGCGATGCGCGTCAATTGGGACAAGTTGTCCGCGTGCAAGCAAAAGAGGGATGAAAGCGTATCCGACTTCTTTACGAGATTCGAGGAAGCATTTGTCGATCATAGTGGCCAGGACATGGGTTCAGAAGGTGGTCAGCGGTTGTTTGTTGATAAGTTTGTATCGAACTTGTTGCCCGAACTTAGCAATAAGTTGAAAAATTCTGAGAGTTCATGGGCTGTTTCTACCACTGCTCAAATATTGGCTACGGCCCAATATTACGAAAATAGGGAAAAGGAGGAAAGTGAACGTGCAGATAAGAAAACAAAGGATCTTAAAACTAAGGTCCTATTGCAGCAAGCGTATCCTCCGCGCTCAAATTTCAATGAGTCGCAACAGCCAAATAGATCGCAATCACAGTTCTCTAGATCGCAGACGCGAAATGACTCTCCCGCACCTCGTTTTGTGTTGGGATATAATCAATGTGCGTACTGTCGAGGGGAGGGCCATTTGAAGTTTAATTGTCCGGTTCTCCGTGATAGGAATAATGGTGTGTCAGCTCGAGGAGGTCGTGGTGGTCCTCAACAAGCTTCACGTGGTAGAGGTCGTGGAGTTACTCAGAATCAGGCCGAGCGTTTTGCCACTTCCTCAGACTCGCAGAATTGTTTCGATCGACGTGAACAATCGTCCGGTAGATCTGCACAGTATCATGTGGATGACCATTTGTTGAGCGTGATGTCGATACGGACGGTATCTACTAGGACAGCCATAGACAAAGGAAGGGAGAAGTATCAGTTCCGGTTGATCAGAGAGGGCCTTATGTTGCAGTAGCCACATTGGGCGTCGTTGAGCCTTTTCTGTTGGACACTGGTGCAGCAAAAAGTTCCATTATGCATTCGAAACTCCCTGGCGCGCCTTTGTCTGGCTTAACGAATGTTTCTGTTGGATTCTCTGGCGCCCCCGTTAGCAATCCAGTCTCTCGCCCCTTGCCCCTTACGATTGGGTCTCATGAGTTAGAAGCTCCTTTGATTTTGACTACTGGTTGTGGTGAGAATCTTTTGGGCTTGGATTTGTTGAAGAGGTTACATGCGACTTTGTACTGCTCTCCTACGGGTGTGGAGCTTACATTGGGTGAGAATGTGATCTCTCCTATGTATCTGTCGATCGATAAGCTCCCGCCGGAATTGAGTTCTCTTCCGGTTTCTTTGTGGGCAACAGGTCCCAATGATGTGGGCCTACTGGGTATCCCACCTTATGTTGTTCAATTGAAAGCTGATGCGCGCTTACCACGCATACCCCAGTATCGTATTTCCCTTGATGGTGAACGGGCACTATTAGCGATCATTTATGATCTGATCGGTAAAGATGTTATCGAGGAGACACGAGGTAACGTGTGTAATAGTCCCGTGTTGCCTATTTTGAAACGAACTGATCCGTCCAAGCCTCCCGTGTACCATCTAGTTATTGACTTACGGGAAGTAAATAAAATTGTTGTCCCGCAGTTTCCTGTGGTTCCAGACATTACAGCTTTACTGACTCTGATTCCAGCCTCTGCATCGTGGTTCTCGGTAATCGATCTGAAGAATGCGTTCTTTAGCATTCCGATTGCTGAGGAAAGTCGTGATTTGTTCGGATTTTCGTTAGGAGGTCGCAGTTTCCGGTTCAAACGCGCACCTCAAGGCTACTGTGAGAGCCCATCGATCTACAGCCAAGCTCTTAAAAGTCAACTAGATGCATTTGTGCTGCCAACTGGTGCGGCTTTGATTCAGTACGTTGACGATCTGTTGGTAGCTGCAGATACTGAACAAGTTTGCAAGACTGCTACTGTGTCACTATTGCAGCATCTCTGTGACTTACACCACAAAGTGTCACCTTCTAAGTTACAATATTGTTGTCAAGAAGTTACCTACTTAGGTCACTTATTGTCAAAGGCGGGAAGAAGGTTGACCCCTGAAAGAATTGCAGCAATTGCTCAAATGACTGTGCCGACGACCCAGAGAGATGTGCGTGCCTTTTTAGGTATCACATCATACTGCAGACAGTGGATTCCGAATTTTTCACTGTTAGCGAAGCCATTGATAGCTCTCACATGCAAGGACGTTTCGACTCCTTTGCCATGGACGGAGGAATGTCAGAAAAGTTTTTCTGAACTACGTGATGCACTGTGTTCGGCTCCTGTGTTAGGTACTCCTGATTACAGCAAGCCATTCACATTATACGTTCACGAGAGGGAAGGTTGTGCGTTGAGTGTTTTAACGCAACAATTTGGTGACAAGCAGCGCCCATGTGCATATTTTTCCTCCACCTTGGACCCGGTAGCTAGAGCGTTGCCAAGTTGCTTAAGGGCGACAGCGGCAGCAGCGGCGTCTATTCGGCAGTCCGCAGGTCTTGTTATGGATAATATGCTCATGGTGATGGTTCCGCATGCAGTTGATACTCTTTTGAATCGGACAAAGACTCAACATCTGACGAGTGCAAGGTTGTCTGGGTACGAGCTGACCCTTTTGGCAAGTCATATACAGATCAAACGTTGTAATGTACTGAATCCGGCGACATTGTTGCCGATTAATATGGAATCAGATGATGTGCCACCACATGATTGTTATTTACGAACTGAGGAAGAAACAAAAGGTCGTGTGGACCTAAAAAACACTCCCTTGACAGATCCCGATGGTACTTTGTATGTGGATGGGTCGTGCTTTAAATTGCCGAATGGTGATGTGACGACTGCTTATGCTGTAGTGACGTTGAGCACGGTTGTGGAAACTGCGAGATTGAACCAGAATTCAGCGCAAGCTGCAGAGTTGATTGCATTGACAAGAGCGTGTGTTTTGTCTAAAGGAAAGCGAGTGAATGTGTTTACCGACAGTCAGTATGCATTCGGTGTTGCGCATAACTTTGGAAGATTGTGGAGAGAAAGAGGATTTATGACATCGCATGGTACGAAGATTCAGCATGGGCAGCTTGTGAATGACCTTTTGGATGCACTTACGCTGCCTAAACAAGTGGCGATTGTTAAATGTAGTGCACATCGGAAAGTGACGGATGATGTTGGTCGTGGTAATGCGTTTGCGGATGAGATTGCTAAGGAAACGGCTAAGGATCTTGCGACTCGAATGTATGTCACGAGTTCAGTGAGGTGGCCGATGGAGACTGGTATGTGTGAAAATACTATTGAGAGTGTGAAAGCAATTCAGAACAAAGCTACTAAAGCCGAAAAGACTAAGTGGAAAGAAAGTACGGGAAAGTTGGACATGCATGGATGTTGGGTTGACCTGATGGAATGTCAGAGGTGGATGTTACCAGATGCGTACGTATTAGCTGTTGTGACGATGGCTCATGGGTTGTCACATATCAGTGTGAAAGGAATATGTAGGTTTTTGTCCCCTGTATGGAGAAATGAGGGTATTGCTAAGTGTGCCGAGAGAGTGGTTAAGAACTGTATGGTGTGTTTGATGCACAATCCTGGCAAGGGCACTCCCACTCCACCTGGTCATTTTGCTCCTCCTGTTTGTCCCTTTGAGGTTATCCAGCTGGACTTTATCCATATGGAGAGATGCAATAACCTAAAGTATGTTTTGGTTGTGGTTTGTGCGTTCTCCAGATGGATCGAGGCCTATCCTCTTAAGGATAACACTGCCCTGTCCACAGCAAAAATCCTGCTGAAGGAATACTTTCCTCGGTACGGAATGCCACGGATTGTATGGTCGGATAATGGAAGTGAGTTTGTGGGAAGTGTAATGCAGAGTGTGTGCAAGGGTCTTGGAATTCGTCAAAAATTCCATAGCGCTAATCATCCACAGGCAGCGGGTTTGGTTGAAGGGTACAATGGTACCCTAAAACTAAAACTCGCCAAGATCCAGGCTACGACTGGTCTATCATGGCCTGATGCCTTGCCTCTGGCTCTCCTATCGACCAGAGCGACCGTGCACTCTCGAGTAGGGCTTAGCCCATATGAGATTGTGTTCGGCCGCCCTGCGAATATTTGGGGGGTCCCGAGACCAAGGGCTTTTGATAGTCTTGAGTATCCAATGTTAATTGATTACCTGCATGATTTGACCACTAAACTACGGTTAATCCATCAACAGGTCTTTGAAGCTCTACCGGCGCAGACAGAGGGCCCTGGACACCAGCTCCGGCCAGGAGACTGGGTTGTTACCCGAAATTTTGGTCGGAAGCGTAACTTGGAGCCAAGATTTGTAGGACCCTTTCAAGTCTTATTGACGACGAGGACTGCGGTTCGACTGGAGGGCCGGAAGAATTGGGTACACGCCAGCCATACGAAAAAGGTACCGATCCCCTTACCAACGGATGGTTGGGTGAGGACTGGGATTTCGGCAACAGAAACTGAGACTCCTTTGCGATTTGTGCCGTTTAGCGACGCTCAACCTGTGGGGAATGATTTGTCATTGCCAAACCCACATGTGGAGTCATCGGTAGCAGAGAGCCCAAGGTCTGACTCGTTGTCCACTTCATCGAATACTGTTGCGCCAGCTGAACAATTGTTTGTAGAGCAAACTCGACCTGGAAGAAGTCGATACTTTCTTCGTTCAAGGACTAATAAAAATTAGTTGTATATTTGCTTTGGATGTTATGAACATTATGGACAATTATATCCTTTCTTTTTGAGTTTTTATGTGCTGTCCCACGGCTAAGAGATTTGTAATCTGAACTTTTCGAGGAAACCTCTCCATCCGGGTCACCGTAGGGCCGTGCGGGTACTCCTTTCTGTTTAGCAGGTTTCTGACGCTAGGTCGGTTACTTTTGTCGATTCCTGGGAACTCCTGGGGATTGATAATCGCTACTCAGAACGAAGTGCGTCAAGTACGTCACGGACGGTTTGTAGAGGATGGTATTCTCTAAGCTGTTGGAAGTAGAAAGGATGTCGGCGCAGAGATCAGAATTAAGAAGAGTTGTATGTACAAAATGCTTTTTGTTTCAGGTGTTCCTATTGTTCCTGACCGTATCTATGTTATTGGTGGGTGGAGTGTATTTTGGAGTACAGTTGTTATTACCTTCTGTTTCACCTACCTCTTCTCCTAAACTGAGCTCCCTCACCACTGTTTCCCCACATTCTTTTCATCCCCTGCCTCAACATGAACAGGTTAGGCGTGCGGAATTTATGAATAACTCCTTCGTTCAACTTCTACATCAGCATCAGTTGGTGATGAATACTACCAATTGTTGGGTGTGTGGGTTAATGCCACATACCATGGATAGGGGTATTCCATATTTGGTCCTTCCTTACAGCTCCCAGGGTTCGGCTCGAGCATTCCAAACTATGTTCCGTAGTGCACTAGATTCCTACCCCAGTCGAGAGCCACGTTCTGCCAATTTTGGTCCTGGGCCGTATCACAAACTTTTGGCGATAGCGATAGCGGATTTAGATAGAGATGTTTTTGATGCATCGCTTATCCCAAATGAAGAGGTACAGGCTTATAAGGATCTGAGCGAGGCTGAGTATAGTACGTCAGTGGGTGATAGACAGCTTAAGAGCTCGTCCCCAATATGGATTGTACCACACCTCGGTAATTTCTGCTTGAAAGGTCTGGGTCGAAATCCGAGAGCACAACTTGGGAACAGTGCTTGCACTGACACGTATGTTCTGCCGATGCTCTCCTCCCCTGTTTTTCTGACCGCTAAGGGCACTTATTTTGTATGTTATGAACGCGCATATACATGGTTACCCCGTGATTTTTCGGGTACCTGTTATATTGCGAATCTTTTACCACCGACTTTCACAGTTGCCTCAGATTATCACAAGACTAGAGTTGTGAGAGGCGTTATTAGCAAAGAGGATACTGCTGGTCAAGAAGCAGGAGACTTCTTTAAGGGTTTCTTGCCATTTTGGGAACCTATGGTTAATAGTAGGAACCTAAGACAGCTGACACGTGTAGTAGAGTCGACTGCTAATATTACTGCAAGTGCCCTTGGTAATCTCACAGCTGAACTTCAGGCGGATAGACTCATGATGTTGCAGAACCGTATGGTTCTAGATGTTGTTCTCGCAGATAGAGGTGGTGTGTGCAAAGTTATCCATTCGAGTTGTTGCATTTTTATTCCTGACAATGCTCCAACTGTCTACCAAGCCATCTCGAAGTTGCACAAGATCTCCGAGTCCATACACGTGGACGAAGGTAATTGGACGCTTCTGGGATGGTTTTGGGGCCTGATGTCAACTTGGGGTTGGAAGATTCTGATGATCGTAGGAGTTGTTGTAACGTTTCTGTTCACGTGTTGTCTTTGTGTACAGTGTGGTCCTGCCTTATGTGGCCTATGTGCTACAACGTGTATAAGACGACCATCTGTTACCAAGGAGACGTTGATGAATAGAATGATGTTCCAGCAGCAATTGAACGATCTGATGAATATTGAAATAGATTCCGATCTTGACTAGTGCTTGCCTACATGAGGGCAAAAGGAGCGTCTGAGGTTCCGTGTGGGACGGAACGACACTTTTTGGGTGGTGACGAATATGGGTGAGTTGGGTATCTACGAACCGCAAATGACGAGTATAGTGGGTGTACGCAGTTTCGCTACGCAACCACGTATGGTTCGTCTGATTTTTGGGTTTGTTCATCTGACCCCTCGGGTTCCATTTTAGATACGGCATCCATTTTGTTTCTTGCCCTCAAGTAGCCAGCGAACGGACTTCGTCCGCTTCGTGACCCTGGGACTCCCAAGCCTACACGAGGGACATGTGTTCTTTGGAGTATGACTTTTATGACGAGGGGAACGACACGACGAAGGCAGATGGCCTCGCTCAAGGCTCATCTTGCCGTGCTGGTCTATTGTTTCAGCCATGCATACATTAGACACGGTGTCTCTGATCCCGTTATCAAGTTCCCTTTATTACTCCTAACACTCTTCTCTAATCTGTTGTGCATCCTTGTCCTTTCTTTGCATCTGTTCTTGCCCCTTCTCCTAATGTGTTTACGATCAGGATGGAATGTGTTTTATTGCAGAGAAGATATGTTTTTACAGTTGGGAACTGGCAATACTGTTGTAATTATGTTCCGGCCTCCTGAAACATGAACGCGACCCTTTTGAAGTTTATTATGGGAACTGAGTTGTAATCTTTGTTCACTATACTGTTCTATGGGAAAAACGTGTATAAAAGGAGCGATCCACTTTTGCAAATTGAAGCAGTCTCCGAGAACCTACACGCTGTGTACTTCTTGTGACCTCTGTATCCCTGCAGTAAATAAACGCTATCTCTGACGTCGCTGGAAGTGTCCAGTGTCTCTGTGTTTGGTACGCCAGAACAGGTAACCCGCGAAGGTTTCAGGTGTTGTTCCCTGGCACCGCTGGGTCTTAGAAAAACCCAGTCCTTCAGGGGGAGCCTTGATCTGTTAATATCTCCTTGGGAAATCCGACGTGTGAAAACAAATCTAACATACATGTTGCTATCGCTGAGGTGGTCGGGGACCGTAAGGGAAACGCTTTGGGGTATTTAGTGGCGTAGTCCACGACTACTAGGGCGTATATGTGTCCTTTTCGGGTTCTTGGGAGGAGCCCGATCAGATCCAACCCAATGCGGGTGAATGGGGTCCCAATCACTGGTAGTGGCTGCAAGGGGACAGCCGGGGGTTTATAGACACTCTGTCTTTGACATGTCTCACATCGGTGGCAATAACTTTTCAGGTCTCGATACACCCCCGGCCAATAGAAGTGTCTCAGTACGGCTTGTGTCGTTTTCTCTGTTCCCAGATGTCCTGCCGTTAAGTGGTAGTCGGCTTAAAACAGTATCTGTTCCCTAAACTCAAAGGAGACCAACAGTTGTGGTTCCGACGTAGGATCTTTGATACGATATAGCAACCCTTCCTTCACTACAAAGTAGGGAGGAGGAGGAGGGTTCTGGTTGGGTGTCACCGCGGAGTCCCAAGCATGCTTAAGGGTCTTATCGTTTGCTTGTGAAAACCTAAAACTTTTATCCAGTAACCATGGTTTGGGATTAGCCAAGGCCGGTACCGCTCGTGTGCCTATCTCTTGGTTAGGAGGGGTCTGCGTTGTGTTGTTTTTGGCTATACTCTGGAATATTGCTAGGAACTGTGTGTTATCCGTCCCTATGATCATGTCCTCTGGTAACTTACCCATGACACCCACCCCGAGAGTGCAGGGGGCCCACCCTGTTACTGTTAGTGTCACAGTGGTTACGGGGTATGTTTTTATATCCCCATGAACACATCGGATGTGTACCAATGCACCCGGGATGATGTCTCGGGGTTGTATGAGGTCCTTTTGGATAACCGACTGTTTACAGCCGGAGTCTAACAAGGCTCGTATGTCTTGTCCGTTTATCCTAACACTTACATGGAAGGCAGGTCCCATCTCCGCTGTATATAGCACGGCTTTTGGGACATATCCAATATCCATGGGTTCTTCCGCTGTTTTGGTGTGGGGGCAAACCCTCGCTATATGTCCCCAATCCCCACAATCAAAACACTGGGGTCCCTTTGGATGTAGCGGCTCTGCTGGCTTTGGTCGGTTCCTGGGAGGTTCTGGTATGCGTCGGCCGGTTGGTCTTACGAACTTCCCTGGAAGCGGTCGAAACATCCTTTCTGGATCCCCGGTATTGGTTTTCGGCTGGGCTCTGGCGAATGTTGCTGCCATCTCCATGGCTTCCTTGGTGCTCAGACTGGCGTGTTGACGGAGCCACCTTTGTGTGGAATATGGCAGAGCTTCTAGGAATTGTTCTAAATATATCTTATCTAAGATTTCCTCCTTGGAGCACTCATCCGGCCTTAGCCACTTGTCGGCGGCAAACTTTAAGCGGTAGAACAGGGTTTTCGGGTTTTCTCCGGGGTGCCCTTTGTCTTTCCTGAAACGTACACGATACGCTTCTTCGTCCAGGCCGAGGTGGTCTAGGATGATCCTTTTTATCTCTCCGTAGGACGTATTGCCCGTTAGGTTGGCGACTTGATAGGCCGCTTGAGCCTCTCCGGTTAGTAAAGGGGCGAGGAAGAAGGGCCATTTCTCAGGTTGCCAGTTGCAGGCTCTTGCTGCTCGTTCAAAGTTGGTGAAGTATGCGTCCGGGTCCTCTCCGTGCACATACTTCTGTAGTGCGACCCCCGCTGGACCATGTGTGGAGGCACGAGGTAATGGATGGGAGCCTGCTGCTTGCTCGGTTGCCAACTTGTGTAGTCCCTCAAAATGTGCGGTCATGGTATTTGAGAATACCTCGCGGTCTGCTTGCGCAGAAGTGAGCTGTGGCTCCAAGGCCCATCCCAATTTGTCCTGGGCCTGCACAATGTGTTGAATTAAGGCGTCCATTTCGTCTAATGGACAGGTGCCTGCATTCTCCACCACTTGTCACTGTGCTTCGGCACGGGGATCGTAGTTCGCCAGTAAGTAGGACTAGTTTTTCTTTTTTTATACTGCTTTATTTGTAATTTCAACTTTGGGTTTGTACGTGGAACAGAAAATCCAAAGTCCCAGTCAGACTAACGAAAGTTCCAATCCCGATCTGTATGGGTATGTAGGGATGTTCTTGCTCCACTTCAGTAGGGTCGTAGTATTCGTCTCCGGACTTGGGGTCTCCCCTGGGTATTCCTCACTCTTCGTGGAGCATCCCCCTCGATCAGGCAGGGTCAGGCAGGAACTCCCCACAAGCAAAACAAAAGGATAGGGTCAGTTTCTTGTACTACACTCCTATTACGGGGCCCAAGGGTAGGTAGTGAGGGGAAATTGGATCACCACAGTGTCGTTGATCTCAGCGCTAGATATGGGGAGTGCTCGTGTGTGGCTGTACGTCAAAAGGGCATGACTACGGGGCTAACGTTTTTCTTTCGCACCCCAAGCCGGCCTCCCGGCCCAACCCACTACGCGGCTTAGTAACTGTGATAGCCACACCTCTCCAGAGGTGTGGCTGGGTGATACGCCGGACCGTTGGCCTCGTGGCTCTCCTTCCACTTGTCGAAGTCTGCCAGGGGTTGTTCGCTGTTCGAGTTCCTCAGCTCCTCGTCTGTTTCCATTCGCGTCTGCTTCTTTCTCCCTCGCTTCCGGGTTTCCCGGCTCTCTTGGTTCTCCTCCCCTTTTTCTGCTGACACTTCCTTCACTGATAGGTTCCGTTTCTGCGTCATCATCCGAGGGGGCGTTGTCTCTGACGGTAGACGGCCAGTTAAAGGGGACACCGCTTCTTGAGTTCTCCTCCGTTATCCATTCGTCTTGGGCCATATATCTCGGACTTGCCTGTGATAAGGGAGACATGTCAATTCTTTCAAAGGTAGGAGACCACCAGTTCTCGTGTCCCCCTGGTTCCTCGTGAGGTGGTTGTCGGGGTCCCTGGGCGTCCCGGTGACAGCCAACTACATTCGCGCATAGCTAAAACGTCTTATGTTCTGCAGTTGATTCTTTGATTGACCTAGGAAGGTCTTATAACATACAAATGCTATGAGCCATTTAGCTATTTCATTTTGCTCTTGATAACATAAGGGTTGTTGTTACTGTGTTATCAATACTTACCTGTGTATGGATACTATTTTTTCTAAAGGTGGTATTAACAATGTAAATAATGCTAATTTGTATAAGAGTGCATTACCATCTTGCACACAATGCTTGCCTCTCTTTAAATTTAAATGTATAAATATGGGTTTCATAGATGTATTCCCTTTTACACTATGAGAATACAGCCACACACTACGAAGTTTGCGCTCCCGGTTCGATACAGAGCTTAGGTTTGTCCCACTGATGACCGCATTTTCAAGACGAGCTGGAGTGACGCAACCTCCCTCACCATTCCCTATGTGTCATGTCCTTTAGGTCAGTGGTGTAACAAAACCATAGGGGGCCCCCTGCAAGGCACAGAGAAGGGGCCTCCTCATACAATCAACTTGCCAACCATTATGTACGAGTACCTCAAAACCTGCAACCCATACCAGATATATCACCAGGAGTGTTAGTGCACATTCCTATGGTGACCAAGCTATACCTGGCTGATGAGCATTAACTTGCTTGTGCTCCGGTTCAGAGAGGACCTGGTCTGGCAGCTATGGTTGGATTGTTCCTACTGAAGCAGGGTCAAGACTGATTTGCATACAGCTGGGCCCAAACTGAGGTGGCCTGGTGTACACAATAATAATTAATTGGGATGCGACCGGAGTAAATACTAGTGGGTGAGATTAATTCAAGCATTCCGCCCACCATTTTATTGCACAATGCAGCTCTTTAAAAAAGGGTCTCCAATTAATTATTTTGTGAGGTATGTGCAGAAATTAGTGAAGTCCAATAAACAATTAATGATGCCCAAAGTGTCACCATCAGTACCATCACCCCATGATTAAAAATACCTATTTTCTTTTTTTTCAGTTGCAGTTCTGCATAATACTTTTTCACAGAACAAAAGTCCACATGGTGCAGTGTACCTCATGCGCCTGTGGTAAAGGAATACTGTTCTATTAATGTCGAGTTGCCTAGTAGCTGCAGGACCCAGGAGACCTCCTAGCTTCCCCATTCATAACACCGGGCAATATTACACCTTGTACCATGGTTCCCCTATCTGACAAAATTAATAGTACTGAGAGGGGATTTTGTTTGCATTTGAGGCAGATCACATTGCCATACAAGCTATCACATTGTCATAGTATGTGCATCATGTAAGCAATGCCAGAAGAACAAATTTGAATGACTTTCCTCCAAACACACAGCATAGCTATAAAGAGTATCTAAACTTCCCACTGCCATCCATATGTACACTAAAAAAGTATTGTCAAAGCCAAGGGATCTCATTTAGAATGCCGGAGACAAGCTATTGGCTTTGCCAATTCTTGTTTATAAAGCGCTGTTTGAAAAAAAATAGTTAAACAAAAAAACAACATTTTCAAATACTGGAGGAAAAGCAAACTCATACCTTTATCTATGTCCAAACTGATCACTTAATTCAATATTTTCAATCTTTATAAACAATTTGGTTTATTTTTCAAATACTATTCGCACTGGAAATTCAGAACATATTATTATGGTCTTTTGCACTTAAAACACCTTAAAAAAGAACACTGAGGACTAGTTGCAGGTACTTAAAAGAACATAACAGCTGTCTGAGTCTGTGGTTCAAGAAGTGTCCATCTTTAAAGAAAAAAAGTTTCCCAAGCCTAATTTCTTTCCACATGGCTCCGAACTGGAACAAATTCTCAGGCCAGTTGGTGCTATGCAGCAGCCCAGTGAGATGATTTATGAGGCTCTGGGAGAAGCAACATCTCTAGCAGAGATGGAATGCAGCATCCTGCACCTCCCCAGTATAATAAATGCAACTTGTTGAGAATACAGGGGATACACATAAACCAGCTTCATAAAGCTTTTAGTCAAACACTGGGGAGTAGCCGTTGCTGTGCTTTTACAGAGCAGATGGGAAAGGAGAGGTGGAGTAACATGGAGAGCGTGGGTGGAAGAGATGTGTGGGATAGAGCATGAACACACATACAGTCCCATGGGGTGCTCAGAGGAAAAAAGTAGTTCCTTGATGTAAAGTTGTGGAAGGATACAAATCCTCTAAATAAAAATGAATGTAAAGAAGCAATGGTCCACAGGAGGGAGAATCACAAGAAAAGGAAGGAAAACTATTGCATAAGAAGCAAATATATTAGATTGACAAGAAAGCTTAACAATGATCAGCAGTGGGCTTACTGTAAGTGTTGGTATTCTCCACAACAGATCTGTCGACGACAGTAGGCCCTACCTAAAACTGTGACATGACTCCTTCATGAGAGGAGATTGCCATGCTTTCACAACTTTGCTACTGTTCTAAAATTTCTGCCTTCTCAAAGTACACCTAAACTGTTTTTATGATCTTTACCTTGTAGGTTGAACTAGTCTCTATAGTCTAGTGGGCCCTGAAGCACACACTTATAAGAACTCAGAGTAGCATTAGTTGGTGTAATGTACAGATCCTAGTTTACACACATAGGACAGTAAGTGGGAGTGACTGAGAGTAAGAGTGAGCGTGAGTGAGAAAGAGGGAAAGACAGTGCGAGAGAGAGTGAAAGTGTTTGATTGAGATTAAGTGTGAGTGAGTGAAATGTAAGTGAGCATAAGTAACAGTGTGTGTCTGAGTATGTGACACGTGTGAGTCTGGAGGTACTTTTTGGCTTTAGAGACACCTGTTCAAAATGCTGGTGGATTAGATGCAATTCTTGGCATATATTACACCCATGGCAAAAACTAGAGATGGCAAACTGGGTGTAATTCTTGGAATAAGGGAAACCCATAGTAAAGTTTTAGTGCTGAAATATTGGAAATAATTCTAGGCATAAGGGACATCTGCAGCTAAAGGGTGCACTTGAACATGGGAGGTAATTCTTAGTATAATGGGTACCTGAGGCAAAATGTTGGCACTGGCACACTAGAGGTAATTCGTGGCATACGCAAAATACTGATACTGCATACTGGACATACTTCTTGCCATAAGGGGCATCCAGGGCAACATGCTGGTACACTGAAGATACTTTTGGGTATAAGGGGTACCCCAAGGCAAAATGCTGGCACTGGCAAACCAAAGGTAATTCTTGGAATATGCATGCAGGGGCACCTGTGGCATATGTGGGGAATCCATGATAAAATCCTACCCTGTGATAATGTGGCTAATTATTAGCATAAGTGAGTACTCACTTCCCGTTTTGAAAGAAATTGAGTGAACTCATCAGGAGCTTTGAGCTTCATTAACTTGAGTACTTCTATATTTAATTAAACCTGTTTCAGAACTCATGGCCTTTGAGGAAATTTTTGAGGGTCTTAAAAATAAACTATTTGACCCCATTTTTTTCAAATGTTTCTTGGGAAGAGAACCCCACTTTGGGCACCCTTGGAGAAGTTGGGCCAGCTTGCTTTAATAGCTCGCTGGAATTCAAGGGCATATATTACACCCCACCATTTTTAAAGATCACCATTGTGATTCCCTATTCCGAGTCCACATAATCTTCAAGCACCCCCTACGGCACACAGTGCCACATGAGAAGGGAGGATATTAAGAGGCTGAAAACTGAGAAATGGAAGAAATAAAAACAGAAGGCATGCCTTATTGTAAACGATCATAATTGTTCAGTACAAGTCTCCCTCATACAACAGAAACTGCACAGAAAGCACAGAAAGCAAAGAGAATTATAAGCCTCCACTACAAAACAGATGCAGTACAAAAAGAAAGGATCAATGAAAGCCTTCCTCACAAACAAAGAGAAGTACAACCAGGGATGGAAGGAGAAGGACAAGCCTCTGTCAAAAAAATTGATGCAACACAGGAAGCAAGGAACAGTAGAACCACCCATCATAAAGAATATGCATCATAGGATGCATGAGCAGGACAAATCCTTCCTCACAAAACACGATGGCATAAGCAACAGCTGCACTTAAAATTAGATGTCGGACAGGAAGCAAGCATCAGTGCAAGCCCTCCCATAACAGAAACAGCGTGGCCAGCAGCTGGGCACAATTGTACACATTGGTAGAGGGTTACTCAAGGGGCTGTACACCAAGAGCAAATTAGAGACATTGAGGCATCCCAGCCCACCCATGGCCATGTAAGCCGCTCTCACAAAAACAGGTGATTGATATCAGCAATTACACACCTGCCGAACGAAACGTGTGGACCATGGGCAACAGTGAATGATTGGTGTGCACAGATGCTAAGGGGTGTTCATGTATATGACATCTCCAGCCAGCGGAGGATGTTTAGTGTTATTATTTGGCATTTTTGTAACCCACACTCTATCCAGAAAGGAAAGTGAAAACAATGATTTCTAATCCCACAGACCCCCTCTTAGAAGTCCCACAATGCATAATTATGATAGCTAAAAAGCGAGCACTGGATTGTTAAGACAAGGGGGATCAATTAACAGCTATGTGTGTGTACATATACTATTCCCCGGTGTCATGTGCTAATCTTGAAATTTGATAATTAAACTGCAACACCCTACATACTTATAGTCAATGTTGCATCGCTGCATTGGATTATGGACTTTAAAACAAATGCTTAAGATGAATGTCTGACCGTGTTTCTCTGTGAGCAGTTCTAAGTGGGTTTCAGGGCTAATGGAAAGCTCTAACGTGTATATGTTGAAGAATATTTATTCTAACATTCTGTGCAGTTAGCATCATATTGTGAGCAGGGCCTACCCTTTTAATACAGTAGTCATGCAAAGTTGTTATTGAAGTGTCTTTTAAATTAGAATGCGAAAACACTTACAGAAGTTTTCATAATCTCAATATGCAGGTCATCTAGGAGCATCCGCTTTCACTGGAACTGAACTTCATTAGACTCTACCAGTCCCTTTCCATGAGGCCGTGAAAGCCTCACAGAGGTCCCTGATAGGCCGGTATGAGTGGTGCACTTGACTCTGTGCCCTGTGTCAGCATGCCTGTAGACTTCAAAGATTTCTAGCATCCAGTACCTAAACGGTAACAAAGCACAGCAACAATGCTGCTTTCAGGGACTTCACCTGCGTGCTTTCCCCCAGGAGGTACAATTAGCAATGAAGGGGGCAGAGGCATTCAGATTTACAACTGTTGATAGGTTTGAATGCTGCTTCTGGTCTGTGGCCCTGTTCAGCTCCTGAGAGGCCTCACAGTACAAACTGCTATAATGTTGCAAGGTTTTTCATGCTTTCAGCTCAGTGGAGAACAGGCTTCCACGAGCTGTTCTTTTTTAAGCATTTGCAATCATGAAGGGCCCCTCCGTGGATAGTGAAGCCTGGGGGCCCCCCCACTGCGGGGGTTGCGGGGCCCTGCGTTACGCCCCTGCTGTAGGTCAGTCCCATCATGTACATACCGATTACATAAATTTTGTCCCATCCACACGACATAACAGTCTTATACAGGTGACCTTTTACCTAGTAGCTTACTTCTGTGTCTCCGGTATCGGTCTTGGTACCATATCTTAATCCCTGTACCTGACGTACATAAACATGTCCCCAGGCGTGATAGATTTAGTCTGTATAAGGGTCACCACTTTTTTTCATCCGTGGCCAACAGCCAGCTGTGCATGATCATGTTTGTTTAGAAAAAGATTAGCAGAGATTAGCGAATGTTTTCAAAACATATCGATTCTGGAAAAACTCTGGAGTGACCACTTTAGTATAAAATACCCTCACTCCCCCTTGCAGACACAGAGGAGAATCCCTTCTAGGCTGGACCGAGACTCTACAGGCTGATCCTTCGACAGGCAGAGACCTGACAGCTCTTGCGGGGTGCCATCCTCGACGCAGAAACGGGTTCCTTCATTCAGACCATCAGGTGAGGCGTTAGCACTTTCCCGGGGGGTTCTTGGCTCCATAAGATCTATCCTGACATTTACAATCACATGATTCACCTACATATATAGGTTAGACATACTTAGGTAGGCTACGCATCGTAGGAGTATGACAATGCTATTATTTTATATAATACGCTCTTATTCATCTTATTAGCACTATGGTAGAAATGTATCTGCTATTTACCATATTGGTACTAGGGATCACATTTGTCTGCTCCTGTCTTTTGATTGTCGCAGCTAACATGTTTCATACTAGACTGACGCTTGACCAATAAATAATTATTGAAACCCTTTCAATCGTCATTCTATGTATTCTGAGAAAAGCGATACCAATAGGTGTTCTGTATCAGTGTCTCACATACTTCACATCCAAGAAATGAGGATATATGCCTGAACATACATCAGTGTTTCTTACAGACACCCAACTGAGTCATTTGTGTATTTTATGTTCAATTGTGAAATGTCCTGTGTATTTAATGTTTTTCATGTTTGGTCCACTTTGTCAAATATTTACTTTTGTTAATTTACATGTTACATGACAGTCCTGTGTACTTTCTCAATATATAAATATGTCATTATCTGTGTTGCTCCACGATATATGATTGATATTATGCCATGCTCAATTTAATTTTTATGTCAGTTTGATTTTCTATTTAGTAATAAAATGTGTTGTACCATTTAATTACCAATTCCTACTATATGTATATCATGCACATCAAGGGTAAACTCATTCCAATTAAAAGTTTTGTTGAACACTTTATGGTCAACTAATGGGAATGATGACCTAGAGTCAGCTAAAACACCAATCTTGTGGTCATCTAGGTTAACCCCAGCATTCTCTTCAACAATATTAACCAGTTTGTTTGATGATTCTTTGCAAACCTAGTCACGATGTCAATATCTTCTACAATTTAGGCAAATACATTTACAGGCAGAACATATGGAGCAATATGTTAGATAGTTGGGATTACAACATCTGTAGCATTTCTGTTTGATTGATTCCTCAATATTAGTGATTCTTCAAGAGCATGAGTCTTTGTTTTTGCAACTTTTGTCCATTTTATCTTTATCTCCCACTTCATTCTTTGGTGGTTCGTTGGTTCCTCTCACTTATTTTACTTACTCCACTGTGTGTTTAATACCCTTGGCAATTTTGACTGCCATTTTTAAATCTAGATTTAAAGACAATAGGTTTTCTTGAATCTTGAGTTTAATAGTATACCTTACGTATTGACCCCAAATAATGAATCACATAGGTCCCTAAATTAATGTGTTTTATAAACCTCTTAGTGTAACAATGTAATTAGTAATTTTCTCATTCTTTCCTTAGACTCGACCAAACAAATTATGTCTTTTGAGCACAACAGTAATTGTGTCACCAAAACACTATTCTAACTTTTTGAGCACCGATTGGAACAGCTATATTTGTACATCCCTGTTTTTTCATTAGGAGCATCAAGTGGATTGTTGTTGTGTTTTTTGTTTTACTTAGCCCTCCTTACCTCTGTTTTTCGATGCCCATTATATACTAACTATTCCACCTCAAAATATGGTAGCCCATTCTCTGATGTAGCATCGCAGTCTGAATTACTGCCATGTTTTGGATCAGGGAAAACCTCCACCTATAATAGCACATAGAACCACGGACAGAGATATGATCATTGGACCCCATTTTTAGATTCCAACTACTCTATCATTTGTTGCCAGAACTCTGTACTTTTATAATTATAATTAAAACAAAGCTGGTCTTGCACACTAGTTCCGAACATTGCATCATCCAATCTCTTACTTTCCGAGAGTTTCAATCAATCCAAGTTTTTACATATCATATATCTGGCTAAAAGCATTGAATAGAATGATAATTTAACTTCATTCTGGTCCAATGGCCATATTTCCTTATTACAAACAGCAAACAGGATGAGAGTAGTACTTACCTCAATATTCTGCTCAAGGCAGTTATTAGGATCTTACACCAACTCAGAATGTTAATAAAGGAAGACTGTTAACGGATATGTTTTCATCATCTGTATTCAGTGCATCGCATTTCATGTGGAAACGTTCCTGGTGTACTAGCCAATTTGCTCTTTTTTGGGGGGTAGAATAATAGCTGTGCAACATAAAAAGAATGTTCCTTGTCAGGGTAGCTGGACTGACAATAGCATAAAGAGTATCAAAAGACACTTGCCATAATTGCTTGAGATCATCATCCGGCAAGTGTTCGTCCAAACTCGACACAGTGCAGGCCTCACAAAAAAAGATTTAGCATTTAGCTACTTATTTCATTATTTTCTATTCCAAATGCAATTTGTTCACAAATCCTTCAACATTGTTCTTTGTCCAACTTTGCGCCAATCTCCACAAAATTCTTTGCATATACTTTAAACTGGAGTGGTGACACCTTGTCACTGTATACAGTTGATCCCATGATTTCAATCCTTCACCCCCGCTTTATCTCCCCATCAGTTACGATTTGCAGCCTTCAATGTAAGTATCCTTTACACAGTCTGGTATACCAGGTGAATCCCAAATTGGTGCAAAGTCATTATAATACATAATCTCACATCTAGCCCTGACATTGAACTATGCTCTACCAGCTGCCTCAGGGACCTTACATTTTATTACTTGTTTACCCATTCTTGATTGTATGCAGCTGGATCATAATTTGAAACATTTTGCCTTTACCTGAAGTATATGGTCTACCTAGCAACACTCTGAAGGATTTAGGTTGGAAAG
Source organism: Triturus cristatus (assembly GCF_964204655.1). Lineage (NCBI taxonomy): Eukaryota > Metazoa > Chordata > Amphibia > Caudata > Salamandridae > Triturus > Triturus cristatus. The sequence continues at coordinate 566,689,234 of NC_140593.1, forward strand.
CCCTGTATTATATCAGTGCATCTGGAAGTTGGAGGTCCCCTTTTTTCAGTTTATTTCTTATTTTATTCCAGGCAATCCTTGTACCCCTACAGACCCGAATCAAGCTATCAATGCTGCTCTGAATCCTTTGTAGAACGTTTGAGTTAAAACGTAATGGAAGTTTGCTAATTAAGAGTGTAATGTTTGGGAAAATTTACATTTTTATTAAGTTTACTCTTCCATAAATTGTCATGTGCAGATTTTGCCATTTGTAAGTCGTTTTATTATTTCAAGTGCTACTTTAGCTGGGTTTTCCTTTATGAGGTGCACTTAAATCTCTACGCTTCCTAACTCCCCTAGAAATTGCCTTTTTTTTTACTGTTTTGCGTTATATGGTGACTCCTGCCTTTTCTGAATTTGCTTCTCATGCAGGGGTCTCCAAACCTTTCACCAATAGAAGCTACTTACATTCCATGAAAATTATCCCAAGCAACTAATATTTAGTATAGTGAACACATCTGATCAGATTACATCAGTGACCACACTATGCAGGTTTACAAACAGTAAATATGTCCATGCATCAGGCAGGATTGCCAGCAACAATGTAGAAAAGGCTTTGCTAATTTGGCATGCCTTTTCATGCTAATACATAACAGCCATAACTGCAGTGCTCCTGGCACCACGGTAATAAAGTTAGTAATAGGTCTCCCAATGCCAAATGAATTATCAATCAAAGCAGATTTATATTTATTTTGGAAATTCAACCATTTTTCACCTAACACCAGCTATTGAGTTATACAAAATACACATATTTCCCCCTTAAATACACTCTTTTCAATTTTGGTAGACATGTATTAATTGATCCAAGCAAAAGTTTCTGATTTACTAGGCTAGACTGCACAGAGGAGAGTTCCTTAAAGGTCGTTGGAGAGCTACCAGTAGCTCACAAGCTACAGGTTGGAGAATCCTGTTCTAGTGTCTCAACTTCTATTCCTCTTGACCTCAATTGATAACAGCTCAGCGCCTTGAACGTACATATGCCTTTGTTAGAACTTTTTCTAGTTTTAACATATAGAATGGACCTAAAGATAAAGGTCTCAGGGTCATCTGACTTACTTCTGTTCCTCGGGTCATTGCAGTTTGAGTGACAGTAGAACATAGGCCCGGAACAGACGTGAGCTTGTGTGGGCATTCCCTCATAAACATTCACCCCAAGACACTTGCTAAAATTTGACAGCCTGCAAAAAGAACAGATGATGGACGGAATGCTGAACAAATCAAACAGAGCAACTCAATGAGACGATGAACGGAGCACTGAAACTTTTCAGATACCCACCCCTAGTCCCAAATCTGGGTTAAATCCATCATCATTCTTTAGCTCACTTCCTCAACGCAGTTCAGGCCCAGCCATGTGCAAATCAGTCTTTGAAACTTTTTCCTCATGGAAACAGTCTAGCCCGAACTGCCAAGTCAGGTTTTCCCTGGACCGGAAACAAGCTTCCTGGCACCGGTTTCGGGGTAACACTCTTAATCAGCCAGGCTAGCTTGAATCCAGTGGCAAAGAGAGCAAGGGCCCCATGTCTGGGCATACCCTGCCAACTTAGGGCGAACAAAGCAAAAAAAAGGAGATAATGGATGGAGAGCTGAAACTTTTCAGACACTCACCCCCAGACACAGATCTGGGTTGAATCCATTGTTATTTTTTGCTCACAACACCACCCCAGTTTGGACCATCATGGGAACAGTCCAGCCCGTGCTCACTGTGTCACGTGATTCATGCTAGTCTGCCTGATGAGGGGTGATGCTCCGAAACTGGGCCCAGGATGCTTGTTTTCGGTGCCAGGAGTACCTGTCCTGGCAGTTCAGGTTGGACTCTTCCCATGATGGTGCAGGGTCAAGACTGATTTGCATATGGCTTGATTCAAAGTGGGATGGAGTTATAAGCAAAAGAATTATGGATTAAACCCAGACCTTTGTGACTGGGGGGGGGGGGGGTGAATGTTTGCATTGTTCAGCATTCAGTCCATCATTCGTTCTTTCTGCTCCAGTTTGCCAGCCTTGCATGGCTTCTGGTATTGAGGCCCTTTACTCAGGACTTCGTCACCGATCAGGTACTAGTGCTGAACTCTCAGAGCCATCCCTGCTTCCTCTGCCCCTTCTGCCCATGGCGAAGATTCTTCTCCAAGCTGCCTCTCGCTCTCTGGCAAGGGCAGCAAATACATGGAACCAGGAGTGAAGCTTGGTCAATAAGATTGGGGGGTTGTGAGCTTCAGATTTCCCAACAATCATGGTGGGATATTTTATAAAACACATATGAGAAGTGTGATATGAGGGAGACTTAAATGAAAGTGGAAAAAAGAGGAGGGCAAATGGTTAGGGGCACTTAAAACAATATTTTTCCTACTAATCAGTATTTTGTAAGGCCTTCGAAACAGATGAGGAAGTGTGTGTGTGTTTTTGTCAGTGTGGGCATGTAAAAATCCCAGGTGAAATCCAATAGACACTACACCATACACGACCAAAAACACCTGTACCCAACTATTTACAACCAGATACATTTTTTAGGTGAGATGTAACACCCCAAAACGCCCACCTCTACCCCTGAAGCTAGCTACGCCCTTGCAGGTAACCATGCTGCAGTTTCCAACTGGAGCAGTGGCAGGCTGCTCATAGAGTCGAGCCAGGGCAATATCCTCAAATGTGCCATTGAACCTTCTGTTGAATGTAGTAAGTTAATATAGAAAGTAACTAAAAAGTCCTAACTACAGTGAAACCATCTTTCAATTAGCTATTGAGAGGGGTCTCCATGCTTAGGATGGAGGCTGCAGCAGTGTCTCAACCTGCCACCATGTTCCCCTTCATATGAGTATCAGGTAGATTGTCATGAACATGTTTTACTTGTTGAGTTTTATAGAAAATGTGTTGTTAACTGTGGGGGTATACATTTTCCTACACCGTAAATCACCCCATTAGTCTCTGATCTTCCTGTATCTTACTATAGGCAATGTATTCTGTAATTTAACATTTTCTCAAGTGGGTGAACTGGGGAATGCTTAGAATGTGGCTGCAATGGCTCTCAACACTCACAGACCACTCAGACACTTACACAACTGCTCACAGATGCACTTAGACACTCACCTAGCCACTCATGGACCCACTCAGATGCTCACACACCCACTCACAGATGCACTCTGAAACTCAAGCAGCCACTCACCGACCCACTCTAAGACACAGGCACCCACTCACACACCAACCCAGACACTCACACACCCACTCACAGACCAATTCAGACACCCATGCTCCCACCCACAAAAACACTCAAACCCACTTACAGACTCACTCAGAGACTTGCACCCACTCACAGACCCACTCAGACACTCATGCACCCACTAACAGACCTACTCAGATACTCACACACCCACTCACTGACCCATTCAGCCACTCATGCACCCACTCACTGACCGACTCCAAAAATCATGCACCCATTCACAGACTCATTTACACATTCAAACACTGACTCACAAACTCACTCAGACACTCACACAGCCACTCACGTACCCACTTACATACCCACTAATAGACCTACTCATTCACAGACGCACTCAGAGACTGATTCACCTACTCACATATGTACATAGGGACGTATGTAGCCACTCACAGACCCACTCAGATCCTCATGCACTCACTCACACACCCACTCATACACTCATGCACCCATTCACTCAAAGACTCACACACTTACTAACAGACCACTAAGATAGTTATGCACTTACAGACTCACTGAGATACACATCTACTGTGAGACTCACTCACACACTCACACCTATTCACGTACCCACTCAGATACTCACAAACCTACTCAGATGCTCATGCAACCACTCACAGACCCACTCAGACACTCACACACCCACTCACAGACCCATATAGACACTCACATACTTACTCACAGATCCATACTGATCTCACCCCACTCAAACTCTCATGCATCCACTCACAGACCCACTCAAATATTCACACACACTCACAACCCACTCAAACATTCATGCATCTAGTCACACACCCACTCAGACACTCATTCACCCACTCACAGACTCATTCAGACACTTATGGCACCACTCACAGACCCACTCAGACACTCATGCATCCAGTCACATATCTACTCAGACACTCATAGACCCACTCAAACACCCATTCAGACACTCATGCACTGACTTACAGATCTACACAAACACTCACACGCCCACTCACACCCCCACTCAGATACTCATGGACCCACTCACAGATCCATTCAGATACTCACATATCTACTCACAGACTGAAACACTCAGACACTCATAGACTCAGACACTTATGCAGCCACTCACAGACCCACTCATGCATTCACTCACACATCCACACAAACACTCAGACTCCTAGTCATAGACCCACTCAGACAAGCATGCACCCACTCACAGACCTACTCAGATACTCATGAACCTACTCATAGACCCACTCACACCCCCACTCAGACACTCACAAACCCAGACACAGACCCACTCAGATACTCACACACCTACTCACAGACCCATGCAGCCAGTCAGACACCCACTCAATCATGCACCCACTCACTCACCCACTCAGACACTCATGTACCCACTCACAGACACATCCAGACAAATATGCAACCACTCACAGACCCACTCACACACTCACCATCCACTCACACACCTTCTCAGTCACACACCCACTCACAGGCACACTCACATAGTAACTCACCCACTCACAGACCTACACAGACAATCATGCATCCACTCACAGGCCAACTCAGACACTCACGCACCCACTGACAGATTCAACCAGCCACTCACAGACCCACTCAGAGACTCATGTACCCCCTCACTGACCCACTTAGACACTCATTCAGCCACTTGCAGACCCACTGAGACATTCACGTACCCACTCACAGGCCGATTGACACACTACCATACACACTCACAGACCCCCAGAGACAATTTTATTCTAATTCAAAGACCTACTCAGACACTTAATCAGTCACTCAGAGACCCACTCTAGCACGTACACATCTATTCACAGATGCACTCAAACATTTATACACCTACTCACACAGGCATTGCTAGGAGTCAATGACAGAGTCACAAATCCTAAATGTGCTGTTGTGTATTGGATGTGTGCTTTTAGTTTGTAGTTTTGCAAAAAGGGATCTAAAAAGAAAATTAGCTAGTGGGTTAGAAGAAGGGTGGCTCTTAGAAGAGCCTTTGTGTTTATTGTGTGTAGATGATAACTACACATAAAACTGAATGCAGTCTTTCAAGTTGTTAAGGAACAACCTGTTACCTTTCTCTGTGAAATGAACTGCCATCACTTCTATATATACCCTCCATGACAAAGCGTAAATTGTTGTTGTAGATAGAGCCCATGTTTTGGTCTCCGAAGAATGCAGAAACAGTTTTATTGACATGTTTCCTGGCTTTTTCTATATATGGTGAGAATTTGTTTGACCACATCTACTTCTGTCTTTGGCAAATGCTGGAAAACACCAAGGCACTTTGAGGGAAAAGGGTCATTAATTGACCAAAGGTAGCCTTCATTCGGATTTCCAGTCTTACCCCAAAGTGTGCCTAGGTCATTTCCACCATAGTGAACAATCATGAGGTCTGGATGATGACAATCACAATGCTTTCAACCAAAGCCAGCAATTGATGCTACTTTAACCCTCTTTGGCTATCCCAAGTAATGTCCACATTAGGCAAACCCAAGTCCTTATCAATATCGCTCTTTTGAGATCACTCTCTGGCCCAAAACACAATGATATGACCCATAAACCACTCCCTAACCATTTTAAAGGCAACGAGGAGTAGCACCGAGTAGAAAGCTGGTGCTCAATTAGACCGTTTTGAAAATGAAAAGGCAGTTAAAATGGAAGACAAGACCTGCTTCAAATAAACACACATAGAGTGGATGTTGTAAATATGCTGGTAGCTAAAATTAGGTAGTGATTTTGAAGGAAAAGTAAGTAGATCTGTGATTGGCTCTGGAGAAATGTAAAACATGTTATGCTATTTTGGATAAGCTTATATTTCCAAACAGTCAACCACCCCTGCTATAGTTGAACTTGAAGCTAGTATGGTGCTGACAGAAAGTATTGTCAAGAGAGTGTTCCAAAGGGGCTTGCTTTATAAACTGAGCTAAATCAGGGTGGAGAGAAGGGTTCTAATTGGACTGTACTTTCAAAGTTGAAAGGAGAGTAGTTTAGAGACATTGCTTATTAAGAAATACACATTTTCTAAATCACTACTGTCTTATAAGGTAAAATGTAGATACAAAGTCATAGTAGTATAATGTTGAATACTTTACAAGAGACTAAGGGCCTTATGTAGGTGGGCTTGCATTTACCACTTCATAAATACCGATTCATACCGATTCGGTATTTATGAAGTGGTAAATGCTATGTAGGTAATGAGTCGGTAATTATTACCGATTCGTTAAAATTCGGTAATTACCGAATCGGTATTTACCGATTCGGTAATGGGGGGAACACATGCAAGGGTGGCAGGGTGTCACAATGACACCCTGTTGCACCCCTGAAACGGCCATGTGTGCACATGTGGCACACATACATGCCCTAAGGGCATGTATGTCTGCCACATTGCACACTTGTAGGCGCTTTGAAATGCATTTCCACATCCATTCTTCATTTACCACCAACTATTAGTTGGTGGTAAATACCGACTCCGAACATCACCCACACACTCCCCCTACATCTCATTTCTGTATTCGGAATTTACCGAATCGGTAAAATTACCGAATCGGTAAAATTACCGAATCGGTAAATTCCGAATACAGAAATTGTCCCCCTACATACCAAAAGCCTAAATACCGGTCGGTAACGGTATAATTACCGAAAATCGGCCGTTACCGACTGGTATTTGGCTACCTACATGAGGCCCTAAGGGCCATATGTAGGTAGCTAAATACCGGTCGGTAACGGCCGAAAATCGGTAAATATCCAGTTATCGACCGGTATTTAGGCAATTGAGATGTAGGAGTCCAAAAAGAAGGATTCGGTAAATATGAATCTGTAAATACCGATTCACCTTTACCGAATCCAAATTTACTGAATCATAATTACCGAATTCATATTTACCGAATCGGAAAATATGAAATGGTAAAACGAGAAAAGAGATGTAGGTAAATTCGGTATTTACGAATTCCATGAAATTTGGTATTTAAGAGTCGGTAATTAACACAGAGTGAAATCAGGTAGTAATCAGCCACAGTGCATATAAGCAATCCCAAAATGCAACAGCGTGAACACCATGGCGGCTCTGTATGTGATTGCAAGGCGCCTACGTCTACAGGCAGCAGGTCTGCAGATTTGGAGACGGGAGGAGCGCATTTACAGACAGCGCATCACACTCTTTCAACAGATTGAGGCTGAGATACATGAAAGGTACAGGCTACACCCCCAAACCATCATGGACCTGATAAGGGACCTGCACCCAATCCTGGACCAACCAACAACAAGGGCGCATGCCATACCACCACATGTGCAGGTGCTCTGTAGCCTACATCTACTCGCATCTGGCAGTTACCAGGGGGTGATAGCTGCGGTAGGCGGGGTATCCCAGAGTTGCCTGTCCCGTTTCTTCAGGAAGTTCCTGGATGAAGAATACCTGCTAGGTAAATCACTGTGACACTCCCTAATACTTATCGCAAATGAATGTGTATTGAGGCATGTGACTAATAGTACTCTCTCACTCACCTAGGCGACAGTGCATATGCCGTGCGGTCATTCATCCTCACTCCCTACCTACACCCATCAACCCTGAGTGAAAGACGATATAATGTGGCACACAAATCAACACGCAACGTGGTGGAGCGCACGTTTGGACTATTGAAAAGCAGGTTCCGCTGCCTCCACAAAAGCGGAGGCGCACGCCAGTACACACCCATCATCTGCTGCAAGATCATTGCCACTTGTGCAATGCTGCACAACCTTGCCACGAAGACAGGTACAGAGGTGGAAATAACAGATTTTGAGGACAATGATGATGAGTCTGCACAGCCAGAGCCCAACGCAGCAGGAGTGGCAACAGCAACAGATGGGAGAGAGAGACGGGCAGAGATCACATGCAACTATTTCTAAGTAAGTAAGGGGACACAGCCAGTAGTTGTATGCCATGACGTAGTTTTAATCATGCGGCACTACGCCACAACACAACGGCTAAAGTGGCCTATCAATTTTGTGAAATCAATAGATGTAAGTCAAGGGTTACTTCACCCAACTGTGTCCTGCAATTGTGTGCAGCATCAGTGTCTGCGCCCACGCACCACAGTGCGGGATGCCAGTGATTGGCTGTCCTCACTGGCTGTGGGACCAGTGGCAGCCCCATGCCGTCTGTTGCTCCTCCGTGTGGCTGTGACAGGGGGGGTAATGCTGCTCCTACTGGTGGTGTCCTCGCTGTCCCCAGCATCCACAGCACCAGTTGCGGCAGACTGGCTTGTAAGCAGCACCTCAAGTGCACTGGTCACCCTCACCATCCCCTTGACACATCATTGCTGCAGTGCACAAGCCCCTCCTGCATTGCCACGGAGCGCCTGCAGAGCAGCAAAGTGGCAGTCGCCAGCCGGTTCACTGCCCTTGTGTGGTGATCTGTTTTCTGCCTCTCCCTTCGCCGTGCTCCTCTGTCCTCATCCATCCTTGTGCACAGCAGCATGACGGACTGGGACATGTCCCGCATGCCCGCAGCCATCTCCCTCATGCCCTCAGCCATTGCGCTTATGCCCCTGTCAATGTTGCCCATTGTGTCATTGAGGCCCTTCATTTGGCGCTGTGCTGACAAGATTGCCTTGCCTTGACCATGGTGGCCTCCAGCCCTAAGAATACCCCATGGCTCTCACCCTGTGGAGGTGGACTGTGCACCCGAGCCCTGCGGCGACGTCTGGCACCTGTGTGTGCTCCCTCAGAGGCGGAGGGCACACCGGCATGGCAACCATCCAGTGGCACACTGGATCTTTCCGCCGCCCTCGAGTATTCTGATGAGGACTCTGACACATGTAATCTGGCAACAGCACGCCTCCTAGACCTGAACAATGCAGGTGGTGTCGATGCGGGTGAGGCCAGCAGGAGTGGCGATGCTGGATGTGGTGGCGAGGCTGGCTGTGGTGGCGTTGCTGGCTGTGGTGGTGAGGCTGGCTGTGGTGCTGTTGTCTGCCCAGCACTCGTGGTGGCCTTCTCTGAGCTGAACTTACGGGGTGCCCTCTCTCCCTTCTCCTGTGCAGTCCTGCGCGAAGTATCGCCTGCGGACAGAAATTCAACATCAGCTCAGTGTACCTGCAGCCCTGCATTGCTATCATCATAATACATTTCTTACACACTCTCTCATTGTCCTATGCATGCTTATTGCTAATGTGTGTAACATGCCTGGTTGTTCTGTGCAAATCTTGTCATGTTTGGGGTTTCACAGACTACATCTCCCATAATGCATTGCTGGTATGCACTAACACCTGTACTGGAGTGGGATTCTCATTGCCCAATTGGGGATTTGGGATAGGGGTAGGGGGGGCACAATGCTGTGCATGCGTCTTACCTTGTTTGGCGGCGGCTCTGGCAGAGCTGTCTGCATCCCCAATCCCCACAACACTTTCGGGGGTCAATTGTAGACTCCACGAGCTCCTCCAGTTCTGTCAGGGCAGGTGCCCTGTTCCTTCCTCCTCCTGTCCGGCTGGCCTCTTTCTTCAGTTCAGCCATCTTCCTCTTTGTGATGATACGGATGTCGTACCACCGCTTCTTCAGCACATCAATGTCCCGGGGGTCACTCCCATGGCATTTACCTGCTCCTGGATTCCCAGCCAGATCTCTCTTTTCTCAGATTCAGCCACTTGCAGGGACTGATTTACGAACAGCTTATGGTGCTGCTTCACCACCTCCTCCACAAGTACCTGCAGTTCCTTTGGGCTGAATTTTAGTTTCCCCTTCCTTTCCCCTCCATCTCTCTCTGTGTCCTGGCTGGCCATTGTGTCAGTTTCTTGTGCAAATTCAGCCACTGGCTCTGTTGCTCTCCTCTGCACTCCCAGCCTCTTCAGAGTCTGCGGATTGTGTGCACCTGCCTGGGTGTGGCCACTTCCTGGTTGGGTGGGGTTGGGTTTGCACAGGATTGGCTGATTTCTCAAGTGATGTAAATTTGAAATTCCGAATCGGTAAGATCCGATTCGGTAATTACCGATTCGGTAAATACCAATTCGGTATTTACAGATTCGGTAAATACCGGTTCGAAACTCCGGTATTGTGGAATCGGTATTCATTTACTGAATTTTACCGATTCGGTAATTGTTACCGAACTATTTGGTACATAGCAAATACCGATTTCTATATACCGATTCGGTAAAATTCGGCACTTACAGATTGACTCACACACCCACAGGGTACTCCAGCAATAACAGAGGTAGTTACACACACAGTTATATACCCTAACTCTCAGTAATAGATCCAGTAAGTAAGTAATATATACAGCCAGTTACATACACATATACAGATCCATTGAGACAGTAAGACAACTAGTCATATAGCAACATAGTTGCTTACACATCCAGTGACTCATCCAGAGAGGGACTTATACACGTTTTTAGATATGTACTGATACTCCTAGTCACCCATCAAGACAAGCGGCCTTTAAACATGTTGTCACATGGGACACCCTCTATGGAAAAGGAGGCACGATAATCTGAGGTCTCGGTTTATGGTTCTTTATTATTCCACGATAGAAGGCACAAGGTAAACAGAGGAGATCGCGTCTTCCTTCTTGGCTCGTCTTCTCTTGGGGCGCTTTCCACGGAGCTTAGGTGTTCGTCCGACTCTCCCGGGAGATAGACCGAGGGAAACAAAAAGAACACGGGAACACACAAGTGTGAGATGGAGGAGCTTTGTATGGATCTGAGGCAGGGTAAGGGGAGTGAAGGGTCACCGGGGCTGCCACCACGTAGAATTCACACCACAAAAGCAATAGAGGTCTCGTAGGTGAAGGTGCAGGGAACAGGGTGAAAAAAAAACGTACTCTGTGTCCCACACGTGCCCACCCCTCTGTAACCTCCCCAACTCAATCCTACCCCGTCCCTCCCCGTGAAAAAGTAAAACCCAGGACTCAGTCCCGTACCTTTCCCAGCCACGCTCCTCCGGGAACGTGGCGGGGCGAGTCGCGTTTACGTTGGCCTCCTGGCTGCTTCGGATCCTTGACCACGTCCTCTCCGAATCCTCCGCTCGTCTTCTCGCCGTCTCCACCGCTTCGCTGTTCTCGCTTTCCGTCTCTCTCTCCACTCCTGCTTCCTCCGCCGGCTTTCGCGCCGTGGTCCTCTTCCGGGTTCTCTTTACAGGCAAATACGTCCCGTGATTGGAGGGTTGCCGCTGACGTCGGTCTCACAGACTCCTCCTCCAGGGAAGTCCAATCTGGATTAAAGGGGCCGCTCTCATCCTGCGACCGAGGTGGAAATGAATAGCCGTTATCATCTCCCGTTTGCTCCGCCTTCAGAGTGACCCCCTGACAATTCCGTCCCCCAAGTGTACCCCGCTCGGGGGAACAAGGGAAACGGGAGAGAAAGTCAGCATTACCCTGTTGAACCCCTTTTCGATGTCTGACATCAATTTGGAAAGGCTGTAAGGCCAGGAACCAGCGGAGAATACGTTCATTATGGCCACGGTTCCTTTGTAGCCATGTGAGGGGAGCGTGGTCGGTATATAGTATGAAGGGCCTACCCTCTAAATAGTATCTCAGCTTTTCAACCCCCCCACTTAACCGCGAGACACTCCTTCTCTATGGTGGAATATGCTTGTTCTCTGGGGAATAACTTTCGGCTGAGATAAAGAAGGGGCCGTTCATGGCCATTCTTGTCCGGCTCTGACAAGACCACCCATATCCCGATACCGGAGGCGTCGGTCTGTAAAATGAAGGTGTTGTTAAAGTCAGGGGTCACGAGTACAGGGGAGGTTGTCAGTGCGTCTTTTAGTGCTTGAAAGACTTGGGATTCCCTATCGGTGGGGGCTTGCAGTCTAGGGGACGTGTGAGTCTTGCGGAGGAGGTCTGTAAGTGGCCCGGCTAAAGTAGCGAAGTGGGCAATAAATCTGCGGTAGTAACCGACTAGGCCCAAAAACGCTCTTAAGTCCCTCTTGGTTTTAGGATAGGGAACGGCCTGGATGGCGGTTATTTTCTCAGTCTGGGGAGCGATGTGTCCCTCCCCCAGGAGATACCCCAAATAGCGGACCTTCTGAAAAGCCACCCTTGATTTCTTGGCATTCACATATAACCCAGAACGTCTTAAGCTACCAAGGATATTCCCTAAATGGAGCAAGTGTTCCTCCCAGGTCTTACTGAACACCACAATGTCATCAAGATAAGCCCCCGAATACTGCAGGTGAGGGGCCAGGAGGGTGTCCATGGCCCTTTGAAAGGTAGCCGGGGCTCCATGCAACCCAAAGGGAAGGACGGTAAAGTAGTAGGGACCTGATGGGGTGGAAAAAGCGGTTTTTTCTTGGTCGGCTGGGGCCAGAGGTATCTGCCAATACCCCTTGGTGAGGTCGATGGTGGTTATATATCTGGCCTCACCAAGGCGTTCAATGAGTTCATCCACCCGGCGAAGGGGATAAGCATCTTGTTTGGACACCCGATTCACTGCCCTGAAATCAATACAAAACCGGATGCTTCCGTCCGGTTTGGGTACTAGGACAACCGGAGAACACCAATTGCTGTGAGAGGGGACTATGACACCCGAGGCCAACATCCTCTCGACTTCTTCCTGGAACGCGGCTCGTCGTGCTTCCGGTATCCGATACGGTTTTTGCTTAACCACTACTCCGGGTGGAGTGGGTATGCAGTGTTCTGCTAAAGAAGTCTTCCCTGGCTGGTCAGAAAATACGTTGGAATAGGTTGAGAGGAGGGAACGTAACTCTTCTGCCTGTATCGAGGAGAGGTCAGGATTGATGGGGGTCTCGGTGACTGTATGTGTAAGGGGGCAAACTGTGGACACCGTATGGTCTACAGTCGGAGGGGGTCCTAACCATTTTTTTAATAAATTGATATGATACATTTGGGTCCTATTCCGGGCCATCTGTAGGATGTAGGTGGTTTTCCCTACCTTGCGAACTACCTGGAAAGGACCTTGCCACTCCTTTTTCAATTTGTGGGTGGACGTGGGTAGAAGTACCAACGTCCAGTCACCTACGTTCAGTTCTCTCCACTTAGTACCCCAGTCATAAAAGGTTTTCTGTTTTGTCTGTGCTGCTATTAACTGGGTATGGGCCAGTGTTCACAATTTATGGAGTCTAGTTTGCAATTGTCGTGTGTAATCAAGAAGAGCTTCGGCCTCGTGGAGACCTTCTCGTTCCCAACTGTCCTTAGTGATCTCAAGCAGGGTTCGTGGTTTGCGTCCAAAGAGCAGTTCGAAAGAGGAGGTACCCAAACTAGATTGTTTCTGACTGCGGAGAACAAAGAGCGCTAGGGGTAGTAGTTGATCCCAGTTCTTCCCATCCCCAGACAGAAGTTTTTTCAAGGTAAGTTTTAAACTACCATTATAGCGTTCAACTAGTCCATCGGTCTGGGGATGGTAGACAGAGGTGGTTATGTGTTTGATCTGTAGCTGGTCACAAACTTGTTTTAGGAGACGCGATACAAAGGGGGTGCCCTGATCGGTGACGATGTCCCGGGGAAACCCCATCCTAGAAAAGACCTCTACGAGTCTTTGCGCTATGGCCGCATAGGTGGCGGTTCGCATGGGGAAGGCCTCAGGATGTCTGGTGGCATAGTCGACCAACACCAGAGCATACTGATGTCCGCGTGCTGACTTAGGCAAAGGACCGATGAGGTCCATACCCACTCTGTCAAAGGGGGTACCTATAATGGGTAAGGGGTGTAAGGGCACTGGCGGGGGTATATAGGGATTACGGCGTTGGCAGATTTGGCACTCCTGGCAATACTTTGGGATTTGTGCGTATACCCCCGGCCAAAAAAAATGTTGTAATATAGCCTCTCCTGTTTTTTCTGCCCCTGAGTGGCCCGCCAACAGGTGGGCATGTGCAAAAAACAAGATTTGGTCCCGGAACTCTAAGGGGACCACAAGTTGGGGAACGGCGTCTTGTTTGGAGAGACAATACAGCAGGCCGTTTTTCTCAATGAAAGTGGGAAATGTCTGATTCAAGGGGTTTTGTGGGTCTCTGGCTTTTTGCCAGGCATGGGTGAGGGTGGCATCGTTTAATTGGGCCATCCTGAAGTGGTTATCCCTTGCCCAGGGTTCAGGCGTAAGTAAGACATCATGTTTTGCAGGAGCCAGGGCAGCATGCATTAAGGGAGTAAAACATGGGGTATCTATCCCGATGATTAGGGACTCGGGGAGATTTTCCAATACCCCTACCACGGCCTCCACCTGTACATCTCCCTCAGTGACTAACACCAAGTTAGCCAAAGGGTATTCCTTCACATCCCCATGAATGCAGCGGATGTGGACGGTTTTTCCCGGTAGAAGCCTTGAGGGAGGTACCAGTTCTCTCTTCACGACCGAATGCCTGCACCCAGAATCGAGGACAGCCCTTGCCACCCTCCCCTCAAGAGTCACACTCACATAGAATATCGGCCCTGTTTCTTGGGCAAAGAAGACAGAGCCTGGAGCATAGCTCACGTCCATCGGTTCCTCCTCCTTCTCTCTTTTCTTGCGGCAGTACCGGGCAATATGTCCCCACTCCCCACAGTCATAACATTGGGGGCCTGAGTAGGTCGGGTTCTCCGGGCGGTTTATGCGCGGACGGCTGCTCTCTGGGAGTGTCTCTCGGTCTCTTTTACTGGAGGCCGGCCCTGAGCCCTCGCATAGGAGGTCGCCATCTCCATGGCCTGTTCCAAGGTGAGGCCAGCGTGTTGCTTTAACCAGCGTTGAGTAGAATACGGAAGGGCCTCCAGGAATTGTTCTAAATAAATTTTATTCATGACCTCTTCCATATTGCCTTCATGTGGTTTAAGCCAGAGGTCCGCGGCTTCCTTCAATTTGAAAAATAGAGTCTTGGGTAAGTCACCTGGGACACCACGTTCCTGGCGGAATTTCAGCCTATGGGTCTCATCATCCACCCCGAGTCTATCGAGTACATACTGTTTCACAACAGTATAGGTGGCGGTTCCATCTCGGTTTACCATTTGATATGCCGCTTGGGCTTCACCGGTTAGGAGTGGGGCGAGGTAAAACGGCCATCTATCTCCTGGCCAGGCACTAGCCCTCGCTGCCCTCTCAAAGTTAAAAAAAAATGCCAAGGGGTCGTCTCCCGGCACAAACTTCTGCAGGGGGACCACTGTCCCCGGTGGATGGCTGGCCCTGCTCTGTCCCAGGTTGACCAGGAGCTGGGCATGTCCTTCAGCAAGTTTAAGTAGACTATCGGCTTGATTCTGGATGGCCGAAGTGAATACAGCGCGATCCGCTTCGGCCTGACTGGAGGATTTCTCCACCGCCCACTCGAGTTTGGCTTGGCCCTCCTTCATCTGGTGGATAAGGGCCTCCATCCTGTTTCGGATGCAAAGGGATGTCTCCTATCTGGCTCGCCACTTGTCACATGGGACACCCTCTATGGAAAAGGAGGCACGATAATCTGAGGTCTGGGTTTATGGTTCTTTATTGTTCCACGATAGAAGGCACAAGGTAAACAGAGGAGATCGCGTCTTCCTTCTTGGCTCGTCTTCTCTTGGGGCGCTTTCCACGGAGCTTAGGTGTTCGTCCGACTCTCCCGGGAGATAGACCGATGGAAACAAAAAGAACACGGGAACACACAAGTGTGAGATGGAGGAGCTTTGTATGGATCTGAGGCAGGGTAAGGGGAGTGAAGGGTCACCGGGGCTGCCACCACGTAGAATTCACACCACAAAAGCAATAGAGGTCTCGTAGGTGAAGGTGCAGGGAACAGGGTGAAAAAAAAACGTACTCTGTGTCCCACACGTGCCCACCCCTCTGTGACCTCCCCAACTCAATCCTACCCCGTCCCTCCCCGTGAAAAAGTAAAACCCAGGACTCGGTCCCGTACTTTTCCCAGCCACGCTCCTCCGGGAACGTGGCGGGGCGAGTCGCGTTTACGTTGGCCTCCTGGCTGCTTCGGATCCTTGACCACGTCCTCTCCGAATCCTCCGCTCGTCTTCTCGCCGTCTCCACCGCTTCGCTGTTCTCGCTTTCCGTCTCTCTCTCCACTCCTGCTTCCTCCGCCGGCTTTCGCGCCGTGGTCCTCTTCCGGGTTCTCTTTACAGGCAAATACGTCCCGTGATTGGAGGGTTGCCGCTGACGTCGGTCTCACAGACTCCTCCTCCAGGGAAGTCCAATCTGGATTAAAGGGGCCGCTCTCATCCTGCGACCGAGGTGGAAATGAATAGCCGTTATCATCTCCCGTTTGTTCCGCCTCCAGAGTGACCCCCTGACACATGTGTTGGGCCTGCTACTGCAGATGGTTTGTGTGCAGTTTTAGTGCCATGTGGAGTGGGCATTAAAATCTCCTTGCCAATGCCTTAAACTTCCCTTCTACTACACATGTCACCCCTAACGGTGTACATAGGCCACAGGGTAAGGTACTATGTGCTTAAATGGTAAGACATGTCGTTTGAAGCTTCAGTGAGTGGCATGCACACTTCTAGACCCATAAGCACAATTATACATTCAGTCTTCCACCCATACCTATTAACAAAAGCATAGAGCCACTCACACGCCAGGTAGACAAAGACAGAGGCACTTACACATTCAGTCACACACCCATATAGCACCTATGTATCCAGCAGTAACAAAGGCAGTTGCACACACAGTTACAAAATCCTAGACTCGCTAATACAGCCAGTAAACAATTCATACAGCAACTGACATATACATGTTGAGACCTGCACAGATGCTAAGACAGGCAGTGGTATAGCGACATAGTTACTTACACATCCAGTGACACACCCAGAGAGGGACTGATACACTTATTTATATATGTACTCAAGTACGGACATGAGTAAGTCACCCATCCAGACAAGTAGCCCCTTAAAATCCCCTGTAAAGTGTTAAACTCCCTTTTTTAACATATAAGTGACCCTCAGGGTATGCTGTAGGTGAACCTACACTGATGTATACACTGACACACCCATACACACTCTAATGCTCACAGCAGCACAACCAGGCACATACTGATGCGTACACTAACACACTTGAGCACACAGGCATATAAGTCACCCCTAAGGTAGTGTTGCCGATGCCACTAACCTGTGGTGTATTTCCAAGCTCAATCCACGGGAGCGACAAGAATATCCCCACACTCCTACGGCCCTTCTATGAGTGAGAAGATACAATGCACTCACACTCCTCAGAGTGACTATCGGAGGTGTGGGGATCAGAAGCCAGGACACGATACTTCACATCCCCCAGCTGCTTCCCTCTAATAGACCAGGTATGAGGAAAACCTACAGGTTAAACAAGAAGGATAATATTAGGAGACTATTCCCTTCCCATATACATTAGACAACAAGAGTAAACTCAGGGCTGGCCTTGCAACAGACACACAGTCCCTTACCGGCTGGACACCTCCTGGTGCAATGAAAGTTCCAACTATCAGCAGTGCAGGTAGTGTAATATCCAAAACAGGTAGACGGCAACAACTGCTTGAGGGAAAAAAATGCAGGCTACAACAATCTGTCTCCGCTTTTAAACAGCGATTTACGTTTTAGGTAAGTATACCCCGAAATCAGAAGGGGGAATACTAACAGAGCGGGCAAGCTCTCCAATATAAGAAGGTATATACTAACCCCTTCTTAACTTAAAGGGCAACAAATAAAGGGCTATCATTCACTGCGCAGTGTTAATCACCAAACTAACATAAAAAGTTAAACGCGCATCGCGCGTGTAAGAAAATGCCGTCATGTAACAGAAAAAGAAACGTGCACTGCGCGTGCTGGAAAATGCCGTTAATATAGTACGGGCGGGGCAGCGGGTTACAAAGTATTCTTTCTGTGCAGCGCGGGAACTTCAAACGCGACCGCGTCTTACTCCGGGATACAATGTAGCTTAGCGCGCAACCCGGAAACTTCAAATGCGGCAGCGTCTTGCGCCTAAACAAAGGTGCGGCCGCGGAAAAAAATGACCCGCGGAGCCCCGAAACTCTGGCTTGTATAGAAGGTAAGGCGGGTAGCCAGAAGGAAACTGAATAGGTTGCGAAGGGCATGGTTGAATCCAGCAAAAAGGGATTGAACTCAGGAGAGTGCCGAGTCAGAGCGAGGCAAACACTCTAGGATTCAGAATGTAAGGGTTGGGGAGCCAGGATCACGAGACCGAAAGCCAAGCAACGGCTCTCGGTGCATCAGGGTATTTAAAGGAAGGGAGTGTTTACAAACTCCGCCTCCATTACGGCAGCCAGGGACCTTCTCTAAAGTATATACTGCTATAAGGCAAGCACTCAGTCCTCTCTACAACCCCAAGTAACTATGCAGGTGGCCTGATGCCTAACAGTTCTCCCACCCAAAGGTCTATTCACAGGTCGAGGTTTTGTAGGATGCAGGGCATGAAATCTACGAACTAAGACTGGAGCGTGTACATTTTCAGCGGGTTCCCATGACCTGTCTTCTGGACCGTATCCTGCCCAATCGATCAGATATTGGAGCTTACCCCTGAATCTACGGGAATCAAGTATTCTTTTAACTTCGTATTCTGTTTCACCACCCACTAGAACAGGGGGAGGGGGTTCATCAAGAGTCTGTGAGGGTTTATACTCCTTAAGTAAGGAAACATGGAACACTGGATGAATACGCATCTCTTCGGGTAACTCAAGTCTCAGTGAAACAGGAGTGATTAGCTTGGTTATTGTGAAAGGCCCAATGTAACGGGGTTGTAGCTTATGAGGTCCCTCCAGTCTTAAGTTTTTGGTAGATAACTAGACCCTGTCACCCACTTTATACTCTGGAGCAGGGCGGCGGTGTTTATCGGATTATAACTTCATCGCGTCTTGGGCCTTCTGTAATTCAGCTTTGGCGGCTTTCCAATTGTCTAAAATGTGAGTGTGATGTTGATGGACGGCAGGCATGTTGTTTAACTGGACAGGCACAGGGAAAGGAAGGAATCTAGGGTGGTGTGCGTGGGATAACAAAAAGAAACACCAGTGGAGGAATAGATGGTATTGTTGTATGCAAATTCTGCTAAAGGTAAGGCCTGTACCCAATCGGAAGCAATGGTCGATAATAAGCAACGTAGGAATTGTTCCAGGGCCTGATTGGTCCTTTCGGTTTGTCCATCTGTCTGAGGATGATATGGGGTGGACAATCTATGACCTATTCCCAGGGAGACACACAACCCCTGCCAGAAACGGGAAATGAATTTGGCCACTCTATCGGTTATTATCAAAGAGGGAATGCCATGTAACCGAATGATCTGTTCTGTAAACACCTGTGCCAATTCCTTGGACGAAGGTAGTTTCTTCAATGGGAGGAAGTGAGCCATCTTTGTGAACAGATCTACCACTACTAGTATAGTGGTATAACCTTGTGCTCTTGGTAAGTCTGTGATGAAATCCATACTGACTGTATGCCAGGGGACTGGAGGAATATCTATAGACTCAAGCAATCCTGTAGGGGCGGTATGCAAGGACTTTTGTCTAGCACAAACAGGACATACCGAGACATAAGACAAAACATCTTTGTTCATGCCCTTCCACCAAAACCTTCGTTGACAGAGTTGTACTGTCTTTTCTCCCCCAGGGTGAGCTGCTAGGGAGGTGTTATGGCACCATTTAATTATCTGTTTTTGCAGTTCTACAAGAGGTACATAAATCTTATTGTCATGAAGATATAACCCTGCTTTGATAGTGTGTAGTGGGTCCTTCAACCAGTCAAAAGGAGATATGTCAGAAAAGGCGTTCATTAATCGTGGTACGAAGGGAGAAGTTTTATTCTCCACATCGCTTACTCCTACAATATTATGACTAGGAATGAGAGGAGGATGCTCTGTTAACTGTGTCTTCATAGCTGATCCCAACCTGGATAATGCATCAGCCTTCCCTTGTTGAGGTCCTGGGCGATAGGTTATAACAAAGTCGTATTCACTGAAGAACAGGACCCATCTCATCTGTCTCGGAGTTAATGCCTTAACAGACTTAAAAAACTGCAGATTGCGATGATCAGTGTAGATGGTAATAGTGTGTGGGGCCCCTAAAAGATAATGCCTCCATTCCTGGAAAGCGAGTTTTATAGCTAATAACTCTCGCTCTCCTATGGTATAATTTTGTTCGGCAGGAAGAAGGGTCTTTGAGAAGTAAGCTAAGGGGTGTAAGCAACCAGTTGCTGGATTACGCTGAGATAAGACCCCTCCCACCGCATATTGAGAAGCGCCTGCTTCAACGTAGTACGGTTGAGTATTGTCTGCATGACAAAGGATGGGTGCAGTGGTAAATCTGTTCTTGAGCTGGGAGAAGACTTGTTCAGCTTCAGCAGACCAGACAAAAGCAACTCCCTTGCGGAGGAGCCGTGTGATAGGAGCAATCAGATCTGAAAAGTGATCAATAAAGCGTCTGTAAATATTTGCAAACCAGATAAAGGATTGGACTTCTTTTACATTGTTGGGACTAGGCCACTTGACTAATGCATCTATCTTGTTTGGGTCCATATGTATGCCTTCTGGTGAGATGACAAAACCCAAGAATTCCACTCTATTTGTGTGGAAGGTGCTTTAGTCCAGTTTAGCGAATAACCGGTTATCCATCAGTTTCTGCAATACCTGTTTTACGTGCCCCACATGTTCTTGTTCGGTATTTGAGAAAATCAGAATATTGTCGATGTAGACGATCACGAATAGGTCAAGATATTCATGCAAGATGTCATTGATAAAGAATTGAAAGGCCGCAGGGGCATTGCAGAGACCGAATGGCATGACGCAGTATTCGAATAACCCGAATTTAGTTTGAAATGCTGTCTTCCATTCGTCTCCCTCCTTGATTCTGATAAGATGGCAGGCCCCACGAAGATCTAATTTGGTGAATATCTTGGCCCCTCTCACTTGATCTAACAGGACGGGAATGAGTAGAAGGGGATATTTGTTTTTTATGGTCACTTTGTTTAATGTGCGATAATCTAGGCAAGCTCTTAGTCCTCCTTCGTGTTTAGGGATGAAGAAGAGGGGGGGAAAAACAGGAGAGGTTGAATGTCTTATGAACCCTTTCTCCAACATCTCTGAAATATATTTTGGGAGATATTCCGTCTCGGGTTCAGTCAGCAAATATACCCGACTAACCGGCAGTTCGGCCCCTGGAATTAAGTTGATCCGGCAATCATGGCTCCTGTGGGAAGGCAAGGCAGAGGCTTTTTCTTCATCAAAAACCTCTCTGTACTCTCTATAGATAGACGGAAGACCTTCCTCTATCCCTTTCATGGCACAACATAACGGGGTTTCCCACTCTTGGGCCTCCTTGTCACAATGCAACAAACAATAAGGAGATTTTAAGGTAATTTTGCGACAATTCCAATCTATGTGAGGGTTGTGTACTTGTAACCATGGAACCCCGAGTATGGCCCCAAAGGTTGGTGTATCAATGAGGTTGAATGTTAGTCGTTCGGAATGTCCGTTACTACATACCATGGTCATCGCCGGAGTATGATGAGTTACTAAACCGGAAGCCAGCTCCGTTCCGTCCACCGCTCTAATGGGTTCTGGTTTAGCTTTAGGCAGAAAGGGGATTCCTAGCACGTGAGCTAGGTGTATGTCTAGAAAATTACCCGTCGCCCCTGAATCCAGAAGAATGGATAAAGCCCTTCGAGATTGAGTGGAAACAATGAGAGTAACAGATAGCGTGAAATGACGCGCCACGGGAGCTGTGATACTGGCTACTTCCTGCGAGACCTTAAGAGACTGATAACTTGAAGAAACGGTCTCCTCATTCATCAAGTTTCCTAGTTTCCCAGCAAGGAAACGTGCTCTTGACATATAGCTACGGTTTTAGGGGTCATAGAAGATTTGGCTGGACAACTTCTGGCGTAATGTCCGCCTTTGCCTCAATAAAGGCAGAGATTATTTTTTCTACGTCTTTCTTTTTCTTCAGGGGTCAGTGGGGATCTCATACCCCCTATTTGCATAGGTTCGCTAGTGTCCTTGATTTCTTTACTATCTTTCTTATCCCCACGAACTACAAGAAAATGAGCCAGATTTCCACGAGATCTTTCTCCTTTACGCTCAGTTAGTCTGTGATTCAGTCTCACCACTAGATCTATAAAGGCATGACATTCTTCAGAGGGGTCGACAGTTTGCGAGAGAAGATCTTTTAAGTCAATATTTAATCCTCGATAAAACAAAGACGTCCTCTTTTCTTCAGGCCAGTGTGTCTCTACTATTAGACGGTTGGATTCAGTAATATACGTAAGAAGATCCTTGGATCCTTGTTTTAAGCTTAACAATTCACTATCGCTGGCCTGTAAGTAGGTATGTCTGGCAAACAAACTTTTCAACTTATCTTTAAACAAGGTGAAGTCATACAAAAGGGGGTCATTACTTTCAATTAAGGGGACCGCCCAACTGGCAGTGTTACCCCCTAGATACGAGATTACGAAAGCCACTTTGGCCGCGTCGTCTGGAAAAGCAGAAGCCTTGCACAGAAAATGTAGCTGGCACTGATTTAGAAAGACACAAAACTTCGCACTATCTCCATAGAACCTTTCTGGTACTGCTAAAGGAACCGGGTTGTGTGTATGTACGGACACTTGGATGGCATGTGGGTGTGTAGCACTCATGGTAGTAGTTTCTATAGGTGACGTAGGAACTGTAAAACGGGCGGGTTGTATGTAAGGACGTTTGCTCTTTTGCATGTTCTCTCCTGCCGGAATACTAGCTACGTGTTGGTGTCGTTCTAACTCGGAATGTAGTTGTTGGTTTTCTGCTCTAAGTCTCCCTAGTTCCCATTGGAGATCTATGAGAGCTGCTGCCAACTCTTCTACAGTAGGACTCTGGAGGGAGTTCTCCAGTAAGGCACTAGCCCCTTCTGTATTCATCGTCGCTCGGGTGGAGTTAATTTGTGGGCTTGGCTTTCTGTTGCCGATGCCACTAACCTGTGGTGTATTTCCAAGCTCAATCCATGGGAGCGACGAGAATATCCCCACACTCCTACGGCCCTTCTAGGAGTTAGAAGATACAATGCACTCACACCCCTCAGAGTGACTATCGGAGGTGTGGGGATCAGAAGCCAGGACACGGCACTTCACATCCCCCAGCTGCTTCCCTCTAATAGACCAGGGATGAGGAAAACCATACAGTGACTGGGCCACAGATATACTAATACATTCACTGACACACCCAAGCACACATTGATGCACACACTAACACACCCAGACAATCACTGTTCCATACACTGACACACCCAAGCAGATAGTGATGCATATGGTGACACACCCAGATACACTTTGATGCATGCAGTAGCACACCCAGGCACGCACTGATATATAAACTAACACACCCAAGCAGACACTGATGGATACACTGACACGCCCAGGCACACACTGCTATTTACACTAACACACCAAGGCACACACTAATGCATACATTGACACACCCAGGCACACACTGATTTAAACATAAAAAGTTACACACTAGAGTGGTTATAACATAGTCACATAACTGTTTATGTAGATACTTAAATGCTTAAATTATGTAATTTAATGGTATATAATGAAAAGCTACACATATTTGTTTTTTCTTTCCAGACATCTACTTGCACTTAAAAAAAGAGCATTATAATGCTGAAAAAAACAGAGAGAAGTAAGAAACAGAGGAAAGGATACTATCTTACAACACAGAAAAAAGGGACATCATGCGGAGAATGTGGTTAAAGAGAACATAGTCCTGGTAAGAAAACTAACAAGTTTCTTAAATTAGTATGTGGAAAATTGCAAAGTGAGCAAAACCATGCAAGTGACATTAAGAGTAATACATCTTATTAGGCCTGGGTGGAAAACTAAGCTACGCTCGCGTAGTTTTCGCAACTACGTGCTACGGGAATTGCACGTAGCACAGTGCAAAAACACGTAGCGTACTGTAGTTGGCATTTTTTCCTCGCTCGCGGTCCTCAACGTCAAATTGGCGACCGCGAGCGAGCTAAATGACATCCCGGCGAGACTTTTTCCTCGTTCGCGATCAGCAACATCAAGTTGCCAATCGCGAGCATGGAAAATAAACCTCCCGGCGAGATTCTCAACGCGGGGAGGTCAGGTTTCTCATTGTGAGTGGTCGCGTATGCTCGCAACCACTCGCGATGAGAAACTACCAGCCCGCGTTGAGAAAGCTGCCGCTCGAGTAAAAATCTACTCGAGCGGCAGAAAACGATCGCTTGCACTGTGCAAGATGCCGTTTGCAATGACTGCACAGTGCGGACAAGCATCCGGCACTGTGCAATCATTGCGAACAGCATTTCCCTACCGCACTACGCAGTTCGCGTAGTGCTATGTGTAGCTCGCGTAATGCGAAGTGCACCTTGCGTAGCTACGCGTAGCGCTACTTCGCGAACTACGCCCAGGGTTACATCTTATAAGACAACAGTTTAACAAGAAGGCAAAAGCAATTTATGGAAATAAGAGTCAGAATATTTCATAGTAGGGTTATACAGAATTTGGTATGAACTATTAGGCAGTATAAAAGCATTCAAACAAAACAGCCCATTGAGACTGTAGCCTTTTCCCCTGAAGCAGAAGCTATTTATTTTGATATTAAACAGAATAAGAACACTGGACAAAACAAGGTTGTCTATGAAGAGAAGAAGCCAAAAAAAAGACTTGTGAATAGAAGTCGTTTTTGTAAAATTTTCAAGGAGAGAATAGAAGCATACGTCCAGTACTGAGCCTTTTTTTTATTGAAGAAAGCTACTTTCAAGAGAACACATTAATGCATGCAGTTGTAACAACTGGTCAATGTTATGAATGAAAGATGGTGCTCCCATTACAAAAGAGGAGAAGGTTCCTAGGAATGTAGAGGAAGTGATAGCTAAAGAGGTACAAGGAAGACATAGACAGGTCCCTGTGTACAAATGGAACGGAAGCAGTATTTGCATTGTTTATCGGGAATCAATGATATATTGAGCACTTTTCTTTGTAAATTTCCATGCAGAAGTCTGAAACTGAAAATTAGCATTTTGCAAGTATTCAATTCATTCAAAGTAAGGAAGTATACTAATTTACAGTGACATCCACTGGCATGTTTATCGAAGAATGTGTGCAGAAGCACCTTTTATCACTTCAGAATCTCAGCTGTTAGGAGAATTTGCTTTGTGAAAACTCCTGCCTTATGTTTAGGAGAAATGAATAGAGCTGTATACATGGTACAGTGTCAGAGGTAAAAAAAATTGTGAAGATGTTCAATGTTATTTCTTTGGTCCTGAACAGGAAGGAGTCTAGGGAAATAATGATTTGCTGTGTGCAGGTGTAGAGGAGCAGGACACTGGTATTAGTATTGTTAACTGGATGCAAGAGATTGCAAAGTTTAACACAGTTTCTTCAGATAAAGCAAACTGTGTCTGTATTTCTTGTTGATTCACTCACTACAAGACCCTATTTATAAACGTTAATGTATGGTTACTAAAAACCTTTACAAGCATTAAAAAAAGTGAAACATCACAAAGATTAAAAATATTTTGCTGGTAACGTTTTCCGGGGCAATTTTTAAAAAAATGGCAGACAAAGTCAACAATTAAAATATACCACACACACAATAAATCAACCTTTTCTAATATGTTTTGAATGAAACATGCATTGGTTGTAAAAGTAAAGCACTAAAGCGCTCTGTATTAGAAAGTTCTACAAAAGCCAAACTCAAAATGTTGTTTTGTTCTTAAAAACTGAAGAGAATAGAGATATTGCTATGATTAGTTAGAGGATAACAAAATGCCAGACAGAGCAATATATAACAAGTCAGAATTGGTATCAATTGGTATCATGTGCAGAAGAACTTTGCGAATTAACCCCTTCAGCGCTGCGCGGATTCCTCCGCGGTGCTGAAGGGTTCGAGCGCGGGCGGGGCCATGACGGAACGGTTCCGTCATGAGCACAGCTCAACCGATGCTCATGACGGAACCGTTCCGTCATGAGCATGGAAGGGGTTAAATATTTATGATTCAGTTCTCATACAATGTATACACCCTTTTCAAACAATAGTTTGTATAAAGCGAAAGACTGGGAAAGTACCACCAACGGACGTGCAGCAAACCATTAAAGCAAGAGTTTTCTACTTACCTGTAGATTTTAAATGGAATATTGAAGTTGTGGGTGTGGAGAAAGATATTGATGAACCATTTATTATTCTAGTAAATAGTGTGCCTGCCAAAAACTAAAAAATCTGACAAGAGTTAGTGGATGTTAATAAAGTAAAACAAGCATTGGTAAATGTATTAGGTTTCGCCTATGTGATTAATAGTAAGCTGTTTTTGTTGTAAGTTGTTTCTTGCTAAGTAGTTGTATAATATAAATCACAGAAAGTCTGTTACTGTGTTATGACTTGTTTATGTACAAAAAGGAAATATATTGTGCTGTTACTAGTGGTATAGTGTGGGTAAGTAATACCAACATTTTGAAAAATGAAATCAAAGAGGGAAATAATAGAATGAATTGACGCAATAGCAATATTTGTTGTTTAGAGAAGGTATGACAACTTTTGGCCCCCGGTGCCACTGTACCTGCTGCACCATTCAAATCATTACCCTGTTGTCTGTAAGGTAACTGCATTTGTGACTGCCTGTTTAGTAGTGAAATGTAGCAATATTTTTTGTTTAGAGGAGTTATGACAACCTTTGGCCCGGTGCCACGGCACCTGCTGCACCATTCAAATCAAGGCCCTTTTAACTGCAAGGTAATTGCAATTGTGACTGCCTACATAGTAGTGCCACTGCTCCTGCTGCACCATTCAAATAATGACCCTGTTGCCTGGAAGATACCTGCACTTGTGACTGCCTGTTTAGTTGTAAAATATAGAAATAATCGGTGTTTCGAGGGGTGTCTGGAGCTCTTGGTCCCAGTGCCACTGCAGTTTGGTGCACTATTGAAATCAGCAAAAAATTCCACGTCCTGACCTATCAGCCCAATGCTAGTTTGCCCTATAGGCCAGTGCAACGCTGGTGCTATGTCCTTGTTCCTATCTTTTTTCCATTTCATTTCCTCTCCTATTCTCAAGTTGCTTTTTTATCCTTCCATCTTCCTCATCATGATTGAAGCAACTCTTTTTCACCAGCTGGTTAGTATAAATGTCTCTGTAATCATTGTTTTAAAAGTTGCACCTTGACTAGTGAGAAAAGCAGACAATGTACAGATGACGTGCTGGCCAATCAGCTGCATGTAAATTAGAGCAATGTTGGAATGAACGAATGATAAGTTCAGGTAAGTATTGGATGGGTTTTAAGCCCCTTGTAAGTTTTTTCTTTGTTTGAGTACAATAAATGCAGAAAATAAATGAGTGGAGCCCTGCTGCTGTCTGTGCAACACTGCCTGAGTTCTTGAACCTGTTGTGGGAAGAGGAGGGGTTTGAAAGATTACCGCTAAGCCTGGGTTCTCTCTACTCCCCTGCACATCCAGATATGCCGTGTCAAGTGTATGAAGTAGATGGCAGCCCTCTGCATGCGATGGGCACAGCATGGGGGCACAAGCAGGAGTCAGCAAAGTGAGAAATAAGCTGGTTCTGTAGGACATGTAGAGCATCCAGGCAGGGGGACAGAGTGTGCAGAGGTGAGTAGTCACCTGAAGATGAGGGAAGTGGGGCTAGAGGAGTGAGTGCTCCCATGTGTAGTGACGGTGCCACCCGGCCCACACTCTACATTGCATCATATAGGCACGCACCCGGAGGGGGGCTCGCCCGAAGGCTTAAATAAATGAGCGCAATCTTTGGCTCACACGTATACTACTGTGTGTGTGTTTCTCATTTATAGCTGTGTGATTATGCCAAAGGCATAGCCTCAGCGCAGCGTGTGTCCAGCCAGGCGTGGACACCACATTGGCGACAAGGCGGGTCCCACCTGTGCCTCTGCCGCGCCTCACCTGTTTTGGCTGCCTATCCCGGCATTGAGGCGCGCAGGGTGCAGCCTCCGCTATCGTCTCGGCTGCTCTGTCCCGCAACGAGACGTGGAAGCATGGGCGTGTGCCCACCCCGCTCTGAGAAACTGCTGGAGACGTGTGCTATCGAGCGGGTGCCTCACCCCACTCTAAAGAAGGCCGCCGTAAGTCGTGTGCCGCCCAGCGGGTGCCCACCCCGCATTGGAAGCCATCGCTGGACCCTGCTGGCCGTCTGGGCCCTGCAGAAGGCGGAAGCGGCCGAGCGGGACTGCCATCGGCGCTGTGTGACGCAGGTGAGACCAAGCCTGCTCAGCAAACACACGCCCGCACCGGCTGAAGGCCTCGCTCCGACTGCTGCGTGGTCGAGCCTGCAAGGAGAGTATGCGGGCGGTCCGGACACCCTGAGGAAATAAAACACTGGCAACAGCAAATGAACTGACAGTATTGGCCCAGCACTCTGCAGCTCAGCCCCTCACTTGTGACAACAAGCTTGGCAAGTGCACCTGGCCACCAGTCTGTTCCTCCTCACAACTGGCAAAAGCACAGTATGTTGACTGCATTGGCCCAGCGCTCTGCAGCTTGCTCTCTCGCCACCAACAACAAGCACTGGCAAGTGAAACTGGTCACCAGTCTGTCCCTGCTCACCACCCACAGTAGTCACGACCCTGCCCAGCTATCCACCACTGTTGGAGGAGTGGTGTTGAATAGCTCACAGGAGAATATTTCACTGGGTGGTTGCTCAGAGAGCGCACTCGCAAGTGGTCATGATCGAGCCCAACGTAGACGGGGCTGGTGCTCCTGCATCACAACCGCCAGTCCCACAGCAGGCGCCCTTGCAATCACCACCGCAACCCGGTCATTCCATGGCTGCCCCCATTCAGCAAACTTGCAGATCCGACAACTGCGGCAGCGCAATGGAAATCCTGGATTGGACGCCTAGACCACTACTTTCTGGGCATGAGCGAGACAGACGGGAAGATGAAAAGGTCGCTCCTCATGTGCTACGGAGGGTGAGAATTGTATGATTTGTTCGAGACGCTGCCCAACACAGGGGCGGATGACAACTACGATGAGGTGGTGGCGGCCTTAAACAGACACTTTGACCCGCAAATAAACCCTGATTTCGAACGATTCCAGCTCTGCCAAGCAAGACAAGGGGAGACCATAGACATGTTCTATGTCCGTTTGAGAAAGCTGGTGAGCTCCTGCATGCTGTATGACCAGAGGGTGGAAATCAAGGCACAAGTCATACAAGGGTGCCGCTTGGTGACGCTGCGCCGCCTGATACTCAGGCAACCAGGCATTACCCTGGATGAGATCCTCGTGCTCGCCAGTTCACACGAACTGTCCAACGTTCGAGCGGACGAGATGGAGGCAGCTCTCAACTGTCCCACTACGCAATCAGGGACCTCCCGAAAAGAGGAGAGAGTAGACGCTATTCAGAGACAACCAGCAACACCAAGAGGGTCCCGAAGGCCGCCACAGAAGAGCGCATGTGGTAACTGCAGTTTGGATCACCCGCCGGAGAAGCTTCGTAAGGGGGAAGACCTGCTCCCAATACGGAAAGCTCAACCACTTCGCAAAAGTATGCTGAGGCGGTAGAGCGAGAACGAATAATGTAGGGTGGCGTGGACCGTCAACGGCAGTGAGACAGCTGATGCTGGAAGACACATTGGATCAAGTGGATACCACCCCACCAGGGTTTGGGCTAGGCGCGGATGATGATGACGTCTTCATAGCGTCGACCTCCACCCATGTGCACCATCCCAGTGGCAGGCCCCTCCGTAATAGTGCTCATAGACACCGGGGCATCGGTGAATGTGATGGACAGTGATCAATATGAGCAGTTGTCACCGTGACCCCCGCTCACACCCTCCGAGGCAAGAATATACACTTACAGTGGGACGGAGCTACTTCCCCTAAGAGGAGTCATGGAGGTTGAAGTTGCCAGCGAAGGGCACCGCCTTCACACGTGATTTCACGTTACCGAAGGAGAGCGAGGGATGCTCCTCAGTTGTCACATGGCGGAAGGCCTGGAGCTGGTCTTTCCCATGTTATTCGAAGCGCTGGGGTGCCTGAAAGAAAAGCTATTCAAACTACACATTGATCCAGCGGTCAAACGTACAGCCCTGAGGCACAGGAGGGTGCTGTTCCACCTACGCCCTCAAGTGGAGGAGGAGCTTCGAAATTTGGAGCAGTTGGGCGTAATTGAGAAGGTGTCAGGCCCCACCCTGTGGGTATCGCCTTTGGTCGTTGCCCCCAAGCTGAAGCAGCCGGGAGCCATTCAACTCTGCATCGACATGCACCTTCTGAACAAAGCCGTGAAGCGGGAACGACATCTCACGCCCACTATTGATGACATAGTGG
This sequence comes from Triturus cristatus, assembly GCF_964204655.1. Lineage (NCBI taxonomy): Eukaryota > Metazoa > Chordata > Amphibia > Caudata > Salamandridae > Triturus > Triturus cristatus. The sequence goes on from NC_140593.1 coordinate 566,719,608, forward strand.
CCGACCTTAACGGGGCCAAGTGGTTTACAAAACTCGACCTCAACACCGGCTACCACAAGCTAGAGCTTCATCCCGATAGCAGGAACATTATGACTTTCTTCACCCATGTGGGGCTACATCGTTACAAGCGACTGAATCTCGGGGTGTCCTCTGCAGCGGAGTGTTTCAGAACGCAATAAGGGATACACTCATGGGGTTGCAAAGCATTATCAACTTGAGTGATGATATCCTCGTGTTCTTGAAGGCACTAGAAGAACACCACATACACCTCAGGAACACCCTTTGATGGCTGGTGGAAAGTGGGTTCACCCTTCACCGAGCGAAGTGCTCGTTCCACCAAGAGTCAGTGGAGTTGTTCGGTTACATCTTTCCAGAGATGGCCTACGGGTCGATCCGAAGAAGGCCATGGCCATACGCGCTACCCCGAGGCCTACGTCGCCCACAGAAGTCCATAGTTTCCTCGGCATAGCCACATATTGCCACCGGTTCATTCCCAATCTGGCGTCCCTCTCCGAACCTCTTCGCAACCTTACGAAGTCAGGTCAGCAATGGGTGTGGACCACGAAGTAAGACATGGCATTCCATGCTATGAAGGAGGCCCTCATCGACATCAAAGTTATGGCGTACTTGTGACCCAACAGACGCACGGAGGTGGTGGTGGATGCTAGCCCTGTGGGGCAAGGTGCGGTCCTCATGCAGGAAACGGAAGCGAAGGAGTGGGTCCCAACTGCTTATGCTAGCAGAGCGTTAACAGGAACAGAGATGCGGTATGCCCAGATAGAGCGTGAAGCCCTGGCCATCAAATTGGCGTACCAACATTTTCATCTCTAGCTCTATGGACAGGAATTTTGGGTGGTCACCGAACATAAGCCTCTCGTTCCCTTCTTTGCAGGCACGTCCAGGTTGGCTCCCCCAAGGATCGAGAGATGGGCAGTTCAACTGCAAGTCTACCACTTTGATGTGATCTTTCGACCCGAAATCAACAACCTGTTTTTTTTTCTGTCGCGTCACCCTGGCACGCCTGCTCCACCTGGGCACCTGGCCAATTAAAACAACACGGAGGAATTTGTTCAAATGATCTCTCAAGAGACCTGCCCAAATGCTCTCATGCTCGAGGACATCGGTAGAGCCACTGAGTCCGATGAATGTCTGGCCAATGTCAAAGCAACGTAGGTGAACCGGAGCTGGCATCATTTTCTCGATGGAGTCAGTGCCTTGACAGAGGAGGAAAGACTGTTTAGTCAACAGCTTTGGAGAGCCCGAAGTGAACTCAGCGAAGGTCTTCATGGGATTATTCTGCCAGGCACCACCCTAGTAATTCCCAGGAGCCTTCACAAGAGAGTGGTCTGTCAGGCGCATCGAGGACACCTAGGGATAGCTAAAACCAAAGCCCAACTCAGAAGTAAGGTATGGTTCCCCGGCATGGACACTGTGGTTGAGGAAGCCATCGGCACATGCCACTCATGCAACATCACCGGAAGTGACCCGGCACCGCATCCGGTCATCACCAAAGCGCCATGTCCGGAGCCATGGACGCAAGTTAGTATTGACTTTGGGTTGTTCCCTGACGGGTGGAGCACCCTGGTCCTCATTGACTCCAACTCAAAATTCCCTGTGGTGGAAGTAGTGTCATCGAGGACTTTTCCCCAGGTCAAGGCCACGCTCAACCGCGTCTTCGCGATGATGGGACTTCCGGAAGAAATCAAGTCAGATAATGGTCCACCCTTCCAAGGGAGAGAGTTCCGGGAATACCTGGCATCCCACAGCATTCGACACCGCAAGATCACGCCACAGTGGCCGCAGGCGAATGGAAAGGTTGAACGCTTCATGCGTACCTTGAACAGGGCTCTCAGGATTGGCGTCAAAAAGGGCGATGATGTCGAGCACTGCCTCCAGCAATTCTTAGGTTCATACCGTCAGACACCACACTGTACAACACTGGGTGCCCCGGCGCACCTGCTGTTCCCGCAAAGTGCCTTGGGACAGCATTCCTGCTGACCAGACCTGGAATCCACCTGAGCTGGATCAAGATGCTACACAAGCCAGAAGAAGAGCTACCAACGACAAGGCAAGCCAAGTGCGCCGGGCGCAAACGATGGACATCCAAGTTGGAGACCAAGTCATTGTGAAGGAACGATACCCGGGATGGAAGTATCGCACCCCGTACGAGCCGGAGGTATGGAAGGTCGTCATTGTGCAAGGAACCATGGTGTCGGCCAAGCACAGGACTCGAGTGGTCACAAGAAAGGTGTCCTGGTTTAAGAAAGTGGGAGTCAGACTCACGACAACAGGCGAAGAGACTGAAGTAGAAGAAGGGGGAGAAGAAATGGTACCACAGAACACCCCGTGAAGCAGTCAGGCAACGGCGACACAGCGTCCAGAAGGAGAATCACCGGCTGTGAAGAACAGATAAACCCGAGTGCAAGCCCCCCGTCATCGGAGGGGGACGCTGGAGGGACAGGAGTGGAAAACAACTCCCAGAGCCAGAGGTATGGTATTCGGCTGAATCCTGCCCCCGGCCAAAGACTAAGAGACTTTGCATGCTGAATGTACAAAAACTGAAGATGCAACATTAAAAGATCTTAGCATCTAAAAGATTGGAGGGATGTAGTGACGGTGCCACCTGGCCCGCACTCTACATTGTAACATACCGGCACGCACTCAGAGGGGAGGCTCACCTGAAGGCTTAAATAAATGAGCGCAAGACCGCTCGGGGTCTTTTGCTCACACTTATACTACTGTGTGTGTGTCCCTCATTTACAGCTGCGTGATTACGCCAGGGGTCTAGCCTCAGCAGGCGTGTGTCCAGCCAGGCCTGAACACCACACCATGGGCTGCTCCTGCTGCCAGTGATGCGGGGAACGGGATCCCTGCTACCAGTGCCCCGAGCCAAGGGTGTAGTGAACCACCCATTAGCTAGTACTGAGGCAAATTACATGTTTTATGGCCCTTCCTAACATTTAACTTTGGCTCGCAGGTCTGCAAGAATAAACTATAATAATACAGCTGTGGGGTGGGGGCCAAAAGAAAAACAAAAAGTAGTCTAAAAGGGTGACAAAGAGAAAGACACACTATTAAAATGACAAAGAAAAAGAGGCCAATTGTGTGAAAAAGCACACAGGAAAGCAAGTGAAATGCAAATAATGAGGGAGGAAAAAGGGCACAAATGAACACAGTTAAAAATGTTTAAGAAAAAAAAAGGAAGGAAATAAAGAATGAATGAAGGGTGGAAAGAAGAGAAGGGGAGAGCAAAGACAGAAAAAATGAAAGGAGAGCAAGCAGGCAAATAAAATGACATAAGAAAAAAGAAATGTGAGATGAATGCTGAGTAATTGAAGGAAAGAAGAGATAGAATGAATGTAAGGAATACAAAAAGAAAAGATACTAAGAAGGTGTGAACGTCAAGAGCAGCATAAAAATAAACTGATATAAATATGGATAGAAAGCTAGGAAAATTACTGATGGGAATAATAGATGAATAGAAAGAATGAAATATGCATAAAAACAAAAGATGAAGGAAAGAAGGAACAAAAGAAGCATGAAACGAAAGAAAGATGGAAAGGATGAATGAGAGAAATATGTCTATTTAACTGGTAAATGTGTAGTGTTTGATCAAATCTCTTTAAAAACATTATATAATAGTCATTTTGCACCCTTTTCTACTAATTTTACCCATGGGTACAATTCCAATAACACTTCATAGGAAGGGTTGAGATCACACACTTTACTCACACATTTATTGCTATATATGGTTCAAAGTGGGGGGTATTTTATATTTCTGGCTACTTCCACACACATCTATAGTTAGTATCTGAGTGCAGAGTGCCCATTTGAGCACAAACTGTTGTGCCTGTGTTTGGTAGGTTGGGAATAGAATATCTAGTGTGGGGAAGAATGTGGAGAGAGAACTAGAAGGCTGGGGAGATTCTCAGTGCAATAGTTGGCTGGGAGCAGTTGTAGAACTAGGAGCAAGTTGGCACCACTCTTTATCTGTTGTAATTATCTTGTAAAATAAAGGAACTGCTTGCAAGTTACCTGCTGTGAATTCGTTCTCAACTCTGTGCAAGTGGAGGGAGTGTGGCGTGCCTGTGAGAGCTCAGAGATGGGGGTGCCTGTCTGAATGCAGTGGGAGGGGTGTAACATGTGAATGAATCGGTGCTGAATACTAAATACGTTAGCATTGCCAATGCTTGTTTAACAGGGAGCATCATAATTTGAAAACAGCCCTTTTGCAGTCTGTAGGTAGCACCGACATATGCTGACTCTTGCTTGTTGATAGGAAGGTTTAAAATTCTTGCCTCTTCTCATGTTTCCTGATTGATCAGGCCTGGCTGAGCCATGTTTGCAGGCCCCTTTGGACATGCAGACCTCACCCCCAGATTGCAGGCTTCCATGGTGGAATGACTCACTGGATGCAGCGGCTCAGACAGCACTGCTGCTTCGGCCTTAACTGGGGTTGTTTCTCCCTTACATATAAAAGCATCTGCCAATAAAAACATACAGTTGACTTACATTATTGTGATGACTTTTATATGCTTCACTTATATTACCTGGCTCAGAAAAATAAGTCTACACATTACCTCAAGGAGATCACATAATAGAACAAGTTCAGTAATTTCCTACAGCTTGTCTGTTTTGCTGTGTTTTTTTTCAGGTTGTTTTTTCCTTCCTGAGTGGGAACAACAGGCTGTAGGCACTCCCTGTGGCTGCGGAGCGTGCTTCGTGTGTGGTCTTATGACCACAAGTTCTTTCGTACTCACTTTCATAGAGCAGCACAGAGGATTGCATGGAAAAAGAATAAGCTATTTTTTTCAATCATCTCCCGGGAAGAAGGAAAGAGCTCCCTTACAAGCATCAGGGGAGTGGAGAAGACTGGTGCAGCAGCCAGAGCTGCTGACTTGAGCACTGGGGAAATAACTTCTGGGCAAATTACTTCATTTCTCCTATTCATAGGTTCCCCTATATAAAGCTGCTGCAAGATAAAAAAGCATTAAGAGGCAAAACATTATGGAAAACATAGCTCCACCAGTGCGTATGATAGCAGTATTTCGGCGACGGGACAGTGATAAGAGAAGCAGACCAGCAAACATGCATTGGTAAATGCAGGAAAATATGCTACAGCCTATAGAGATGGATGAAAAGTAAGTAGTTTGCACAAGAAAGAGAGGAGGCGGTATGTAAATCCCTTTTAAGTTTATATGTAGAACAATAGAGCAAGCTCTGTGCAGGCAAAACCTAAAAAGCTATATTACACCTGAAACAAAATATTTTATATTATAAAAATGTCGATGTTGTTGGAGATGTAAGTTGTATGGAGGATGACATATTACCATCAAGTGAACAGATTGTAAAATTGGATGGATCCAAATCAAAAGAAATAAATGAACACTGTAGTATCCATCCGCTGCATTCCAGATAAGTGATTGGTGATGCTATTGATCTCTTTCAAACGAAACAAGCAAAAGTAACTCCAATGAGTGTGTTAAAGAAAGGTTTAGAGCCTTGCTGTTTTCCACAACTATTTCCCACTGGAGCAGGTGGTCGGTATGATGACCACCCCATCCAAAGACCAGCAGCTGAGTACAGGTCAGCCAGATTATATTCCGAGGATGCTAGACTTAGTTGGTGCATTCCATACATATTCCATCTATTGTTTGAGAGTGGCTTGTTTGGACTTTCATATGCTGTAAACCACATAATGAAGACAGAGTTAATTAACAAAATCTCTCAGCAAAGGACATTGTTGACAAAATTCATGGTAAGGATGAAAAGTTAGAATATTATTTGACTAATTTGTTAGCATGCCAACAAGGGACCAATGAGTATTGGTATCGTCGTCTTGGAGAACTGAAATGTATGTTGCGAAACGTGTGTTTAGAGTATGCATGGGAGGACTTACATGAGTTTTTTTAGAGAAGCAAACTTATACATTAAGAACATTAATATGAAGACAGCAGGAGAACTTTGCTCTTTGGATCCTGCTAATGTTTGTAACTGTTTTTGCTACAGATTTCAAGCTGTGCTGTCTTATCTGCAACAAAACAAATCCTCCTCTTGGCTAAGCTACTGATTTCTTTAGGCTTAAAGAGCACCGAGCATGAGATGCTGCTCATATTCACATGCTGTTATGGATAAAATATGTACTAAAATTTGGTACAGACACTAATGACTCTGTACTCTCTTTAATAGAACAGCATGTGACATGTGCCATCCTGAAAGACAGTGGTGAAAAGGGCCTGAAACAGCAAGTCCTGCTCTTTCAAGCACATAGATGTGGCAAGTACTGTTGTCAAAAATACAGGGCTAAGGGAACATTTTACACAATGTTTCGTTTTGGTTTTTCAAGATCTGTGATTTCCAAAGGAAGAGTGCACAGTTTTTTTTTATCTGCAGTGAGACATACACTGACTCGAAATACACTTACATTCTCAGATGAACAGAGGCCTCCAAATATATTAAAGACTACAATCCTGTGATTCTCAAAATGTGAAATGCTAATAAGGATATACAATTTGTGGTAAACAAATTCATAGCTGTTGCTTGATATGTGACTTCCTCAGGGGCGGCTCCCCTTAGTGGGCGCAAGAGCGCCACCCTGGCCTTTATTCGGCTTTCCTTTCCTGCCTGAAATTAAATATTGAAAACGAAACGAAATGGAGATTAAAGATACACATACTTACATTAGCATTTGTGGTCAAAGTCCCTCATAACACACACACATACACACAACTTAACTAAGTTCTTACACACGCAGTACTCACCATCTGTCATAATGACTAAATCTGGTTGATCATTACAAAAATGGGGTAACCCTAATATGGTCGTGGTCCTGGGTGAACGTAATACAAAAAACAATGGTCCTAGACCTTATTTGTAGAGACATAAATCAATATCATTGTTGGTTTAGTTCACGATTTTCATGAGTATTCAGCCGTGCATTCTGTAAATACAGTGCACCTACTCATAGTATTAAATACGTTAGCTCAAAATCAAAAATATGAACAGTAAAAAAGCAATACCCAAACAAATATTTATATCCTTATGTTTTAGTTTTAATAAACATTGTCAATTCCATTTTTAGCAAAAATAATAACCTCATTGGTCATAGTTAATAGAAGGTTGCTCCAGACAGAACGTGCATAAGAGAGAGTGCTCAAGTGAAAGAAGAAGTGAAAAAGCTACAAAGTAGTGACATAGGACAGATATATTTTATTAATTTGCGCAGTAGGATAGTTTGAAATTCACCTAATTATCCGGACTGACCATATATACAATGAAATACAAATGATTTGCGTTTTTTAAAATGCACAGAAATATATTCTTGCGTAGCACGGTTCGAAAGATTAATGTATGGTCCACTGTTCAAAATGTGCTGCCATAAAATTCAGCTGGTAAGACTGCAAGAGAGATCGGGCTGCAGAGCTTAGAGTAGCAGTTTAGCTTCCACACTCTGTCTCGTGAGTCGTGACTCTTCCCATATACCAGGAAGAGAGGAACTAATTGTAGGCTGCTTGAGGTCGGTGAGTGAATCATCAAATTAACAGCAGCACTTCCACGTTTTCTGTCTTCTTGTATGCTTAGTACCATTGACAATAAAAACAAGATTGGCTGAAGGGCACCTGCAAGGCATGGGGTCAATTGACAGGTGTCGTTACCTACTGTGTTTTCCTGTTTCTTACAAATAGGGGTGTAACAAAGGCCCTGCAGTTCACGGAGGTCCCATTCCTTCAGTGTAATCCCTTTCAGCCAAAAAATATGAATATTTGTAATATATTGGAGACTCACATTCTGCAGACTGCCCCATTATGCCACTGCTTACAAATACAACATCCATTTCCCAGTGCACATCAGTAGGTGGTGATGGTCTTTTTAAATCAACTCTTGGATATAGTGTTGCCCTCTCGAAGTCTTATGTGAGGTGATTTTAGGTGTGAAGGGAATTCAGCAGAACTAACCTTGAACTACATTCCCAGCCTGTCCTACTCCTTCAGCCTCTGCCACCTGCTTAGCTTGCCGGGTCCTGAATAAATTGTTGTATCTGTACATTTGGGAGAAGCACTTCGGGTAGAAAGAAGGCTGAAGGTATGTTTGTTGTACAAATGAACATGTGTTAACAGAAGGACTGGTGAGAAAGGCCTCAATTACAAGTGTTTGTGTAATCTTGCGTGAGAATCCTCCATGTTTGTAACTCCACGTTAAATGGGAATAGTCGCATCTCGTTTTACATAAGACTGTCCAATACTGCACTTGATGGTGTTGTGCTGTTTATTTAATGGAATCCCTGGCTATAATTGGGTATTTCAGTTCCAAACTTTTCTTAAAAACGTATTCCTCGCACATGGTTCCCTCGGAGACTAGTTATTGTTGATAGGTTTATCAGAAATGACGCCCTTTTGATTAATGAAAAGGTCTAGCACTATCTTGAAATTGCTGCGAAATCACTGGAATGGAAGGTTAACCCCGGCTTTAAAACTAAATTAAATATCTGTACATTTTCCTGCAGCCTATGTTATACTGTGTGTACTGCAATTTTAAATCAATGTGCATGTGCATAGTCACACTAGGCTCCTGCCTCTAGAATTCCTTTCCTCCAGGTTTTTGCAGTACTCCTGCTCCAGGTTACTGAACCTCTTCCCTCTCCCTAGGCCTTTGCAACTCTCCTCACCCTAAAGGCTCATGCTACATCATTCTGACACTTGACCTCTGTAGCTGCTTTCTTCTTGCTTGAGTCGTCCAGTGCTGCTCTCCATCAAATGTCCTGCAGCACTTCACTCCTTCAGGCTCCTGCAGTGCTTGCCTGGTTATTGCAGCCATTACCATCTTCCAGACACCTGCAGAGCTGTTCTCCCTCCAGTAGTCCCCCACTTCTAGGATCCTGCACCTATTCCCTCTTTCTATGGTACTTCCATCACTCCAGGTTCTTGCAAGCTGCTATTATATTCAGCCTACTAAAGCCTTCATTCTCTCTAGGTTCCTATGCATCCATCTCTTCAGGTTTTTGTACTGTTTCTCTACTTGCAGGTTCCTGCAGTACTTCAGATGTTGTGGAACAGACTTCCATCATGCTTTTAATTCAGTGTCCCAACTTCTTTCAGCCCATCCTCCTTATGGCCTTATCCAGACACCATCTTCAAGCATAGATGTCAGCCATGCACACAGATTTTGTTGAGAGTGCACTCCTAATCCTTCAGTAGCAGAAGCATAGATACAATATTGTTGTGCACTGGGTCCCAAAGACCCACTGAATTAACTTTAACTCTGCATTTTAATGCTCATTCCGCAGAATGCTGACCCATTTTGCTTGCCTCAATTAGCAACATTCCATGCCACCATTGCTGCACCACTCTGAAGAAAATAAACAACCAAGACTCATTCATCAGTGCTGTACATGATGGGATCAAAAAATAATTTCTTGCTCTGGTTCGACTTTCAGCCTTACTCTTTCTTTTTTGTGCCTTTTTCTGCCACACCACCTCCCTCTCCTGCCCTCAACTTTTAAACTTCCACTCAATCTCATCCCCTGAACCTCTCTTCCTTGCTGGTGGTGTTATTTATTTCTATGGACCATGCATTGTTGCTTTGTCTCTGAGACAATTGTGACTTGCACAAAGAGTTTGATCAGCAGGGCCACTTAGGGTGTAAGTAATGAGAATTTGACACTGTTTCTTTAGAAATGCCTGTGAAAACTATTACTTTTGATCATTTTATTATCAAAATTCTACTGCAAAATGCACAATTTTAACATATTAAAAAAATTCTTTGGGGGGAGCCCCCCACCCCCAAACACCCCTCATGACATTGGCACTCGTTCAGGCAAAGTCATTCCTCCAATTTAAGCCTCACCACTTTCAAACCGTCTGCCACTGGACTTCCAACATAACAAGTTCAGAGCAAATGGAGATGAAAGAGATGTGGGAGGAGATTTCTACTGAAGAGTCTCTAAGACATTGTCCAGATTAAGTTTTAAGAAACTTTCTCATAGAAAAATTAGTACCTATAAATGCTATGATCGGTTGAGCTCAGCCAGTTTGTACTCTAAGTTATGGGGAATTTTTTGGGTAAGTCTAGGCCTTGCAAGCACATGAAATAGAGTGTTGAAGTCTTTTCCAGAAATTGAGTACCCATCATATTTTGACCCGGAAAGAACAGACATTGTGAAAACAAATATGTTGAACAATTACTATCCAAGAAGGAGTCCACATCTAGAAAACACCACAGATATAGAAACAATGTAACAGAAAATGTAGATGAAGGGAAATATGCAGTAGTTGGTTGCGACTGTTCTTTGGTTCGACTCACAAAATGAAGTCAAATTAATCAAAGAAAACTTACAATTGTGATTTTCTTCTTTTTATACAGATTAATGTACCATCTATTGGAGCATCTAGTGGAGTAATGTTCTTCACTAATTATTTGTTACTGTGTTATTGAACAAACTTACTTTCTCAAGGTACACACTGAGGCAGATAGTGATATAGCTACTGAGACATCCAGATACACACTGATACAGTCACTCACACATCAGTACATATACTCACATACCCACTCACTCACCCATACAGTCACTGACACACTCACTAATAGTCACTGACACACTCACTAATACAGTCACTGACACACTCACTAATACAGTCACTGACACATCCACTCAATCTATATAGCTACTCACACAGGCACTCACTCACCCATACAGTCACCAACACATCCACTCACTCACCTATACAGCTACTCACGGACCAACTAACTCTCCCATACTGCCACTGATATATCCAGTCACTCACCCATACAACCACTCACATACCCATAAAGCTACTCACATACTCACTCACCCATACAGCCACTCACATACCTACTCACTCATCCATATAGTCACGGATACATCTGCACTCACTCATACTGCTACTAACACATGTACTCATTCACCCAATCAATCACTGGCACACCCACTGACTCACTCATATAGTTACTAACACACACACTCACCCATACAGATACTCAGATACCTACTCACTCACCTATACAGCCACTTACATACGCACTCACTCACCCATAAATTCACTGACAAAACCACTCACTCACTCATACAGCTACTAACACATTAACTCACTCACCTATACAACCACTCACACACCCACTAACTGACCCATATGGCCACTCACACACCCAGTCACTCAGCAATACAGTCACTGACACACCCAGCCAAACACCCATATAACCACTGATATACCCGCTCACCCACACAGTGACTTACATACCCACTAACTCACCCACACACCTACAAACATGCACTCACTCATAAAATCACTAACATACCCACTCGACCAATTACTCACTCATATACCTACTCATACTCCCTCACCCATACACCTACTCACACTCCCTCACCCATACAACAATTCACATGTGTACTCATTCACTCATATAGTCACTCACTCATAAACCCACTGACACAACCACCCACTCACCTATACAACTACACACTCGCTCACTTTCCCATACAGGCACTGATACACCCAATCATTTACTCATATAGCTCCAAACACATGCACTCACTCGCTCATTCAGCTACTAACACACACACACTCACCCAAACACTCACACATGTACTGACTCACCTATAAAGCTACTCACATACCCACTCACTCGCCCATACAGTCACTGACATACCCATCACTCACCTATAGAGCTAACACATGCACTCACTCACTCATACAGCTACTGACACACACACTCACCCAAACACTCGCACTCTCACACATCCACTCACTCACCTATAAATCCTCTCACATACCCACTCGCTCACCCCTACAGTCACTGACATACCCATCACTCATCTATAGAGCTAACACATGCACTTGCTCACCCATACAGCAACTCATACACTCACTCATTCAGCCATACAGTCACTCACATACCTACTCACCTCACCATACAGCTACTAACACATGCAGTCACTCACCCATAGAGGTACTCACACACCCAGTCCCTTACCCATACAACCACTCACCCACTCATTCACCTATACAGCTACTAACACAACCAGTCACTCACCGATACTACCACTGACACACACAGTCACTCACCTACACAACCAATCATTCACCCACTCACCCACCCATACAGCTACTCACATACCTATTCACTCACCCATACAGTGACTCACACACCAAGTCACTCACCCACACAGTCATTGACACACCTACTCACTCATCTATATAACCACTCACACACACAGTCAGAAATGCACTTGACACTCACACACCAAGTCACAGACCCACTCAGATGCTCACACAGCTATACACTCATTCTCACAGCTACTAACTCATTGTAAGAAAGTGGCTCTGTATATACTGTTCCCAAATAGGTACAGTGTGCACAGAGTCCACAGTCTCCAGAGGTTTGGCAGAGGCTAAAGTTAGATATAACCTTACTCTCTAAAGTGGTAGCTTGGTCGAGCAGTAAGGCAGTATCAGAGGACAGTGTAAAGCATTTGTTGTACACACTCAGTCAGCAAATGGTCTCACACACTCAAGAACTGAACTCTAGGCCAATGGTTTGTATATAAAAATATATGCTTGTTTTATTTTAGAACCAACAATAGGTATCAAAATATACTTTCTCAGGATGAGAGGCCTGAGATAAATACTTTTCAATAGGCAATAGACTTTTGAATGCAATAGTTACAGTTGTTAACACAATTTCAAACACAATTATACATTGAGCTCAATGGAAATTTCTAGTTAAATACAATTGATTACTTTTTGGATTACTTTTCTTACAACAGGACTGGATCCTAGATTCAGTCCTGGGACTTCTCCTGTAAACAGTTGAGTAAAAACGTTTTGGTTACAGTTGTGATTTTTAAGGAATATTATTGTATTTTAAAAGCTGACAGAACCTTTTTCATATAGAATCACCAATGTTATCCTATGGGAGGAAATTCACTTAGCAGGTAAGTGGGGTTATGGTTACTTTTTCTAACTCAGTGTTGGATCCTGGATCCAGCACTGGGGCATCTGCTGTAAACAGTTGAAAGAATGTGTTTTTATTATACAGATGATTTTTAACGAATATTTGTAAGTTTGCAAAATCGACACTTAGAAGAATTTCTGGTGAAAACCAGGCAATGTTATCCTATGAAGGAAAATCAAGTTATAGGTAAGTACGCTTGTAATTACTTTTCAGGGTCAATGCTGGGCACCAAGATCCAGCACTGGGATCTCTCCTGATAACAGGTGAGTAAATTTGTTTTCGTAATTCGGCTGATTTTAGATTAATATTTTAAAGTTTCAAAACTCGACACTCGAATTTCCAAGTTAAACCAGTCAATGTTACCCTATGGAAGAAAAGTGAGTTATCGGCTTTTGGGTAAGTACTCGGCTGGCAGAGTTAAGGTTCTGGGCATAGACTCAGTGGTCTCCCAGAGTCAGGTAGGTACAGTTGTTACACCCTCAGCGGCACAGGGGCAGACGGGTGCAGAGTGAGTTAGGCCCAATGTTCTCCTATGGGAGGCAGGGGGCCGTTGGTTAGTTGCTGATGGCTAGCAGGCCACGCAGCTGGGGGAGCTGGGCTCCTGGTCACTTGCTCAGGGAAAATGGGGAAGTAGATTAGAGTAGAAGTTGCACTGCCAGGGGCACTTGGGCGACTGGGTGCAGGGTGATTTTAAGCCGCCGGGCGCTCAATGGATTTCAATGGAGAAGCTCAAGAACGTACAAAGGCTGCAAGCTCAGGGATGAAGATTCTTTAGGTGCGACCACCACTTCAAGAGGTAAGTTGGGTAGTTGGAGGATAGGTAGGCACCCAGGAGTTGGGAACAGTGGGCCGCAGGGCGCCGGGTGCAGGGGTGCCTTTTGTCATCGGGACATCTTACCCTCTGCTGGTCGCGGTTGGAGGGGTCCCTGGTTCTGAGGCTGCAGGCGTTGTCAGGAGCGTTGAGGTGGGTCCTTGGGTGCTGGATTCAGGGTCACAGTCGCCGGTGGGACATCCTCATGGTCTTTGTCCACTCTGGCACAGGCCAGGCTTGGCGGGTGCAGAGTGTGCAGGGTTCGCGGTTCCTGGCCGATGCCAGGGGTCAGTTACTTGCTTTGAGCAGTACCACTGCTCGTGGAAGTCCCAGGTATTTAGAGTCACAAGGCAGTCAGGTCCTCCGGGGTTTTTGAGGTTGCTGACCACTGGAGATGCCGGGGTTTAGCAGGAGCAGGTTCGAGGGTCGACAGGCTGGTAGGGCTGGGGCCAAAGCAGGTGGCGTCTTCCTCTTGTTAGCAGCTGCCCGGCAGCTCTTCTTGTTTCTTGTTCTTCTTTCTTGTTTCAGAATCTGGATCTGAGGAGGGAAGTTTCAGGGTGCCCCCAAATACTAAATTTAGGGGTGTTACAGGTAGGTAAAGGGCAGGGACCAATGGGTCCCCTCCCTGGGGTGGGTACACCCCCTATCCTGCCACTCTCCTGTGGGAGGGGGGCAGTAGCCTAGTCCTGATTGGGCCAGGCTTCCCATCTTCAAGATGGCGAGAGGCCGGAGATGTGCTTCACCTCGCCTCCCCCACCTGAGGGGTGGGGTTGGCAGAGGCTGGCACACCCCCTTTCCTTCCTTAGGGTTTCTGGCCAGTCTTCCCACCAGAGAGGGGGTCAGAACCGGTAGGGGCCAGTTGCTGAGTACAGCAAGTGGCCTGGAGAAGCTCACAAAGGCGGCATGCCTTTGAAGCTTCCCCTGCCCATCCTGGGGGAGGAGACCTAGCACCTCGCCCAGGATGTTCATTGTTGCAGGCCCAGGAGAGCGGATGGCTCTCTACCCAGGGGTCTAGCAACATGTCTGCTATGTGGCAGCCTAGGTAGCCCCTCAGACAAGACGTGGATTGTAGGTTAGGTTCAGGGGGCATCTCTAAGATGCCCTCTGTCGTGCATTGTACATTAAATCCCACACTGGCATCAGTGCGAGTTTATTGTGCTGAGAAGTTTGATACCAAACTTCTCAGTCTTCAGTGTAGTCATCATGGTGCTCTGGAGTTTGTGTTGTTGATCTCCCAGCACCATATACTCTTATATGGCAGCACTGCACTTACACTGCCCAGGAATGGACCTGGGTACTGTAGGGGCACAGGGCTCATGCACCTGTACCCACACCACTGGCATAGGACACCCAGCTAGAGGGGTGGCTGATGTATGCCAGGGCAGTGTGTGTTGTGGGCATGGGGGAATGTGTGCTATTTCGACTCTGTTTTGTTCTGCACCCAGACACTCAGCCTGAAAGTGTGTGTGTCAGGGTACAGGGCCTCCCAGGGTGGCACAATAAGTGCTGCAGCCCTTAGGGGCCTTCTCTGGTCACAGAGCCCTGGGTACCTAGTGTGCCATTTACCAGGGACTGACATGTGGCCAGAGATGCCAATTGGGTTTAGGCTTCAACACAGTTTTAGGGAAGGAACATAGGCCCTGGGTACCTGATAGGTAGGAGCCAAGGACACACTCAGTCAAAGTACATCAGCAATTCAGCAAAATGTGGGAGCATACCAAGCAAGAAAGATGGCACTTTCTCACACACCCCCCCAAACGAAACTAACCTTGCCCTATGGAGTCTTCATTGTCTAAGTGGAAGAACCTGGAAAGTCCATCTGCGTTGGCATGGGTAGTCCCTGGTCTGTGTTCCACTTCAAAGTCCATTCCCTGTAGGGAGATGGACCACCGCAGTAGTTTTGGATTTTCCCCTTTCGTCTGCATTAGCCATCTGAGAGGTCTGTGGTCAATTTGAACTAGGAAGTGAGTACCAAACAAGTATGGCCTCAACTTCTTCAGGGACCAAACCACAGCAAAGGCCTCTCTCTCAATGGCACTCCAACACTGCTCTCTGGGGAGAAGCCTCCTGCTTATAAAAGCAACAGGTTGGTCTTGGCCTTCATCATTGGTCTGGGATAGGAACACTCCTATTCCTAGCTCAGAGGCATCAGTCTGCACTATGAACTGCTTGGCATTTTCTGGAGCTTTTAGAATTGGTGCTGAGCACATTGCTTCTTTCAGGGTGTCAAAAGCCTTTGGCAACTAATTGTCCAGTTAACCTTCTTGGGCATTTTCTTGGAGGTGAGTTCTGTGAGGGGAGTCACAATGAACCCATATCCCTTCACAAACCTCCTGTAGTACCCAGTCAAGCCAAGGAATGCCCTGACTTGGGTCTGGGTTGTTGGAGCTACCCAGTCCAGGATGGCCTGGATCTTGGGTTGTAAGGGTTGCACCTGGCCTCCACCAACAAGGTGGCCCAAGTACACCACAGTGCCCTGCCCTCTCTAGCATTTGGATGTCTTGATAGTGAGGCCTGCATTTTGTAGAGCCTCTAAAGCCTTCCCAAGGTGGATCAGGTGATCCTGCCAGGTGGAGCTAAAGACAGCGATATCATCAAGATAAGCTGCACTAAAGGACTCCAACCCAGCCAGGACATGGTTCACCAACCTCTGTAAGGTGGCAGGGGCATTCTTTAACCCAAAAGGCATCACATGAACTGATAATGCCCATAAGGTGTGGAGAATGCTGTTTTCTCTTTTGCTCCTGGGGCCATGCCAATCTGCCAGTACCCTGCAGTTAAGTCAAAGGTACTGAGAATTTGGCTGCTCCCAAATTATCTATCAATTCATCTGCTCTTGGAATAGGGTGAGCATC
Source organism: Triturus cristatus (assembly GCF_964204655.1). Classification (NCBI taxonomy): domain Eukaryota; kingdom Metazoa; phylum Chordata; class Amphibia; order Caudata; family Salamandridae; genus Triturus; species Triturus cristatus. The sequence continues at coordinate 566,736,246 of NC_140593.1, forward strand.
TGTCTTGGTGACATATTTGAGCCCTCTACAGTCCACACAGAACCTCATCCCTCTCTTTCCACCCTGTGGATGAGGTTTGGGGTCCAGAACCACTGGGCTAGCCCAGGGGCTCTCAGAGGGTTCAATAACCCCTAACTCCAGCATCTTGCTGACTTCAGCTTTGATGCTTTCCTTGACTTGGTCTGACTGACGATAGATTTTGTTTTTGACAGGTGCACTGTCACCAGTGTCCACATCATGGGTACAACAGTTTGTCAGACCAGGGGTCAGGGAAAAGAGGATAGCATACTGTTGCACGACTTGCTTGCAGTCAGTCTGCTGTTGGGCCGAGAGGGTGTCTGAAAAGACTACACCATCTACTGACCCATCTTGTGGGCTGTAGGAGAGGAGATCAGGGAGAGGTTCACTCTCTGCTTCCTGTTCCTCATCAGTCACCATCAGCATGGTGATGTCAGCCCTGTCATTGTAGAGTTTAAGGCGGTTCACATGGATAACCCTTTTGGGTGTCCTGCTAGTGCCCAGGTCAACTAAGTAGGTGACCTCACTCTTTTTTTCTAGGATAGGGTAAGGGCCACCTCCAGCTATCTTGGAGTGCCCTTGGTGCCACTGGCTCCAAAACCCACACCTGTTGCCCAGGTTGAAATTCAACCAGTGCAGCTTTTTGGTCATACCAGTGCTTCTGAAGCTCCTGGCTGGCCTCAAGATTCTTGGATGCCTTTTCCATGTACTCAGCCATTCCGGACCTTAGGTCAAGCACATAGTCCACTATGTCTTGTTTGGGCTCTTGTAGAGGCCTCTCCCAGCCCTCCTTTACAAGACAAAGTGGTCCCCTCAGAGGATGACCAAACAGAAGTTCAAAGGGTGAGAAACTTACTCCCTTCTGTGGCACTTCTCTGTAAGCGGAAATCAGGCATGGCAACAGGAAATCCCATCTCCTCTTGAGTTTTTCAGGGAGTCCCATGATCATGCATTTCAATGTTGTGGGAGGGCGGGCCGGATAAACAGACGCGGAGGCTGAATATAGTGAGCCAGTGGATAGGTTTTTATTGTTTTAGCAGGTGATATGGCCGATGGTTTAGATATCAGGGACTCTTGCTGTGGTCTCTGGATCTCTTCTGCTTCGTTCTCTTCTCGACGGTCTCCTCCTCCGGTTGGTTGTTCTGGTCTGGTCGGGATGGTTTCCCCAGGGAGGCTCATGAGAGGAATAGAGACAAAAAAAACGGAAGGCCGTCAGGGAGGTTGTCCTCTTTGGACTGCGCTAAGAAAGATAGATCCGACACCGCACCCGTGTGTTTTAGGGGATGGTCGGGTTAGGACAGTGCACCGAGGGATTCAGGGGGGATTTGAGGAAGTCAAAGACCCGATCACCAATCTCGTCACAAGCCAAGGGGGGGGTGTTCGTTGCTTTAAAAAATTAGTGAGGAAGGGAAATGAGAGACGTTTTTACACTGCAGCACTGTACCACCACCACAACACACTACACCCTGTGTTCCTGTAACCACCCTCCTCCCCGTCAACCCTGTCTACCACCCTCTTCCCCGTCCCGTTTTCCCCGTAGTTTAGCCACTCACCGGCCCCGCCGCAACACTTCCTGGTTGCGGCCGCTCTCCAGCCTCCTCCTGTGGGGTCCACCAGTCCTCGCACCACGCTTCGTCCGGGACCTCCGCGGCGTCCTCTTCTTCTGTACTCTGCAGCCTCGCGTCCACTCCTCGCTGCTCTGGCTCCTCGTTCCGCTGTTCCTCGCTCTCTGCTTCGCTTCTTTCTTCTTCCCGTTCTCGCTCTACCTTCGCTGCTTCCTCCGTCTCCCGTCTCACTCCGGCACAAGTGCGCCCGTCTCCTGTGTTAGTCCTTCTTTTCTCCTGCAGGAAAGAAGGACATCCAGGTTTAGTCCCTCCCCCTTCCGGGTCACTCCTGTCGGAGCCAGGACCTGCTCGAACCTGAGGGTCACGGGGCGGGGCCAGCCTCCGTAATGGTAATGGCCGATCGTGTGAGTTCTCAAGGACGGTCTCCCCGGGCTGAGTCCACAGGTAGGAGCGGGGAAGGGGCGTCGGCATGGCAATGTCCGGGGACCTCTCACATCCCTTTTCCCTTGCTGTCTTTCTAGTGGGGGTGTCACAGGGAAAGCGGGAAAGGAAGTCCACGTTGGTTTGGTCCGCACCTTTCCTGTGCCGGGTGTGGAATCTATATGGTTGTAAGGACAGAAACCACCGCAATATTCTTTCATTGTTTCCTTTATTTCGGGCGAGCCATTAAGATAATATTTCAGGGAGTCAATGGCCCACTTGATGGCTAGGGCTTCTTTTTCTATTACAGCGTAGTTCCGTTCCCGGGGGTATAGTTTCCGGCTAAGGTACAAGATGGGTTTTTCTTCCCCTTTGTCATTTTTCTGGGACAACACTGCCCCCAGACCTTGATCAGATGCATCGGTCTGGAGTATAAAGGGCAAGGAAAAATCAGGACTGGCTAACACCGTGTCTGCTGTCAGGGTGGTTTTTAAGGCGTGAAAGGACTGTACCACCTAGGGGCTGGGATCCCTCAGTCTGGCTTCGGTTTTCACGGACTTCCGCAGTAGGTCGGTGAGAGGGGCGGCTATGTGGGAGAATCGAGGTATAAACCTCCTGTAGTATCCTAGTAAACCCAGAAATGCTCTCAGTGCTTTTGCGGAACGTGGGAAGGGTATCTGGGATATGGCTGCCAGTTTTTTTTATCTTGGGGCCTGATCATACCTTCTCCGAGTAAGTAGCCGAGATAGTGCACCGTTTGGGCAGCTAAGTGGCTTTTCGCCGGATTGATTTTAAACCCATGTTTCCCCAAGGTTTGGACCACTTCATATAGATGGGACAGATGCTGCTCCCAGGTTTCGCTGTAGACTATGATGTCATCAATATATGCCCCAGCGTATCGTTCGTGGGGTCGTAGGATGTGATTCATAGCACGCTGAAATGTGGCGGGAGCTCCATGTAAGCCAAAAGGTAACATGACAAATTGATATAGGCCATCAGGGGTAGAAAACGCGGTTTTCTCTCGGTCTTGTTTGCGCAGAGGGATTTGCCAGTACCCTTTGCACAAATCAAGGGTACTGACATACTTCGCTCTTCCTATCCTCTCCACCATTTCATCTACCCGGGGTAAAGGGTAGGTATCGAACTCCGACACCTTATTGACTTCCCTAAAGTCAATGCAGAAACGCACCGAACCATCAGGTTTCGGTACGAGCACAATAGGTGAGTTCCACTCGCTCACTGAGGGTTCTATGACCCCCATTCGCAACATTTGGTGAACCTCATTGCGTATGACCTGTCGGCGGGCCTCGGGGACACGATAAGGTCTTAGGCGTACTACCTTCCCGGGACTGGTTTTGAGGGCGTGTTTCACCACAGAGGTCTTTCCCGGAGTATTGGAAAACACGTCCTGTAATGGTAGTAGGGATTTTATCAGCATAGTGGCGTTGTCGCCCGGCACCTCCTTGTCTATACACTGGCAGTGTAAAGGGGTTTGGTGTTCTTTTAGGGCGGTTAATACAGGAAGGGGTCCCTCCCACTTCTTTAATAGATTTACGTGATACACCTGGGATGTGCCTCTCTGTTTATCCAACTCGATTTTATAGGTAACAGGGGTCACTTTTTCTAAAATCACGTAGGGTCCCTGCCACTGACCCAACAGCTTGTGGTCAGAAGAAGTCATCATCAGGAGTACAGCATCCCCTACATTGAAGGATCTATCCTTTGTTTTTTTATTGTATTGGGTTCTTTGTGCCTCTTGTGCTTTTTCCATATTATTTCGCACAATGGTACGGATCTGCCCTAGATGGGTTTTCAGGTTTGAGGCGTAGTCAATCAGGGGCGTACTACTGTTAGGTTCGGTCTCCCAGGCCTCACGGGCCATGTCTAATAGGGATCGGGGTTGGTGTCCGTATAATAATTCAAAGGGGGAGAACCCCGTGCTTTTTTGGGTTTGGCAGCGGATGGCATACAAGGCTAGGGGTAACAAATCCTCCCACCGTTTGGTTTCAAGGTCTAGGAGTTTTTTTAGGGTGGTTTTCAGAGTGGCATTGTAACGCTCCACCAATCCATCCGTTTGGGGGTGGTATGCTGCGGTTCTTATTTGCTTGATCCCTAACTGGGTACACACTTGCTTCATGACCTTTGACATAAACGGGGTTCCTTGATCCGTAAGGACCTCTTTTGGGAAACCCACCCGGGAGAACACTGTAATCATGGCCTTTGCTATGGCCGTGGCGTTTGGGTGTCGTAGAGCTATGGCCTCTGGGAACCGCGTCGCGTAATCGACGAGAACCAGCACATACCGACACCCGCTTCGGGAAGGTAAGAGGGGACCAATGATGTCCATACCCACTCGACAAAACGGTTCATCGAGAATGGGCAGGGGTTGCAAGGGAGCTCGGGGAGGCCGGTACCGGCTATTTTTTTGACATACCGGGCACTCCCGACAATACATCTTTACTTTCTTGTAAATCCCTGGCCAATAGAACTGTCGGGTTATTAACTGCTCCGTTTTTTTCCTCCCCGAAATGCCCCCCTAAGAGATGACTATGCGCCAAATAGAGGACTTTATCTTGGAAAAGGGAAGGGATCAATAACTGGGGGTTGCTGTTGGGGTCCGCCTTCCGATACAGAAGCCCATTTCTGACAAAGAAATAAGGACATACGTGCAATGGATCTTCCTGCGTCAGTGCTTTACTCCAGGCTTCCTGCAGTACCGGGTCTTCCTGCTGGGCGGTACGGAATTGGCGATTATGCTCCCACGGGGTTTCTACTGGGGTAGCTGGGAGGGCGCATAGGTTTTTCCCTTTTTCCTTTCTTTTTTGGTTTCGGGATCTCCGGGGTTTGAATGGGGGCCACTTGTGATTCTCCTCTTGTGCAAAAGGGGCTGTGTTCAACCATTCTTTGTCAGATCGCGGTGCTTCCTGGAGTAAAGCGGGCAAATGAGGATAGTCATTCCCTAAGATGACCTGTTCCGGGAGGCGCTGAATGAGGCCCACTTTCAACGCTGACCCTGGATCTGTGGAAGTTTGAACCTGGACATGTGTTGTGGGATACGTTTTAGTGTCTCCATGGACACATTGGATGTTCACAGTCCCTTCCACTGGTCCGATTCGGGTTCCCAAATCCTGGGGTCGTATCACGCTCTGTCGACATCCAGTATCCGCAAGGGCCGTCATCCTTTGTCCGTTGACAGCCACTTCACAGCGATAAGGAGGGACCGCAGTCTTCGGGGGAAGGCAATAGAAGTTCCTGGTCATGCCAATTTCCATTGGCTCCTCTTTCTGCGGGCAAAATCGAGCTATGTGACCCAGTCCTCCACATCCATAACATTGAGGCCCAGGGGCCGAGGTTCGCACCACCGGGAGTCCAGGGGGCCTGAAGATAGGGGGTCCGGGGACGATTGTGACAGGATCTGGTTTTCTGTTGAGTATGGGTCGGGGAGGTCGATGGGCCCCACTTGAGCCAGGTTTCCAGTTTGTCTCTTCCCGTCCTTTTTGCACTTCCTGTGCTCTGTTATAGGCACTAGCGATATCAACAGCAATATCCAGGGTAAGGTGTGCATGCTGCCTTACCCACCTTTGTATTGGGGGATGGAGGGAGGTCAGATATTGTTCCAAATAGACCTTGGCCATAATCTCCTCTTTCGTGGCGGTAGTGGGCTTCAACCAACGATCAGCCATGTCTCTCATGCGGAAATATAGGGCTCTAGGAGTTTCTTGGGGTCCTTCCTTTATCTGGCGTAGCTTCATCCTGTAACACTCGTCGTCCACTCCTAAACGTTCCATGATGCATTGTTTGATTTCTGCATACGGGGTTGTACCCAGGATGTTAGCGGCTTGGTAGGAGGCTTGTAGTTCTCCCGACAGGAGAGGTCCCAGGTATTGTCCCCACTTGTCTGCTGGCCAGGCGGCGGCCAAAGCCATCCTTTCAAAGTTATTAAAGAAATATTCAGGAACCTCCCCGGCTACGTACTTTTGCAATATCACCGACGGGAGGGTACTCGGACCTCTTTGCTGTCCCAAAACGTCTGCAATCCTCCCCATAGCCGTGTCATGGGTCTGGCCTTGATCAGTAAGGGCCTGTTGCAACTTTCCCCGGTCTTCTTCTACGATGGTGAGGAATTTCTCCATGGCCTTCCCCAGACTTTCTTGGTTCTCCGCCATTCGGGCAATTACAGCCTCCATGTCTCCGGCGGATCCCACTTCTGACACCACTTGTGGGAGGGCGGGCCGGATAAACAGACGCGGAGGCTGAATATAGTGAGCCAGTGGATAGGTTTTTATTGTTTTAGCAGGTGATATGGCCGATGGTTTAGATATCAGGGACTCTTGCTGTGGTCTCTGGATCTCTTCTGCTTCGTTCTCTTCTCAATGGTCTCCTCCTCCGGTTGGTTGTTCTGGTCTGGTCGGGATGGTTTCCCCAGGGAGGCTCATGAGAGGAATAGAGACAAAAAAAACGGAAGGCCGTCAGGGAGGTTGTCCTCTTTGGACTGCGCTAAGAAAGATAGATCCGACACCGCACCCGTGTGTTTTAGGGGATGGTCGGGTTAGGACAGTGCACCGAGGGATTCAGGGGGGATTTGAGGAAGTCAAAGACCCGATCACCAATCTCGTCACAAGCCAAGGGGGGGGGGGTGTTCGTTGCTTTAAAAAATTAGTGAGGAAGGGAAATGAGAGACGTTTTTACACTGCAGCACTGTACCACCACCACAACACACTACACCCTGTGTTCCTGTAACCACCCTCCTCCCCGTCAACCCTGTCTACCACCCTCTTCCCCGTCCCGTTTTCCCCATAGTTTAGCCACTCACCGGCCCCGCCGCAACACTTCCTGGTTGCGGCCGCTCTCCAGCCTCCTCCTGTGGGGTCCACCAGTCCTCGCACCACGCTTCGTCCGGGACCTCCGCGGCGTCCTCTTCTTCTGTACTCTGCAGCCTCGCGTCCACTCCTCGCTGCTCCGGCTCCTCGTTCCGCTGTTCCTCGCTCTCTGCTTCGCTTCTTTCTTCTTCCCGTTCTCGCTCTACCTTCGCTGCTTCCTCCGTCTCCCGTCTCACTCCGGCACAAGTGCGCCCGTCTCCTGTGTTAGTCCTTCTTTTCTCCTGCAGGAAAGAAGGACATCCGGGTTTAGTCCCTCCCCCTTCCGGGTCACTCCTGTCGGAGCCAGGACCTGCTCGAACCTGAGGGTCACGGGGCGGGGCCAGCCTCCGTAATGGTAATGGCCGATCGTGTGAGTTCTCAAGGACGGTCTCCCCGGGCTGAGTCCACAGGTAGGAGCGGGGAAGGGGCGTCGGCATGGCAATGTCCGGGGACCTCTCACAAATGTCTTGTTGAATCTCTCAACATGGCCATTGGTTTGTGGATGGTAGGGTGTAGTAAACTTGTACTGCACTCCACACTCCTTCCACATGTGTTTCAGGTAAGCAGACATGAAGTTGGAACCTCTGTCTGAAACCACCTCCTTAGGAAACCCTACCCTGGTGAAGACACCCAGGAGGGCATTGGCTACTGCAGGGGCTGTAGTAGTCCTAAGTGGAATTGCTTCAGGGTACCTAGTAGCATGATCCACTACTACTAGAATTAATTTGAGGCTGTGGTTCAAGTGGACCCGCAATGTCCACACCTGCCCTTTCAAAGGGCACCCCCACCACTGGCAGGTGGATTGGGGGGCCTTTGGGTGGCCATCTGTCTTGCCACTGGCTTGACAGGTAACACAGGAGCTGACAAACTCCTTCACCTTTTGGTGCATCTGGGGCCAGTAAAAGTGACTAACTAGCCTTTCCCAAGTTTTGGTTTGCCCCAGATGTCCAGCTAGAGGGATGTCATGAGCCAAAGTTAGGAGGAACTCCATGTACTTCTGGGGCACTACCACCCACCTGTCAGTCAAAGTACATCAGCAATTCAGCAAAAAGTGGGGGCATACGATGCAAGAAAGATGGCAATTTCTCACACACATCCATACACTCACTCACTCACTCACTCACCGCCATCCATACAGCCACCTACACATCCACTCACTTATCCATACAGCAACTTACACACACACTCACATATCCACTCATACACTGACTTATACACCTAGACACATACAATGCATATTTTTAAACCAAGAAATGTGGTTCTAATAAGAACCTTTGTTTTTCTTTACTCTTCTGAATTTGTTTGTGTTTTTTAACTTTTTTATTTTTTGGTGGTTATTTTTCACTTCAAATCTCAACTGAAAAAAATAAAGTTTTAAAACAAAATTATCTAAACTAGAGTAACATGTGTCATTGTAGTAAAAAAATAGACTGGTGGTTTCTGGCTGCTTACAGAACTGCAGCAACAAACTGTTCTCCAACAGTCAAAGCCTTTTTACAAAATGATACAAAATGTCCCAATTTTTTCGTGTACTGGCGCTCTTTCTGCGAGTCATTGCTGGACCTCAGCTGGAAGGGTGTCCCTGGGAGCAATCAGCATCACAGATGATGTTGATGGGTCAGATGCATGACGCTGACTTTCCGCCCTTATCTAGTGCTTTGAATGCATTGTTTTTAAGTGTTTAAGCATACTTGTGGTCCCACAAGAATATCTTTTAGATTACTTTTTTTGTGTCACAATTTTTTATTGAAACAAAGAAACAAAATCATAGAGAAAATGCACAGTATGATAGAAAGTATGGAAACAACAAGCAATGCAAAAAACCCCAGAAAAAAGCAGTGAGAGATAAACGAAGTGAAAATTGGGTGGGGACTTCCTCCCTAGAATCATGAAAAGCGTTTCATCCAATGAAATCTCTTTATTTTGTAGTCACATGGGATTCATTCGGGAAATGTAATAAAACAGTCTTGTAATATAAAGTTTCCTATTCAAATTGAAATTTTTGATGTCAAATTAGTAAAGCAGTGACCTCAAACAATAATTTTATAACATCTATAAATGTTTCTAAAAATCACACTGATTTTGTGAATATCTGCGGTACCTTAAAGAACATATTACAACTTTTTACAATGGATTCACGAATATTAAAAAAAATAAAAAATAAAAGCATCTGGACACATTTGTTCCTTGCAAGAAAGAATATACCTATAAATTGCAAATTATCGTAACCTCTTAACAGCTGGGCCTCCCCTCCCCCAGTGCTGAGCCCTTTTTTTGCTATTTGTGCTTCATTCATTTTTTTTTACACATAACCAATCCATGCCAAATTTGCATCCTTTTTTTTCAACATCCTGTTCTAAAGGTACCCAATCTTTGAGGCTTACCCTGGAGGGGACCGAGAAATTGGCCAAAATACAGAAAAATGTTGGGGTTTTGCTGAAAAATTGAAAAAAGGTGCTGAATAAGAAAGCTTCTGTTTTTTTCCCCTGCAAATTGTATCAACAAAGCGTTTGTGGTGATAAAACCACCATCTTCCCAGCTATTTTTCCTATTTATTTTGTGCTTTCAACCTCCATTCAGTTAGTGGTAGAAATTGATATCAAACCAATAATGGATCCCAGAAGGCTATACATTTCTGAAAAGTAGAAACAATTCTGAATTCAGCAGGGGTCATTTGTGTAGATTCATCAAGGTTTTCCTATAGAAAGTAACAGTTGAAATTAAAACATATTAAAAATTAGTTGAAAAAGACAGCCATTTGTTCCTGCATTTTCACCTGTAACTTCTTTTAAGTATGACAAATTTTTAAAACCAATATACCGTTATGTCCACTGGACTCTTATGGTTGCAGGGGTATATAGGACTTGTAGGTTCACAAAGAACCCGAAGTGCCCAGAGCCAATAACTGAGCTACACCTTGCTATGTTTTCTCATTGTGTACAGGGTATAGAGCAATTCACTTGTTAAAATATAAAGAGGGAAAAATAGGTATCAAGGAAAACTATGTATTTCCGAAATGGGAACAACATACGGAGTTTAGAAGCAGTTGCTATTTGCACAACTTTGAATATGTGGGTATCTATGCCAGAATGTGAATTAGAGGGCATTTTTGAAAATGACTTCTTTTTTACACTCTGTCTTACATTTGAAAGGCAGAAAAGCATAGAAAGTTAATCAGCAATTAACACTTGTTCTACTATTCTGGGTTCCCCTAAGTCTCACAATAAAAATGGGTACCTCACTCTTGTGGGTAGGCCTAGTGTCTGTGACAGGAAACAGCCCAAAATGCAATGTGGGCACATCACATTATTCCAGTAAAAACTGGCCCCTTTTTTGCAATGCGCCTAGCTGTGGTTTTTGGACCCTAGCTCAGACGCCACCTTGGGAAACCTAGCAAACATGTACATATCTGAAAACTAGACACCGAGGCACATCCAGGATGGGGTGACTTGTGTGGCTTTCACCAGGTTCTGTTACCCAGAATCCCTTGCAAACCTTAAACTTTGTCAAAAAAAACATTTTCCTCACATTTCTGTGATGGAAAGTTCTAGAATGTGCATGGATCCAATCTTCCACCCACCCAGCATTTCCCAAAGTCTCCTGATTAAAATGGTACCTTACTTTTATAGCTGGGCCAAGTTTTGGCCGGGAAAGGGCCCAAAACGTATTGTTAAGACATCAAACTTACCATTCACAAAACAACCTGGTTTTGCAAGGGAGGCACCTGTTTTTTTGTAGCCCCGGGCTCGCGGCCATCTAGGGAAACCTACCATACCGAGACATTTCTGAAAACAAGACACCCGGGGGAGTTCAGGGAGGTATAGCTTGCATGAATACTCAAACATTTTTCTACTTTGAACCCCCTGCAAACCTCACATCTAGCTGAAAGAAATCACATTTTTGTCATGTTTCTGTGTGGGAAAGTTGTGGGATCACCGGGCTGATACAAATTCCCAACCACTCAGCATTCCCCCAGGTTTCCCGAAACAAATGATACCTCACTTGTGTGGGTGGGCCAAGTACCCACGGCAGGGAAGGGACTAAAACTTATTGGGAAGACATCAAAATTACCAATCAAAAAATTACCTGGTTTTGCAAGGGGGCACCTGGGTTTTCGGCCCTGGGCTTGTCGGCCATCTAGGAAAACCTACCAAGCCCAAACATTTCTGAAAACTAGACATCCAGGGGAGTCCAGGGATGTGTGGCTTGCATGGATTCCCCAATGTTTTCCTACTCAGAATCCCCTGCATGCCTCAAATTTAACAAACAAATCACATTTTCCTCACATTTTGTCGCAGCAGATTCTGGAACTTCCCATCACTTAAATGTGAAGAAATTTTGATTTTTAGCTAAATGTGAGGTTTGCAGAGGATTCTTGGTAAAAAAATAAACCTGTGAGAGCCATGCAAGTCAATCACTCCTGTACTCCCCTTGTTGTCTACTAGTCACAAATGTGAAGGTTTGCCTTGGTGACTACTGAGCTAGGGCACAAAATCCCCAGCTACCCATATTGACAAAAAAAAGTTCTTACAAAAGGCCATCTTATCGCCACAAATATAAATCTGGCACTAATTTGATAAAGTTAATCCACCACCTACATTGGTTGATTTTAGCAGGTTCAGAAACTCTGGCTTCAAAGCACAAATACTTATCAATGTATATTAATATTGAAGCCAAGCCTTCTGAAGGTGAGTCATAAAGCAACTTCATGGCACCAACATCTTTATTGTCCATTCGCATACCACACACAAGACTTCCATACCCTCAGCTACAGGCCCAATCAAACAGATCACTTGCACTCACATAAACATACCGCCGCCATGCAAGGGCCATCAGTGGGATTCTCAGGTATCCTCATGTTACTATAGGTCCCTACACCACCTCTGTTCTATTTGTGCTCACTAAAAATTGTGCTGAGAACGTATTAGGTCTAGACCTATTGAAAAGACTGGATGCTAACATTTATTGTTCACCTGATGGTGTCTTTATCTCAATGGCTTCTGATCATTTTAACAAATGTTTTACAATAAAAGATTTTACTCACCTACCACCTGAATTACAGGCAATTAATAAAACGGTCTGGGCATCAGGAGATATTGATATTGGTAAATTGGACATAGATCCCATAGTAATCAATGTTAAAACAAAGTGTTCCCTTACCCCGCATCCGTCAATACAAGATATCCTGGGAGGGAGAGGAAGGTCTCAAAGAGGTTATCTCTGATTTAATACATAAGGGTATAATAAAAGAAACAGAAGGCAGCCCATGTAATAGTCCTATACTTCCTGTTCTTAAAAAAACACAGAGGTAATTCCTGATAAATATAGATTAGTGATTGATCTTCGAGCTATTTATAAAATTGTAGTACCCTAATATTCTGTTGTTCCTGACATGAATTCTATTTTTACCATGATTCCGTCTTCAGCCAAATATTTTACTGTGCTTGATTTTTAAAATGCATTTCTTAGTGTGCCCATTGCTAAAGGAAGTCAATATCTTTTTTCATTTTTATTCCAAGGGCGTTCCCTTCAATTTACCTGCGCTCCTCAAGGGTATACAGAAAGCCCTAGTATATATAGTCAAGCTTTGAAAAACCAATTAGATCTTTTTACCCACTCAAAAGACTTTGTATTACAAAAGACTTTGTATTACTACAATACATTGATGATCTAATAATTGCCTCAGATACAGAGGAAGGTTGTAAGGAGACAACAGGCAATTTGTTACATCATTTAGCATTCTTAGGACATAAAGTGTCCTTATCTAAAATGCAATACTGTCAACAGGAGGTTGCCTATTTTGGTCAACTCCTGTCAAAGGGGAGTAGAAGACTACACCCACAAAGAATTGATTTGGTACAGAAAATGAAACGTCCCCAGAGCCAATCTGATGTTTGCGCCTTTATAGGTATGACTTTCTTTTGCAGGCAGTGGATACCTAATTTCTCTTTAATTGCAAAACCTTTGCTCTAACATCTAAGAATATTAGTAACCCACGTCCTTGGACAGATGAGTGTAATCATGCTTTGCAACAACTAAAGAATGCTTTATGCAATGCACCTGCTTTGGGTAACACTGATTAGTCTAAGGAATTTTGTTTGTTTGTCCATGAGGAAGATGGCTGTGGTCTATCTGTTTTAACACAATCCCATGGGGGGGGGGGGGGGGGGGATAAACCTTGTGCTTATTTTTCCTCCACATTGGATCCAGTAGCTAAGGCTTTGCCAAATCTAGGTCACAATTTGACAGGTATGGTACCAAATGCCATGGATATGCTACTAAACCAAACTCAGAGCCAGTACCTGACCAGTGCAAGTTTAACAGGGTATGAGTTAACTCTTTTTGCTCCAAATATCATTATGAAACATTGCAATGTTCTGAACCCAGCCACAATGCTACCCCTCCCAAGTGATTCAGGGGAAGAACACCATGATTGTTTGTTCCCCACTGAAGAAGAGACCAAGAGACGGGTAGACCTAACTGATCCTCCCATATCTGATCCACAGGGAGAGTTGTTTGTGGATGGTTCATGTTTCAGATTGCCGGATTTTCCGAACACTGTTACATATGCCATCACCACTTTGAAAACAGTGGTAGAGTCATGTAAAATACCACAAATGCCAGCACAAGCAGCAGAAGTAATTGCCCTTACACAGGCATGTGAATTGAGTAAAGATCTGATTGGAAATATTTATACTGACAGTCAGTACGCCTTTGGTGTTGCCCATTCATTTGGGCGATTATGGAAAGAAAGAGTCTTTTTGACCTCACATGGTACTACAATACAGCATGGGGAATTAAAAGTAAAGTTATTGGATGCTCTGATGTTACCAAAAAAGTTGCTATTGTTAAATGCAGTGCCCATAAAAAGATTATTGATCAGATAGGTCAGGAAAATGCTTTTACAGATGAAAAAGTTTGGTCCTTGACTAGCTTTAAGAAGAACAACCAGTGTGAAAAAATATATAATCTGGGGGTTGCCACAATTGTCATCCACTGGAATTAATGCAGTTCAACTGTGAATTCATACCCTGAACAACAATTCCTCAGAATACAATTCCTTAATGTACATATATAATCCAAGTATATAGACTACACTCACACATTATTTTGGTAGAGTAATTTAAATTTTATATATATATATATATATATATATATATATATATATATATATATATATATATATATATATATATATATATATATATATATATATATATATATATATATATATATATATATATATATATATATATATATATATATTTATTTTTGGGGTTGATTACAAACATAAATCAACAGTAATAATATTACCACACAAAGAAATTGAGAGGTTGCTCAAAAGAAAAGAAAAGGTAGTGCTCGTGCTAATGAAGGGGGGAGTAAAAATCAGAGAATTTAGAAATTACACACTATTCATTAATTCAAAAAACGGTGCTGGTCTAAGAGAACCAGTATCATGTGACCTGTCCAAATATTTAATCAACACTCTTTACTTGACCATTCTGGCAACCCCCAGATTATATAATTTTTTGCATTGGTTGTTCTTTTCAAAGCTAGTCAAGGACCAAACATTTTCATATAACATTGTACCCAGGTCCTGTGGCGCCATTTGGGTTACCCCATTAATTTGTAATGGTTTGCAGATGAAACAGCCAAGCAAGCAGCCAGATCTGAATATAGTTTAATGTATGTTACAGGACCAGCTAGACGGTCCCTGAAGTACCAATGTTTAATAATACTTTAGAATGTGATACAACAGGAAGCTACCATGGAAGAGAAGGAGGCATGGCAGATGTATGGTAGATTAGATGGTACCGGATGTTGGATAGATCTGTCAGCGAAACAAAGATGGATGCTTCCTAATTGTTACCTTAATGCTATTGTTACTATGGCACATAGCCCGGCTTACATTAGTGCCAAAGGAATAGTGGCAACATTAGACCAAGTATGGTTCATCAAACTGATTTCCAGGGTGGCAGAGTCCCATGTCAAAAGATGCTTGATATGTGCTACTTATAACCCAGGAAAAGGTACCTCTGTCCCGACAGGCCATTTTGCACCTCCAGATTTGCCCTTTGAAGTCCTGTAAATGGATTTCATAGAAATGGAACGAGTGGGCAAACCTAAGTATGTCTTAGTGATGGTTTTCACTTTTAGTAGGTGGGTGGAAGCTTACCCTCTAAGAGATAACACAGCCCTAAGTAAGGCAACAGTACTCCGGAAGGAATACTTCTCAAGAGTTGGTTTTCCCAAAGTTCTCTGGAGCGACAATGGGCCACACTTCATTGGCCAAGTGATGGACCTGGTCTACAAAGGCTTTCAAATAAAGCAAACGTTTCATGCTGCCCACCATCCACAGGCTGCAGGCCTAGTGGGAAGATACAATGGTATCTTGAAAGGAAAACTGGGAAAGATATCTGCTGAAACAAAATTAAAATGGCCTGATGCTTTACCCATAGCTTTGATTGCAATGAGCATACTGAACATTCGAAAATGGGTTTATCTCCATTTCAGATAGTCACGGGTAGCCTTGCAAATGTATGGGGTGTACCATTAAAAACAAATTTTATGAAATTGAATATCCTCTGCTTGTTGATTATTGTGACCAATGGACTGAAGAATTGCGTTTGATTCATTCACAGGTGAAGGCCAGTCTCCCTCCTCGTCTTGAAGGTTCAGGTCACAATCTGAAGCCTGGAGACTGGGTCTTCGCCTGTCACTTTCAGAGGAAATCCAGTCTTGAGCCACGCTAAAAAGGACCGGTGCAAATACTACTCGCCACTTAGACTGCTGTTAAGTGCATGGGGCACAAACACTGGCTCCATGCCAGCCACATTAAGAAAGCTCCATTGCCTTTGTTCTATTATCAATGTGTGAACCGAGGAATTCCTGATTTGGAAAGTGAACAAATTCCACAGCAAGTATCTTTTAATGATGGTGAGATGATTGGAGAAGGATAACCAGTGCATCCACTAGTCAACTTCACTCCTGTTGAGCCCAAATTGATACCAATACCTCTATTTGAGCATCCGGATTGTGATTCGCCTTAGTTTAATTTGAGACCTAGGACTGTCAAAAACTATAGACTTTGAATAAAAAAACTATCTCTGGAGAGATAGCAACCCGTGCCGGTGGTCAATTCTGCCAACGTCTGGACCTGTACTTAAGCTTGTAAGTGAGGCTTTGAAGTAAAGGACACTGGGAACTCTTGATGTTCTTTGGTAGAATAGATAGGGATTTTTAGGAGGTCTGAGCCACCTTACTTTGCTTTTGGCTGATAGTTGTTTTTGATTTGTTACTCTTTTTGAAAAGAAAAAAAAAGGAAAAGGCCTGCAAAAACAAGGTCATCTATCCAAGGAACGGAAGGGTAGAAAATAAAATAAAGGAGAATGGTATGAGCATAAAGAAAAATATTAGGAGAAGCATCACTCATCAAGAACAGGTATTTGTACATCCCACACAAATAATAGAATATGGGTAAGACTAGTAGTATTTAACTGAGACCATTTGGGAAATCACCCTCTGATTTATGGCAGTAGGAGAAGACTCCAGTGTCTGGTATGCAACAATTTTGGACCAAGAAAGTGAAAATTGTTGTGCTTCTGTGTCTTTTGATAATAATATTAGGAATGCTAGGGTTGTTCTGGTGGTTAGAAGAAATCCACCCAGTCTCTTAATCAGTGACATCAGTCACCACACCAATACCACAGCATCCGTACATACCCCTTACCCCTCAAAAGCAAGCACATCACTTGCAATATGTGAATAATACATTCCTTCAGGTTTTACATAATGCCCATCTTAGATATAATGCTACAGATTGTTGGATATGTGGTTTCCTGCCATCTTCAGTCAAAAGTAATGCACCTCTTATTCCTCTTCCTTTATCCTATATTGGGTCTTGTAGTGCCTGGCGGAAATTGAACTTTGCTTCTTATATCAAAGTTACTAATAAAGCAGTACAGAGCCAGTTTAGGAATCACCTTTATTATCTATGCTGGCCAGATGCTGTTACAATCTATGG
Organism: Triturus cristatus; assembly: GCF_964204655.1. Lineage (NCBI taxonomy): Eukaryota > Metazoa > Chordata > Amphibia > Caudata > Salamandridae > Triturus > Triturus cristatus. The sequence continues at coordinate 566,753,135 of NC_140593.1, forward strand.
CACTATGAAGGAGAAGGAGGAATTTACAGGCTATGATAGCTCCTCTATGTTAATATCCTTTAATGAGAGAAAACTGTCCAAGGTGGATATGATACCCAAACCTGTGCATGCCCATAATGCCCCCTTTTGTGTTCAAGGTGAAGGGCCCCTTGTTGTTGGGAATATTATTTGTTCCCATACAGAGATATTAAATTGCACTAGTTCTCCATCATTTGGGGCGTCACAAAATACCTATTTTGTTTGTGGTAATCAGGCTTATGTCTGGCTCCCTAAAGGATGGTCAGGCAGGTGCTATATTGCATTTATTCTTCCTCCCACTTACCTTGCACCATTTGATTATCACAGGACACATCGACTTAATAAATGGGAAGTACAGGTTGACCAGACAGATACCACGCTGCAGCAATTTATTGATGCAATGAAGGGTCTAGTGCCTTTTTGGTGTCCTATAGCCAATAGTGTACCGGTGCGCTGATTGATCAGAGTAGTAGAAGCTGTTATTAATGAGAATGCTGGTGTACTCAGTAACATTACTGTAGAAATGCAAGCTACCTGTCTTGTTTCCCTTCAAAACCGGATTGTATCAGACATTCTTTTAGCTGAGAAGGGGGGGTATGCCAAGTGGTAGCTCCTGCTGTGTATATATCCCAGATAATGCTCCTAATGTGAATTTGGCCATTCAAAACTTCACAAAATTGCTGCTGAAATACATCAGGATACTGGAGACTGGACTTGGTCAGGTTGGTTTAGAGAAGTAATGCTCACATGGGGTTGGAAATTATTAGTGATAGCCTTGGTTATAGGAAGGATTATTTTAGGGTACTGTCTATGTGTCAGTTGTCTTCCCATGGGTTGCAGTATGCTCCTTTCATCCTGCAAGCCCCCTCCAGTTTCTGCTTATGATGCAAGAAGAAGACATGGGATTTAATGAACATTAGTGTTAGTGCTCTCACAGATTAGCCTTCTTACAAAAGTCCATTTGTTTCTTATTTTCTCTGTTAACAAACCTATAATGGAGAAGATCTGAAAATGAAGTACTGTCATAATATGAGGGGCCAAATCAAATTATCTATCACTGATTCTATAGGTTAATGATAGCAAACAATTGATTAATGTTGAATTCATGTTCTAGGACCATTTGATGAAAAGGTTAAATAATATGAACATGAGTGCAAACATTTTTTTAAAATAAACATGACTTTGTACAACGTCGTCTGAGGAATTTTCCATGTACGTCCTGGCATTGTGCATTCTTTTATTTTTTCTCCATGTGTGAGAAAGTGGCTCTGTATATACTGTTCCTTAATAGGTACAGGGTGTACAGAGTCCACAGTCCCCCAGGGTTTAACAGAGGTTAAAGTTAGATATAACCTTACTCTCTAAAGTGGTAGCTTGGTCGAGCAGTAAGGCAGTATCAGAGGACAGTGTAAAGCATTTGTTGTACACACTCAGTCAGCAAATGGTTTCACACACTCAATAACTGAACTCTAGGCCAATGGTTTATATATAAAAAATATATGCTTGTTTTATTTTAGAACCAACACTTGGATTTAAAATATACTTTCTCAACAGGAGATGTTTCATATAAATACTTTTGCAATATGCAATAGACTTTAGTAAACAGTTACAAGTGGTTGCAGTAGGCAACTCTATTTTTAAACACAACAATACATTGAGCTCAATGGTAAATTCAAGTTATTTGCAACAGATTACTTTTTAGATTACTTTTGGAATTCCAGGACTGGATCCTAGATTCAGTCCTGGGTCAGTTCTCAGAATCAAGTGATGAAAGTCGACTTAAGTACTGTAATGATTTTTAACTAATATTTCGCTATTTTAAAAGTTGACAGCAAATATTTCAGAGAAAACAGTCAATGATTCCCTATGGAAGAAAATTCAGGTTACAGGTACAGTATGTTCTCGTTACTTTTGAAATCCAGTACTGGGTGCCTAGACTCAATACTGGGACCTTTATCCAAAACAGGTAAGTAATTACGTTTTCAGATATTGTACGATTTTTGAAGAATATTTAAAGATTGCAGAAATCGACACTTAGAAGAAATTTCACAGAAAAACAGTCAATGGTTTCCTATGGAAGAAAATTGAGTTAAGGGTAAGTACAGTTGAAGGTATTTTTCAGAGCCAGTGCTGGGCACCAAGATCCAGCACTGGGAGCTCACCTAAGAGCAGGTGAGTAAATTCGTTTTTGTCACTCGGCTGATTTTTGGTGAATATTTGAAGATTTGAAAAGTCCACACTTAGAAGAAATTTCAGGAAAAAGACAGTCAATGTTACCCTATGAGGAAAATAGAGTTTGCGGTTTAAGGATAAGTATTCGACTGGCAGAGTTGAGGTTCTGGGCACAGACTCAGGGGTCTCCCAGGGTCAGGTAGGTACAGTTGGTTCACCCTCAGCGGCTCTAAGGCGGCCGGGTGCAGAGAGAGTTAGGCCCAATGTTATCCTATGAGGGGTAGGGGGGCCTTGTTTGGTGGCTGCTGACTGGCAAGCCACGCGGCTGTTGGAGCTGGGCTCCTGGTCACTTACTCAGGGCAAGTGGGGAAGTAGGTAGGTGTAGAGTTTTAACTGCCAGTGCCACTCGGGCGGCTGGGTGCAGAGGGCTTTTGAGCCTTCGGGCGCTCAATGGATTTCAATAAGAAATCTCCGGTTTGGAAAAAGACTGCAAGCTCGGGGACGAGGACTCTTCAGGTGCCACCACCACTTCGAGAGGTAAGTTGGGTAGTTGGAGGATAGGTAGGTACCCCGGGATTGGGCACAGGGGGTCGTGGGGCACCGCGTGCAGGGGTGCCTTTAGATGTCGGGAAATCTTACCCTCTGTTGATCGCGGTTGGGGGGGCACCTTGTTCTGAGGCTGCAGGCTTCTTCAGGAGTGTCGAGGGAGGTCCTTGGGTGCCGGACTCTGGGTCACAGTCGCCGTGGGGTCATCCTCAGGGTCTTTGTTCACTCCGGCACTGGCCAGGCTCGGCTGGTGCACAGTGTGCTGGGTTCGCGGTTCCGGCTGCTGCCAGGGGTTAGAGATAGGTTTCGAGTAGAGCCTCTACTCATGGGAGTCCCAGGGGCTTAGAGCCAAAAGGTAGCCAGGTCCTCCGGGTTTGGTGAGGTTGCTAGCCACAAGAGATGCCGGGCTGGAGCAGGAGCAGGTTCGAGGGTCGACAGGCCGGTAGGGCTGGGGCCAAAGCAGTTGGTGTTTTCCTCTTTTCAGCAGCTGCAGGGCAGGTCTTCTTTCTTCTTGCTCTTCGTAGTTTTGAATCTGGAATCTGGGGAAGGAAGGTTCAGGGTGCCCCTAAATACTAGATTTAGGGGTGTTACAGGTAGGTGAAGGGCAGGGACCAATGGGTCCCCGTCCTGGGGTGGGTACACCCCCTATCCTGCCTCTCTCCTGTGGGAGGGGGGCAGTAGCCTAGTCCTGATAGGGTAGGGCTCCCCATCTTCAGGATGGCGAGAGCCCGGAGATGTGCTTCACCTCGCCTCCCCCACCTGAGGGGTGGGGTTGGCAGGCTGGCACATCCCCTGTCCTTATTTGGGGTTTCCGGCCAAAGCTTTCCGCCAGAGTGGGGGGTTGGGGGGTTGCAGGGGCCTGGGGAAGCTCACAGAGGCGGCATGCCTTTGAAGCTTCCCCCTGCCCATCCTGGGGGAGGAGATTTAGCACCTCTCCCAGGATGTGCATTGTTGCAGGACCAGGAGAGCAGGGGCTCTCCTACCCAGGGGTCCAGCAACATGTCTGCTGGGTGGCAGCGTACGCAGCCTCAGAGCAGACGTGGATTTGTAGGTTAGGTTTAAGGGGGCACCTCTAAGATGCCCTCTGGGGTGCTGGGTACATTAAATCCCACACTGGCATCAGTGTGGGTTTAATGTGCTGAGAAGTTTGATACCAAACTTCTCAGTCTTTAGTGTTGCCATTATGGTGCTGTGGAGCTCGTGTTTGACGTGCTCTCAGCACCATGTACTCTTAAATGGCAGCACTGCACTTACAGGGCTCAGGAATGGACCTGGGCACTGTAGGGGTACAGGGCTCCTGCTCCTGTGCCCACACCATTGGCATAAGGCACCCAGCTAGAGAGGTGACTGATGTATGCCATGGCAGTGTAAGTGATGGGCATGGCCCACAGGGATGTTTGCCATGTTGACTTTGTTTTTGTCTTGCACCCAAACACTCAGCCTGCAAAGGCAGTGTGTGGGTGTAAGGGTACAGGGCCTCTAAGGGTGGCACAAGGAGTGCTGCAGCTCTTAGAGGCCTTCCTTGGTCACAAAGCCCATGGTACTTAGGGTACTATTTACCAGGGGCTGAAATGTGGCCAGGGTTTGCCAATTTGGGTTTGGTTTGTTTTAGGGAAGGAACATAGGCCCTGGGCACCTGATTGCCTGGAGTCCAGGGCACACTCAGTCAAAGTACATTCAGCAATTCAGCAAAAAGTGGGGGCATACCATGCAAGAAAGATGGCACTTTCTCACACCATGCCCTTGGAAAAGTACTGAGTGGTTGCTAGAATAATTACACTTTGTTAATCGTTTGTGCTTCTCTGAAATGGAAAGCCACACTGTGTTTGTTGCCATTCAATTTGCAATTAGCAATGGTTTGTGATGACTTATTTTGAAAATGTAGTGTGGTTAGCTATTCTTTTTGTATGTATAATTGGAAGGAAATTTGAAGTATAGTATGAATATGAAAGGAGAATGCTTTTAGTTGTTCATTACCTTCACAGAACAGGTTTTCCTTGTTGGTTTTGCATCCGGTGAAGCGTGAATAAACTGATCTGTTTTACCTCTGACTACCTATACTCCTTTGAATTTAAAGTGGAATTTTCAAGAATGCAGAGGTGCGTTCTCCACAGGCAGTCCTCCTTGGTTTCCATAATAGGTCCCAGATGACCCTGCCTACGATTGCCCTGTCCATATGGAGCCAGTGCTTCTCAGACTCCCTCTGGGACCATTCTGTGATGACCCTAAGTTGGTCGCCTTATGATAGAGGTTAAAATTCGGGAAGCCCAACCCTCCCTCTGACCTGGGCTGTTGGAGTATCCTGAAGGGGGGACAAGCTTGTTTGTTTTGCCAAATGAATGCATTAAGTGTTGTCTTGAATACCCTCAGGTAATCTGTCTCTAGAATAATGGGCAAGCACTGGAACAGGAGAAGGAACCTAGGCAACACCGCCATCTTAACTGCATGAATCCTGCCTAGCCATGATAGGTACATAGGAGCCCATCTGTTTGGGTCGGCCTTCAGATTGTGTAAGAGTGGGGGGTAGTTAGCCTGGAACAGCTGCGAGATCCTAGGCGTCAGTTTGATGCCTAAGTAAGTGAGACCCTTCTTTGCCCATTGGAAGGGCATTGTTGATATTAGTGCCTCCTCCTCTGCTTCTGGGAGAGTTAGGTTGAGTAGGAAGAACTTAAATCGGTTTATGTGTAAACCCGCCACTTCTTCGAATAGTCGTAGTTCACTTTGTAGGTCATTCAATGAGTGTTTTGGGTGTGTCAGGGGGAGCAGGATGTCATCAGCAAATAAGGGGATCTTGTGCTCCTCTGCTCCAAAACTGATCAGGTGGTTGGCTCTTATCATTGCTGCAAGGGGTTCAATGCTCAGAGTGAAGAGGAGAGGAGAGAACGGGCATTCCCATCTGGTTCCCCTTTCCAATCGTAAGAATTCCGCACTCACTCCATTTACAAACACTCTAGAGCATGATGTAGCATAGTTCATCTGGATCATAATAATGAACAGCTCGCAGAAGCCAAACCTTCTCAGGGTAGCGAATAGAAAAGACCAATCCACTCGGTCAATCGCTTTCTCAGCGTTCAGACTGAGAATAACCACTGGGATATCCTTCTTGGTTGCTTTCTCTATTAGATGTATGACTCTTCCTACATTATTGTAGGTCTGTATCCCCTTAATAAACCCTGATTGGTCTGGATGGATTAAATCAGGCATTAGGTCCTACATTTGTGAGGCCAACATTTTTGAGTAAAGCTTTGCTTTAAGGTTAAGCACAGCTATGGGGCGGTAGGAGCTGAAGAGTGTCGGGTCCTTTCCAGCCTTGTGAATAGCTGTGAAGTTTGCCTCCCTCATGGATGCTGTTACCCTTCCAACTTCTGCTATATGAATAAAGAGTGAGGTCAAATACTGACGGACTCCCGGCAGAATACTATAAGGCGTGTCAAGTGTTACTGGTGCCCCGTCTATGTGACCTTTATGTAGCCGCGCTAGACGCGGGACGGCTCCCACCAACGCTGGGTGAAGCGCATCTGATTTCGTTGCCCAAGCCTGACAGAGATCCAACAGACGTGAGGTTGTGCCGACCCCTTGCTCTGCTCAATACCGATTACAACATCTTAGCGAAAATCCGTGCGGATAGGTTGGCACAAGCAGTCCCCGATCTAGTGCATAAAGAACAAAATGGCTTTGTGCCGTCCCGCGACACCTCATTTAATTTGCGCCGCTTTTTTAGAGTCGCAACTTACTCCGTATGCGAATGGCTGAGAGCGAGCTGCCTTGTACTTGATCTTGAGAAGTCATTCGATTCTCTTGAATGGGATTTTATGTTTGCAACCCTTGAAAAATACGAATTGGGCCCTGACTTTCTGCAATTGACCCGCCACCTCTATACCAACCCAGTTGTCAGAGTAAAACTGGGGCCATATGTCTCGACTGCCATTCCAGTAAGACGGGGAACAAGACAGGGCTGCCCACTGTCTCCTGTCCTCTTTGCACTCGCTATGGAGCCGCTGGTGGAATCCCTAAGAACGCAGCTACACAATGGAATACTACTGGGTGATGGCATCCACGTGGTGTCGCTATACGCTGATGATCTACTGATCTACCTGAGAGACATCACTCAGGTGCCAGAACAACTGGCCCACATCCTCCGTGATTTTGCTACTGTGTCGGGATTAAGAGTAAACGTTGCTAAGTCTAAACTATATGCTTTTATAGATAACAGTTGCGACCCCGGCCTAATCCTCAATGGCGTGAGAGTGCAGTGGAGCGCTGACACATTCCGATACCTGGGCATATGGGTGTATCGCCAACCACTGGACCTCTTTGACGGTAACCTAGGCAGGGCACTGACAGCCGTGAAATCCCAGATGCAGTTTTGGAGTACGCTCCCTCTCGCTGTGGTCGGTAGAGTGGCACTTCTCAAAATGGTGGCTCTGCCAAGATTTCTGTACTATTTCGCCAATCTGCCCATCTATGTCCCTGCTTCCTTTTTTGCTGCACTAGAGAAGATAATCATAGATTTCATCTGGGGTCCCAATCAGCACAGAGTAGCAATCAAGAAGCTATATTTACCCACTGATCAAGGGGGCCTGGCGGTGCCCTGCTTTGAGCACTACTATCTGGCAGCCCAACTTCAATAGATCCCCAGATGGATGGCAGACTGCCAGCGTGATGACACAGCGACCACACGCCCATCTTACACGTTCCCTCAGATCCTTGCGCTCTTTCACCCTGGCACGAGGGTACGACCCCCTGAACAGCGTTTTTCTGAACGTCGCATACAGATGTTACCGTAGAAACCTCTACTTAACCCGAAACACAACACCTTACGCCCCTGCGCCTCCTCTGGAGGGTACCCCTGCGGGTCGGTGCGACACGTCTACCACACTGCAGCACTGGCACGATGCGGGTGTACAAACGCTGGGGGATCGCTATCGGGAAGGCTCACTTATTCCGTACACTACGCTGGTGTCTGGTGAGGGACAATTCCTAGTTCACCGATCACTGATAACTACACTTTCAACGAAATGGGGGGGATCTTGCAGTAGAACCGCAAACACATCTTACAATGCAATATTTGCATGTCATGGGACGAGGTTGACCCTTAATGCAGTGATTTAGCACCCCTCCGACACAAATGAGAGCATGACTTGGGCCGACAACTCACATAAAGACTGGGATCCATAGAAATGCTAGATTTAGACAAATCCAATTCTTCATCGTGCAGAGAGCGTACCTCACACCAGCCAACATCAATAGATATTTTCACCGCACCGACTCAGCCTGTCCCAGGTGTGCCACTGTAGATGCGTACTTGGTGCACATGCTTTGGGGCTGCACCAGACTGGCTGCATACTGGGAGGGAGTGGCGAGCATACTCCCCACCTGCCCTGAAAGAGAAATACCTTTCGACTGGCCCATGTATTTGCTACACATGTTCCGTAGGAGGTGCAATACCAAAGTCACCTCCAGATTCCTGGACCTAGGCATGGTGGCAGCGAAAAGATTAATCACTAAAAGGTAGAAAGCACCTGACCCCCCCACACATACAGGCATGGAGGCGTTCCACTCTGGTGTGGGCTCGGGCAGAGGGTATAGCGATCCGGTGTGAGGAAATCATGGGCCTCAGGAAAATACCCATATCCACTAATTGGGAGGCAATCCTGACGTCACTGCAACACGATGCCAGACCAGACCACACATAGCCCTTCCTCGATTGAGTGACTCCGCGCACGCGACACACACCCTCACGGTCACTTACAGAAACTAGACTCGTTGTCTGCCAGCAGCGAATTGACACTCTGGGGTGACCATGTTTCGGTCACCAACCATCACGGCAACATATAAGGGCACAATAAACAACATGCATACGTGCAGCAATTAACAGCTGCGGGACGCTACACCAGCTCTTTTCCATGTGTTGTGACCCGTCTCCCCCATGTATTGTTCTCCCCCCTCCTTTATTGAACGCACTATATGCCAGCTGTACCTACCTTGAGCAGGGAATGGTGTCGTACTTACTGTGTAGCACATATTAATAACGAATACTGTAATGTGATGTATGCGATGTAGCCAGATAATTGTAACACATACAAGCGACGCATTATCCTAGTTACTGCGAAATCTTTTATTTATGGTGCATCATGTATGTAAGACACGACGAAAAGAGATGTGATCTGTTGCTACGTGTTGTAGCAGTATGTTTTACTCATTGAAGGCCCAATTTTAAAACCTGCTAAATCAATAAAGATAAAAAAAAAGAGGAAGGTCAAATACGGAACAAGTTCTGCGCTAAATGTTTTATAGAAGTGTGCCGTCAGCCCGACTGGGCCAGGGGATCTTTTAGTGATCCTATGGCTTTCCATACCTCTTCCTCACTAATGGGTTCCCTTAGCTGCTCATTCTGTTTGGGTGTAATTTTTGGTAGATCTACCCAGTCAAGGTCATCTAGTTGAGATTGGGAGTCCATTGGTTTGGCTGTATATAGTGATCTATAAAATTGTCTGAAGATACCTCCTTTCAGTATTCTGATTTCCCCAGGTCCCTTGTGGAGTTAGAAATATCCCCAATATACTCCTTTTCCCTTCGTACCCTGAGTTGACATGCCAAATGCACTCCCACCTTATTACCTTGAGTGTGGGTTGTTTTTTTGAGTCCTAAAAGTGTCAGCTCGGTCCTGTTTGTGTAGATTGCATTTAATTTCCCCTTCACAGCTGTGCGCTGGAGGGCTAGAGTGGGTGGGGGTTCTCTTGTGTGCTTGTTCTAGTGTGTGAAGCTCTGTTTGCAATGCCGAGCGTTCAGTGGCCCGCTGTCTATTAAGTGCCACTTCTGCTGCCATAGATTGGCCCCTCAGGACTGCTTTGAACGCATCCCAATTATTAGAGGGAGATGTATCTTGGGGGTTGTTCAGCCAAAAGTATTCATTTATGGCAGTGCGAAGTTCATCTCTCGCTAGTCAGTCTTGCAGCAATCCATGTGGAAAGCATCAGTGTGAATATTTGGAGACAGGGTCCTTCCACTCGACGGAGATGACCACTGGAGCATGGTCAGAGATAATTATGGGTCGGATCTCAGCCTTGGGAATATTTTGCACTAGAGTTCGAGTCAGAAATATGTAATCAAACCTCGATTAAGAGCGATATATGTGTGAAATTTTTTTATAATCTCTATCTGTCGGATGGGACTCTCTCCAGGCAACAACCATGTCTAGATCCTGCATTGCAAGTTTCACTACTTTTTAAAAACTTCCTGTGTGAGACCTGTGTGAGTGTGTGCTCTCTGAGCCCGAGAGTCAGGTGAGGTTGAAATCGCTTATGAGAAGCATCTCCCCCTCCTCAAAGACCTTCAAGAGTGCCACTGTCTTTGTTATGAATGCTATCTGGTTGGTGTTTGAGGCGTAAATCGCTGCCACAGTGCACATTTTCCACCATATGTGACCATTTACCATGACCACCCTCCCCTCTTTGTCTGTCCTGTAGTCTTCAGATTGGAATTTTAACGTCGTGTGAAACAGAAGTGCCAGCTCAATTAGGCTGTTCGGCCTGGATGATTTATATACTAAGAGGTAACTTCTATGTCTCAGCCTGTGATCCTCTGACCTCTCGAAGTGTGTTTTCTGTAATGCAACAATATCATAGTATTCGTCTAGCTGGTATTTCCACACATTATGTCGCTTAGCCGAGAAATTGAGCCCCCTCACGTTCTATGTTAAGGCCGTGACCACCATTGCAAAATGCGGAGCAATTCCCCACTGGTCCTTTGCAGCGGATATCTAGCCGTCATACCCTTCTCCAGCTTCCCAACCGCCCCTCTCGCCCTACCCCAGCCCCCCCTTCTAGTGTGGCACCCCCATAGTCGTTACATATGTCCAGAGCTTCCTGTATCCTTCTGGTAGATGAGTACCTAGAAATAAAAGAAAATAACCCCCAGAAGCAAACCTTTAGGGACAACAGGTCCCAGAATTAGCCTGGCAGTTTGTTGAGGTCGTATAGGGTGAGTCGGTCCATTTTCTCTTCCTTGGCTATCATGGTACGACTGTTTCAGAGATCAATGTCTTCAGCTGGTCATATTTAGTGGCAGGATCGCCACCCATTGGGTCAGTTGTCAACGGGATTATGAAGGTCAGCGGGACTTCCTGTGGTGGTTGCGTGACTATTTTATCCAGAGAGTCTTTGGTGCCCTTGTCTACCAGCCTTTGTAGCTACCGGACCACCAAGTTCATAAGTCTAAGCGCCTGGCAAACCCTAAAAAAACAAGAAGCAGGGGTCAAACATCTGGTGCTTCTACGTATTCTCTGTTGTTTAGGAGGTCGCTGGGAGAGCCAGGGAGAGCTTTCCCCACCCACCCCCTGACCGGCACTACTCTCAACGTTTCAGAGCCACTTGTCGCCGGATCACCTTCGGCCTCTCCAAGCCTAAGAGTGTCATGGCTTTCTCTAAATCCGTAAGTTGGTGTGCTCAACCAGCTTTTTGTTTAGGTCCGCCTTTGAGGTCTCCAGAGTTGTGGATATGTCTGTTTTGAGTTCCTCTCGTCTGCCCTCCTCTCAGATGTAGGGAGTCGTCTTCCGCGGCATCAGTACGTTGCCGGTACTGGCTTACTTGGTTCCTGAGTTCCTGTCTAGCCTGTTGGAGGGTCCCATGCGTCTCCGCCCTAGAGGGCCTTGGCCTCATCCGGGTGCATCTCGGTGTGCCTGGGTCCCGGGATCGCCAGGCGTTAGTGGATTTTACCCCTGGGAGTTGATCCCACACAATATGCTGATGCAGGATTGGTATTTGTGTCTTTTCCCCGCAATTTACTTGATGGCAGCGGAACCGTTGTGGATTACGTCTGCCCGGCCATCTTGTCTGGCCATGCACCCAAGGATATATTTTTTAATAGATATTGAAGCTTGACTATTTTCTGGTGCACCTTCTTATGTGCTACATTAGTACATAGGTGTTTGCAATTAATTAATAGTGAATCACAAAACTTCGCTATTAGGTTATCGCAATTTGAAACCTACGTACATGTGGCCCTTACGTCTGTCAATCATGATCATTAGAACGCTCCGTTGCTTAGGCACTCAGTCTGTAGTACATAGTTTAAATACATATTCCAGGAAGTTGAAGAGAGGTTGGAACTCAGATTCTGTACAATACAAAAAATGAAAGACAATAACCTATTAGAAATAGTGAAAATTAAAATCAAGATGGTTCTAGCACCTTCTAGGGCTGAGATACAATTAAACAGCAACAAAGAGATGGATGAACATGCTTGATTCAGTTTGAACTATTGGTTGTTACTTTGGGTGCAGAGGATTGCATGAAATGTCAGCTAATCAATGCCTTACCAATAGGGACAAACTAAATGCAAATAAGCCTACAGTTCGGCCCAAAATGCTACACCACATCCCATTTGAATAGTAACATAAACAAACTCAGACACATTTTAGCCACGTTAGACCTCGTCAGAGAGGTATACCTTGAGTTGATAGGGGAAAGTAAGCACAAGATCCATCTCTTGGCATAACTACACCATTTTTGCGGGACTCACTCTTATGGCAAAAATTGATTGGACGGACCTGTTTGAAATAATCTGAGATAGTATTCACAGTGGAGCACTCCAGTGGAGCACTCCATTCCATTCTCTAATACTTTGCCTTTGCCATTACAAACACACTACTATGCTATAAAGAACGTTTTGAGCTTTCTCTGCTTTTCTCTGGAACTCTTGGCTCCTATGTTATTTACAATTGACTTTTTTTAATTTACATTAATTGGAGCTAATGTGCAAGACTGCATTACTACAGTGTATCAAGCTTTCTAGGATACACCTAAACTTTGCATGAGTTTCCCAGCAGTTGTGTGTGCAAGGAGATATAATTTAGTGAGATTGAGCCCAAGTGGATGAGGACTGTCAAAAAAGTCATTTACACAAATCAAAGGTGAGGTTTCAGGATGCCAAAGGTTTAGTACTGTTGCAGGGAATCTGCTCAGGAACAGAACTATGCAGGGACCATAGAACATCAGTAGATAGGAACTGAGTCACCATATCATCTTAGCACCATCAGCCCGAGTCCGACTAGCTATATATAGTGTCTCACTTGCCCTCCTAACCATATCCAGAGAGACAAGTGAATCGACACCCCAGAGCACAACACTTCCGACCCTCCCAGGGATCGCGTTAACTGGATACACCTTTTCGCTAACACACTTGTACTTATCCACAATAAGATATGACAGAGACATGAAGAAAGTTTGAAATAGTTATTTAAACTATTGTACTCTAGAATGCAGTATATGTGCCACAATCAGAAAACAACTACCTAGCAAAAATAACATTAGTATAATCAGTAAACTGTATATTATGGAAAGCCCTGTCATATTATAAAACAGATTAGCCTAACCTCCCTCCCCTTTTACAGAAGAAAACGGATTCTACAGCAAAGATCTCTTGGATTTGTAGCAGACCCAAACCTTAGCATACACAGATGGATGCTCTACATCTCAGATACAGCTGTGATCTTCTGTCAGGAAATATTTCTCTATCTCTGTGTGTTATGTTGCTGTTCATACATATATAACAAGGTTTGCATGTTCATAAACAAAAGCTGCATTTCTGTGTTGTGCCTAGGTGTGAGTGCCTGACTAGAACAAAAATACAAAGTAAATTGTTGTTTGACCATGTCTGCTGTTCAGACTAAATCCCAGGAAAGAACAGAATGAGAAAACAACTGCAGGTTCTGTGTGAAAATATAATGTGGCACAAAAGCAAACATGTTTATATAGTAACATGTGCAAAGCTAATGCTGCCTGTGTCGTGCCCAGTTAGAATAGCATAGGGAAAACTACAATGGGGCAGGTACCAAACAAATGACAGTACAAAATGTCGAGGTAATGGGTTTGCTAGGCAGCTAGCTGGTGGTGTCTTTGGTTCTGGATGAGTTTAGAAGAGTCCAGTTAGAGTTCTTCTGGTCTCACAGATGACGCTCAGTGCATGAGCACTAAAGATGCTGTAGATGTTCTAACAGCAAAGCAAATCCCACGGAGATTACACGGGTCAGGGGACCTTTGATTAGTCACTTCTTCACCAGTTTCCACTGCGCATCTGGCCAACAGTCTAAGGCTGCAACTGCAGATTTAAACCATATTATATTTGTATCAGCGAGGGCTAATCTAAAGGCTCGAGTGTTTTATCGGGATATTACTTTAAGACCTGGCATATACCTAACATAAAGATTAAACAAATACTTCAGAATATCTCTATGGTTGCAAAGGGGAAGTTCCAATGCTCTACATTGTCAGAGGTGGTACATGATGGGTTCTTTGACTATTAAACTTGTGTAGTGAATCAGCCACTTTTGTGGTCTGACACCCTATGATGACCCTCAACCACCACCATTTTGTACTGACTTAAGTGTGTTATGTTACCTTAGCCTTAATGTAGGATGGGTTTTCATATGCCTGCGTTTCTTCTGTCTTTTAGTGGAATAGTATAATGTTATTTGGGTTAGGTGAATTTTGACTTTGACCTATTGGCTTTGACGTAGTCTAATGTCATTCTGCCTTCTGACTTTACCTTGCTTCAAACTTTTCTGTGTGCACAGTGGTGCTTGTAAATTGTGTGGATGAGAATTATAGGTGCTGACTATTGCCTTTGACAGGGCCTCATGTCTGACTCTGCCTTGCTGCTGCATGCACAGCAGTGCTTGCAAGTTGTTTGGGTTATTCACATTCAAGGTCTTGGTGTTTTCCTGAGCGATTGTTTTTGTTTAGTGTACTGTGGAAGGCCTTGTGAGAGCTTCGTCAAGACAGAGGCTGGAAGAAGTGCGGATGGAAGAAGAGACTTGAGAGCTCCTTACTGCCATGGAGATGCTTGCTTGGAACTTGGCCAGTTCTGGTAAAATTCCTCTGGCGGTGGGAGGAGGTCTTTCACGAGTCTTCTAGTGTGTTTATAGCTGAGGGTTGCAGGCTGAGAAACTGGGAGTTTGGATTCCGAGCGAGGGCAGACGTGTCTATCTCGGATTGAACCCTGGCTTGCTGAGCTCTGATCCCCGGCTGTAATTCCCCCAGTCAGAAGTGGGCAGTGTATGCACCAGGTGATGTATTGAGTTGTGTGGTTCTTTGATCATTGGAGGTGTTTTCTTTGTGGTGTGGGAGGTGCACATCCAGAGTACTCCTCTGTTCTCTATATATGTATATCTTTCTGATCTCTTGCAGGACGTCCAGTGTACCTTATCTTATATCAGTTATTGCTTGTTTATTAATCAGTATTATAGTTTGCTCAGTTATTGATTCATGCCTTTAGATTATAAGTTCGCTACATATATTTGAATCTTATGTATTTGGTATCTGAGATAGCCTTTGTTTAGAGAGTATTATGTAATAAACCCCAAGCCTTATTCTAAAAGTGATAGAGTCTTTGCATTTTGTTATTTGCCTCCCAGGTGGGAGTGCAGGGATTGGGTGTGGCTTATTGGTGAGAAGCTACATTCAAAACAACTTGTTATGCTGTCTGATGTTTACAACCCACTAAATGATGTTGGTATTATTGGCAGATGTGCTGCAAGGTCTTAATGGCTCCTGGGCAACTCTATTCTGCAAGGTGACTTCCATGTGGGTTTTAGTCCTCTGTGCCTTGTGTGTCTTCCCTTTTTGGGGAGCTTGTTTGTTTACATGGTGGACAGGAAAGATTCCTTCTCTTCCAGGAAAAGATCGCAGCTAGGGGGGCTCATTTAGGAGTAGAAAACAATACCAAGCACACTCCTGTTCTGGCCTACATATCTTTGTGGTTTTGCACAGTGGTTCGTCTTGAGCCCAGATTAGGTAAACGTGCTTGGGCATTAGCAAGAAACCAGGGCAGAGTAAAGCTCAAGCTTTCCTAAGGAATTCAAACTCTCCCAGAACCCGGACAGTGTACATTTTCCCAGACTTTCTTCCCAGATTTCGTAGCACATGGTAGGTGACTGACACTAAATGGTCAAGTTAATTATAATGGGAAATAAAGGCCTGTATCTTTAAGTAGGTGTTGCTAGGTGAAAGTATTATGTGGTATGGAAGGATTGCCTTACCATGTAATACTAGGACAATACACAATGATGGACCCCTGGTACTCTCTCAGTGCACCTTTTCTCAGTACTGATAGAGTGGCAAAGAGCAGACAGGCTGCTTAGAGTAACGTGGTAAGCATATCACATAACCAACATGGACGATAAGTGATTGCCACCACTTGTGAAATCCGACACCAATTTATAAAATTAGTTCTGATTTTAATATATTTTTAGACACCAAAACAAAATCAATACATACAGTATAACCAGAGTTAACAATTTAAAAGCATTAAATTAATCAGTACTTGGCAATGTGAAAACATTACCTTTGCAGTCAATGGGAAATACAAAACAAGTAAGAGAGAGAAGGGAATTGTCATAAAAATGGAGGAAAATACTCCTAGTCCCCTTGAGATACTTTAAACAAACAAAAGAAGGAGTACATCCGGGAGACGGATCGAAATCTCCAAATTGCTGGGAAAGGTGCACAAGGCAAGAAAAGTGTTCTTTTCTTTAGAAGACCCCTCACTCACCAACCTGGTTGGTGACATGCTTCATCATCGGGGTCCCACCCGGATAGCCGAGTGCCATCCGGGTGTGCTTCGACACCTGATTACAGTGGAGCAGGTAGTTTTTTGGTGCAAGTGGGTGAATAGTGGATTAAAAATAGGTCAGCTATCACTCACTATGAAGATTTATTCCGGAGCGACTGGCCAATCTTAAAAACATTGAGTAGATACCTTGCTTGGTTAGATTGACCAATGGTATCTAAAAGTGGACAATAGTGCTAATAAGTGCAAGAACAACGGTCTACATGTTTCAACCTGTGTAATGGTATTGTTAGGTTTTCGTCAGGACCAAATGACGTGACCCGGGCGGTGTACACACGCTAAGGTGTACCCTACCCGTGATCACTGTGACCTAACCATCTACTCATGGTCAGGTGTCCTGTCATCCAATTTGAAGACAGGAAGAATCTGTAAAAAACAAACACATCATTACAAGCAGACGCAATAGAACGTATGTAATACAGTGTTTGATGTAAAAGTGCTCCTTTTATTCCCAGATGTGTGCGTCGCGAACAAACACAACTGAAGGACTACCCCTGAATTGCAGTGGTAGAGGTATGTGGGTAATCCACTAACCGATTCAGTTGCTGAAAGCAATGATTATGACCCATTCATAATCGTCAAGTACAATGGGCGTAAATACGCCATTGCATGCAAATGCATTTAAGATAATCCACAGGGTATCATTTGTGCCTGTGAAAGAATCATACAGACCCACTCTCTTCAGTCATTCATAGTGGGTGTCTCCGCTCTCAAACATAATCGTGAGGGCGTACGTTACAAAGCATGCATGCTCGTTATCTCAGCGTTAAAATGTGGTACAGGTTGACATGAAAGGGGAGAAAAAGGCGCTTACTAAAAGACGCGTAATAGCGTGCCTCATGGGAGTCGGGGTCGTGGTGCTGGCTCAGAACCCGATCTGGAGGAAATAGGTATAGTGACACGAAAGATGAAATAGCAAAGAAAAATATAATAAATCCCTAGCTGATCATGGCGCATACTTACTTGGTGGAGTCAGTCACCGGCTGGAATGCCTACCCTATGCGACCCGTACCTGCTCCCCGCGGGCTGCCGTATCAGAGCGTCTCTGCGAGTTAAGTGCAGGGCATTTCCGGGAACTGGGACGTAGGGGGCGTGGTCACGTATGTCACGTGACTAGCGTGCGTAGGCGTGTATACGTGGTTGGCATGGTGATGGTAGCGTGTCAGGGAAATCGTGCTTTATTAAACGGACAAATAGCTATCGTAGAGTGGCGTGGGTATGCAAACAGAATGTGAAGGTGACATACTATAAAAAGAATGATGCTCATTCGTACTTAATGAACATGCAACTCAGGTGTAACTTAATAGCGGAGATGCCGGGACCTGTAAATAAAGAAATAAAGAAAGGAAGAGACACACAAGGGGGCACAGTCTACTGTTTGCACACACAAGGGGGCACAGTCTACTGTTTGCTAAACAAATCTGTGAGTCTGTTTATCAAGACAGTGCGCTTGATCTAACTGGTGTTCTGAGCTAGAAAGGAACGCTATTAGCAGATAATAGTGGTACACAAAAAACCAAATGGCATCATAATGTGTGACATTGGAACAAGCTAATGTCTCATTCAAGGGAGTGGATCATACCTAATTCAGGCGTACAGTAATGGAATTATTATAGGACATTTAGAGTGTGCATTCATCCTTCTGGTGTTCTGAGTTAAAAGGAGTGCTTGGAGCAGGCATATATTGATACACATGAGTCCAAAGGGCATCAAAATGTGTGTCACTGGATCAAGCCAATGACTCATTCAAGGGTGCGAATCATACCTAGATCAGGCATACAGTAGTGAGATTAACCCCTTCCATGCTGCGCAAATTCCGCCGCTGTGCTGACGGTTTCTTGCGCGGGCGTGGTCATGACGGAACGGTTCCGTCATGAGCACAGCTCAACCGTGGCTCATGACGGAACCGTTCCGTCATGAGCACCGAAGGGGTTAATAAAGGATATACTGGTTAACACTGCTTCCAGACTAAGTAAGAGACACAGAGTCGTGTCTTATTATCTTACAGACAGCGTAGGCCAATTGGTGGAGATCCAATTAGTAGAACAGTTATTAGAGGTGTAGTGTAGTGTCTTATTCTCATGTAAAGAAATCAATATCTCATGATGGGTACATGAGTGTTAAAGTTATTTTGAAAGGACTGAGTGCCACGGAATATTATCGTTCAGGACATTTTTGTGAGTGGATAGCCTATAAATCCACCTTTGCTCTTTCTCAAAAAGACGTTCTTGGGTTTTAGTGCCCGTTTTTATCTGTTCAATAACAGTCCATTTCATGTCGTTGGTTGTGTGGTTATACTGAAGGAAATGTTCAGTGAGTCTGGCTGTCATCCTTTTACACCTTATAGTGCTGCAGTGTTCACAGATTCTTTGCTTCGCCTTCCTGCAGGTCCTCCCTATGTAGTTCAAGTTGCAAGGGCATTTTATCAGATAGATCACATTGGTACTATTGCAATTTGTATGAGTCCGCTGTCTCCATGTTTTGCCTGGTTCCAGTGACAATGTTTTAGTATTGTTGGTCAGGTGGCAAACGCTGCAGTTGCCACATTGATAATGTCCCACTATGTTCGGTAGGCCCCAGGCGTTGGTTATAGTTGGTGTCCCTACCTGTGGACAGTCTTTTGGGCGACTGGTAGTAGCAACTCCAGCACTGGGAGCGGGAGACAAAGACAGAGAAGGAAAAACAGGGCACAGAACAACTGGCCGATGTATGGCACTCATCCACCACCTGGATTTCAAGGCCCATACAATCCACAACAACCTTATCCTATGTATGGATGGCAACCACCGTTCCCGCAACCAATGTTTCCGCCAAACGCCTTCAGACCGTCTTTTTTAGGCAGGGGCCAGAGGGGAAGAGGACGAAGGAAGGGCATGAATCAAGTACATTGGGAAGAAGAGGATCCAGTGGGCAGTTACACACGGAGCAAAACAAAAGAACCCCAAGCAGGAACGAGCAACAGCAAGGTTTAGTCACTAACCTTGCAACCAGACCTCTGTCAACTGTGGAGGAGAAGGTCCTCAATAAAGGTTTGGGATTCGTCCCGACTACATGCCTCGACAAGTTCCAACTTCATTGTGAATTGGCAGGCTTCTTCAGAAAACTGCGACTAAAGGCCTTCTTTGAGAAACAAGGCGAATCATCTGGGGAGGATCCCAATGAGACTGGACTACGGGCAAAATCCACCTTCACCCCTCCACCACACATGATCCCAGTGGAGATAGCCACATTTGAAAAGGCTGTTTTTAATGACATTGAGAGCTTAGATCCTAAACAACCATTCCAAAATATGAGCAAGGAAGAGAACTCTGCCTTAGAAAATCTGAGAACATGTGACACCATTGTGATAAAACAAGCAGACAAAGGCGGCTGCATAGTGGTTCAGGATAAAGTTGCCTATCAAACTGAATGTCAGAGATTACTTTCCGATGAGAAGAACTATCACCCCTTACAGGCTGACCCCACTAACGATCTGAAAGGAGAAATTAAATCACTAGTAGAAAACGCAGAAACAATGGGCCACATCTCCAGACAGGAGGCCGTTTTTCTTAGCAACAGTGAGGGCAAGACACTGTACTTTTATATTCTACCCAAAAAGAATAAGATCCCTCCACCTGGTAGACCTATTGTGTCTGGCATAGGCTCTCTACTTGAACCATTGTCACGTTTCTGCGACTTTTTCATTAAAACCCTGGTACAAAATACCTCCACCTATTTACAAGATACAAAAAGTCCCCCAAAACTAGTTGAAGAAATACCAGTGGATGAAAACACCATCCTGGTGTCCTTCGACATTGAAAGCTTGTACACAAGCATCCCACAGGATGATACCCTGGGAGTATTAAAGACAGCATTAGATGAAACACCGTGGACATATAGAACACCTAAAAGTTTCATCTTGGAATGCGCAAGATTGGCTCTGAAGAAAAACTACTTTGAGTACGAAGGAACACTCTTTCTCCAAACGGGAGGTACTTCGATGGGGAGCACCTTCGCTCCTAGTGTGGCAGGACTCTATGTCTTTGATTTTGAGAAAAGATTCATACTGGATACACTTAAACCCTTCACCTGTAATAATCTTACCCGGTCGAAGTTCCGCAGGGGCGTCATGCAACACCAAGTCCCAATGTAGAGAAAGTCCCAACCTTCCACCCCAACCTACTGCCTCTATCAAGCCCTAGAGCACAGAGGTGGTGGCGGAAAGAGGGGAAACAAAACAAGGATAAAGGGGAAACACAGGAGCTGCGGTCTTCTTCCTTCTGCTGTGTCTATGGAACTGTGGTTATGTTCGTGAAACAGTGGTCTGTAAATGGTAAAAAGAACAATATAAGTGACTCTACCAACCTATGAGGACCCTAAGACCCCCACCCCTCGTGTAGTCTTTCCTATCTGAGTACCTTACGGCTAGAGACCTTCCGCTATCTATAGGGTTGCACAGGAGAACGGAAGAGGTCAGGCAAAGGCAAAGGCTAATCGTAATTCCCTCTTCAATACTGGAGTGGATGCAGTTCGACCCTACAACATAAAAGGGAAATCCATATACTAGTTCACCAACAGAAAATCTAAGGAATCCCAAAGTCCCCTTCCCACTTATCTTACTCGGAGAATCCGGAGGGCAGCAAAGTTGAAGGAGTCTCACAAGGCACCTGGAGAGACGTCTTCTGGTGGATTCTGGACAAGACAGCAGGAGAAGCGCACGTGAAGAAGGAGGGGTGAATCCGGCATGCGCTGGAGGTAAGCCTACCTCAGGGATCACTGGTAGGACCACAGCTGGCTTCGGGGTTGGAGGGAGACAGGGCAGAGACACCCGGCCGGCCCGCGGGACCAAATCCGGCAAAGTGGGCGGAGCACTCTGATCCCCGTGTACCCAGATCCCAAACAGGAAGAGATGAGACCAGCTAATCCGGAAGGAGGGACAGGGCAAAAAAGAGAACTGCGGTACCGCAAAAATATAAGACAGAGCTCTGCTAGCTGAGAGAAGCATCTCATTCATACGTCCGAATAACGGAACGTACTTCCGACCTCCCGCAAGGAGGACGGAAAGGCAAGGAAGTTCAAGGCTCCAAAAACGGACGCCGAAGCGCCCGCGCAATAGGAGCAAACAAGAAACAGGAAACAGGAACAGGAAGTCCACGGAACAGCCTGGGGCAAACACTAGAACGCGAAGCCCCGAGCCTTCCGGATGACAGGCTTTTCTACTGGCCTGCCGCCATCGCGCATGCGCGATAGCCAGACGCTGCAGGTGATTCGTCTACAGCGGAGGATCGTCGTTCTCGGCAATCATGACATCACCTCCAACATTATGTTCTGGAGAAGATACATCGACGATGTCCTTGTCATCTGGCAGGGACCTCCCGAGACTCTAACTGAATTTTGCATATGGATCAACACCTGTGACCAAAACTTGAGGTTCACCTACACGATGGACCCCACTACTATAATATTCTTGGACTTGGTCATCACCAGGGAAAATGGCCACCTGGAAACGAGAACACACCAAAAACCCAGTGCGAGAAACAACCTCCTTAGGTTTGAGAGCTTTCATCCAAGGCCCCTGAGGGAAAATCTCCCTTACTGTCAATACCTAAGACTGCGTCGCAACTGCAGCAAAATCACTGACTACCGTAAACAAGCAAGGGATCTGACTAACAAACTCTCTAACAGAGGTTATCCTGAAAAAATTCTCAATAAATGCCAAAAGAGAGCACAAAACCAACCCAGAGAGGCCCTCCTAAAAAACAGAACCCAGATTGATGATGAGATACCATTAACATGTGTAACCACTTATAATACAGCCTCTAATCTCATGACAAGATCCATCAATAAACATTGGTCTATCATCAACACAGGGAATCTACATTGGGAGAAACCCCTATTCTCCTTTAAGAAAGCAAGGAGTCTGAAAGATGCCTTGGTGAACACACGCCCAAAAGACTGTCCACACGCCTGGGGCCTACCGAACATAGTGGGACATTATCAATGTGGCAACTGCAGCGTTTGCCACCTGACCAACAATACTAAAACATTGTCACTGGAACCAGGCAAAACATGGAGCCAGCGGACTCATACAAATTGCAATAGTAACAATGTGGTCTATCTGATAAAATGCCCTTGCAAGAACTACATACGGAATAAATCTTCATAGTGAGTGATATCTGGCCTATTTCTAATCCACTATTCACCCACTTGCACCAAAAAACTACCTGCTCCACTGTAATCAGGTGTCGAAGCACACCCGGATGGCACTCGGCTATCCGGGTGGGACCCCGATGACGAAGCATGTCACCAACCAGGTTGGTGAGTGAGGGGTCTTCTAAAGAAAATAAAAATTTTCTTGCTTTGTGCACCTTTCCCAGCAATTTGGAGATTTCGATTTGTCTTCCGGATGTACTCCTTCTTTTGTTTGGTCAATGGGAAATACTCATAAATGCAATTGGTTACTTAGAGAGTGAGTTCAACGGAACCCACTTGGAGTTAAGATCTCGTGAGTCCCTGGACTAGATCAAGATGGGTAGCACAATTTTATCTGGTTCAGGGTAGAAGGCTGTAGAGGTGCACTTTTGCTGTCAAACAGAGCTGTCAATCAGCTCACAGTGTTGGAATGGTTACCTTAGCAAAAAGGTACTTGTGGGGCAATTTGAGCAAAACCCTTTGTAACTCAAGCAAAGAGCTGGCTCAGGACCAGGACTCTCAGGGCAGATCCGATCTATCAGGCTTGGGGGACTCGGGTGCAGAGGTGCTCTTGGCTGTCCCTCGTGCTGAACAGGATCCGTAACTAGAGGAGCTGGCAGCCGTGCCAAGAGAAGGTAAAAACAAATGCAAGATCTTTATGATGGAGCCACAGGGTTGGCTGATCATTCGTGCTGGTGAATCTCTTCTCTGGAAGCAGCGAGTAAAGCAGGATGTTGCCGGACTGACACCAACAAGCCTTGGTATCTGCAATCACCCTGTTTGAGGAAATCTTTATCCAGATGACCAGGGGAATGTTGTAGAAAGCTAAGCCTTGCTGAGCGTTGAGACTACAGTTCCCATAAGCCACTTGCCCAAGGTCTTTGAGTGGTCATGCCGGACGATTCGGGGAGCAGGACCTCGAGGACTTAGCGAATTGTGCCTGCCGACTGCAGGGGACTAGTTCCTCTAGCTCAAGGGAGTTCTTGTGAAGTCTGGCGTTTGCAGAGGGGTTTATCATCCTTGTGGAACCAGGCTCTTGCCTTGGTCAAGTCTTAGTACATCAGGTGCAGGGTGGATACCACAGGTGCAGAGCTTAGTGCCTATCTTCTTGGAGTCCTGCCTTGTTGTGGAAACGGGCCTCTTCTTGTTACCACCTCAAACCTAAGGCTCTGGTCACTGGGGTGTCCCTTAAATCCTAAATGTAGGGGGTTTTAGTGGGTGTGAGAATTAGTAGCCAATGAGCATCTAGTCATTAAGCTAATCCGCCCTAGTATCAATGACATCCTGTGGATGTATGTCGCTAAAACTAGTCAGAACCTGATTGCTAGCCTGAATTCAAGATGGCCAAAACATATTCACTGTAAAGTTCAGCTGCAAGACCCTAGATGTGTGGTCAGCCTCGTGGAGGTGGACGCCTCCTGCATAGCTAATGTCCTGCCTGTCCACGAAAAACAGTGCCTGGAGGAGGGAGAGGCTTTGTCCTCGAGTACGGGACAAATTCCTCTGTCCAGTGGCACCAGTGAAGCCTTTGAGACTCACAGCCGCACTGGTCTTAATCGCTAGCCAGCATCTGTGGACTGAGGTGTCACCTCCTGCTCACACAGGTCTTTGTCTGCGGCCTCTAGGAGTGGCGCGCACTCCCCAAAATGAGGTCACACTTCTGTCTAGGCAGCAAATCTTTGAAAAAAAACACCAAGACACGAGAACATTGGGTAACTTGTTGGATACTTTCTAAAGTGCCACCTAGGAACATGCTGGTTAAACACCACCATCGTGTTCGGATTAAAAAGCACGATGTTTGACACCAAACAAGAAAGAAATTGGTCGGGCCATTACGGACATGGACATCTAGGTAATGTTCATATGCTTGCCCATGTTTTCCGATGGATCGCCGGTCACTCATGGTAGAATTACGTTTAGAATGTTACCACAGGGCAATGTATGCTTACACATATATTCCCACATATATAATATAATGCACCCTTCCTACTGGGCTATGGGACGTCTGACTTAAGGGTGACTGACATATGTTAGCTGCAGTGAGGTGACCCTGTCACACATGGTGTGTGTAGTGTCAAACTCAAGCAGGCAAGCTGCTCATGCAGGGCTGACATGACAGACCTGCAGACTTTGGCTGTCCTTGGGTCACTCAGGGTGGCACAATAAGTGCTGTAGCCTTGGTACCCCTTTTACATCCCTGCCCTTGGTACCACTGGTGCCATATACTAGGGTCTTACAGGGGTGCAAAAGTACTTGCCAGTTGGGTGTGCCAATTGACATTTACAGTTTAAGGGAAAGATCACTGTTGCTGGGCCTGGTTAGCAGGACCCAGCACACTTTCAAATCAATTACCAAAGCATCTAGCAGCATGAAGTGGGGGATGACCATCCAAAAAGGGCACCATACAGCAGCAGGGTTAGCTTATGTTGTGCTTCTCATTATGCACATATAAAGTGGGTGGTGAGCTCAGGAACCATTTCAGGATCAATATCTGGGGCTAGCAGGATGTGAATATTTAGTGCCTCAGCTATCAACACAAATACAGAATCTCTGATTCGGTGATCTACGGATGGGCCCGTAGATTGCCAAATACACAAGATTGACAAAGACAGCATGAAGGGAATGACACCATTTTGTACAATATTCTGTGTCCTCTGTATAGTGTGATTTACTCTCCTCACAGTCTTCCAGCCATACAACACGTAACAAGTTGCACAGCCTCAGTGACATTCAAATACTGGACTAAGCAAAACCCCAAGAGTGGGAGGCTAGGTGGATGTTACACAGAGTTAAACGTTGCTTCCCCACCAAATATACAGGCTTTCCTGTCCTAGATTAAGCTACCACCGACCCTCAGCCACCCCAGAGCCGGGCACGAGAGGTCAGTAATCCCGAGTTCAAGCTCATGGGTTGTAAAGTTTTCAAGAGAGAAGATCATCCACCTGGTCAGAAGGGATAGATGATGGGAATGAAAGAATGAGGTGTATCACCAGTGGTACAGCAGAACGCCATGTAAGTAATGTTGGTGGTAGGTAAGGCACCTGCAAGGAGTACACGAATAATCTATCTTAGTTTATAAGGTATAGATGAGCAGAAATGCATCAGTAACTGTGGGAAATGGAGGAAACAGGGAAGGAAGGGAAAAACCAAACAAAAGTGCGGGATAGGAAAGCACTGGGCCAACTAACATACAAGGAACCATCCAACTCAGCAGTTGTGAGGCAACTGGCAACATCCACTGGTGGTTCTTACGTTTCCGTGGTGGCACCTGCCTTCCTTCCCTCTAAGCCTTAATCTGGTTGTACCTGTAGCTAGTCTGTCCTGGAAGTTTCACCTAACCTTCTCTGCCCCTTCCTTTAAAAATCTCCACTCGCCCCACTTCTTTTGCTGCTTTTTTTTACTGCCTTGGGAACCCAAGGAGATCAAACTTTTCTATAGTCCTGCTTTTCTCAATATTCTCTTCCAATGATTCCTGACAGTAGTATGCAATTATGTACATCCGTAGATAGCCACTTAACATCTAAAGCATTGACAGCTAGAATTGTCAAAGCAAGACAAACAGAATTGCTCTAACAAGGACAGGGACATATTTGCGCATGCTTTAGGTATGTGCATGGATGCCCGCTGCAATACACACACACACACACACACACACACACACATGCACTGGTTGACAATTTCAGTATGTCTTTTAATGAGAGTAAAGTAATTTTTCAGAGGCAAATGTATTTCCTGCATCATTGATATTTGCATTTTTACAGATTGTAATCATTTTTAAATAATAGGTCAAAGTAATAGGTCAGTTTTGATTAAATCCTACCTAAAAAAAGAAGAATTGTATTATGCATGATTAATAAAAGCCTTTGCATATACAATACTCTACCGCAGAATTAATAAAGCACAGTATAGAAACATTGTTTAAATGCTATTAAAAACAGTAACAGCACAACGGCGTGTCCCTAGGCAGGACCTTAGGACGTTGACAATTAAAAGATAAGATCAGAATCAGGCTTGACTAAAAAGCACAGTTTTGTACTTCAAAGTGCAATGTGCGGTACCTCGGTAGGGGGCGCTCTTATGTGGTTCTTAAACTAGCTCAATAGACTGTGACATTCTCAATCCAGAGACATTTTCCTGGGTGTGTATTAAACCCATTAGAGTACATGGTTTTCTTACTTAAAGTGCTGAAAACAGATGGCTGATAAGGGAGTGAGGTGAAAAGAGCATATTAAGGTGTGTGATCATGTCTCATGGGGTACGGTTGGTTAGCTAAGACTTAGTAAACTAAAGCAACACGCTAATGAGACGTCCTGCTCCTGAACCTAGGAGGACATTAATGAGCTTGGCTCAAGCATTGCTCCCTTAGCAGGTACTATAATTGGAGCTAAGATGCTCACTCATGATCTAAGTGCAAATGTTATGCTTTGTGATCAGTTATGCAAATAATCTTTTGTGTAATTTCCATTCCAATTTCATTAATGACACTTATTCACAGTGATTCTGGTCATGTGAGTCATCAGCTGCCCAGAGTGGAAAATCGAGCTGGATTGTGCTCGAGGGCAAGTTGGGGAAAGCTGGTCTGTTGGGTCTCCATCGACCAGCATACACCTTATTATCCTATAGGACCAACTTTCAATTTACATTTGATTATTGAGAGCTTGTATAATCTACATTATTATTCAGACCATTGCATTGCATATTTCTCTCCAAGCTTCCAGATCCTCGTTCATTTAGGGGTACATCCGGATGGTGAAAATGACTTTTTTGCAAGCCAGAGTCCATTCTTCAATGGTTGTATGACACAACCACGCATGACTAAACCACGCATGACTAAACCACACGGTCTTTACAATGACCGCGTCCTTACCACGAATACCTTTACAACGAATTTCCTTTTAAAGGCATGTTTTGTAAAGGTATATGCATGGAAAAGATCCCACCACAGCCCTTTCTGACCTCAGCCCTAAACTTTGGCCCTCCTGCATTGTTATCTACCCACATTAGCACTATTAACTACCCGGACCGTCCACCTTGAGCCCTAAAAACAGGTCACCAGCCTCCAAAAAACTATCTGGACCCCAGCCCCCTGCCCTGAGCCCTACAAATTGGCCCCCAGCCCTGAAAACTGCCCCTTCACTCTCCCCTGAGCCCTAAAACTCAGCCCCTGCCCTAAAACCTACCCTGCCCCCAGCCACCAGCTCTGAACCCTAAAACCCTCCACACGTCTGAAACGTAACCCCCTGGCCCCAGCCCAACTTGCTTCGCCGCGTCCTGACCCTTACTGCACTGATCCTTCCGGTTCTTCTCCCCACCCGCTCAGACAGCTAAAATGCTGACTGCCTTAACCACGCACATGCATAGTTAAGGCATATGAGTTATTAAGGCAATCATTGTTCAGCTTGCAGGGAAACAGCACCTGTGCTAAAGTCTGCGTTGTAAAAGCTGTTTCCCTTCCTCAATAAATTTTCAACACATGTCCTCCACAGGACATATGTCCTGCCCCCAATGGATTGTATTACCCATCTTTGCCAGCAGGAGGCTAAATGAGGTCATTCAGTAGTAGCTAAATATTTCTATGGAGTGTGGGTGTCAATCCCATTACACATTTCGTAACATTACACTCAACCAACTTGCTTGTTGCTCTTTGTAGTATGTGAGCCTCCAGGATAAATAATTGCATGTTATTTACTTAATTTAAAGAAGATGTAAGTAGGCTGAACATTACTGAAAATGTAATGGGGGTAATTACTTCTCTTCCTCTCATTTTGATGGCCCCCTTGGTTTGCTGCTTCTGTCAGTTTTACCCTAATTGTGTTACTGTGAAGCAAGTTGTGTTACCTACATACTTCTACAATGTTTTGAAGCATTTTGCTCCAGGGTGAAGGTTTAGGTAGTAACTACTCTTTAATCGACTGACAAGATCTTTTTAATTTCAACTGGGGGAACTAGTTCTATCTTTGATGTGTGCAGTAGTTACCTTAACATTAAGAAGTTGTGAAAAGTTGGCCTGGTATATGCTGTCCACTAATTAAAGTGGGCACCTTGCACCAGACCAAACAAACCTTATGGTGATTTAAGAGGTCAAAGATAACCTTAGAAATCTATCCAAGTGGTAGCTGTGGAGAGCAGCTTTCAGGCTTAGTCTTGAAGGAATGTTAAGCAGCTTGTTTTACCAGAATGTAACCTTATAGTATTGGTTAAATGAAAGGAGAACCACACAGTAGTTATAAAAATATGTATTTACTAATATAACACTTTCTAGTATGACACAGTATCTCCTACACGGAGATAATCACAAAGCACACAATACTTAAGCACAGAAATTACAGTAAATAGCACTAATACACAGTGGGCCCCAGGCGGGGACCAAACCATATACTATGAAAGTGGTATAAGAACCATGACTCGACTGAAGACATTGTCGAGAGGACGTAGAATGGCTGGGACCCCAAGGAACCACCCAAGGTGAGTAAGTAGGGTAGCGTGCTCCGTACAATTCTATGGGAAAGTCGCGGTTGAAGTTTTAGAATTTAAGGACTTTTCCCAGTGGACTTTGAAGAAACCCTGTAAAAGACAGAAGGTTGGAGAGTCACCCCACCCTTGGATACCAAGGTACGCAAGTTACCTATCCCAGGGAAGCCGGATGCATAGGTCTGAATGGACATCAACTGTCCATTGGCATGGTGAGCAAACAAACGATGGATTTAGGCCAGATCTCTGTACTGGGGTGAATGTATGACATTGTTCTGCATTCTGTCCATCAACTGTTGTTTTTGCACTTGTTCGGGAAATGCCAACAAGCATATGCACTTGCAAATGTATGCGATGCACAGGGGTTCAGTTATTGCAGCCTCTACGAGGGATTCTGACCTCAACCTTGGTGAGAGGGCAGCTCGGACCTCGAGGGACGTAGAAATCCACCTCCTGTGTTGCAGAAGCCTTCGGAGTCTGTAGGAGCTCAGGATCAGCAGACCGGACAGCAGTGTTGAGGTGCCTGCGAATGCAGGGGAATTACTCCTTCACTCCAAGAGAGATATCTTCAGTTGTCCTTGATGCTCCATAGGTCCTGCACAGATCCTGTATTGTGCACGGGCACAGACGATGCAACAGACTGAGTGGGAGACAAACAAAGTCCAGCGAAGTCCGTAGTGTCCAGATGGTCAAAGTTCAGTGGTTTCTTGTTCAGAATCATGTCCACATCAAATCCAGGGTCCTACAACCAGGTAAGCCCTTAAGTACCCATGGAAGAGGGTTGGCAAGATTCAGGGGACCCTCCCAAGGAAGGGTCTGGACAGTGGAGGGGTTACTTCCATGTCCTTTGTCCGGTTTCATGCCAGAGTGGGAGCCAATGGCTCCCAGGACTGGTTTGAACTGGACTATGCTCAGGGACACCAAATGTGCCCCTCATGCAGACTTTTAGTCGCTGGCAAGCTCACCCACCCCACCCCAATACACTAAATCCTGTCTGGGAGGTGGTGTCACCTTCCTGTGACAGGATGCCTATTGTTCTGCCATCCCCTGCTCGAGCTTGGCTCAGCAGTAGGAGGGCACAATCGTCTCGCTGGTCGGCAGCAACCATTTTGTACTGTCCGGGTCAAGAAGGCTGGTACCGGGAACACTGAGAGCCTAACAAAGGGCTCTTCCAGTGTCTGGAATCATACCCCCACACCGTTAACGGTGTGGTGGTATGATTCCAACATGTTTGATACCAAACATGATAGGATTCGTTGCAGCCAGTTTCAAGATGGTCATGATGTAATTATGCGGTGCCCCTCTATATAGTATATGGCTGCTTCACTGACAGCCCAGGAGAATGGACTCCGTAGGCTGCAGGGGTGTCCTGCTCCTGCAGGGGCACTCTCTCACTTAGAACCAAGCACCCTGCCTTCAGGATTACAAAGGCCTGCTATAGGGGTGACTTCCAGGTTTTAAGCGCAGTGACCCTAGATATAGAAAACCTATATCTTTAGCAAGTGGTGCTAGCACCAACTTACACAGGCTGTAATGCCACGCCTGTAGTTCCATTTTGAATGGTCTCTCATGGGTGCAATAATACATGCTTCAGCTCATGGGAGACCTCTGGGTACCTATGCCCTGGGTTCATGGGTACCATATACTAGGGACTGATAAGGGTACCCCAGTATCCAATCTGGGGTGTACTGAACAAAACCAGTTAAGGAGAAAGCAGATAGACTGGGGTCCTGATTAGCAGGATCCCAGTCAGACTAGTCAAAATACAGCTTAGCACCAGGCAAAAAGTGTGGGTCCTGGCGTGAAGGCTAGTGCAATTAATACACATGCAGTGGGATACTCATGCACCCCTTTTGATCACAATATGTTTGACGCTCACCTGTAGCCATACTGTAATAATCAGCTATACAATCATGTACTATGGGTTGTTTTCTATTACAGGTGAAGCAAGAAAATCGAAATCAGAAAGGGCAAGTATTATCTCTGCCCCAATTACAAAGTGCATGACCTAGGTGTGCACCTGAGTATACAGGGAAGTGTTTACTTGATGCCCTGATGAAAGCCCGGGACCTCTTTAGGCCACAGTGTAGGGCTGAAACATGTCGGTCAACAAAACATAGGATCATAGGACCATAATAGTATATATTACCCCCCCCCCCCCATTTTTTAGCTTTCCCCACTCCACGAATAAAGGGATACATTGGAGAGGGTGAGGGATTTTTAATCTTTAGTTTAGCCCCCTGTTCACCCTATATCACTAAGTGCTCCCTGAAATATGGCTGAGCCTACCCTGACCTTTAGGAGTCAGGGTGAACCGGATGATGAAGCATGACACTAATAGAGTGTGTGAGGGTTATATATAAAAAAGGAATTTTTTTACTTCCCCGCACTAGCCATGCAGAGCTAGCATTCCCACTAGGGGTCTGTAGTGAATCAGCCACTTTTGTGGTCTGACACCCTATGATGACCCTCAGCCACCACCATTCTGTACTGACTTAAGTGTGTTATGTTACCTTAGCCTTAATGTAGGATGGGTTTGCATATGCCTGCTTTTCTTCTGTCGTTTAGTGGAATAGTCTTTCCAAGAATAGAAGGTATGGGATGTTGAGGTGCAGTGTTGTGAGTGGTGGTGCACACATGTGCTCAATGTTATATACTGAGGGATTAAGTGTATAATGTTATTTGGGTTAGGTGAATTATGACTTTGACCTATTGGCTTTGACGTGGTCTAATGTCATTCTGCCTTCTGACTTTACCTTGCTTCAAACTTTTCTGTGTGCACAGTGGTGCTTGTAAGTTGTGTGGATGAGAATTATAGGTGCTGACTATTGCCTTTGACAGGGCCTCATGTCTGACTTTGCCTTGCTGATGCATGCACAGCAGTGCTTGCAAGTTGTTTGGGTTATTCACATTCTAGGTCTTGGAGTTTTCCTGAGCGATTGTTTTTGTTTAGTGTACTTTGGAAGGCCTTGTGAGAGCTTCGTCAAGACAGAGGCTGGAAGAAGTGCGAATGGAGGAAGAGACTTGAGAGCTCCTTACTGCCATGGAGATGCTTGCTTGGAACTTGGCCAGTTCTGGTAAAATTCCTCTGGCGGTGGGAGGAGGTCTTTCACGAATCTTCTAGTGTGTTTATAGCTGAGGGTTGCAGGCTGAGAAACTGGGAGTTTGGATTCCGAGCGAGGGCAGACGTGTCTATCTCGGATTGAACCCTGGCTTGCTGAGCTCTGATCCCCGGCTGTAATTCCCCCAGTCAGAAGTGGGCAGTGTATGCACCAGGTGATGTATTGAGTTGTGTGGTTCTTTGATCATTGGAGGTGTTTTATTTGTGGTGTGGGAGGTGCACATCCAGAGTACTCCTCTGCTCTCTATATATGTATATCTTTCTGATCTCTTGCAGGACGTCCAGTGTACCTTATCTTATATCAGTTATTGCTTGTTTAGTAATCAGTATTATAGTTTGCACAGTTATTGATTCATGCCTTTAGATTATAAGTTTGCTACATATATTTGAATCTTATGCATTTGATATCTGAGATAGCCTTTGTTTAGAGAGTATTATGTAATAAACCCCAAGCCTTATTTTTAAAAGTGATAGAGTCTTTGCATTTTGTTAAATAAAACCCCTTTTCAAAAGGTGCTGTTTGTTTTGTGTTGAAGTCTTGCTGTGCCAGGAGTGGTAAGTCATGCTCAAAAGTGTATATTATTCAAAGGTGCAGTAGAATATTTGCCTCCCAGGTGGGAGTGCAGGGATTGGGTGTGGCTTATTGGTGAGAAGCCACATTCAAAACAGGGTCTAACTAAATAATCACCCCATCCGTGCCTTATGCCACACACATTATCTTCCATGTAACCACAGGCATAATACATTTCTGTAATTTTGAAAAAGTGGGGGTCCCCATAGAAGCAGATCCTACTTTCCTACACAGCCCCCCCCCCCTCAAACGTAAGGAGAAGAAACTAACCTTGCCCATTTGAGTCTTCATTTTCTAAGTGGAAATATCTGGAGAGTCTATCTACATTGGCATGGTAACACCCAGGTCTATGTTCCACTGGATAGTCCATCCCCTTTAGGGGAATGCACCACCTCAAAAGTTTGGCGTTTTCACCCTTCATCTGTTTAAGTTATAAGAAGGGCTTATGGTCTGTCTGAACAATGAAGTGAGTGCCAAACAAGTATAGCCTCAACTTCTTCAGGGCCTAGACCACTTCAAAGGCCTCCCTCTCTATAGCTGACCAACGTTTCTCTCTGGGGGTCAACTTTCTGCTGATAAAAGCTAATGGTTGATCCTGGCCCTCTGTATTAAGTTGTGATAACACAGCCCTACCCCAACTCTGATGCCTCTGTATGGAAAATTAATGTTTTAGTGTAGTCAGGACTTTGCAGAAAGGGAGCAGTGCACATTGCCTGCTTAAGGTCATAAAATGCCTTCTGAGAGCTAACTGTCCACTGAACTTTCTTTGACATTTTCGTAGTGTAAGATCATTCAAGGGAGTCACTATGGACCCATATCCTTTTACAAATCTTTTGTAATACCCAGTCAGGCCCAAGAAAGCTCTGACCTGAGTCTGGGTAGTTGGAGCAACCCATTCCATTATGGTCTTGATTTTGCTCTGAAGTGTTGGAACCTGGCCTCCACCTACCAGGTGGCTCAAGTCCACATCCTTAATCTGCCCTATCTGGCACTTAGTAGCCTTGATAGTGAGGCCTGCTTTCTGCAGAGCCTCCAAAACATTCTTCAGGTGGACCAGGTGATACTCCCAGGTGGAGCTAAATCAATAAATTGATAATGCACACTAGGGGTTGAAAATGCTGTTTTTTGTTTGGTATTCTCAAACAAATAGAGGGATAGAGGGCTTGATAAATAATAATAATTATTATTATTCATATAGGTCCAGCATACGTTCCCATCAAGCAGTGAGAACAAAAGAGGTATGCAGTTCCTAGGAGTGTCGCAGGGTGTGGTAGTATAACTAGGAGGTGCCAAGGTGAGGGTGTTCAAGTACGCAGGAGAGAAAATCACTCCTTCTGGAAAAGAAGACCCTCACACACCCAACAAGCGGGTGTCTTGCTTCATCACCGGGTCTTGCTCCTTATCGGGCCGGCGGTGCAATGCCCGATCAGACACCCAAATGGGGCCTTCCTAACGGAGATCTTTATTTCCAATGCCGATGAGTGAGGTGTGTAAGGGGTTACTTCTACTAACTGGTGTAGGTGCATGTGAAATGTGAAGTGAGTGAGCTAAAACAGGGATAGGTGATCCACTTCAAACTATTTTAATAAAGCATGGTCACCATCCTGATTAAAACCAAAGTGAAACGCACATTATCACCTTTAGGTGTATGAATCAATGTGCTAAAAGGGTCAACATGTTTCTTGCCTGGTAATTTATTAATTGGCAATTCTTCAGGACCAAAAATATTAAGGCTACCTACACTTTTTTGGTGGTGGTCACAACCTCAAGGAGGTATCAATGGTGGCCACATGTACAGCACCCTAAAAATGTGTGGTACCAAAAGTTAAGTAACACAACCCTCATAGGCTGTGGTGAAATTGAGACCAGGGTGGGAGAGCACTAATATTATAGTGTCGATTCCGTATTGGGGAACGCTCCGTAAACCTATCGCCTCATCATCCACCGGGGTATGGTTTGTTGGGTATTCTCAGCTAGGCTGAATAGCCAGTAGTAAGGTCAAATGTACTTACGAACTTGGCTGAGGCCAAAGTGTCAATAAGCTCATCTACCCTAGGAATTGGGTGAGCATCAGTCCTAGTGACTGCATTGAGTCCCATGTACTCTACACAAAACCTCATCTTTCTTTTTCCACCCTTGGTGTGAGGTTTAGGTACTAGGACTAATGGGCTAGCCCAAGGGCTATCTGAGGGCTCAATCACTCCCAATTCATGCATCTTTTGGACCTCTGTCCTGATGCAATCTCTGATATGGTCAGGCTGCCTGTAGATTTTATTCTTGACAGGTAGACTCTTACCTATGTCCGCTTTATGAGTACATTAGGTGGTTTGACTGGGAGTCCGAGAGAACATATACCTGTGTTGGTTGAGGACCTTCCTGCAATCAATCTGCTGTTGATCAGTGAGGCTGCCTGCCAAAGCCCCTCCATGAACTGATCCATCATCAGGGTTCTGTGAGAGGAGATCAGGGAGAGGATCACCCTCTCCCTCCTGTCCCTCATCAGTTATCATGAGCAAGCCCATGTCAGCCCTGTCAACAAAATACTTTAGCCTGTTCACATGGAGCACCCTGTGGGGACTTCTGGGAGTGCCAAGGTCTACCAAATAGGTAACCTCACCCTTTAGTTTAAGTATGGTGTGGGGTCCACTCCATTTGTCTTGGAGATCTGCTGGGGCCACAGGCTCAAACACCCACACCTTCTGACTTGGCCGATAAACAGTCAGGAGGACAGCCTTTTGATCAGGCCAAGCTTTTTGGAGTTCTTGGCTAGCCTCCAGGTTTTCACTGGCCTTCTTCTTGTATTCAGCCATGTGGGAGCGCAGCCCAAGTACATAGTCCACTATGTCCTGTGTGGGAGGTTTGAGATGTAACTCCCACCCCTAACTGGATGCCCAAAAAGGCATTCAAAAGGGCTGTAGCCAGCCCCCTTCTGAGGGACCACTCTGTAGGCAAAGAGAAGGCAGGGTAGAAGGACATCACATTTTCGCCTAAGCTTTTCTGGGAGGCCCATGATCATACCTTTTAGGGTTTTGTTGAATCTTTCAACTAACCCATTGCATTGAGGATGGTAGGGTGTGGTGAATTTGTAATTCACTCCACACTCTTTCCACACTGTAGTGATATAACTAGACATGAAGTTTGTAGCTTTGTCAGTTAAGACCTTCTTAAGGAAGCCCACTCTGGAAAAAACTTCCTAAGAGTGCCCTTGACACCACAGGAGCTGTAGTGGCCCTAAAGGGAATAGCTTCTGGGTATCTAGTGGCATGGTCCACCACCACTAGGATTTAACTATGCCCAGATGCTGTTGGAGGGGTCATGGGACCATAAAATAAATCTCAACCCTCTCAAACGGAACCCCCACCACTGGAAGTGGAATTAGGGGGGCCTTTGTGATGCCACCTGACTTGTCACTGGCTTGGCAGGTGGCACAGGAGCGACAAAACTCCTTAGTCATATGGTGCCAGTGAAATTGAGGGACAAGCCTGTCCCAAGTCTTACTTTGCCCTAAGTGTCCTGCCAGGGGAATGTCATGTGCAAGGGTGAGTAGGAAGCCTCTAAACGTCTGGGGTATAACTAACCTTCTGGTGGCCCCAGGCTTGGGGTCTCTACCCTCTGAGTATAAGAGTACTTCATCCCAGTAGATCCTTTGGGACCCACTGACATTCCCAGCAGCCTCAGCAGCAGCTTGCTGCTCTAAACTCAAATCTGCTCTGGAAGGGCCCCCTGCCCCCAAGAACTCAACCTGATCAGGCTCATGTTCATCTGGTTCAGTTCCTTCACAGAGGCTTCAATCATCTCCCTCAAGAGATTGATCCTCACTCTGAGTCTGGGGGCAAGGCAAAGCCTTACCCTTTCTGCTCCTTCTGTTGGAAGGCACCTGGTCCATTGTTCCAGGATCCAGGGCCTGTTCTGTGGATAGCTGTTTGGCTTCTGACCTGGTCACAGCAAACACATCTGCAGAGATGCCCAACATTTCTACATGAGTCCTGAACTCTACCTCAGCCCAGGCTGAAGTTTCCAAATCATTGCCCAACAAGCACTCTACAGGTAGGTCTGAAGATACCAGAACCATTTTAGGTCGAGTTAACCCTCCCCAGCTGAAATTAACAACTTCCAAGGAATAGTCAGGCCTGACATTATTAGCATTGGTTACTTGGTACATCTGTCCAAGTATGATTTGGTTAGGAGACACAAGGTTCTCTGTCACTATTGTGACACTGGCCCCTGTGTCCCTGTAGGCCAAGGCCTATTTTCCATTGAGCAAAGGTTGTTGCCTGTACTTGCCCAAGTTACTGGGACTGACTAGTAAGGTGGCAAGTTATATGCCACCATCACTGACCAAAACAGCCTGAGCTGGAGTTCTGACTAAGTCAGAAACCACCTCATAACTCAAGGTTAACCCTACGAATCCCTTGGTTGCTGTACAACTTCTTGTACTGGAGCTACGGGGTGCAATTGCCTTAGGGAAAGAGCTAGTAGTAGTTTCCTTGGCCTTTGCACAATCAGTATCCCTTGTCCAATGGGTCTTCTGTTTACAGAGATAACACCAAGTTTTCTTTTTTGCCTTTCTTGGTTGATTGTGGCTTCTCCCCTGCCCCAGATGCAGGTTTTTGGGGCCCTTGAGCAAACTATTTTTTATCTTTGCCCTTTTCCCCACCCTTATCTTGAGTTTTAGAAGAATCTTGCTTCTTCTGGTCAGCACTATTATGCCGGTTTTTCTGTTTCACCTGGTTCTAACCCACTTATCTGCCTTCTCTCTCGATTCTTGGGGAGAAGTCAGATCTGAGTCCACCAGGTACTGATGCAAAAGCTGGTTTTGACAATTATTAAGGATCTGCTCCCTCATAATCAAATTGTACAATCCTTGGTAGTCATGCACTTTTCTGCCAAGCAACCAACCTCCCAGAGCCTTAATAGCACTATCCACAAAATCTACCCAGTCCTGGGTGTGTGCTTTCTGGGTGTCTCTGAACTTAATCCTGTATTGTTCAGTGGTTAAGCTAAACCCATCCATGAGAGCACTCATAAAAACTGAGTCATTATCAGCATCCTCTTCTTTAACAGTGAGGACCTTATCTCTACCTTTATCATCAAAGGAGAGCCATAAGATAGCTGCCCACTGCTCTTGAGGTATCTTCTGAACTTTACAGGCCCTCTCTAAAGCAGTTATCCATTTGTGGATGTCATCAGAAACATGGTAGGGAGGGACAATCTTGCTCAGGTTCCTACGTTCAAAGGAATATTCCTCAACTCTAGGGACACTGTTGCTACCACCATGGGACTCTAGTCCCAATTTTTTGCTTTCTGGGTGTCTCTGAACTTAATCCTGTATTGTTCAGTGGTTAAGCTAAACCCATCCATGAGAGCACTCATAAAAACTGAGTCATTATCAGCATCCTCTTCTTTAACAGTGAGGACCTTATCTCTACCTTTATCATCAAAGGAGAGCCATAAGATAGCTGCCCACTGCTCTTGAGGTATCTTCTGAACTTTACAGGCCCTCTCTAAAGCAGTTATCCATTTGTGGATGTCATCAGAAACATGGTAGGGAGGGACAATCTTGCTCAGGTTCCTACGTTCAAAGGAATATTCCTCAACTCTAGGGACACTGTTGCTACCACCATGGGACTCTAGTCCCAATTTTTTGCTTTCTGGGTGTCTCTGAACTTAATCCTGTATTGTTCAGTGGTTAAGCTAAACCCATCCATGAGAGCACTCATAAAAACTGAGTCATTATCAGCATCCTCTTCTTTAACAGTGAGGACCTTATCTCTACCTTTATCAGCAAAGGAGAGCCATAAGATAGCTGCCCACTGCTCTTGAGGTATCTTCTGAACTTTACAGGCCCTCTCTAAAGCAGTTATCCATTTGTGGATGTCATCAGAAACATGGTAGGGAGGGACAATCTTGCTCAGGTTCCTACGTTCAAAGGAATATTCCTCAACTCTAGGGACACTGTTGCTACCACCATGGGACTCTAGTCCCAATTTTTTCCTACCTCTCTGGACTTCTAGGGACTCTCTGTCAAGGGCCAACTGCTTTTGCCTGAGCCTAAGCTAAGCTTTCACAAGCTCAAGAAGTTGGTACTCCCTATCCAAAGAGATCCCCCTCTTACTAGAAATGGAGATCCCTACTGAATGTCCTGAGGCATTGGATTCTGCAGAGGAGGATCTAGACCTTCTTGGTCTACTCTGCACCTTCACATGAGAATCAAAGGGGGCATCCTCGTGGCCACCTGTGTTCTCCTCTGGGAGGTGTGAATTGTCAAGGTGGGAGTCATCAGGCTCCACCTGGTCAGGGTTAGATTCTAGGTCAAAGATGGGCTCCCCTCCTGTCCTATCTTCATTCCCTGCCCCACCCACTCCTTCCTTTTCATTTGACCCACTGGTTTTCCTGAGGTCATCTAACAGTAACACCTCCAGGGGGTGTTGAGTGTTGGCTCCTTTTCCTGTCTTCAACTTTCTAGAGGCACACAGTGCTTTCAGTTCCTGGAATCAAAGTTCACTGTATCTAGTAGTCAGAGAGCCACTGGCATCTCCTTTGGAAGACATACTAAGCGTGGTGTGGTGTTGCACCTACCTAACCTAGTGGGAACTAAACTCTCTTAGGTTGGAGAAAGGGTGTGCTAGCCCCTTGACTTACCCAACCCCAAGTTCAGTAGAAATTATTTATTCTAAGCTTATATTATATATGCCTAGCACTAGTGATGGTTTTTTCAATTAATCAACACAAAGATTTATCTGGTAAAACGATGCAAGCTTGAATCCCAACCGCTGCACACCAATGTGAGACGTTGGCCTAGTATATGATGTCCACTAATGTAAGTGATACAAGTAACAATTGGTTCTGTCGAGTTCAAACAATTTCTTTGTGGTTTTCAATATACCATGTGTGAGAGATTGCAGGAGGGACTTGCTAGTGTGTCGCCATGGGAGGACTCTCCCCTTAGAGCGCGAACTCCTCTCAACATTCAGGAAGCGCAGGACTGCCGAGGACTACAACAACCATGCCCCTATCCTGTTTCTCCACAGCCGGACATCGAGGGGGACCCTGAAGTGGGCGGGGATAACCCCGGAAGCTCCGTCGGAAGCCCAATGAAAGGAGGAGGTATCAACAAGGAGGCGTCTCAGACCAGTGGCGCGAGAGCAGCAGGAAGCCGGTCGGAAAAGCAGAAGGAAGAAGACGGACCCTGTATGCGGACGACGGAAGGAGAGACCAGGAACGAGGATGCCCGGGAAGAAGAAGACGCGGAACCAGACGAGCGGTGGTGCGAGGAGTGATGGTGTCTGCCGGAGGATGCTGGGGAGCGGCCGCAACTCAGGAGAGTTGCGGCAGAGCAGGTGAGTAAAAGCGTCCCAAGGGATCAGGGGTGGGTGTAAGGGAAGCGGGAGGTGAATCCGGGGAGAGTTACGGGTAGGGACCTGGGAGTCTGGCACCGAAACCACCCGTATATCATCAGTCTTCATTTTTTTGATGCTCTAATTAAGTGTTACTTGATTTGCGTAGCGTGACCACTATATGCCTCAGCTTTCATAGGCCAGTTCTTGTTCCGGGCACTACGTTTACTCGAGCACTGATAAATCCCATAGGCACCACGTGTTAATCGGGCGTTGATAGGTCCTGTTGGCACTTTAGAAATACCGTTTTATTTTTGGTCTCCTCCCCCCCCCCCCCCCCCCCTTCACAACCAGTCCAGCAGAAGAAACCCTGCAAGCACTCCTTGGTGTGGGGACGGGTGTATTAATAAATAGCTCTTCAAACTCACAACTGACTGCTCACTCTTTTTCCTCTCCTATGAGACTCCGGGGAGACAACCTTAACAACGAAGAGGAGGAGACGGGAACATCAACCTCTATATACCCATCGGGCTCAGCCAAGGCAACATCGGGAGAAGAACCAGAAGGAAAACTTCCAACACAATATACCTCTTCTACTAAGGACAATAAAAATCTTCCTTTTGGCAAATATATACAGCCGCCTCGCCTGTTTATCAAACCTGCCCTCCCACACCATGTAAATTAGGTAACTGAAATACAGTATGTAAGTGAACACAATAGAGAAAAGACTAATTAATCTCATTAGAAAAATATATTTTACTTTATATTTGCAAAAAGGATTTTTGAAATAAAGACAAAATTTGTCACGACATAAAGGCTGTCCGATAAGTTAATTAAGAAAACGGTGCAAGTGGGTGTGATTATTGTGACCAGGGGGCATATGTATCAAACTCCCGTTTAGCGAATCCCAATTTGCGATGTTTTGCGATTAGCAAATTGAGATTCGCAAAGCGGGATGTAAAAAATAAATCGCAAATATTTTGCGATTTCTTAAAAATCGCAAAATATTCTCAGAAACCTCATTTGCGATTTCTTAATAGCGAAATTCGCAAATTAAGAAATCGCAAAAACGGGAATCTGCAATCCAGGTGCAGCCTGATGACATCACAAACAGGAAACTGGAGTGATTTCCTGCACCTGCTCACCTGAGCCACACCCAGAGGCTGCTTGGAGAGTTTGAGGAGGCATCCCAGGAGAGAGCAACCAGCAATGGATTCCAACAAACAACAGGAGGGCAAGGATGCAGAGAAGAGGAAGAGGAAGCACAAGTTTTCAGAAAAGGAGCAGGAGGTCCTCATTGAGGAGATGGTGTGCAGCCATGAGCTCCTTTTTGGCAAGAAGGCACTGTGTGTCCCAGAGGCGAGGAAAAGGAAAATTTGGCTGGACATCCAAAATAAGGTGAATGCAGTGGGAGTGACCAATCGTACCATTGAAGAATTGCGCAAGCGATGGTATGACATGCGCCAGAGGTCGAAGGAGAGGGTGGCAGTCAGACTGAAGGACGCAAATCAGACTAGAGGAGGACCATCCACAGCAGAACAGCCAACACCCCACGAGGAGCTTGTGGAGTCCACTCTCCTGCCTGAAAGCGTCGGTGGTGTGGCTGACATAGACAGCTCCGACCCTGCATCCAGCAGCCAAGGTAAGATGCATGCAAAATCAATCTGCACTCATCCCCATCCCATGCACAGTTCCCCAAATGCGCATAGTATCCTCACAAAATGTAATTCCAGTCCAAGTCTTACAGCACAGCCAGCAATGCATCATGGGACTTGTAGTACTATGTCTGACAGTGTGTCCATGAGACAAAGAAAATCTAATGCAACATGTGGGTTGGGGAAAAGTGAATGATACAGTGTCAGAGGTCAGCCAAAACAAACTGTAGGAACTTTATTGATTGCGAATTGCAGACAAAGACACAACCTCATGTAGTCCCCTTTACATCCACAGCACAATCCAGAGCACGTGAAGACAGCGCAGAGGGAGAGGAGCCTGCACAGCCTTAGGACTCCAGAGACGAGACGGAGCAGATTCCAATCCAGCGCAGGAAGCGCGCACATGTGCCCACACTGCCTCTATTTGAGGAAGAATTACCGGCCACAGGGGATGACAGTGACAGGAGAGAGGGGAGTCAGGGTGTGTCACACATGCCCATTCAGGACACACCAAGGCCAAGGATTCCACCACAGGACACACGCAGGTCAAGGCCCAGGAGCAGCACTGCGACTGAAGCCGAAGAATCCGTCTTCTCAGGCCTGGAACATAGCATGCTGCAGGAACAGCGCCTGCAAAGCAAATCACTCAGGTCAATCAATAGGCAGCTATGCCATATCCACAAGGACCAGAAAAACATGGGGGAGGGCATCATGGCCATGGCAGGTGCCATCCGTGACCTATGTGACACTTTGAGGCACAACCAGGCCGCCAGTGATAGGGCTGGCCGACGTGCCAATGCACGCCTTCACAACTATACAAAGACCGTGAACCGCCTCTGCACCACCACCAGCACCCTCACACGCAGAAGCGTGTCTATGCAGGTCGAAATGGCGCACTGCTGCCAGGATGTAGCCCGAGGACTTGCACAGGTCACCACTGCTGTGGAGCAGCTGCAGACAGCCAACGCAGGTGGCAGCGCACTCATGGCCTCTGCCGAGAGTGAAGACACCTCCAATAGGAGCAGCATCACTCCTACATTGCCAGGGGACAGACGACGCAGTGCCAGACAGGGTGCAGGACAAGGGAACACCATGGGGGGCCCTCAGCCTGGACGCCAAACACCACCAATGCGTCACCGAAGGAGGTGAACTGTGCGGTGACACTTAATGCAAACAGGGTGAAGTAACCCTACTATGCTGTGTGCACAGTTACTTGTGCCTTACCTACACTGTGTGCATAACATGTGCTGGGGACAGCTACGATTTTCATAATTGTGAAGTGTGAATAAACACTGCACACATTATCAAGGTTTTTTGTCTCATGTCATCATTGCTCACCTAGAAGTAGTTTCGTGTGATCTCAGTCCCTCTCTGGCGTCCAGCAGCTGCCCCGACTCCTGATGCAGGTCTGGCAGGGGGAGCAGGGCGCTCGTCATCCGATGTGTCTGTATCGGTCACATCAATTGTGGTGCCTTTCCTCATTGCCATGTTATGTAGCATTGCACAGCTTGCCACGATTTTACAGCAGGTCTCAGGGCTGTATTGCAGTGCGCCTCCACTTTTATGCAGGCACCGGAAGCGGCTCTTCAGGATTCCAAAGGTACGCTCAATGACGCTGCGTGTAGATCTGTGTGCCCTGTTGTAGCTCCTCTCACTTGCATTTGCAGGATCCAGATATGGTGTCAGGATGAAGTCCCGCACTGCATAGGCACTGTCACCTGCAGGGATAGACACAATAGG
Source organism: Triturus cristatus (assembly GCF_964204655.1). Lineage (NCBI taxonomy): Eukaryota > Metazoa > Chordata > Amphibia > Caudata > Salamandridae > Triturus > Triturus cristatus. The sequence continues at coordinate 566,796,566 of NC_140593.1, forward strand.
TAAGTCAATGCCCCCCCCCCCTCAAGTGATGTAGTGGATGTATTGATGTGTGCCATGTATTTACCGAGCAGGTACCCCTCCCCAAACTCTCCAGCACTCAGACGTCTGTGTATTCCACTGTGTCTAAAGATGAAAGAGTCATGTGTACTGCCGGGGTATTTGGGGATAATGTCAGTGATGATATACTTTGCGTTGCACACCATCTGTATATTGAGGGAATGGTAGCATTTCCGGTTTCTGTAGACATATTCAGTTGCTGATGGGGGTGTGATGGCCACATGGGTCCCATCGATGCAGCCAATGACGTGGGGGAAACGTGCAATCTGGTAGAAGTCCAGTTTTGTTTGTTGTAATGCCTGTTGGGTGGTGGGGAAGTATATGTGATGTGAGAGCCTCTGTAGCATTGCATCTAGAAAGGCATGTAAGAAGCGCGAAAGTGCACTCTGTGACACCCCACCAACCTCCGCTATTACCCGTTGAAAACTCCCTGACGTCAGGAGGTGCAGGGAGCACAGGACCTGCACATGTGTGGGAATTGTTTGTGTCATGCGTGTAGGGTGTTCCAAGTAGGGTTTCAGCTCCTCAATCAGGTCCATTATGGTCTGTGGGTGCAGTCTGTACTTGTCATAGATGTCCTCTTCAGTGTGCTGGAACAGAGTGATGCGCAGCCTGAATATACGTTCCTGTCTCATTCTCCTCTGTGCAAGAGCCCGAATACGCAGCCTTCTGGCTATCACGAACATTGCTGCCATTGTGGTTGGGTCTGTTGCATTGTGGGGTGGATTAAGTACCTTGCACCAGTTTACCACCTGCATGCAATTGGTGTTAATTGCAATTTCTTAATTTGCGAATATAGCAATTAGCGACTTTTTCATACATTTGCTAGCGAATTCTTATATTGCGATATCCTTATTGCGAATTTCGCTAAGTCAAAAAAATCGCTATTTAAGAAATCGCAAAAATATACGCAATTTTGCTGTTTCGCAGCCTAAGAAATCGCTAATTTAGCGATTTCTTAATTTTTACTAGGAATGTGTGTCATACATATGAAATTGCTAAAATTTACTCGCAAACGCTGTTTTTTGCGATTCGCAGCGTTTGCGACTAAATTTTGGTTTCATACATATGGCCCCAGGTGAGTAAAGAGACAGAGTGACATAATTGGTGTATTATACAAAAACGTGAACAAATAATGTACAAAGAATTACGCACAAATTCAAACAAAGGTTCAAGTGTCATGAAAGTCGCCCTAGCATGGTAAGTGAATTACATAAATTATTATATTAGGAGACTTAATATATGGACACAGGAGCTGTCGACGTTTCGACCCCAACAATCTGCATTAGTTGAAGATGTCATTCCCGGATTCATTCCACAGATCACGGCAGTCAATCTACTCGCATAAGTCGGATGTAGCCCTGATTTATCTCGAAGTGGCTTTTCACGTACATGACATTTTAATTGTTCTCGATTTGACGCTGGGCTGATACTTCGATGATTTGAAATTCCTTGGCCGCTTGTAATTTACACACAGGTTACCCAGCCCTTCCATTTATTGGACTGTGCCCGTGAACCACTCTCCCCAAGTCTTGGGGGGTTGAGTTCCACCTACATGGTAGAATTTACAAGATTACCGGCTGTCCTTTTTTGTCATTTTGTCCTGAAGAAGACCCACTTTGACATCGACAGAACCAATTATTACTTGTATCATATCTGCTCAGGTTCTAAGGGATGCTGGGTTACCCCATTGCTTTAGACACTAATGTAAGTGGGCACCTTGCACCAGTCCAGACAACCCTTATGGTGATTTAAGAGTTCTCAGACAACCTTAGAAAGCTCTCTATGTGGTAGCTGTGGAGCGTAGCCTTCAGGCTTAGTCCAGAAGGAGCGTAAAGTAGCTTATTTCACCAGAATGCAATCTTACAGTATAGATTAAGTGAAAAGAACCACACGAAGTATTTATAATAATATGCATTTATCATATAATACTCCCTAGTACGTTCAAATATCTCCTACACGGAGATAAACACAATGCTTTCGCAAAGAAACACAGTAAATAGCATGAAATACACAGTGGACCCCAGGGGGGGACCAAACCATATACTAAGAAAGTGGTATAAGAACCACGACTCCGGTCAAGACAATGTCGAGAGGACGTAGAAGTGCTGGGGATCCACAGAACTACCCATCATAAGTAGATAGGACCCCACAGAGAGCGTGTGCAGTACGGGAACGCAACCGCGTGCTCCGTACAACTCTACGTGTAAGTCACGGCTGAATTTTTGAAGATTAAGGGCCCTTCCCAGTGGACCCTGAAGAAACCCCAGTGGAATACAAAAGGTTGGAGAGGCACCCCACCCGTGGATATCCTAGTTACCTACACCAGGGAAGCCGGGTGCATACGTGTGAAGTGGTGTCGGAAACCTCCGTCAAACCCAATGGAGGACTTCAGGAAAGTGCAGCTTTTGCAGAAGGAGAAAGTGTCAGTGGAATCCGAAGATGGATTCTAGATGAGAGGCACTGTTCCCTCCAACGTGCGCACATGCGCGGGTGCGGACCTATATCTCCTGGAGTGCGCATTGTAAATTACAGAGTGCGCACAGGCAACTGAGGACCGTCGCGCCGCCGCTTTTAAAATGCGTGCGGCGCGAAAACGGTCAGATTGTGTCCCTTTTTGTAAGTAATCATGTTAATCACAGCGCCCGTCAAGCGCTGCAATTAACATGATTACTTTAACAAAGGCACACAATCTACCCTGTTGTTGTGCCCTATTAACAAATGAAAGGCAGCGAGTCTACAAGCGCGTCGTGCTTGTAGACTCGCTGCATTTCATTTGTGAAAGGCAGACGAGCAAGCAGGGGACAGAGCCGGAATGGGTGTTTCGAAGCAGAGGGTTGTTAGGGTCAAAGCGTGGTTGCGGGTGGCATGTCCGCAGACTCGTACGGGCCACTGTCTGAGGTTAGTTTGTATAAATAAAGAGTGATGTGATTAACATTAGTAATTTATTTTTCCATCCGGGGACTAAAAAGTGCTCATGTGCTCGGGCCCCCGCGGTTTAGTTTAGGTAGCTTTGGGCATTATTCTGAATGCTTCCAGAGTTGGAGAATCAAAAGTTGCTCATACATGCTAAACCTATAAATTTTGTTTTTGACACTCCAGTGTGTGTGTCAATGTGCGCTACCTTCAATTTAGCTGATCTGGGGACGTGACCTGTAGCTTGCTGCAATTCAAATGTAGTTTTTTAAATCCATGCTCGTGTTTATAATCAGCAGATGCCCGCTCAGTGAGGGCTTCTGCTGTTCTTGGCTTCCCGTTCCACTGGTGGAAGTGTCCATTTCAGGATACAGAAGACCCTCTACTCTCTCATTGTGCTTCAGTGCACAGGCCAGATAAGGCTGCCTTCACTTTTATTGTCCCACAGGCAAGCTTTTGATTGCATGCACTGCAGCCCTTTGGAATCACTTCTCTTTTTCACGTCAAGCATCAGAAATAGACGTGTTCACCATCTCTTCTTTTGCTAACTCAAGTTTTCATGTTTTAAAAGGCAACATTCTGTTCATGCCCTAATTAACGTTTCTGAATTCATTCAATACTCAATGAAACCAAGAGGAATATTTGATTTTGATCCACATAATCTATGTATAGAATTTTAAGTGACATGTTTCTCAATTCATTCAATACTCAATGAAACCAAGAGGAATATTTGATTTTGATCCACATAATCTATGTATAGAATTTTGAGTGACATGTTTTTGTTATGGAGAAAAATGTGACCTTTAATTGCAGGTCCCTATTATAAAAGCTATAGTTAAAAGGCCACACCAATTCCATTCTTCTGTTTCTTGAGACCACCTTTATTGCAAAATCTGATCACTAGAGCCAATATGAGAGTACTGTGGTAATATGATAGATTCTGAGTAAAAAAATACCTCTCTGCAGGGTTTATTGCAGTGTAATAGAAATGTTACATTATATCCAGGGCCACTGGAATTATGTGATTGTGCAGCTGTGATTTTAGCATAATTATTGATTTGCCGCATTTGCCACATAATCTATCATCTGCCCACATAATCTTCAGATTTTACCAAAAACATTTTTTATTTCTAGCTCAAACGTGTAAAAAATTGCTAAAATGCCACGTCATGCGTTGCTGCGCAGTGGAAGGCCCTTTGCAAAACTGAACTGATCACTTTTCTGCTGCTTATTGCTATATTTGGGCGTTAAACTGGTACTAATGAGGTACAATCAAATACCATACAGTGTTACCAAGTTTAAAAATGATGAAAGAATGAAGTAATACTTTTACAAAATGGGCCACACTATGCCACATTATTTGCCTTTTCTTACTGCGAAATGTACTCAGCTGTGCCACATAATTTGGTCCTCTACCGTCGCATAATTCCAGTGTCCCTGATGATATCCCTAGTCACTTTTTCATAGCTTCTCATAATAAACGGATTAGGCCTATTGCTTACAGTAGAACTGATTTTATTTATTTTAGAGAGCTAGTAGGTGAGCTAAAGTCTTTTGAAAAAATTACAGCCTATGTGCCTCAGCCTCTCACTTTCCTGAGGCTTGCCTGGTGCTGCGGCAGGCTGGATAGCGCTCAGAGTCCGCAAGTCAACTGACTGTAGTGACTCTGAGTAATTATGGTAATTTATTATCAGGCAACTGAGATCATCAGCGCTGGGGCCTCTCACATCCTGTTTGGTACAGTCGGGTTCGTCAGTGCCCTCCGATTTGTGGTGCTCTGCAGCAGTTTTAAGATCCTCTTGGAATTTCTTGTTGCTCAAATGGGTGTCATTTCTGATATTTATATGTTTCCCACGTCTTCATTGCTTGATTTTGCTCACGAGAAAGTGTCACTCATAGCCGTCGAATGTCACACACTGAAATTATGAAAATGTCACTCATAAGCAATCTGAAACCTTGGCAGCTATGCGGGCCCATGGGAGGCCTGTAGGTGGTGGCCTCATTAAAGATGGATTTGGTAGCTGCAAAGACTTAAGTGGCGGGGTTTAAAAGACGCGGGAGGGCCCTGTAGAATGATAAGACCTGAGGGGATGACTAGACTGGGATGTCGGGAAACCGAGGGGAGAGGCCCTGGCGGGGGTCGGGGGCATGCTGAACGAGACCAGGCTTGTCTGCCTAGCATAGCGAAGCAGGGGACATAAATAGATAAAAATCGAATGTCCGAAGAAGACGAAGGAATTGTATTATAGTACGTTGGGAAGAGAACTTCTGTGAGAATGAGGACAATGCATTAGGTGGTCCGTGACAGGAGGGTTGGTTCAGGGGTTTGATCGGGTAAGATTTCCATAAAGGTTTGGAATGGCAGAACAATAACGGGCAAGTGGGTGTTATAGCGAAAAATTGACATTTGGTGGGGGGCTGAAGCATGGAGACAGTGGAGCAGGGTAAAGGGGATATTATGAGGTTAGACTTGGGCTGAGGTGGTTTGGCACTTTAATGATGCATGCCTTGGGACATATTAACATCGCATATACGACAAAGCTTTGTATCATGTTATCACTCACAGGTGTGCGTCCGATTAACTATTTCCGAAACTACTGCAAACACAGTTTAGGTCTGTGGACACCCCAGGATCCCAGACAGTGCGTGGCATCTATAGAGCTTAACTGTAGAACCCTTTATAAAACACCTACACCCTAGATTAAAAGATTGTCTTCCCATACCAGGTCCTTTTTGACGACTCGGCTTCCTAACAAATCAGACACGCTGAAGACCTTATTCATGTCCCCTATATAACCCCTTTGAGATCATCCTTGTTACAGTTTCGTGAATAAAGTAAAGGCATGCATTACATTCCTGCACGTCATTACAATCCTAACTCGCGATACCAATCGGAGACCAGCGTCCCACCCTCAGCTTCACGCTGACGTGTTGGGTTCCTCTGAGTTGTGTCCTCCGTTCCATTGAAACCTTTTTTTGTGTGTGTTAGGCATGCCAGAGGACAACAAAAGGAAGGCAGGACTGGTGGGATTTCATGCATATTTTCACCCAGAGTGCCCCTTCAAGACGGCCAGTGATTTCATCTTCACTTGTAATAGTGTGTCTATGCATATGGGTCCTTCTTTCCGATTACCTACTCCACACCAAAGTCCGCACCTACCAATTATCTGGTTACTACTCTACCCTAACTCACACTCTTAGTTCTTGCAAGAAGAGAGAGTAGTAGTCTCTTTGCTCCTGCTCACCTCATTCATTGGCGCAATACTTCGTGCTACCGGGTTTCTATATCCGATTCACAGGTCTGTGTCTCCCTGTCTTGGCTCTCTGGGTATCTGAGGATCTCTGTAGTTCACTACAGCGAAGAACACCCCATTAAGAGGCCATCAAGGTGAGCCCTTCAATAGAGCTCTGTGCATCTTCTTTTTCTTGGCTCTGATTTTGGCCATACCACCCGTAACGTTCAAATGGAGGTTTATTTGATTAATCTGTGAGCCAGGCATGACGACCCCTGCCTTTTTCAGTTGCGGTCACCTAAGATTCATTCAACCATCTATATTTGTAAGAAAGAAACACATATTGCTTTATTGGTTCTGTGAACCGTATACTTATGCAGCTATTTGTGTTGTTGGTGTGTGACTTGAAATTCATACTCATTCTGCCAATGATGTCACTGGAGAATACATTACCACTTAGAAGTGGATAACTTAAGCAGAATTTCTCTGTGCTTTATATCTATGCTTCAGTGATATATATTAGAACCGCATGTTTATTTGGACTAAATAGTCACCCGTTATTTTATTTCATTTAAAAGGCGCGCACTTTGATCAAACAAAAGATTTATAGCTTACACATTATAAAATAGCTTCTTTGTACTCTAAAGGAAAAGAGGAACGTTAAACACAACGAGGCCTCCTAAATAAACAATGACATTTTAAACCAACTGAAACACAGGCCTATTTAGTATTACATTCCTGCTGACTGAAGAGTCCACAGATTTTTACTAACATTGTGCCGGTGCAGCCAGAAAGGTGCAGCACCCCACTATCATTTCTGCCCCCAATGATTGACAAGCCCAGAGACTTTGCCAGCATGTATTCCTGATAAGTCTGAATCGAATGTGAAACTTATTATCAGCAGTAATTCAGCATAGAAACCACAGATGTTTATCACAAAATCTTACCATTGAGCTACATCAGAATTTGGACTGCAAGTTTGACCTTCCATTCATCCCACCTAGAGAGAGTTCACTGTTAGAGACAAGTGGCCATCCTTTTTTACTATTTTCACCTAAACTGAACCGTCAAGACTTCCAAACTCTAAGAAAGGATATTTTGAATAGACTGTTTCTACACAAACTGGGGACCATTGCTAAACTGAACACTGCAACAGCCCACAAGCAGGAATGACCTCTGCCAAGCAGGCTTTCTTTCGGCCCACTCTACAGAAGCTGTCATCCTCTCGTTCGTGGATGACATGCAGGAGGAGGTGGACAGAGGCATTATTTGAGCCCTCATCTTCCTTGACCCAGCAGCGGCCGGCATGATGCACGGGAGGGGGTTTATGATTGCGGTAGAGAGGGAAAAACATTGGATTAAAAATAATCTCTTTAGAGATGCTCTAACGGGGCATCTCACCTGAAAATCCCAAGATACAAGAAAAAAAACATGGGTGGCACATCCTTCTCTGTTCAAGAAGCCAAACTATGGAACTCTTTACCCCCCAACATAAGATCCACCGACAACCACCTTATCTTCAGAATCAATCAATCAATCAGGTGTTTATTAAGTGCGTCTACTAACCCGTAAGGGTCTCAAGGCGCTGGGTGGGGGGTGGTTTCACAGGTTCCAGTCCATCAAGGAGGGGGTCTACTACTCAAGAATTGGCTCTTCCCCAGATAAGCACCAAACGCAAACAGAAATTTACAGCATATCCCTCTGTATATAAGCATTTATTTTCACTATAGATATGTACCTATCGTTGTGTATTGCTTTGTATAAACATGTAGAATAATTATGTTGAGTTAAAAAAAAAAATCTTTAGTCTACATGTACTTGCTTCCATTGTGCATCTATGTACCTCCATGTACTTGGATCTGTGTGTCTGTTACTTTTCTCCTGAAAAAGCATATCCAATGCACTACCCTATTTCTCATCCTGTACCTCTATCAATTTCTGTAATCTACATATACTTACCTCCTTTCTGCATCTATATACTTCAATGTACTTATGGATCTATATATTTATCACTTTCTTCTAATTTGGCATTTCCAATGCACTACCCTATTTCTCAGCCTATACTTCTCTCAATATATCTGCTAGCCCAACTTTCTGACTCATATCAAACTACTTTCTACTACTCTTTCCAATGCACTACCCTATCTCTCACCCTATACATCTATCAATATATCCTCTACATCCATTCTCTCATTTATCCCAATCCCCATACCACTACTATGACCCCCAAAATAACCTTTTCTAGACTCTCTCCTATTCTACCCCTCCTTGCATCATCCGACACCTCTTTTTTTACTATACCAATCCCCCAAAACAAACCTCTCTAAACTCTTCCCTCTGATTCTTCCCCTCCAAAAACCCTTTTTTACTCATCCAAAAGCCTCCTCCTACTGCTATGACCTAAAAAACAAAATCCATCACTCTTCTATCCCTCCACCATCCTTTGCAATCAAAATAACAGACTAACATGTTTACTTCTCAAATTCCATATTCCTTTATACTAACTCACCACTAATTCTTTATGGGTTCCAGAGTAGCATGTTACTCGCCAATAAAGCGTTTCAACACTCCATCAGGGTTACAAGCACTATATAAGTGCAAACCTTATTTTCCCTTTCCACCCCTCCCCAACCCTTCTCAATCCAAATAACTGACTAACATATCCACCACTCAAATTAATTTCATGTTTCACCATGCTAATTCAACACTAATCCTTATGGGTTCCAGAGTAGCGTGCTACTCGCCAAAAAAGCGCTTCGAAACCCCATCAGGGGTAGCAAGCGCTATATAAATACAAACCACTTTCCCTCTTCTATCCCGCCACCTAGCCTTCTCAATCCAAATAACTGACTAACATATCCACCACTCAGATTACTTCATATTTAACTACACCCGACATTTCCCCAACCTATGAACAGAGCTCTAGTTGAGAATCTTTAGTGAAATCATATATTGGTACCACTGTTGGAATCCTGTGCTTTTCTAAAGCCGAAGTGTACTTGGCTAAGTAGCCAATTCATGTCATGGTGTGTGTATGTAAATTGCAAACCTGCCTTAAGAGCCATCATGTAGTGCTGTAGTGTGGAATGCGCCGTATATTCACTTCACTTGATAACTTTATTTCGGTCAAAAGACCATAAAAAGTACAAATAGACATATCATCAATTACATTAATACAAATAGTACAATAAAACAATAAATAGCATTTTAAAGTTAAAATCTTTAAAAAACAAGATTAAACTTTTAGATCATCAAGATGAGGGTGATTAAGTTAAAAACGTTTGTCTCCAGCGCCACATGCCGTAAAGATAGCGAGATACAGCGAAAACAATGTGTGGATCAGTATCACAGATTAAAGTCCTGCTAGCCTGTTTAAAATGGCGAAAACCCAGATTCCTACAAATGGGAATCAGCCAACTTTTCCTGATTAAATGATAGGCAGGACAAAAAAACAACACATGTTCGACAGACTCAATTTTGTAATTACAGGCAGGACAACTTTCCAAATTTCGTGCCTGCCACTTGGATAGAAAGGCCCTGATCGGTAGGGTGCCATACCTTAATTGAATGTACAGTTTACGGGCAAGTGGGGGTTCTATTTGATCCATGAATTCCTCTAGTTCAGAATCCTGTTTAACCAAGAGGAATTCTAGGGTCAATCTACCTATCGCTAAAGAGCTCGAATGTAGAGAAGAATTTTTCGAGGACACCAAAGAGAGAATATCCTTCCTTGGAATCACAAAACAACTTGCCTCCGGGTTTGCCCACATTTCCGAGAGTCCTAGTTGAAAACAGACTGCATTAATATGCAGGAGCCAAGGGATTTTTTTAGATTTAAGTGCAGGCCAGATCTCTACAAATTCTAATTTATACGAAGACAGTTCAGGCACTGACCACAGCCTTTTCCAATACAAGATAGGCCTTGCACTAATAGTCTCCTCTATTGGGACTAACCCGAGATCGAGCCTAAGAGGGATTGACGGTGTGCTGGAGGGAAGCCCAAGAAGAGATCTTAAAAAAGATAGCTCAGCCCTTGTAAAAGATACAGACTGCTTATGTCCCCAGAGTTCGGCTCCATAAATTGCAGCCACTCTTGCCTGTCTACAGTAAATTTCAAGGGCGGGGGACACTGGTTTAAAACTTGATCTTTTAAAAACTTTATTCAGACCCCCAGTCAATTGGACAAGCTTAAGTGTTGACTTAGTGATCTGAGAATCCCAACTAAAATTCTCTGTTAAGGTCACGCCTAGATAAACGAAAGTTTTGACTCTCTCAAGGGGAATATCAAATAAAACTGGGTTTGGGCGCACCTGTTTGGGGGGATTAAAGATCGTGTATTTAGTTTTCCCCAGATTTATTTCGAGTCCTCTAGACTCACAAAACTTTGCAAAACCGTTCTGAGTATTTTGTATACCCGAAGACGTTCTAGACAATAACAAAGTATCGTCCGCGAACATCAGTGCGGGCACGCGTCCTGATACTAGTTTGGGGGCATCATTGTTTGGTATACAATTCAGGTGGTCAATAAGGCCATTTATGTAGAGACTGAACAATGTGGGGCACAATAAATTCAAACACAAATATCTCTACCTATAGATTTCCGCACGTACAATGTATCGTCTTCTTTAATATACCCACACTTGGACTAGGGCAGTATGATTCAAAACAATAAACAAAAGTAAATTTTAGTAATTTTATTATCAAATTAAATTAATTTACGGAGAAATAAATTCAGTGCATAAAAAATTTTCAAATAACAGAGAGCATGCTTTTCGGGGTCCCAGACAAATTCAAACACACACTAACAAACACACTCAAACCAGATTCATTCTAAGACATAAATGCTGAATTCGCACAATCACATGTAGAGGATATAAACCTTACAAAAAATGTTTTTTGCCTTAAATTGTGGACATTTGTTAGCCAACATAATGTTGAACATTCATTGAATTATGTTAACACTTTGAATTTTTTGTAAGGTTTATATCCTCTACATGTGATTGTGCGAATTCAGCATTTATGTCTTAGAATGAATCTGGTTTGAGTGTGTTTGTTAGTGTGTGTTTGAATTTGTCTGGGACCCCGAAAAGCATGCTCTCTGTTATTTGAAAAAAATTTATGCACTGAATTTATTTCTCCGTAAATTAATTTAATTTGATAATAAAATTACTAAAATTTACTTTTGTTTATTGTTTTGAATCATACTGCCCTAGTCCAAGTGTGGGTATATTAAAGAAGACGATACATTGTACGTGCTGAAATCTATAGGTAGAGATATTTGTGTTTGAATTTATTGTGTTCCTTTTCCCCTGAATCTCTACCCACATCCATTGTACAGGGGTTCCCTTTTTTGCATTGGTGAACAATGTGGGGGCCAAGACACACCCTTGGCGAACGCCTTTTTGAACGGGAAAGCGATCGGTGAGCTCACCATATTTCCCACATCTTACTTGGGCATAGTTATTGGCATGAAGCTTAGATAGAACAGCCAATAAGTAAGATGGGAGACCCATATCTGCCAGGACTTGCCAAAGTTTAATTCGGGGAACCAGATCAAAAGCTGTCCGCAGGTCCACAAACACCAGGTAGAGGCTGCCACCCTCAACCAGGGCTGTTTTCCAATACAGGACCTGCAGGCGAAAAATCTGATCTAAGGTGGAAACACCAGTCCTAAAGCCTCCCTGAAAGGTGGTCAAAATCCCGTTCTCCTCGATCCAGCCCAGGACCCTGTCCAAAAGGACCCTCCCCATTAATTTTTGTGAAGTGTCTATGAGACTAATGGGTCTATAATTAGAGGGAGTTAATGGACAGCCCTTTTTAAAAATAGGTACTATTTCGGCCCCATTGTATTTTCATTTTTTAAGCAAAAGTGATGTTTGCACTGATATTTGTCACTGCACCCATATGCGCGGTCCGGTTCTTGGCGCACATAGCATTGGCTGCAGCGCACAGAGACCCAACACTGCCACACACAGAGGAAACAAATTAGAGGGAACATTGATGAGAGGTACCTGCAAGCAGAGGGGACAGAGTCTATGTCACTCAGGAGCGACCAGAAGACTTCGAAGACGAATGCCCTCCGATGCCGGGTGTTGCAGGATGGGTGACGATGACCTTGACTCTGCAGCTGTGAGGACCAGGTGATGCTGAGGAGGACCAGGAGCCATGCACGAGCTGTCCAACAAAGGATGTCGAGTGCAGAGGGGTCAGTGTCTGGCAGTAACACCAACAAGCCTTGGCAAATGCAACCAATGCAGGAAGTGAAGAAGGAGCAACATCTGGACCAGCAAGGTCCAGGGGACTCACCACAAGCAGGGGAGTCAGGGCAGGCCCCGAGCAATCAGGGGAGCCCAAAAGAAACAAGTGTGACCCTCAAGTGGACCCACAGGCCGGAGGCACTGGAGTTGCAAGAGGACCTTAAGCAGCTCACCAAAAGATGCATGCCACGATGCACACGATGTGGTGTGGCTGAAGATTCTGGTCATTGGAGGTGCTTGAGGTTGGGGCTACTTGGAGCCCAAATATATTCTTGGAAGGAAGCCAACAAGCCTTTGCAACTGCAAGTTGACGCGGTGCACAGGGGTTCGGTTATTGCAACCCCCACTACGATACTGGCCTCAAACTTGGTGAGAGGGCAGGCCTTGGTAGCTGTGGAAAACCACCACCTGTGTTGCAGAACCTTACGGAGTCCGGAATAGCTCAGGATCAGCAGACCGGTTGACTTAGTTGCGTTGCCTACGAATGCAGGGGAGTGACTCCTTCACTCCAAGGGAGATTCCTTCAAGTGTCTTTGATGTTTCACTGGCCTTGGATGGTTCCTCTATGATGCACCAGCACAGATGATGCAGCAGACTGGAAGGGAGACAAAGTCAAACCCAAACAAAGTCCAGCGAAATCCAGAGTTCCCTGATGGTAGAAGAAGTGGTATCTGATATGAATGTGATCTCACAACGAATCTAGAGACCTACACCCAGGTAAGGCCCTAAGTACCCTAGAAAAAGGTTTGGGAAGATTCAGAGTTTCGCGCCAGAGCGGGAGCCAATGGCTCCCAGGACTGGTTTGAACTGCACTATGCACAGGGACACCAAATGTGCCCATAATGCAGACTTTCAGGCGCTAGCAAACGCACCCACCCGGTACCAATACACTAAATCTTGTCTGGGTAGTGGTCACAACTCCCTGTGACAGGATGCCTATTGTTCTGCCTTCCCCTGCTTGAGCTTGGCTCAGAAACAGGAGGGCAGAATCATGTCTCTGGTCGACAGCAACCATTCTGTGCTGTCCGGGTCTAGAAGGCTGGCACCAAGAACACTGAGAGCCTAACAAAGGGCTCTTCCAGTGCCTGGAATCATGCCCCCACACAGTTAACGGTGTGGGGGTATGAGTCCAACATGTTTGATACCAAACATGATAGGATTTGTTGCAGCCAGTTTTGAGATGGCCATCGCGTAATTATGCGGAGCCCCTCTATATAGTATATGGCTGCTTCACTGACAACCCTCGAGAATGGACTCCGTAGGCTGCAGGGGTGTCCTACTCATGCAGGTGCACCCTCTCACTTAGAACCAAGCACCCTGTCTTCAGGATTGCAAAGGTCCGCTATAGGGGTGACTTATAGGTTTTAAGTGCACTGACCCTAGATATAGGAAACCTATATCTTTAGTAAGTGGTGCTGGCACCAACTTACACAGGCTGCAATGCTAGGCCTGTAGTTCCATTTTAAATGGGCTCTCATGGGTGGCATAATACATGCTCCAGCCCATGGGAGACCTCTGGGGTGCCTATGCCTTGGGTGCATGGGTGCCATATACTAGGGACTGATAAGGGTACCCCAGTATCCAATCTGGGGTGTACCTAAGTACTGAACATAACCATTAAGGGAGTAAGCAGATAGACTGGGGTCCTGATTAGCAGGATCCCAGTCAGAATAGTCAAAATACAGCTTAGCACCAGACAAAAAGTGGGGGTAAGCATCAAAGCAGAACCTACTTTCCCACAAAAGGGCTGGGTGACCCTGAATGGTTTTGGATGGGAGGTGCCTGTGCTTTAGGAGTTTGACTGGGCCACTGAAGGTCTTGGCCTAGGCCATGATTCCTTCCACCAAGGCAGGGCAGGAGATGGCTGGGGCATAAGGAGATTAACTACCAGTCTGTAGGAACAATCTGTTGAAACAGAATCTTCTCTCCACCTGTGGGCTGGTTAGCTCTTTGCTTTGTCCTCTTGCTCAAACCTTTTCATTGGAGCCTGCTGATAGTGGGGATGGTAAAATTCAGTTGCATGTATCTTTCTCACCTGGCAAAAGCAGGCATGTTAATCAGAAGACAGGAAGGAAATCTTTCATAGTAACTACCCTTCTAACCAGACACCTCAACTCGGTGGCTGTATGAGAAGGGAGTGTGGTCAGAGCCGTAAAGCACAAACACCGCAGGCCTGCTGTTTGTTTTCAGTGCCATAAGGATTTTTGGGGCCTGATACAAGACCTATTTTGGGGGCCCTTGTGCTAAACAGTTGTGAATTTTCTGCACATTTGCAACTAATGGAAACCTTATGATCTCACAGAACACTGAATTATATGTTAACCTTTCCTAAATGGGAGCATACAGAAACCGCTAAAAGGTGAAGCTGCCTGATGTCTGTCAGCCCAATACTACCAAAACAAAAGCTTTAAAAAGTTTTGATAAGGCCATATCTTTTTGTGTTTACATCAAAATATTTTGTCATGCAAAATCAATATTTGGTCTACAAACCAGTGTCTAACATGCTGGTTCCTCTAATTGTAGAAAAGACACGCTAAGGGTGACTTGCTGTATGCTTAAATGCTTAAATCTCTCTTGACCACTGGCCCTCTTGCTGCAATAGTGAACATCAAAGCACTTCTCTGAAGATTTTCACTGTTTCATCTGGTGAAATATAATATTATTCCACTTAATTATTTTCCCTTGTCTAGTCCTTCCTCTCTTTCTTTGGCTAGATAGTGATCTTCAATTCTCCTGAGTGAGCAAAATAGAAAGGACAATGAGGTAATGAAAATGTCACAAAAGAAAAGGTAGATAGAAAAAGGGAGGTAGAGTGATGTATTAGATGTTGGAGTGAGATTGATATGTAGAGAGCAAAAGATTGAGACCTTGAAATGTAAAGAGAACAGGGAAGTTACAGAAGAGTGAGTTAGAGTGAAAGGTAATGTAGAAAGAGGGTTTTGGTAGAGAGAGCTGGAGATATCTACATACAGGCAAAGATACGAGGAAGAAGTATAGAGCAACACTAGGGAGAGCATTGAGATGGAAAGAGGGGCAGAATTAGATGTATGGTACAGACTGATAGGTTAGCTGCAGTGAGGTAGAGAGAAAGATAGATTGAGAGGGGTGAATGTTAGAAAAAAGATTATTTGTAGTGAAAAAGAGGAAGAGGTGAAGTAGAGAGAGGCTGCTATTGAGAAATAGAGGGGGGATTAAGACAGGAAAATTGGGAGTGTAAAAAGAAAGTGGCATGGAAGGTGTGTTGAAAGGTGGTCCAAGAGGGTGGTGAAAGAGAGAGAAAGGGCAATGATAGTTTACAAAGAGGGCTAGAGGTAGAGAACGAGTTAAAGATAAAGGAGTAAGGTTGTAAGAGAGGTGACATAAAGGGAACAGAGGTAGAAAGAAGTGGAGGGGTGAGAAGAGACTGTGATGACATATGAGGGAAATTGAGAGGTTGTGCAGCGAGAGAGTAAAATTTAAGGGAGAAAGATGAGGTAATGTATGAGATGTGAAATAGAGAGAGAGGTGATGAAAATAGTGGTGTGGTAGAGGGAGTGACAAAGGTAGAGAGAGGTAAGGCATAGAGACACGAGGTAAAGAAATAGATATGGTTGAGAAAGAGGTAAAGTAGACAAAGGAAATAGACATGACAGTGAGATGGGAAGGACTATGAGTTGCTTAGAACAGGGCGAGTGAGACATGGGGTAGGGAAGAAGAGAAGAGGAAGTAGGCCCTGATTCTAGGAGAGAGAGGGGTAGGGACACAAGTGGGATACTGAGCGGTGTATTTAAAAGAGAATGGTGAGCTAAATAGAAATGTGGTACAAAGGGCTTAAACAAGGATTGAGGAGTAAGTATGTAGAAGTGTAGAGATCAGAGGAGATAGAGGGAAAGAAAAGAAGTGAGATACAAGAGCTGGGCTAAAGGGAAATATCTGATACAGAAAGATAGGTGAGGCAGAGAAAGTGAGGTAGACTGTTAACAAGAGGTGACAAAGGTAGTCAGATGGGGTAGATAGATATGATGAGGGATTTAGTGACTGGTGAGGTAGGGAGAATTGAGGCAAATAAGGATAGGTCAAAAGAGAGAAGAAGGAGCAGAATGTGCAGTACATAGAGAAGAAAGGGGTAGGGAGATGCAAGGTAAACAGTGGGAGATGAAGTGAAGAGTTATTAAGACGGCGGTAGATAAAAGAAATTGGAAAACTCGGTAAAGAAGGGTATTAGCAGATAGTGAGAGATGCTGAAGCAATTGATAAGCGAGAAGAGAAAAAGAGGTAGACAGAAAGGTAGAAAGTGGTGAGACAAGGATAGGAAGTGGGGCAGAGCTAGAGAGAGAGGAGTAGAGAGAGGTTGTTATAACAAGGTAGAAGTGTGAAAAGAGAGGGATCATTTTATGAGGAAGGGCCCTGAAAAGTGGTGGACTTTACAATTGTTCCCATTGCTTCCAATTACAAATGGTTCAGAATGCCGCAGTCCATCTGGTTCTTCAATTACCCAGGCAAGCCTCGATCACCTCTCAGCTGAAGAACCTAAACTGGCTTCCTGTTAATAAAAAGAATCCATTTTAAGATCCTGACTCTTATGCACAGGGCTCTGCACCAGTCTTGACCGACATATCTGTCCTCCAGGATACAATTCTACTCTCCTCTAAGAACTTTGCGCTCTTCCCTCAGCATTTTTGCCAAAGTTTCAAGGGTTAAACGAGCAAAAACCAGAGGCAGATTCTTCTCCCACCTGCGCCCACAAGCTTGGAACATCATGCCTGCTGAGTTACGCAGAATGAATAATGAACAGTCTTTCAGTAAGCAACTTGGCGGGGGCGTGGTCTGGCCACCCAGGAAGATGACCGCCTAGCAGAAGAGCTCCGCTTTGGATGGAACCCTTGACGGAGGCGCTGCTTCTCTCAGTTTTACTGGGACTGCTGAAACAAACGTATTTGTAGTGCCCAGGGAGGCGGCATCGATTGAAGTGGTTTTCACAGCGATGTGAGCTCTTCCCGAGTTCATTTACCTCGCTGAGATAATTGCCCGCCAGACGCGTGCTGGGCCTGGTTGCGCAACTATAATCACCGGCCCTCGCGTGAATGGATGGTGCGTGCTGCCTGTCACCTCACGCCAGGGTTTTTGCTACTGCGTGCACCGAAGATGAGGTGAACATGTTCTTTGCTTCAGGTTAACTACAAACGGTGAGAACTCCTGTTATTTTTCAGCTTTTCAGCTTTTGCCTGGAACATTTTGCCTCGTGAATCTCCTCTGAAGGCTATATTTATTGCCTCAGCTTCCGACGGTTTCGCCCTATTGTAAAGTAATGAGAGGCTGTTCATTCATTTCAGGAGACGGTTCAATATACCTCGTTTCTAGACGGTAATGCAAATGTTAAACAAACAGTTTCAAGCCACAGTACAGGAAAATAATACATGGTCTACGGGCTACGAAGTGTGCTCGGAGACAACGTCAATCATAACAAACTGAAAGGTGCTCTCCACATAAGGTACACTGCAGCACTCGGCAAAGCCGTTAACAACCGACAGCAGGGTGGCCTTTTCAATGAAATTCGCCTTACTATTGTGGAAATTAATGAACAAATATTTTAAACAGCAACATTATTTCCCGACCGGGACTGTTTGTGCTTCTGTGTAATTCCTGGGCAAGTGGACCCTCATCTCCTGGACTTAGCTGCTGTGCTTGCCATCGCTGTTCGCCGGACCCGCTTTGCGGGTCCCGCTTCACGGAAGGAGCGGCGGAGTGACTGTGGTTTCTGCGGTGGCTTAGGAGGTCTGTGGCAGCAGTAGGGCTGCGAGCGGTACTGCAGGGACTCCATCTCCCAGGAGTCCCTACCTGGCCAATAGTTGACACTTGGCCCGCTCTCCCTGCAAGCCACGCCCCCAGCACACCAGCTGCATTTAAAAATCATCCTCCTTTCCCGGTGCTGGTGGGACTGTTTGTGCTTCTGTGTAATTCCTGGGCAAGTGGACCCTCATCTCCTGGACTTAGCTGCTGTGCTTGCCATCGCTGTTCGCCGGACCCGCTTCGCGGGTCCCGCTTCACGGAAGGAGCGGCGGAGTGACTGTGGTTTCTGCAGCGGCTGGGGAGGTCTGTGGCAGCAGTAGGGCTGCGAGCGGTACTGCAGGGACTCCATCTCCCAGGAGTCCCTGCCTGGCCAATAGTTGACACCTGGCCCGCTCTCCCTGCAAGCCACGCCCCCAGCACACCATCTGCATTTAAAAATCATCCTCCTTTCCCGGTGCTGTTGGGACTGTTTGTGCTTCTGTGTAATTCCTGGGCAAGTGGACCCTCATCTCCTGGACTTAACTGCTGTGCTTGCCATCGCTGTTCGCCGGACCCGCTTCGCGGGTCCCGCTTCACGGAAGGAGCAGCGGAGTGACTGTGGTTTCTGCGGCGGCTGGGGAGGTCTGTGGCAGCAGTAGGGCTGCGAGCGGTACTGCAGGGATTCCATCTCCCAGGAGTCCCTGCCTGGCCAATAGTTCACACCTGGCCCGCTCTCCCTGCAAGCCACGCCCCCAGCCTATACGTACTTAACTACGCTTACGACCGCGCACGCGGGACGCACGCGGGACGCAGCACGGAGCGAAGCCCGGGCAAAGGGCGGGCAGTCTGTGGCAGTCCGGGGCTGTACAGGGCCGGGTCGGGCCATCCCCCTGATAATCTCATTGATACGTTGAGACGTATAGGGGTGTTACTACCATTATTAACATTTGGTTACTGTTATAGGCTGTGTTAATGTCCACCCGCTCAGGGAAGAGCCTCAGGAGAGGAGGTGAGGGTGGAGCCAGTTGTATTACAGGCACTATGGACCAGTTTATCACACGGGTGTCTGCTGTCATAGAGAAGGAGATTGTAATGACAGAGCGGCATCTCTCCCTAGAACTTCCTCTGTCGAAACGGTCTTCATTGGGTTCTCTGGCACTTGTTACCTCGCCTGTATGTAGTCCAGATCCCCTTCTAATGACATCCCCTCCACCGGAGCCGTTACGGGTTGTATTCTTGAGGGCCAGCATAGATAGGTTGGAGAACTTGGAAGCCATATCCATTCCCCCTTCTATCGACAGCAGTAGTGCTGACCCATGCTCCAGTGAATTCCCCGTTCTACCAAAACGCACAACTATTCCAACTACCCAAGTCAATATTTCTCAACCACCTGTGGTACCTCTAACGGTTTCTACGAATATAACTGCTACTAAAAGGAAAAGTAGCGCTAGCCCACGTAAAGGCAGCTTCCCTAAACTTCACAAGAGACTAAGGAAACAAGGTGTAAGGGGAATAGGAACTAAAGCGGGTGAGGGGCTGGCTACGAAAATCATTGGGTTGGGAAAGGGGGGGATCCTTCAGGTCTTATGACTGAGGACGCATGTGTAGATCCAACATTAGACTGCCATTCAGTTCCATCTAATGTCTCTGTGACAATTTCACAACTTGAAGATCTGATGAAAATTTTATTGTCCCCGATTGTGGAAAGAGTAAAAGAGTTGGGAGAGAGGTTGGATAGATTTGAACAGGCAACTTTGGACAATTTTTTCTCTCTGAAAACCCTTATCAAACTGCATTCTAAAAACAAGGAGGGTGGACAGGGAGGGGATAGTGGCACCCGGATGCTCGCTGCACCCACACAGGATATATCTACCGCCTCTAATACAGCAAACACTGCAAATTTGTTGGTTGTGGCTAATGTAGCTCCTACTCAGGTTACGGATACTTTAGGTGGTATTAGTCAATTGGGCCTAGTACAATCGAGTGTGCCGAAGCCTCTTAATGTCCCGGTACAGAAGCCTATCCGGGCTGAGTTGCCGGGTAGGAAGGGACCTTCTAAATATAAGGAAACCTCGAATGGGATTGCTAAGGGCATTGGTCTTGATCAAGCTTACTCGTCCAGAATTTGCATTAACCCCCCCAGAGAAACCCAGCCAGAGGAATCTCTCCCAAAAGCGTCTCCTACTTTCCCACCGGTAAATTTGCCCCCCGAATGCCACCCGTATGTTGCCATACTTACCAACATACCCACTTTGAAGGAAGATCAATATGAATCCTATCAGGCTTTAAAAAATAAAACCATGCACTGGTTAAAGTCTAATAGACCTCTTCCTAGAGGTCTAGAGGGGTTGATCCTAGGAGTGAGAAGGGTAGGGTGGGTAGGTTATGGTCGTAAGCACCTAGAAGGAGATTGTGTGGTGGTAAACTTTAAAGACATTAGGGTTGCCCAAACTATTTGCAATCCAGAGTACGCAATTGGGGGGCCAAACATTGGTGTAGTAGACTTAACCTATTTTTACCCTAGGTCCGCAGCAAATTACAATGGTGCACATTCTGGTGGGGGTTGGAGCAACGATCCTATCTATCCCGTGAATCCAGCTATCCCTCATTTATTTCAACCGGCATTTTGGCCCGGGTATTATGGGGGGCCGTCGGGATATTGAACCGACACGTGCCATGGGGTGGTCTGTAGGGATCATTGCCCAGGTGTTGCTCCTGTGCCTAACGTGCCGAATAAAAGCAATGTTTCTTTTCCCTCTCAGTTGGATAAAGCCACTAATTTACCACAGGACTTTAACTGTAGGGAGTCGGTTGTGGCGGATCCAGATATTAAGATTCTTTGCTGGAACGTCGCGGGTCTTTCAAGGAAGCTGGGACTTCCGGACTGGAATGGGCTTGTGGAGGGCTACTCCATTTGCATTTTCCAGGAAACATGGTGCAGGGAACCCTGCCACAAGGTAGGTTATTCGACTTATTTTGTTCCTGCTGTCCCCCCAGTCTCAGGCAAGGGACGCCCTTTGGGTGGTCTCCTCATATGGGTTGATGTTGCTCTTGATTGTCAGGTGGTTCAGCATCCTACCAATTCTCCCGACCTCCTCAATATTACTATAAAGGGCACACGGGGCGGCCTCCTCCTGGACATTTTTAATGTCTATGCCAGAGGTACGAAGGGTGGTATACTATCGGCCACAATATCCTTACTAGAAGATCTGCTTAGGCAGCGCCCCAATAAATCTCGCATTTTGGTGGCAGGAGATCTGAATTGCACGTTTGAGCCCTTGGGCCTGGACGATATATTGGGAAGTGGTGAGGAGGACTCCAGGAGGGGTATTCCTGCCCTAGCGCTACCTCCCATTAAGAGGTGGTCCCAAGTGGCGGTACAGATCAACTCACTTAACATGGAATTTGATCTTAGGGCTGTTAATGGGAGGACCAAATCTGACCTATTGGGTGCCCATACTTATAATAGGCCAAATCATACGTCTAGAATAGATTACATTCTTCTTGACGCAAGTCTATGGAGCATCCTGAAGGATATGGAGATCATACCTACCATTGAGAGTGATCATAATCTCCTCTCACTCACTCTCTTTTCCCAGTGGTTAACTGTCAAGGGGGGATTATCGTCCCATATAGCACCTATTTCCCACGAAGTTCTCCCATCTAATTGTGGTAGACGGCTGAAGTGGGCAAAGCTTATTATGTCCGAAGAGAAAATGGCGGATATAGGGGCACTCCTGGCCGCAGCACTGTGCAAGTCGGAGTCGCTGATCCGATCGTCCGAGGAGATTACGCTAACCTTCTGCGACTTAACTAGGGCATTGAGTAACCTATTTATTCTACCTAGCATGGCTTCCCGTGCTAACAACAGGAAGTTGCTGCTGAAATCGCAGGGTTGGTTTACAAAAAAATGCAGAGTTAAGAAAAAACCGCTGGTTGGGGCTGTTAAATCTAAATCCCAGGTAGCTATCAGGCTTGCAAGGAAAGACTACTCCCAGACTTTAAAGGCAGCAAAAAGAGAGGTGGAGGAGAAGTTCTGGGCGGACCTCTTGGCTGCAAGCATGGAAAGGAATGCTAGGGGATTTTGGAGTTTGGTAAGATCTAGGGATAGGCCTGTTGACACTTTGCTGACATGTAATATCCCAGCTCAGAATTGGTTTAGCCACTTTTTGTCCCTTTATACCCCTGTCGAGGGGGTCCTTAACGACTCCTTCACTCTGATGGTTGAGGCAGTGGACACTGAGGCGTATCCCTTTACCGACAGAGAAGTGGAGCTCGTAATCAAGTCCCTGGTCCCCCTAAAAGCTGCTGGGCCTGATGGGATACCCGGTGACTTGTTACGTGCTAATCCTAAGCAATGGGGGAAGTTGGTTTCCACCCTATTGAATGCAATTATGGGGGGAGCATCTGTACCGGAATCCTGGAAAGGGGCGGAGGTTGTCCCGATATTCAAGAAGGGTTGTCGGGACAACCCCGCCAACTATAGGCCCATAAGCCTTATTGATTCATTCCAAAAGGTGGTAGGGAAGTTGATTCTGGGGAGAATCCTCCAATGGGTGGATGACAATAAGATTTTATCTGATTTCCAGGCTGGTTTTTGCTCTGGAACCGGGACTATCGAGCAAGTCTTTAGACTGGCGCTCCTGTATTGGAAGGTGGTGGTGCTGGGCAAGGGCAGTCTTTATTTTGGCCTTCATTTACCTCAAGACTGCCTTTGACCTGGTACCTAGAGAGGAACTGTGGAGGGTCTTGCAGGGTTTGGGGTTGCCGTCCTATATCCTATCACTCCTGATAAAACTACATACAGACAATTATGCACAGGTCCGGTGGGGTAAGAATGGGGAGAAAACTGATAGAATTCCTGTAAGTAGGGGTGTCCGCCAGGGATGTGTGTTAGCTCCCACCCTATTCTCTCTTTATGTGAATGGGGTGGTTGAGCATTTGCTTCAAGAACCTGCTGATGCACCGTCCCTGGCGGGCACTCGGATCCCTACACTGCTTTTTGCAGATGATACCCTCCTTATTGCAAAGACCCTCCTAGGGCCTCCAAAAACTTCTTAATCGCTTTCAGGAGTTTTGTTCCCTTAGGAGATTGGTGATCAATGTCGATAAGACCAAACATTTGATCATGAATCCCCCTGGGAAACTGGGGCGCCTTCCCGTGTTGAACTCTGCCTACCTGGAGAGGGTATCAGAGTTTGATTACCTGGGAATCCGCCTTAGCGACTCTATGTGTTGGACTCCGCACATCAACAAGATGCTTCTTAATCACAAAAGGGTGGGTGGTGCCTTGCTCAAGGAACATCGTACTTCCACAAAACAATTTATCGCCCCAGTTGTGGAGATTTATAAAGCTAGAGGGGTTAGTGCTGCCTTGTATGGGGCAGAGTTGTGGGGCATAGGCAATCTTGACGTGCTTGCAAAATCAGAGAGCAAATTTTTGAAAGATCTGATGGCTCTCCCTTCGAGTACACCCACAGTACCAGTTTTGCTGGACTTAGGCTGTAGATCAATTGCGGATCAAGCTCGACTACGACCCTTGCTCTTGTGGGCCCGCTTGTGGAGGGTCCCTGAACTAGCCTCCTATGCGGAGGGACTGTCCGAGGTGATGTCTATGGGGGGCTGGTGTAAGATTAAATGGTTGAGGGACGTTAAACATCTTTTGGGGGAGTTGGGCTTAGGTGAAGCTTGGGCTACTCGATCTGCCCCTCCCAAAGCTACTCTAAAGAAATTGTATTGGGACTGGGTTTCGTTTAAACTTACTGTTGATCCACGCCAATGCAAGTCAACTGTAGCCTTTTTGAGGATTAAAGACGTGGTAGCTTACGAACCATATCTCGATATGATTTCTATTCCTTTTGATAGGGCCTTATATTTTAAATTCAGAGTAGGGATCCTACCTGTAGGTGATTTGATATCCCGGTGGAAATTGTCCCCCCAGCCCTCCCCCTTTTGTGCCCTCTGCTCCACGCGGGTCGAGACTGTGGCACATATTCTTTTTGAATGCCCTGATTATTGCTCTCCCAGGAGGTACTGGCTTAGACCACTTTGTAGACAGTTGGGAACTCGCAATCACACAGTGGCCCTGCATATTTTATTGTCCGACACATCCACTTTGGTGGTTTGTGCTGTGTCTAAATTTTTAAAGTGGTCCTGGTTGATTCGTGCAAAAAGGCTTTCCGTATCAATTTAATTCTGATCTTAACTGTACTAATTGTATTTATTAAGCATTGTTTTTATTGTCTTGCTGGAAAAGTGTTTTCCTTTTTCTGCTGTTTTTCTTAACTGTTGAACTGCTTTTAAGATATTTTATGTATCGAAATAAAGCCTATCAAAATCAAAATTATTTCCCGAACAATTGAGAGGTGTTTATGCTCAGGTTGTCATGAATGTGCTTAAAGTGCCACAGCTTAACATTATCATTTAATGGTGTATTCTGCAGATTACCTCTACATCTGCTTCTTGTAGTCTGAGTCCGTTACGCTGTGGGTTTACAGCGTTCATTCGTTACCCATCTTATCTGCCAGAAGTGAAAGTTTTGTTTTCAAGAAATGTAAAAACGAAGAATGCCCATGAATATTTCAGGAAGCAGTCAAATATCTTTTGCTTCTAGTGGATAATGCAAATATCAAACAAACCACTTGAAGCTACAGTGCAGGAAAGTAATTGAAGGGTTACAGGAAGGCTACGAAGTGTGCTTAGAGTCAATAATTCAGGCATAGGAAAACTGAATTGTGCTCTCCATATAGGGTACATTGCAGCACATGGCGGAGCTGTTGATAACCGGTAGCAGTGTGTCCTTTCAATGAAACTCGCCTCTACCACTGGGAAACTAATGAACAGATTACCTTTACATCTGCTTCTGGTACTCCTGGTTACTCCCTGATTCGTATGTGGCTGGTGAACACCGTAACCACCGTTTTCTCCTCAAAATGGTGACATTTTACCGTGAGTGCCTGAAAAACAGCAAGACTTCTGGTAAGGTCTTCTTACAGCCTAAATCTGCACATTATTATGCTATTCCTCAACAACTTCTGCATGCCTCACTGGAGCCCTTATAATTAAATTCTCGCCAGTCATTTTTGACTTTTTGAATTTGGAGCTCCTTTCAACGCATCAAATATCTATGACACATTTATCGTCTTGTCACACCTTCTGCTCGCCTCCTGTAGTCTGCGCCCTTTAGCGCTGTGGGTTTACGACATCATTCGTGTTACCTCATGAGGCTGTCCTTCTTGATACTCATTCTACCACATGACTGGAGATGAATTTACTTCTGTAACGGGCGCAGTACAATGTATCGAGAGCTTATTGTGGAACATTTTCTGTCTTGAGTTTTGAGTCTCAATACTGTCATCTTGTTACTCCTATCTCTGAACACTTTGGACAGTATTTTCTGATGATCAAGTGGCTGAGTTTACTGTGGAACAATTTCTGTCTTGAGTTTTGAGCGCGCTACCAACAGGATATTGTTTCTTCATGTGAGGAAATTTCCTGAAAATGTGGTAACTTAAAATCTCAATACTGTCATCTAGTTACTCCTATCTCTGAACACTCTGGACAGTATTTTCTGAAGAGCAAGTGGCTTTGAGTGCATCGCCCAGTACAAAAATCCTCCAGATGCCTAATCATAATGGTGAGAATAAGGTCCCCAAGCAACCTCTATTTGCAGACCTTCTTAAAAAACACTCAAAGGTTTACATCCTCACCAATGTCTAAACTGTCTTTGATCACCTCCTCTGCAGTGCCAGAAACTACTATGGAACGTATTCTACAGGAAGTATCAACTATCAGTTGTCGTTTAAAAGATTTGGATATTAATATCTCTTCTCTCGCAACAGAGACCAAATCCATCCGAGCAGAGATTGTACACTTTAATGTTAAAATGGATTAACTAGATCAACGCCTATCAGTTATGGAATCCAAATTTATCTCTACACAATATAAGGATCAGGATCTCTTGCTTCTTCGCAGTAAGCTATTTGACCTAGAAGATCGCAGCCGACAAGAAAATATCAGTTTTTTTGGATTTCCTAAAAAGGTGGAGGATCAGAATGCCAGGCTATTTCTATGTAATGTCCTTCCTAAACTTCTGGGTATCTCCTTTAGTCCACCGCTGGAAATCCAACGTGCTCATCGATTAGGCCCCCCACGTACTGCTTTAGTTCCCCAACCACGACCCCTCATTGCTTGCTTCTTGAGGCATGAGCAAGTACGACAAATATTGATAACAGCACGCTCACAAGGCTCATACATCTGCGATGGCCATGAAATCTGCATTGCAGCTGACTTCTCACGAGAAACTACTGAAAGGAGAAAGGCTTTCCTCTCTCTGAGACCACAACTGCGGAAAATGGATATCAAATATGGTTTGTTTGATCCTGCCCGCTTTCGCATCACTAAAAATGGAGAATTCAAGGACTTTTACAACCCTGATGATCTAAAACACTTTCTAGATGCACAACGCATTCAAGATATGGAAGTTCAACATACCGCTAATGAACAGACTTCTCACAGCTCTCAACCTCCTCCACAGCTGTCAGACACTCCGCGACTTAATTCTAGTGAAGTTCGTCATAGAGGCAGAGACACTGAACGATAAATTCATAGCCATGAGGACAACATTTCTGCCCTACAGTCAGTATCTCCCTTCACACAAGATTTGCATAGAGACAAGTCCAGATCCCACTTAAAATCTGCATCGGATGAAGAATGACTTTCATAATGTTTGTATTCCATTGCTGATATGATTGATAATTCACATCCTCTTTATAGCTTTTTTCTAGCTCTTCACATCAGAGATTACCTCCTGATTGGTTATAGGAGTATTCAATATCTGTCATTTATTATAATATGCTATCGATTTTTGTCCTACATAATATCCTTGTAATCCGCTTCGAATGATGAATAGCCTTTACAACATTTATATTTCGATACAAACATGTTTGATGGTTCATATCCTCTAGATATCTCTTTTCTAATTCTTCATATTAGAATTTACCTTCTACAATGGTGACCCTCTGTTTAATTCATGTACTTATTTCTCAACTTAGAATGATTATAGGCTTATTTATTATTTTATTTCATAATGGCGACTCTGATTTAATTTCAACTTGTATTGTATTTACTCCCAATTACGTTTTTGGAGTTATAGTGGTTTTACTGCAGCCTCTTAAGCTTTATTAGCTTTGATCTCCTTCCTTTCAATAAGTTTATATTGAATATGTTATTATTATATGTTAGATGATATCTCTATTTACTAGCATGTTGCCCTTCTCATTATCTATTAAATATTATTTCTATTTGTAGATTAGTTCATATTTCTAATTTTATATATTATATATTTAATGTCCACTATATCCTATTTAGAATTATATAGAGATTTTACTGTATCCCCTTTCAGTCTTATTAGCTTTCACCGTTACCCTTTACATAAGTCATTGTTCAATATGTTATTATTTATTAAATAATATCTCTATTTATTAATGTACTTATATCCCCCTTACTATTTATTTAATAATGTTTCCATTTATCCCCATACCTAAGTCTATTTCTGTAACTCACTTATATTCTTATTTTTCTAATCACCTTTACCTACTTTATCTCTGTATATACATGTTATTGAACTACATTATATCGAATATCTCACTATTTATTCTATTAACTTTCTCTTTCCTTCTCAGTTATTCTTTCCCTTCAATCTTTCCATTCATTTTTCTATTTCTATTTATTTCTAAGTTTATATTATTACGTTTAATTCACATGTATTTATGGCTACGTATGTCTTATTTATCATTCTGGGTTATCAGTTACATGTTATGCATTTTATATCTATAATTATATATCAATAGTATTTATGCATCCTTTTACATATATACATATCTATTCCTTAGAACCAACCACTTCATTTATACAGATGTTTTCCTTATAAATTCTATTTATAACCATATTTTTTGTTAAATGTATTACATTCGCAGTTGCAATATGTAGTATTTTAAGTTACATTTAGGTAATGCATTTATATGAATATGAATTCTGCTAATGTTTGTTTCTTTTCTTTTAACATTCATCCTTATATCTGTTTATTTTCTATATTCTCTTCACGCACATTTCGCTCTTCAGATTCTTCCTTTATTTTCTTCCATAGTCCTCATTTAGTCTCAACCCTCTTGATGGAGTTCCTACCCGTAGTGGTGCTCTAGTGAGTCCAGACCCACGGCTAAAGTTCTAAATGTTTTACTCTCTTTTACATCTTTCTTTTCTTTGATAACTCTTTCTCATTAACCTTTCTTGCTCAACAAGTTATCTTACTAGTATTCCCCTACTTTTCACTCCCCCTCCCATACTTTGTACTGACTTTTTCTATTCTGTCTTTTATTTTAGTCTTATTCTTTTCTCCTTCTTCTCTTCTGGTGTCTTTGTGGTAGGCCAGAGTACTCTTTTGCTATATCGCCTTCTTTCTTCTTATTATATTCTCTCTAATTTATCTTTTTCTTTCTCCTGACACATATAGGTACTCTTAAAATATGAACCCATTTTGACATTGCCCCAGCATGATGAGTACTCACCCTTTATGCACCATTATCTGGAATGTTCATGGTCTCACCCACTACATTAAAAGGAGGCAAGATGGCCGCCGACAGTCCGTAGGAAGCAGCAGCCCCAGAACCCTGCTCCTGATGATTCTGTCGGTAGTGAGGATATACTGATGTGAGGGTACCCAAACCGCTAATTTGCCTCTAATCTGGAGAGAGGGGGTACGAATTAATTCAAGGAGTTTAGAAGAGATAAAAGAAGATACAAGGATCACAGAGAAATAGGGATGCTCTGGGAGCCAAACGTCTTGTCATTGTGGCTATTAAAGAACCTGGGCAGGAAACTGACTGTTCGGAGCAAGTTGTCTCCGCTGAAAAGGCTGGCAGTTACTTGTATC
The DNA here is from genome assembly GCF_964204655.1 of Triturus cristatus. Lineage (NCBI taxonomy): Eukaryota > Metazoa > Chordata > Amphibia > Caudata > Salamandridae > Triturus > Triturus cristatus. The sequence goes on from NC_140593.1 coordinate 566,825,710, forward strand.
CCTGAATACCAGGCAAGGGGAAGAAAAATTTGGCGTGATATGGCTCCGAAAAGTCAGAAAGCAGCGAAGGCAGTTACTGGAAGACAAGAAGCGTCGGAGAGTGATACCGATACACCAGCTGCAAACATAAGAGCTAAAAACCTTCGGAAAGGTCAGATAAGAAAAGAGTCCGCTAGATTACGCGAGGAGGAGCGCTTGGCAGCAACTGAAAGACGAAGGCAAGGACGAGAGCTTAATCGCAGCAGGAGGAAAGTGCCGCCTGGAAAAGGGGTAGACAACAGTATCACGAGTGGCGAGAGGCAGAAAGATAGCTCCCTCCGGCAGCCTACACTCTACGAATCATTTACTTCACTTCACCCGGAGCGGTTGTCAGCGGTTGAGTCGGTAGCCCAACTTACAGAGGGAGAAGGTCTGAAGATTATGGAGAAGACAGGGGTATCGACGGCTTACCTGGACCCCCCAGTGCTTGCAGAGACAGAGATGGAGGAAGCGAGTCCGGCGGTATCAGCGGCAGTGGCGGTCCCGATGTCGGCTTCGTTACCAGCCTTAGCAGAAGTTACAGAGCCAATGGATAACGCTGCTTTTGAAGGCGGAAGTGGAGAGGACGGAGAGGGCGTGGCCAAGGTCAAGGTGATCGTGAGTCACGTACAGCTAGACGCCGTAGACGTCTCAGAGTCTCCAGATGCGGCAGAGGCTCAGCCGCTGTCACCTGCATTGACATTACTCACTGCAGCAGACGTCAGGGGAGCAGGAGACTTATCTGGTGAGCCTGATCTTTCTATTACAAAGTCTGTGTTTGTAGAAACAAGGCTGCTGGATGGCGGCTCAGGGTGTGAAGTCAGTCAATTAAGGGGGACTGCTGTGGAGAAAAAGGAGAAAAAGGAGAAAAAGGAGACGGAGGGGAGGAATGTGGAAGCACCAGCTATAATAAACAGTCAGCCAATTGAGGAGAGTGAGCTGACCCTCATGAATCAAGGGGGTTTACTTAACTCTCAGGAGAAGTTCGGGGAGATGGATGGAGGGAGCATTAACGGATCTGTAAGCCATACTGTGAAGAGCAAAACCACAAGGGCCGTATTTGATGGAACTAGAGGTAGTCAATTGAGAGTTACGGGCTCACCGAGCGACGAGTGTTTTTATACAGGGCTCGATGAAAGGGATGAGGATGACGAGGAGGAGGACGAGGGGAATGTGGGCGCAGGCTCCAGTTCCAGCTCTATATCGTCTACAGACTTCTCAGTGGAGAGTCATTTAGAGGAGCTGGACTCAGAAACCTCAGAGTTGTCAGAGGCTATAGCGGGGAAGAATACTGTTTTAAGAAGGAGTCTTGCAGTAAAATCAAAAGCGAAACCTAGTAGGTCAAGGGGAGGAGCGAGAAGGAGAACTAAACGAATGGAGTACCCACCACAAGGAGATATTGTTAAGAAGTTAGCGTGGGAGACAACAGCTACCTCACAATCGAATGTGGGGGGTGCTACAGGCGGTAATCCACATCCAACCCAGGAATTAGTCGGGGGGCAACTACCTGGGCAAATGGAGGGGAATATTGATAAATTTGATTTGTTACTCTCAACTTTGAAACAGATCCAGGGAGAGGCTCGCTCGGAGAGTAAAAGAGCCAGACACGCGAATAAAAAGATTCAAGACTCACTTCGCAAGGTGGATAAACTATATGAAGAGGTATCTGGCAGGTTGGAGGAAGTAGAGGAGAGAACAGGCAAACTGGAGGAGGCTGTGGTGGAGTTACAAGCAGGTAGACAAAAGCAGGAGAAAACAACATTGGATGTCCTTTGGAAGCTTGAAGACTTCGAAAACAGGCAGAGACGTAACAATATAAGAATTCTTGGTGTGGAGGAGGGGAGGGAAGGGGGGGATGTGCGGGCCTTTGTGGTGGAGTTGCTGAAAGGTGCATTTCAGGAGTTGATTAATTGGGACTGGGACAAGGAAGTACAGCGCGCACATAGATTCCCGCTGACTCAGAAGAAGAATATGGCAGGAGTTAAGCCTAGAGCTATCTTGGTCTTCTTGGGGAACTATCTATTGAGGGAAGAGTTAATCATGAAAGCCAAACCAACGAAGAAGCGAACATATAAGGACATCTCCTTCTTCACCCGCCCAGACTTCTGCCATATGACAGTTGAGAGAAGATGGCGAATGAGGCAACTCATTACACCATTTCAGAACATTGGTTGTGAAGTATATCTAATGTTTCCATCGCGTCTTAAAGTGATTGTTAATGGGCAGACTAGGGTATTCTTTTCAGAAATTGCAGCACAGGAATATCTAACTTTTTTGAAGGAAGAGAAGGGGAGAAGGGGTGAGAGAGAACGAGACAGGCAAAGTGATCGAGCTGCAGCCATTACTAACACAGAACGTTTGACATAAGAAGCGAATAGTGAATAGTGAATAGTGAAATTGTATGAGATGAAAATGTGGTGACGAGAGGAGGCGAAAAAGATCTTGGCTGTAAAAAGGGGGATATCACATCAGTGTTGAACGAGTTGAAGGATTATGTTGGGTGGGCAGGGTGGGGCGCTTCCTGGGAGGACTGGCTGTCTCACATAGGTCGGGATCGACCTATTTGCCAGTAAGGGAGGGGGAGGGGGGAGGGGGGAGTGGGTTGGGGGGTTTGGGGGGGTACAAGGCATGGCGCGTACGGAACAGGTAGGGCAAAGGAGGCGAGATGGACAAAAAAAGCAAGGGGCGGGATATAAGGGTAGACTAAGAGAATTCTTGCCTGTTTTAAGCAACTGGGAAACAGCGATCACGTGCAAGTGGAGGGAGATTATTTCAGGGGGGGAGAGCCAGAAACAAAAAGAAATAACTGAAGGTAGGAGAAGGGATGTAAGGAATGATATATTCGGGTCTTCATGGATATTAGGTGTGTAACGTGGAACGTGTGTGGACTAAATGATCCACAAAAAAGAATGAGAGTATCCATTGCCTTAAGGCAAATGAATGTTGATTTAGTCTTCATACAGGAGACGCATATAATGGACTAGCAGGTATACTTGTTGAATCAGCTGGGATTTTACCTATTAGTAAGTTCTAGGCAGGGGGTGAAAAAGAGAGGGGTAGCCATTTTCGCTAGGAATAGGAATACTGTGGTAAGGAAGAAGGCACACGATCTGTGGGGGCGGTGGGCTATGGTAGAGTGTCTTTTGGACGGGGTATGGACCACGCTTGTTTCTGTTTATGGGTCTACTGAAGATGACCCGGAAATCTTTCAATTCTTGGATGTAGAGTTAGCTACCTGGGCTCCGAGAGTCATTATTGCAGGGGATTTTAATATCAATGGGTCAGATGGGTTAGGGCAGGGTTCTTTTGGGAAATATAAGGGGAGGAAGAAAAGAGTGAGTCGAGCATTGGGAAGCTTAATTATAAATAATGCCCTAATAGATGTTTGGGGGATTAAACGGATGGCTGATAAGGGGTATACATATTATTCAGCCCCACACCAAGTGTGTGTCAGGTTAGATTATTTTTTAGTTCCTAGCTCTGATGCTGCGAATGTACAGATAGGTAAATTACCAAGGATATTCAGCGATCATAGTCCACTAATACTAACACTCTCGAGTAATATAAATGAAAGACAGCGCACTAGTTGGACGTTTGAGAGGGGGCTGCTAAAAGAGGAGGACTACATAGGACACATGACTAAGTGGATCAAAGACTTCTTTCAGATTAATAGAGGTAGTGCGGCGGAGGGGGTGGTCTGGGATGCCTTTAAGGCAGGAATTCGGGGTGAGACAATGAGCTTCAGCTCATTTAAGCGGAAACAAGAACGGGTAAGGAGTGAGGAGGCAAGGGAAAAGTTGATTGAGGCGGAGGCAAAATTGGAAAGCTGTCTTTTAAGTGGAATTCAAATTGATTTGGCATGGAATGAGCTACTTAAGGCTAAAGGGGAGGCAGAAAAGGATGTGGCTATTAAAGCAGCTAAACAGTACACGTCTAAAAGGGAGAAGTGTTATGAGTGCAGTGAAGCCGTAGGCAGACAACTAGCTGTTCGGGCAAGACAGCATGAGTCTACGGGAATAATAAGGGAGATAAGGGATGTAGCGGGCGGGGTACATGTGGACCCGGAGGAAATCCGAGAGGTATTCAGGAATTTCTATGAAAGTTTGTACACCGAAGAATTGGGGGATATTGATAGCCGGACAGTGAATGGGTACCTGCAAGGGATACCTGGGGCTGCATTGGAGGAAGAGGACTCGGAGGGTTTGGAGGGTATATTGCAAATGGAAGAGATAAAAGATGCAGTATGGAATCTGCCGGCGGGTAAGGCAGCAGGACCGGATCAAATCCCAATAGAATTTTACCAGGTTTTTTGGGGGGTCCTGAAGGAGGCTATAACAATATTAATGCAGCAGGCACAAGCAGGAGTTTCAATACCGGGATCGTGGGGGGGCGCGGTGATTGTGTTAATACTTAAAAAAGGGAAACCGCCGGAGGAGCCGGGGTCTTATAGACCAATCACTTTAATGAACACCGATGCTAAAGTGTTCTCCAAAGCGCTGGCAACAAGATTAGCTGGAGTGATTGTTAATATTGTGAGTAGAATGCAGCATGGGTTCATTCCGGGAAGGGGGACCACCCATCATGTTCGTAAAGTGATCACATTATTTGATGTTACGGAGGTCGCAGGAGACCCGATGGCTGTTATGCTATTGGATGCGGAAAAAGCATTCGATCGGGTCTCCTGGGGCTATTTATGGAGGGTGTTGGAAAGATCTGGTATAAGGCAGGGATTTATTAATTCAATTAAGGCACTGTATTTAAATCCTGTTGCCTCGGTTCGGGTTAATGCAGGGTATACGAGGCAATTTCAAATAAATCGTGGAACTAGGCAGGGGTGTCCCTGTTCACCACTGCTGTTTGCTATTTATATTGATCCATTCTTAAGAAGAATCGAGGCGTGTGGTCTGGTTAGCGCTCTCCCTACCCTTACTGGGCAATGTAAAGTTTTAGCCTATGCCGACGATGTTGCAGTGGTCACCCCAACACCGACGGCGTCCGTTAAACAAATTGAAATAGAGGCTGCAAATTTTGGGAATGTGTCGGGGTATAGGTTAAATAAGGGAAAGACCCAAATAATCAAAAATAGATTTGCCATTTGTACTGATAGTCGAGTCATATGCTCAGGAACATACTTAGGAGTATCTATCTCGGCAGAGCTAGATTTATTAGTGGAAAGGAACATCACCCCGTTAATGAAAAAAGTGGAAAAAGACCTGGATAGACTGGAGAACTTGCACTTGAGTTTAGTGGGGAGGACGAATATAATTAAAATGTTAATTCTCCCAAAATTTTTATACTTATTTAGGGCAATTCCCTTGCTGTTTGATGCTAGGTGGTTCAAAAGGATAGAACTCATACTTAATAGATTTATATGGGGAAAAGGAAAGACAAGAAGGGCATTAAGATTCATGACATTGCCTAAAGAAAGGGGAGGGTGGGCAGTCCCCGATCTAAGATTGTATTATTGGGCAGCGACGTTTCAAAATATGATAGGACTGGTAGGGGGTGCCGAGGCTGAAGGAGGGAGTGATCTAGGTACGGTGGCAATATTTGGGTTGGCTTTGGGCATGGAGGTGGAAAATGTGTTGTTGAAATTCACGGAGGCTAGCTACTATAAGAGAACAAAATTCAAGACCCTTATGTCAGCATTTGCAGTATGGAAAGCATTTATGAAAAGAGCAGGCTTGGGGAGGTATAACCGCTACACTAGCTTAGTAGATAACCCTAATATGCCAGTAGAGATTTTTGGAGATCCGGTTTTTACAGAATGGGTAGTTAAGGGAGTTAAGAGTTTTGGGGATCTTATGGGGGATTCAAGTGTCTGCCAATTCTCAGAAATTCAGAATAGGTATAATTTACATAATAGACACTTCTTTAAGTTTTTACAAATCAGGAGTTTCTTGCTGAGTAAAGTGGGTGGATTTTTGGGGTTTGGTAAGGACTCTGTAATGGAATTGATACGATCGGGGAAAGAGTGTACGATTAAAATATTTTATTTCGAATTAACGAAAGGAAAGCAGGATGATTTAGAGAAATGGGGCGATAAGTGGAAGGATGGCCTTGGAGTTAGCCAGGATTGTTTTGAGTTATCCTTGGGGAAGGGCCATAGACTTCTACGTTCCGCATGATTGCAGGCACAGCATTACAAAACGCTGTTTCATTTGTATTATACCCCAGCTAAATTAGCCCAATGGGGAAGAACTGTAGGAATAAACTGTTATAGATGTGGAAGTAGTTTGGCAGATTTAGAACATATATTTGCCACATGTCCCCATTTATATTCTTTGAAGAAGGAGGTTGGAAACTTCATAAAGACGGTATTAGGATTAAACTCTTTCTCATTAACTCCTGCAATAATTTTATTAGGTATAAATGAGGAGGAAGGAGAATTGCAGCTAGGGGGGGAATTCTTGTTCGTGGCGGTAGCGGTCTTAAGATTGTGTCTAGCCTCTGTATGGTTAGATCCTCTCCCGCCCTCGTTTCATCAGTGGCTTGCAAAATTGCTCTCGATGTATCATTTGGAGAAAGAGATATATGCCAGGAAAGGTAAAAATGGGAGGAAAATGGGAAGGGTAATCTGGGAGCCCATCACCCAATGGAAGGATGGGAACCTTTAAGTTGTCTTAAAGTACTGAACGGGATTTGTATTGTATGCTTAAATATGCTTTTTGTGGCCTAGAGGGTGAGTTTAAATGGTGTATAAGCTTATTAAAAGCTTTATATGGATAGGCAGACTATGCCTCAAAAGGGAGGAGGTTAAGGTTTATGGTAATCAATGTCTTTTTTAATTTGTTTGGTAACCCTCTTATGGTGCTATGTATTCTTGTCTTTATGTTAAGAATTTTTGGGGCCTTTCTTGCTTCTAACACAGTTGAAATATCTTATTGTTACAACTGTTGTCATGTTAAATTGTTTCCTCTGTGCCTTTTTTTTGCTTGCTTTTCTCTTCTTTTGGTTTCCGGATTGCGCACCATGTCTTGTACATAAATATAAAAATGCTTAATAAAAAAATTTAAAAAAAAAAAAAAAAAAAAAGAAAAAAAGTACTTTCTTATCTACAATCCAAACATATTGACCTGGCTTTATTGCAAGAAACCCATCTAGATGCACTAGAATCTGATAAACTTTGCAGGGAATGGGTGGGGAAGGTTATCCACAGCAGTGTTCAAAAAAGCGAAACCACAGATACTACCCCCATTCGCAAATGTGGTGTTGCGATCCTTATTCTCAAATTACTTCCTGTCACAGTCTCCAAAACCTGGTCAGATCCTGACGGTCGCTATGTGTTTGCCAAGTTACGCATTGGGAACTCTTTTATCTGCTTAGGATCAGTCTACGCTCCAACAGGAAACAAAAAACCATTCTTCTTCCAATTAAACGGTCTACTGACGGAGATTGATGCCTCACAATATCTCATTGGAGGAGATTGGAACCTGGTACGAGACCCAATTCTTGACAAAACGGATTCGTTAGATAAAAGGAATGCGGCAGACAGAGCCATTCTAGATGACATAATTTCAGACAATGGATTGGTTGATCACTGGCGTCTTAGTTATCCTGCTGACACAGAATACACATTCTTTTCTCCCACTCACGGCACATTCTCTCGTTTAGATTACTTTTTGACATCGCATAGAGTTGTCCAGTTGGTAATGGAGTCTCGCATTTTAGAAGCAGCCTTATCTGATCACTCCCCTGTTCTTCTGACCCTTGATCTTGCCCTCTCTCGGCCAGGGCGAAAACCATGGCGCATGAGCATCCAACGGCATAGAACCCCCAAGGGTAAACTTCAACTGCAATCCCATCTTCAAGATTATCTTTCTATTCACAAAGATTCTGTAACCTCCAGTAGGACTATCTGGGCTGCGGCTAAGGCTACTCTTAGGGGTCAGTTAATGTGTGATGCAGCGCTCGCTAATAAGCAGAATGCTGCGAGACAAATAGACCTGGAACGTTACATTCAATCTTTTTCTTATCTATGTGCATCCACCCCAACTTTACAGAATCGTAAATCACTAGAGCAAGCACATATGGCTTTAAACAATCTTTTCACCTCTAAAGCTGAGTATGCTCTGCAGAGAATGAAGGGACGGCACTACAAACAGGGGGAGAAGGCAGGGAGACTGCTAGCTGCACAATTGCGTCAAAGGGAAGCAGCGATGGCTATTCCGGCCATCAGATCAACGTAAGGTGACATACTCATGACACCTCAAGAGATTGTCAATGAATTTGCTTCTTTTTACCAATCCCTTTATACTCCAAGTAATCAAATAGATTTAGATAAAATGTTTTCCTTTCTCACAGGAGTGTATCTTCCCTGCCTCTCTGATGATGGTAGAGCCTTGCTTGAGGAAGAAATTACTAGAGATGAAATTTCTAAAGCCATTACTGCTCTACCTTACCATAAAGCTCCTGGAGAAGATGGATTCTCTGCTGAATGTTACCGTTGGGCAGGGCACAATGTTATTGATACACTTCATTCGGCTTTTCAAGAGGCAGATAGGGAATCTGCTCTAGGTCCTCTTTCTAACAAGGCAGTTATTGCAGTATTACCCAAACCCGGTAAAGATCCTCTCTTATGCAGTAATTACTCCCCTATTTTGTTATTAAATTGTGATATCAAAATATTAGCCAGCATTTTAGCATCCCGCCTCCGTAAAGTTCTACCCTCCCTAATACACCACACCCAAGTGGGTTTCGTACCAGGGCGTTCCTCTTGAAATCATCTCTGTACGTTAGCCCATACATTGTGGTCTGCTAAACCTCTCAAAGAGGATGCATTAGCCCTTTCACTTGACGCAGAAAAAGCATTTGGCTGCATCAAGTGGGAATACCTTTTTACAATAATGCAGCATTTTGGGTTAGGTGATCAATTTATATCTAAAGTACGCTTGTTGTATAACAGTCCTTCTGCTTAGGTGAACTGTAGGGGCTTTTTGTCTGATACGTTTCAGATTCGGAGGGGTACGCGCCAGGGATGTCCTTTATCCCCCCTTCTTTTCCTTTTGGCAATGAAACCATTGGCTGCCACAATCTGCTGAAATCATTGGTGTTCCTCTCCCAATTGGACACTCTAACATTTACCTATATGCAAATGATATATTACTCACCCTTACAAATCGCTCCCACTCTCTTCCGTCCCTTCTTAAATCATCAATGTCGTCTCTTCCTTCTCAGGCTATAAAATTAACTGGGATAAGAGTGAGGCGTTACCCATCTCTGATGGAACTACAAAAGTAGCTATATATGGTTTTTCTTTTCATTGGCAGTCCTCACGCCTTAAATACCTAGGAGTTTTAGTTAATAAAGGTTTGGAAAACATGGTCACTGATAATTTAGCCCACTGCTTTCTCAAATGCAACGAGATTTTGATAAGTGGAAAATCTTAGGATTATATCTCTGGGGTAGAGTCCAAGCCATCAAAATGGTTACTCTCCCGCGTTTCATTTATATTTTAGGCATGCTCCCCCTTCAAATCCCTTTATCTATGCTTCGGTCGATTGATTCTAAAATTAAGTCCTTTGTATGGGGTTCAGCCAAGCCTCGCCTCGCTATGGCAAAATTAAAGGCTCATCAATTTTATGGAGGATTGGGTCTTCCATCCATTGAGCACTATTCCCTAGCATTGCATATCTCTCAAATTTCTTATTTCCTGCCAGGATTAAAAAATATTCTGCAATGGGTCCATATAGAGCGTCATCTCTTAGCTATTGATTCAGGCCTCTCTCTTATGTATGGCAGCGGCACTAGCCGTTCTGATCGTAAAAACCCGGTTTTATCAGTTATGCATAAATCTTGGCAGAGAGGGCATCATCTTTTAGATTCAAACGCACTTATTCACATCAAGGCTCCTTTATGGAATAACTCAGGTATACGCATTAATGGTCTCATGTTGTCTTGGTCACTGTGTCAATCAGCAGGAATCCATTCCCCGGTTCAGCTTCTTCATAATGGCAAATTTAAATCCTTCTCACAATTGAGGGAGGAATGTAATCTTCCCATCCAACATTCTCTTAAATACCTTCAACTTCAACAATGTTTGAAGAAACATTTGGAGTCGCCCCCTTGGTTGCTTCAATCATCTCCAATATTATCTTATTTGAATGTGTGGGGGAAGCATAAAGGAATGACTTCTGGTCTTTATAAAACATTCACACTCCATCTTTTTTCACAAAACCTCTCTCATAATCTCCAACTTAAGTGGCAAACTCGTTTATCAACTTCTCTTACAGCTGTGGAATGGGATCACATATTAGAAGGTCTACACAAAGGATTTTGTGAAGCAAGGTTTAAATTTTGTCTATTTAAAATCCTCCACGATTGGCATTGGTCGCTGGTCAAACTACATAAAGCTGGTTTACATTCACACACTGATTGTTGGAGATGTTCTGCCTCTGGCTGTGACACAACTCACATTCTTTGTGAGTGTCCAAGAATTAGACCTTTTTTGAATTATGTTGGTAAAACATTACACTCTACAATGCCCTTAAATTTACCATTTACATCTGCCAACATTCTTTTACAAGATCTACGTCATTCCCCTAAGCTTTCTAAACCCCAACACCGTCTCTTTCACACTGCATTAGCCACAGCTAAAATCTGTATTTTATGCAATTGGAAATCATCATCCCCACCTTCCCAAGAAGAATGGTTAGTGGCAATGATTCAGGCGGCTTCACATGAACGATTGATTTATAACCTTCAGGACCAAGTTGATATATTTCTACAGACTTGGTCACCTTTCCTTAAAGCCAAAGCTGATGATACTGATGACTCTCTTCTCCCCCTGGCTACATCCAGTTAGGCAGACTAATTCATCGCTTTGCTTCCTTCTCCACTTAGTTCTTCCCTTTATCATTTACTATAGTTCTCTCTTTTCTTATCTTCACATCATATTACTTTTCCTTCATTCATATTTCTTCTTCTCTTCTCTTTGAACTCTGGCTCCACTTCTCCACATAATTTTTTCAGTTTAGTTTTTTCTCTTACTTTCTTATTCCCCCCCTTCTTTTGTACCCTATATTTTAACTAGATGAGTATTTTTATATGATAATATTTTTCTATACCATTCCTACAATGCTCTTATGTATAGTCATTATTTCATGTTTATATCTAATCTATTTATATTTCATCAATTCATATTGTAGGCTTCATAAATTTCTTATTTATATTGACTATCACTATCCTATATTTATTTATTTAATTACTCATTTATTATATGCCTATTTATATATTTCATATTTATTCAACAGCAAATGGTATACATCCATTAATATCTTTTATTCTTATAGTATTTATTAATAATTTATTGTTGCATTGTTCTTAGCATGTATTATATTGTAAAACCTAATAAAAAATTTCAACACAAAAAAAGAAAGCAACTTGGCTTTTCACTCTCTAATTCTGTCCCTTCGCATTCTCTTACTATCTAAAATAGCACCGGGACACACCTCGGAGAGAGCCGTGCGCTTTAGAAATCCCAACATTCATTCATTCATTCGTTACCCATTCTTTAAAACGTCTCTGACTGTTTTCATGCTCTGGCAGGCTGCAGAGTGAGGAAGGTGGCGCAACCTAAGGGAGGTGAGGCGGGTAGATTGTAAGTCCCTTACTGCTGGGGATGAAATGAGAACCACAGACACTCAACATTATTAAGAACATTATTAGAAATTCAGGTGTCGACTTATTAAAGTCTTAATAATGTATTTAGAGGTGCCATAATGTCCTAATATAAACACCTTTAAAGTGGCAGACAGTGGCACCTGCTTAGAAGTGACAATACTCATTGAACACATGCTATGTCTTATAAAGGCCCCAGTGCACTCCAAAGGCTGGAGAAGGGGCATGCTTAGCTTGGTGCAATGCTGGGCTCTGGGACATCAGCAGCTGCAAGTGTAGAGGCCCTGTGCATAGCTCCAGGAAGGCTCTGGGGTACATTGGCTGTCTTACTTGTCAGAGGCTCCAGCAAGAGGGCTCAGTGAGTTGTGACTTCTGCTGTCATCGGGTTGATCAGTAAGTCAAGTGGTCTAATAAAAGCAACACTAAACCATCCTTCTGAGGCAGAAATATAGAGTTCTTTTAAATTGGGTAAAAGTGGCATTTGTATAGACAGTGCTTAGTAAAATGAAAGTGAAGCACTATATGAAAGTACTCAGCCAGCCTCTAAAGCTACACACTACTGGTAAACAGGTATGCACAACATGTCTAGACCCAGATGTAGCCATCAGTGGTCCATGCAGGTAAACGCGTTGGGCTGGGGTGGGTGGATGTCAATAAAATAGGATGTATGTATTTATTTTATTTTCCCTATTCCTCCATCTGTAGACTCATCCCTCCGCCTGCACCGCTCACCGAGTTTACCTGCATGGACCGCCGCTGGATGCAGCGCTTGCATCACAAACAGTTAATGCACATCACTTACATTCCCCCAGGAAGCGCAGCCAGTGAGGCACCTGGCCTTTCTTCTCTTTCACTTATCTCTCATTCTCCTTCTTTCACGGACATACACATACCGAATTCTCTACTTCTCACACACACTCTCTGCTTCTTATCCTTCTTGTTCCCCTTTCCAAAGTCTCTAATCTGTCGAGCACTCTTCCACCCACTTCTGTTTCTCTCGCCTCTCCTCTGAACCCTTCTCTTCCCCCTCTCTCACGCAGTGCTTTAATTGGAAATACAGAAGTACTCACTATCTAGAGTACCTGTTTGCTCCTGAAAAGTGTTGGTAATCTTGCATTAAATGTATTGCAGAAGTGCTGAGAATTGGAGGTACTCTCCCTTTCAAATTGAAGAAGTGCAGGCACTCAGTACCGGACTGTACCTGAACATTTAAAGCACTGCCTTTACCAAAATTGCACACTGTCCCTGTTCATTCAGCACATTCTCTTTCAAATCTTGAGTCTCAGTGCTTCATTGTGCGTTTCTTACGCTTTCTGTAGCTTTGTCTCTGCCTCTACCCTTCTTCTGTCCCCTCCCTCGTTAACTTCTCCATCCTGGTTTGTCCTCATTCTCTCCTTTGCAGTTAGTCCCACGGTCCAAGGGCTGGCAGAGACAGCTCTGCAAGTGCAAAGAGCCAAGCAGGGCAGAGGTCTGGGTAGAAGAAAGCTGATCTCCTATGGGGAGACAAGGGTGTTGAATAGGCCCATCTCACCTGGGCTCCAGTGGGACTCCTCAGAGCAATTGACCCATCAATGCCCAATAATGTGCAGGCCTGGCAGGGGAGGCGTCAGATGAAGGATTCTGCCGGTCTCCTAGAGGGAGACGAGAGGGTGAAATTGGCTCTTCAATGCAGCGGCTTTTCTTCATCCTCTTTTTCTCTCGCCCACCGGGATGAATCTGCAGTCATATTGTGTCCGTAGCCGGCTAGAAGCCAGACCCATACATTAATGGCCAGCCCTGCAGGGGACTGGTAAGAACACTGCTAGGCCCCTCTGGGTATGGGGCGGGTGCAGGAGTCCGTCTGCCTCCCCTGCTTGCTTTCAGAGAGGGCGTTTAGGCCCTGCAGGGTCACTGGCTGTGCCGTACAACACAGATCACTCCCAAAAGGTTCAAATCGTGTAGCTGTCAACCACAAAAAAATCAGCCCCCAGCTGGACGTCAGACCGGCCCATCGCCCGCTGCCAGTATGCCCGGTTTACCAGACCAACACAATAAAATTGCTGTTGCTTTAATTTGCAGTGATTGCCTTTCGGCTTTTTTCAGAAGTCCGTGGATAAGATGATTGATATCCGAAGCAGTAGCTTGCAGTTACGTTTTTGTAACGCTACAAAATAGCTAAGAATCCTACCACTTTTTTTTTTACCAATGTTTGCGATTAATTTTCCAGTGTGTGCAACAGTAGAGAAGGTGTTGGAGTTGATTCCAACACCTTCTACCCACTGCTACACACCTTTTTCATTGCAATGGCATGCGGGGTAAATGCATGCATTGTAACGGTTGCGGTGTAAAGGCTGTTTCCCGTAAAGGTTTATGCCCTAATGCAGGCAAGCAAATTAGGCCCCCTTCCTTGAGAGCGAAAACATCCATAAATCAGGTGCAGTGGGCTCATTACACCCCGGGCCCCGGTGTCACTGCACGTGCTGCACGGTTCTACCAAGGCCCCTGCCAACCAGGCTCCTGTCACACACTGTCTTGAAGAACACCTGCATTTCATTCAAGGTTTCCTTCCCCCTCAGGTGCACAATGCCTGCTCCACCCCGAATCCATCGCTAGAGGGCACTATTCAACAACAAATAAGTTATAATAAGAGTAAATGTTCCTTTGCTAACGAAAAATTTACTTTTATTTCGAAAGCACATTATGAAAGACTGGATTGATGGCGTGTAAATAATAAGTTAAATTATGAGGTGATGTATTCAATGCGCCAATTTGCCGTTTTCGCTCGATTGCCATCTGAGCTCTGCTAGACTTGTATCAAAGTACGGCTTCGGGTTACACCAGGCAGGTGGGGTGGCAGACGGAACTGAATGCATGAGGCAACCTTTTCACTAGTTGGCTCAAATGTGTATCAGGTCACCTGGCACGCACAAAGCACCTATGTTCAATAATGCTCGAAGGAACTTGACAAGTCGTTAATAAACAATAGATGATTGGGCGCTGGGACCGGAAGAGGTAATGAGTGGTAGCACCATTGTGCAGGGTGCTTAATCAGCTGAAACGCTTCCTCTTTCGATAACGATAGGGCTGGACCGGCCAAGAGGGCAGCTTGTCAGTGTCTGTTGAGCTCGTCCAGGGCCGGACTGGGAACTGAAAGCAGCCCTGGCAAATTTTGCCAGACCAGCCCCCGTCTGGTGAATTTCATAGTAATTCAAATTTCATAGTATGAATTTGACATTTTATGAACAATTTCATTACCATTATTCTGATTACCATTATTCTGATTGCATGCGTTAGAAAGTATACATCTTATTTCCTGTTTGCATTTGAATAAATACACTGGGGGTGGCATCTAGTGTCCTAGTGAGTAGCACCAGTTACAACAAGACCACTAACTCCCTAAACTGCAACTGCAAGTTTAGCTCAGATATAATAGGATGTTCTGACTCCACTACTCTGGCTATTAAACACATTTCCTATCTATGAGATGCCCCTGGCTTCTTCACATTCACTCTTGTTCAAGTACTTTCAGCCAGATTCAATAATCTTCATCTAGCTGTTTATTATGCTTTTTTTAAAACGTGTTCTTTCCCAGAAAGGGCATTCTTCCAGTTACCTTTCTTTCCCTTGCTACTCTTTTTCCTAATCGTGCCTTCTACGCTTTTTACTCAGATGTCAAATTCTCCATTCTTAAACCTTTTTGGCCATTTGATTTTCCTCTCTTTTTCCTCTGCTCTCTTGTCCTTTCAGTTCTTATCCTCCTTGTCTCTCCTTTTTTCTAACCCATGTTCTAAATATAATCTCCCCTCTCATTCCATTGTGTTCCTTTCTTTTCCCTTTCTCTCTTCCCTACCAAGTCTCCATGATCACCTACGATTCTTTACTCAATTCCTATCCTGGTTAATGCTCTCTCATTCCTCCCTCCCTTACCCTTGTCCCTCCTGCCTTTCACCCCATTACTTGATTCCATTCCTTCTCTCACTTATTCCTCTTGTTTCCTCTTCCTTCGACTCTCTTTCCCATCCTCAATGACCCACTGTTGTAGGGTAGACTGCGGCACAACTGAATTCAGGCAGAATGTGAAAATGTTCGCGGCCGTCAGCGCAAACTTGAAGGCAGAATGCTGAACCAAACGAATCATGTTTTTGCATTTAATCTGTCAGCTTTAATTCATCTATTTTGGAGATTTTTTTAAATAGCAATTTAGGTTTCCCAGAACTGTCTAACACAAAGTCCACACTCCACAGATGTTTAACCACAGTGCACTGTAATTTCAGAGGCTGGTCTCTCCGGCCACCAACGCAATTTTTCTGCTGTTGCAGGCGGAATCAAGAAGGAACACCCCCGCACATTAAAATACCTATCACCTGTTCGCCGATTAGTATGTAAGTCATGTGCAAATGAGCGTCATTACACTACAGCAAGGTCAAGAGGAACAGCAATTTTCAATGTTAGCGTGCCGATGTCAAGTGCAAGTGCTGCTGGAAGACGGGATAATTCTATGTGATGGCGAGGCGGTCCTGCCAACATAATCCGCTCCTTCTGCCGAAGCTCCAATCCTTACCTCTAAACAAAGGCAATACCAGCTGGACAAAAAGGTGACCTCCCCCTCATCAATAAAGAATCAGTAGTATGATGCAGTTTTATCTGAGAATAGAGAAAACGCTCCTTTTGTTGAGGTCACAGACTAGCTCCAGCACCAGCCTGCTGTATATAAGGACTGAAGTCCCAGATCACACCGGCATCCGTCTCTATAGAGCAGCCAACATCGGTAAGTTAAGAGCACATTTTCATTAACAATATTTGACGACAAAACCAGCCCGCCTTTAATGTATATGTTATCAACACGGTGGGTGGAAGCATCCATAAAAGTTGTTTTCAGTATTTGCAGAATGCTACATTAGGTTCTGAAACCGAGTTACTAGCGCAGAGGAGCCTAGTATTTCCATGAGCATTTATTACGAGTAGCAAACAAGTTATGAAGCTATCACCTGATGTGGCTTCTGCAAATCCACGGATCATTTATATGTTTAGACTACATTTTAAATGTTGAATATGGAGGAGTTAAAATTGTTGGGCGTAGGAGACCACAAATGTACAGCCCTGCTTATTGTATGCATTCAATACTGAGGAGTTAATTATCAGTTAATAGAGCTCGACAACTGGTACACAATTCACTCTCTTTAAACCCCTCCAATCTCCCACGTCACAATGCCCTGGGCCTGCACAAAACCGAGCCAGCGCGCGGTGTTTCAATAATATGAGCACGCAGCCATGATAATTCAACTTCTGGCCGGCCCGCCCTGGTCCCGACAGACAGTGCCACCGTGGCATTGGGAACCACGGTCGCCTGGTTGTGACTCTCAAGTTCAACAGACAGCGCCACGTGACGGAACTTGCGACCGGGCAAGAAAGAATTAAAAACAAAAGGGGCCTAAGGGGCAAGGGCCTAGGCTCCGGCCACCACCGCGGATGAATCAGATCAGGCCAGGAGCAGGAGGATTTAAGGATTGCATGCAATTTACACGACTGAACGGTGTCCAGTCCTTTCGTAAATAGACTCACCTGCTGGCGGCAGTCCAGATAGGGGGGAATACAATTATGGGGTGCCTCGCTCTTTCCCAGTCCCGCCCTGGCCTCTGAGATGCCTGCCTCGCCTCCTCGACCTCGTCCTTGCCTCAGAGTCACGCGCACTATTAAATGCGCGAGCCAAATGCGCATGAGCATCACCCGGCAGCAGACCCCAAAACTAACTCAAAACACGGCGCGCAGACGCGGAGGGGGTGACATCTGCGCGCTGCGCACGTCTACGTCACTCATAATGATCAATGATCACATGGTCAGGTGTTTTTTTATATAAATTATAATGAGTCCGGTATCGTTTTCTGCCTGCTGCTGCCTAAATGAAATTAAAATCGGCCGGCAGGTCACTGCTCACGTCACGGAGAGTTGTGCGTAATGCAATGTTATGTTTGATTTTACTTTGCACGGTCGGTCCGACATGGCCAAATCGGCCCCCAGCAACAGAAACGGCCCCCTGTCATAAAACCGGCCCCCACCCTACCCAGCCTACCGGGGGATTGCCCGGTGCCCGGAACGGCCAGTCCGGGCCTGAGCTCGTCTGATATTTTAGTTGATGGGCTGTTCTATTGGCAGTTGGTGGGCTTGTTTGATGGTCTTATAGGCAGGGTTTTATTATTGATTTTTCCATTGCCTGCAGCAATAGTGGATATGGCATAACCACCAGAGCTGCCACTTTGGAGCTGGGGATCCGGGTACCAGTCTCGGCGTCAGCTCAACATCGTGCGATTCTGGACAAATCACTTAGGGCTTGAGTTTGATATCCACGAATGAATAACTCTGTCAGAACGGGGACGGATATCCCGTCTGCCGAAATCTAAATCCCGTAGGATATTGGAGCAGTTTAACTTGGCTCCACCCTTATATATCACTTATTTACATTGATTTATGTGGATTGACATTTCTCTATTTTGTGTGTTCTCATTTTCTAATAAACGAGGGATTTCGAATGTATTACTGAACCACTCCATGATAAAACTTAGTAGGATTCTTTGACGTGTGCGTGCTAATAACGTTGACTAAAAATGTAGTTATCGTTTATAGTTATACAAATGTTTAATGCCAGCCACAATTATATGTAGTTATGATTTATTCTACGTGATGTTTCATATGTTTATTAATTGTGAAATGTGCGTGCACAAATATTCAAACGTCAAGTGCACTTTCACTGCTCTGCTAAATTAGCGCAACCAAGGGCCTGAAGCTTCTGAATTTAAAAGTTTAATTATCATGTGAGAATTGTTTTGCTTGAATGTTCTCTCCTCTGTAGGTGCAGATACAAGACTTTGGTAGCTGGACTAAGGCATTGTTTGTTTGTAGCGGTAGGACGATACAGGAGGAATTTCTTGGCAAGAATAAGATGTGTTAACGAGGTGGGAGACAAGTTCTCATGGCGGACAAGGGATGCTCAAGGACAATCAAATGTGCTCAATTAAAGTGTGGGAGAAGAGCTGGATGTTGCTAAATTCCACCTAGGACAATGGAAATGTACTGGAAAGGGTTGGCGCTGGTTACCTTGAAGCGGTACAAAAGGGGGTGGTGATGGACGGAGCATCAGAACCATTCAAACACTCACACCCAGTCAACAGATCTGAGTTTGATCCATCACCGTTCTTTAGCCCACTCTGCCACCCCAGTTCAGACATGGCCATATGCAAAACAGCTGGTTACCTTGAATACTTAATGTGCTGATAGATGTCGTATTGTTAGTTAGAGATCAGAGGCGTTTAGGATTTCATGAGGTACAGACCTCTTATGCGATTCCTCTCACTGTGTAGCTTCATGCTACACTCTCTAGACTTGAAGTACTTTTACGAAAGACTCTGTTATACTGACACCTGTTCCTTGCTTCCCATAGTTTACTAGGGTTTCCCCAAAGTTAGTTAGGAGTAGGATAAGTTAGATTTTTTTAGAGATGGCTAGACATCAGGATCAAATTCTGCAAATAACCTTCGGATTATTTTTCTAATCTTTTGTGTCGCAGCCAATGAGTTTTTGGTGTGCTTCCTATTGTTTAGACTGAATTTTATTAGGAGATTTGGACTCATTCTTGTTATACTATATTTCTACAATATGCTTTTGAGACTCATCTACATCAGTTTGTTTCTGAGTCTGTAATAAAACTCTTTAACTTTCTTCAGTAGTCCTAGCTTAATTGTGTGACTAGTTGTGAACACTGTTACTGTGATATGCAACATCTGTTTACTCTCTTTTACCTTTCATGTTACTAATAAAAGGTCCACCGACCAAGCAGAGAAAATTTCAACAAGTTTAGAGCGTTTTCAATATTATGTGAACACATTTTTCAATGACATTTTTTAAAGTTTTGTTAGCAGGTGTAAACTCCTCTATATTTGAGGAGCAGCAGGTTGGAAATCTAGCCACACCTTCACAAGACATTATTGCTTTAAAATAGGTTGATTGCTTATCTGTATTCAATTATATATTTATAATCATTAAAGAGCAGAAACTATAAATCACTTGAAAAAAGCCAATAATTACATGAAATGTTCAGCAACTAATAAACTAATCAGATTTAGAAAACTTTATTCAGCAAGTTGCCATCAAAGTGCATAAAACATCACCATACAGTTGTAAAAACCAAGATGTAAATTACAATAAATATGCATAAAAAAATAAAACCAAACAAATGCGTTTGCAGCAATCTGGGCTTTTCTCTGGATTACAACATATAAAAGATTATAAAGTCTTAAAAATGGGCTCAGATTATTATATACTTAAAAATCCATATGGAGACATTAGGGCATATTTCTCCTCCTAATCCTACACATTGCCATCAAGAAACTAGAGACCACAAATACTACACACGGACTTGTATTGATTTTAAAATTTAGCAAAGTCTCTCTATAGTCCCTGACTCCTCTGTTCCAACAGAGTGGTAGAATCCATTCCCCCCTAATACTCTGGTAAGTGGAGCAGAAGAGCATAACATGTTCTAATGATTCTTCCGAATTGGTACAGGAAGGGCACTGTCTATGACTTGGCCCAAGTGCGTGCCCCCAACTCGTTGTTAAAGAAAGGAGCGGCAGAGTACCTTACATGAACTGCAGATATAGCTTCCTGGCAATTACCGGTTCTATGTCATCTAATCATAAAATCACTCTCTTACAATTATTTTATATTCATTCTGTGGTAACAGGTTAAAAAGCAAAACAATTGATAAAATGTTCAGCAGAATAAAAACTCATACTATAAAATCACTCTCCTATGATAATTTCATCAGTCTTGCGTACTAATAAATTGACATAAATTCTAGAGAGCTAAATAAAGTGCACTAATATCTAAGCAGGAGCTAAAAATTGATAGCATTACGCCAACGTATGGCGTTTTTCAGGAATCCTTATGTAGAATTGCATATGATAGGGACGGTGAGCATACAAACAAAATAAATTGCAGATTTATATTGATAAAACCATGAGTTTTAAGAACAGGTACAAAGGGCCTGATGTGTGCATTTGTAACCATAATCAGTAATGACTGCCATTGTGGGCGGACCACTGTTTATCGTACTCCTAAGACTAACGGGCCTTACTGGGATGGAAACAATGACCTTTGTGATGTAAGGACTTACAGACTTATTGTGGCAGGAATAATATCCAATGTTACGTGAAGTTGGACTGATCACACCAAACAAAGGAAATCCCCTCAACACCAGGCTATAGGACTCTAGATTAGGCCTGGGCAAAAATTTCGTTCCATTCGCGGAAATTGCGATAATTTGAAATTTTTGGGTTCCGCGGAAAGCGCGAAAATGTCAAAATTTCCCCATTCCGCAGCTTAGCGATAATTTGGTTCTTGCTCGCGCTGTAAAATAATACATTCTCGCGCGCCCTCGATCGCCTTACCTGAATCCCTGCATTCGCCGACAAGTTTTCTTGATCCGGTCGCGTTCTCCATGAGATGTTGTATTGTTTTTAGCCATTTGCGCTGTCTCGCGACAGTTCGCGCCCGCAGTGACGTCATGCGTCGCGCGATCACGTCTTTCTTCTCGCGATCATGCACCGCGAGACAACTGAAAACAAGATGGCCGCGCCCACGAGCAACCACATGGGTAAGTTGGCGAGCCGCAACCATGCAGAAAATCTCGCGAACATGCGGGAAAAAAACTTCCGCATCTTCGTGATATTTCTGCGTGTTTGCGATAATTTTTAACATTTTCGCGATAATTTGCGAAACTGGATTTCGCAAATTCCGCCCACCCCTACTCTAGATTGCTTTCACTGAATGAAAAACGTACTGTCCACCCCCCCATGAAGAGATCCCTGTCAACTCTCCCAATGACACAACCTCTGCCCTCTTTCCCAATGAAGTGTACTTCCACTGAAGGGTTCCCATCAGCTCCCTTACCACTTGCATAACGAGGTGAATCCAACCCCTTTCCAAATAAATTAGTCCCCCACCCACCTTAAAACTAAAGCAACCCATGATCGCCTTTCAATTATACATCCCCAAAACTCCTTCTCATTAAAGATCCCCTTGCACACTCACAATAAAGCAACCCCTTCCCATCTTTACATTAAACCAGTCTATCAGCTACTCCCACTGAAGTCACCTCGCTCAGCTACCCTTGAAGCAACTTCCGCCAGCTTTCATATAAACTTGCCTCTGTCCACCTTCCCAATGAAATGACTCTTCCCACCTTACCAATGAAACAAATCCTTCTCACTCGTCATATAAACATGTACCTCATACTCCTTCCCAATTAGGGCACCATCAGAATGATGCAACACCTGCCCTCCTTTCAAATAAACCTTTCCCCTTCCATCTTCACAATGAAGTGACTCTTTCCAGCTGTCACAATTGAGCAACCCATGCCTACCTTTTAGATAAAATTGTCCCGCACTCACTTCCCTATAAAGTGATTCTCGTCCACAGTCACAATGAAACAATCCCTGCTCATCCTTCAAATAAACCTTTCCCCATCCTTCTTCCCAAAGAAGAGAACCCTGCCAGCTTTTGGGCCCTTCCACCTTCCCAGTGAAGTAACCCTCGCCTACCGTCACAATCAAGCGACCCCTGGCTACCTTTCAAATAAACCTCCCCATCCACCTTCCCAATGAAGTGACTCTTGTCTCCCATCACAATGAAGCGACCCTCGCCCGCCTTTTAAAAAATAAATCCTTGCCCTTCATCCACATGAAGTGCCTCCTTTGCCCATCTTTCCAAAGAAGCAAGCACTCTCACAGGTTTCCAATGAAATGATTCCTATTACAATTTCCCAATACAGGGGTTCCTGCCACTTTTTCCAAAATTGAGTGGTACCCCACCCAGCCTTCCAAAAAACTGTTCCCAGGCTGACCTTTCAAATGAAGAAGGGTCCCACTGTCAAATCTACCAATGAACTTCTCCAAGACACACCTACCCAATAAGTTGCCCTCTGGCTAACTTTAAAAAAACATTCCTTATGGGAGAAACCGGGCCTGGGTTCCTTGAGTTACAGTACAGGGAGGACCTAGCTCAGCAGTTTGGGCTGTACTGTCCCAAGAGAAGTATGGTCAAGACTAATTTGCATATGGCAGGATCCAAACTAAGGTGGCATGGTGAGCAAAAGAACAATGGGTTGGAGTGCTACCACAAACGATTGCAAGTGATTAGACTTATTGTAAGCAGCCTCCCATTACCGTTTGTGTGTTTAAAAAATATTAAAAGAACATTCCCTTACGCATCTTTCTAAATCACCAACCGATCAACCCGATGAAGATAAAGGACCTATCTTCATAAGGAAATAGTCTACACTCTTCATCTACTGATGATTCCAAATAAGCTAAATTACCATTGTTCGGAATTAAGTGATCTCAATTTTCCACCCATCGATCATCTCAATGAAGCCAACCCACCCATATTCACAAGGAAATGGTCTACTCTCTTCATCCACTGATTATTCAAATGAAACTACATTACCATTCTTCAAAATGAAGTGGTCTCTCCTCTCCACACACTGATTATCCCAAGTTAACCAAACCACCCATCTTCACAAAGAAGTGTTCTACACTCTCCACTCAATGATAAATCCAATGAAGCCAAATCACCATTCTTCATAATGAAGTGGTCCCCACTTTCCACCCAGATCATCTCAATTAAGCCAAACCACCCATCTTCACAAGGAAATGGTCTTTCTATACTCTTTACCCACTGATCATTCCAAGGAAGCTAAATTACAATTTTTCATAATGAAGTTGTCTCCATTCTCCACCCAATGATCATCCTAATAAAAACAAACCACCCATCTTTACATGCAAATGGTCTACACTTCTCACCCGCCAATCATTCCAATCAAACTGTATTTCCATTTTTCATAATGAAGTGCACTCCACTCTTTCACCATCAGTCATACCAATGACGCCAAATCACCCATCTTCACAAGGAAATGCTCTACACTCTTCACCCTCTGATCATTCCAAGAAGGCTAAATTACCATTCTTCATAATGGAGTGGTCTCCACTCTCCACATGCCTTCGTAATTAATCTGTGTCCTGCCCACATCATGTATGAAATGATCTCTTGCCCATCTTTCCAGAGAACTGAGGGGTATATTTACAAATGAAGTGGACAGAGCACAGCACACATAGAAACAGCAAAAGTGAGCAGAAATAAAGCATTTCTCCTCATTTCGCCAGGGTAAGACCAGGTTTTCCCTTGTCTTAATTTTGGTGCTGGCCCATATTTATGCCACCCTTGTAAATATGGGGCAGCATCAAAATCAATGGGTGTTACGGTGGAACGTCCACCACAGCGCCCATTGCCCGCCCCTTTCACACTAAGTATAGAGTGAAATGGTGCCTAATTCACATGGTGGCATTAAGCCACGTTAAGTGGCTTAACACTGCCTTGTGAATAAAGCGAAGCCCCTATCGCCACAGGAACATCAATAAAAGTGAAGCTCCTGTGACAACAGGGGCTTGTAAATATGCCCCTACATTTCAAGAACACCATGCATAGATTCCCTAAGTAGAGGCTCCCTGCTTCACTTCACAAGAGAGCTGTGCCTCCATCAACTTGAAGTAAAGAGGCCTCTTGTACACTTGACTAATGAGGGGCTTCCTGCACAATGTTCCAATGGAGTGGTCTGCCTTCCTTTTGAAACTATCTCCTCCCATCGGTGAAATGAAATAGTCCATCACCCATCTTTCAAATTAAATCCTCTTTTGCCCACTTTCCCAATAATCTGCTGTCCAACCCTACTGAAATGAAGTAATTCACCTTACCAATGATGCCAACTTACCCCTCACACCCCAACCTACATGCACTGCTCCTTCTGTCTTTCCAATGGAACAGTCCATCTCCTAAAGGGAGCCTGCCCACCATCTATTCAAGTGTTCTAAAACCGTAACCTCTTTCTTGTTGCTCTCTTGACTATTGTCTTCACACTATCAAGGCTCACCTGATGTTTCCAAGGGAATTGAGAGACAGGAGAAAATAATAGATCCCAACTTCCCTCTACCACCAATCCGCCCAACAGTGTCAAAGCAGAACCAGTGTGTAGGGGGATGAGGAGAGACAAGGGGAGGAGAAAGCTGAAGAAGGTCCCTCTGCACCGCCTGGCATCAAGGTTACGTCACTGGAGACTTCTGTGATCCTGTAAACAAACGGTTTGTCAATACACTACTCTGATAAGATTGTGAGGCAAGACAACAAAACGGTCACCAATAACATGTGTCCACTAAAGCGTGTTTGCAGGAATCACCAATCAATTCTGCCTAGACAAACATAAAACAGAGAGAAAGAATCACCAGGGTGGCTTGCTATTCTGTATGAAATGGCCTTTATGTATTGGTGCTTACCAGTGTAGTTAACCAAGAAAAATAAAACTGTAGCCCAAAAAGAAATATAACCCGGGCTGACTCTCCGTACAGCCCAAGGGGGTGAACAAAATATGCAAAAAGTGCAGGCCACAATAACTGTGTCTCCTTTACACTCAGGAGAGAACAAGGCTGCCTGTTGAGGAGAAATTCAGCCAAGAAGGAAAGCGTGTAATGCAACTCCTTACGTCAGGAGTATAATATGGCTGAAGACCTTCGTTTGTTTGACCAGGAATGAACTGATATCACATGTCCCCTTAGCTTTAGGAGCCCGTGAACCAGAAGCGCAGGTTTTTAAATACATAAATATTTGCCAACACAGAGAAATGCAGATGCCCAAGGTGCGCCACAAGAACCCATTCATATAAGTGCTTTAGCCACCATAGCAGGCGATTAACATTCAAACCAGTGCAAGCGTGTTACCGCCTTCAATCTGTGGTTGTGCAGAGAAACGGGGGAGCGGAGCAGCCCCCACTGAGTCCTGCTGAGCCAAGGAGTCGGGGCAGAGGAGTGGCCCCCACCGAGAAGGTAGAGCAGAAGCGTCCGGTTGGTGACGAGGACCCGACGCGGAGAGACTGGGAACTGGGCATGAGTGCTGGGAGCAGTGACCCGGAAATTAAGCAAAGCCCCAGACTGGAAGGGAAACGCTCACAAGGACTAGAACAAGAAGTGCCCTTTCCATCCACACAGGGCAATTTATGTGGGCGGAGCTCTGCCCTTGCTGCCGACTGCAGCAGGGACGGAGCATTTATGACACACACACCTTTCAATTCCCACCTATCTATAAAGAATTTATGACATTACAATGCAAACATTTACAACGCATGCCTTTACAACGCAGTTTTTACATCGCAACATCCATTACAACGCATGATTTTACATCGCATGCCATCACAACGCATTTTTAGAAACTACATTTACAACGCATTCCATTACAACGATTACCATTACAACGCATACCATTACAACGCATATTACTTTTAGGGCAACAGTAGGGTAAGTGTTGAATAGTGAAGGGGTAAAAATTACTACTCCCACTCCAGTGAGTGCAACAGTAGGGTAAGTGTTGGATAGTGTAGGGGTAAAAATTACTATTCCCACTCCAGTGAGTGCAACAGTAGGGTAAGTGTTGGATAGTGTAGGGGTAAAAATTACTATTCCCACTCCAGTGAGAGCAACAGTAGGGTAAGTGTTGGATAGTGTAGGGGTAAAAATTACTATTCCCCATTACTTACTTTATATTGCGTTGTAATGGCATGCGTTGTAGTGACATGCAATGTAATGGCTGCGTTGTAATGGCATGCGATGTAAAGGATGTTGCGTTGTAATGACTGTGTTGTAAAAGTAGTGCGTTGTAATGACTGCTTTGTAAAGGTTGTTTTCCATCTATATACCATGGTCCCAGCAGACGATTTCCTTAACATATCAGTCCTGGAAGAGATCTCAAGCGGCATTGGGGACACTTCCCTACAGCTGTATTGCAAAAGGCTTGCTGGGGGTGAATTGGGGAGCAGCTCCAGGCTTCAGAAAGATCATCCGCAGGCCAGGGCACGAGCAGTACAGCCAAGAAGATAAAAACATCCCTCAGAATAGCTCCGATCATCTTTGAAGCTCCTTCTAAAAATTGAAGATGTGTTGTAATGGCAGTGCGCTACCACACTGTGCATACTCCACTTTACTCCACTCTACTCTGCACCAAGCTGTGTCCCTGTGGAGGACTAAGAAGGTGACCACTCCCAGGGCAGTTCCCAGGGTAACAGGCCTAGGAAATGAGTCAGTCTACCAGGTCGTCCACGGAGAGTCATTTGGAGCTGGGTGCTGGGCAGCAGGCGCTCGCACAGAGCCGAGACTAGAGTGGACAAGCGTTCAGCATCAAATGGGCCCGCGGCTAAGGATAGGTGGATGTCGTGTCAGGAGGAGAATCCCAAGAGGAAATATCGGCTCAGCGCAACTGGCTTGTGGCAAGTGTCGCAGCTCTGCCTCTTGCTAACAATGAACTTGTCACGCTTCTGCCGTTGGCTGCTTCCATGCTTCCTTGCTTCCCCTGCTCTCCTGATCCTCTGCCTTACCTGCACTTCTCGTGCACTTTTCTACAAAAACCACAGCATCTTTTCTATAGGAACATATGGTGTATTTCTTCTCTACTGACCCTCTTAACCATCTAAATGTTCATCTTGCAACACTGCAATAGAGTAAAAGTGAAAGTGGAATAGCTTAAGAAACTGTTAAAGACCCTGCTGTGTGACTTGCCTTTCTGGTGAAGTTCTCATCAGCGTCTTTAGCTCTAGCAGGCTCTAGGCACCACATCCAGGATAGAACATAGGGTGCCACTCAGGATAAAGGAGCACAGGCAAGATAAGGCAAGTTAAGGGCGAACTCAAGCCTTAGGCACCGTGGTGAAGAGGTAGATAAATTCAACTCATATCTAAGTGGGTAGCACAGGGCTGTGATTGGAGATTTGGGGCCATATGTAGGTAGCATCACATTTACCGACTCATAAATACCGAATTTTACCGATTCGGTATTTATGAATCGGTAAATGCGATGTAGGTAATAATTCGGTAAAATTTACCGATTCGGAAAAAATCGGTAATTTAGAATCGGTATTTACCGATTCGGTAATGAGGCATACCTTCCCATTGATTGAATCAATGGGAAGGTATGCCTCATTACCGAATCGGTAAATACCGATTCGGTAATGGGGGGAGCATATACAAGGGTGGCAGGGTGTCACATTGACACCCTGTTGCACCCCTGAATCTTGCATGTGTGCACATGTGGCGCACATACATGCCCTAAGGGCATGTATGTCTGCCACATGGCACTTGTACATCTGCTTAATATCACGTTTTGCAATGTATTCGGTATTTTCCACCAACCTATATTTGGTGGTAAATACCGAATTCTTATTCCTAAACATCACTCCTTAGAGTGCTCCCTACATATGGATTCAGGATTCGGTATTTACCGATTCGGTATTTCTACCGATTCGGTAAATACCGAATCCTGACATATGCCTCCTACATCTCAAATAGCTAAATACCGGTCGGTAACGGAATATTTACCGAATTTCGGCCGTTACCGACCGGTATTTAGCTACCTACATGAGGCCCTTGGTCTTTAAAACTACTGAAACATGAGATATCGGCATAAGACCTTTTAAGCAAACATCTAATGAGAAATGTCAAAAATACATGGGAGCAGATTTACAAGCCCCTTGCGCCACCGGTGTGTCAATTATTGTGTCATACCGGTGGCGCATTTAACTGCTCCATATTTACACCCTGCGTGACTTTTTCTGTCCTTGTAAATATGGCCCCTTCGCACGCAGCACTTTGCGTGAAAGGGGTGTTCCATGGGTGTTGCTGTGGGTATTCCCACGCAACACCCATGGAACCAGACACATTTTCAGATTTACTAGGAATCGTAAATCTGGAAATGTGTGTGAATGCTATGCATCCCCAGGGGAGGCATAGGTAGGCGCAGCGAGGAGAAATATATTAATTTCTCCTCGTTTTCTTTTTCTCTTTCTATGCGTGCTGTATTCTGCAGCACACATAGAAAGAGAAAATCACCTCTAATGATTGTTTTTGTTCAGGAAGGGTTCCCTTCCTGCACATAAACAATCATTGAAACAATGACGTTTTTCAACTTCTAGGTGTGCTAATGCAGCACACATAGAAGTCGCAAAACAGCATTTTCCAGATTGTTTTTGTGCTAGAAGGAATCCCTTCCTGAACAAAAAGAATCTCCCCACTACGCAGGCCTCCTTGCACCATGGTGCAAGGAGGCCTGCGCGGCGCATGGCAGCAGTTTTTGCGCCTGCGCATGGGGAGCACAGAAATGCGACATATTGTTGTAAATATGTCACATCCCTGTGCTTTGAAAGTGACTCAGTGCAGAGCAGCCAAATGGCTTGCGGCACGCACTGAGACACTTTCTTGTAAATCTGCCCCATGGAGTCCAGTGGCTTAGACTGGTTTGTGTGACAGGAACCGCAGTCAGACGGCGAAAGGACTGTCAGGAAGGGCTTTCACTGTCAATTATGGGGACGGCCAGATGTGGAGATATTTTGCAGGGTTCATTAAATGTAAGAGCAGGTAAGGGGCAAGGAACAATATATAGATGTTTACTCTGGTAGGACTCAGAGTGCTAGCGAACCCTATAGCTAGGTTGTTCACTTTGCAAACGTAAAAGAAGCTGAGCAGTTCCAGTGACTTATGTTCTCTGAGATTTTAATATGTTTATACGTGACTTAAGAGGGAACAGCAAGAATCTGTAATTAATACAACAAATTCTCTCTCCTCTGACAGACCAACGTATCAAATGCAAACATCTGCCAGTGGAGACTCCTGCTCTGCCATAATAGAGCCGATATCCCATAGCCAGGGCCACACCCGTAGTCCCAATCAGATATATACACAAACCCATATAAAGGAACACAAGAGCACAAATCGAAACAACACCTTGTTCTTGGAGAGACATTGGCATAATTGTATTTAAACTAAGGCTCGAGTAATGTGTTATCTTGTCAGCGATCTAAGGGTAGCTAGCGATGGTAGGAGAGGAGTTGGCCTAATGGCTAGGGCGGTCATCCTCGAATCTGGAGAACTGGGTTCGAGTCTCGGCAACAATGCTGAACATCCTGTGATTCTAAGCAAATCACTTAATCTCCCCGTGCCTAACAAAAAATGAACGTGTCCTCATGTAATGCAACTGGTGCTATGTAAAGCGCTCTGATACCCGATACCTTCGGTCAAGTTCGCGCAATATAAAACTCCGTAAAATAAAAAAATAAAGATGGTAGAAACTAAGCTGCCTTCCCGCCTGATTATCCACTGAGCTACAGACATATCCTTCATCGGGTGCTTACTACTTAGACCTTCTGAGTCAGCTCAGCTGCAGTGGTCAAAAGAGGTGTAAAATCATGGAGAGTGTTAGTTGTTGTGCAAGTTCTTAGAGTTTCTTGTTGCTCAAATGGGTGTAATTTCAGATTTATATGTTTCTCGCCTCTTCAGTACTTGACTTTTGCTCGTGAGAAAGTGTTGCTCATAGTCGCTGAATGTCACTCATAATTACACTGAAATTGTGAAAATGTCACACATAAGCAATCTGAAAGCTTGGCAGCTAAGCAACTCTGCTTTTCAAGATGGGAACAATTTTCTAATTTCCTGCAAATTATTCTTTGTATCACTCTTAAAGGCGTGTGAACTCACCGAGGTATCTCAAAGGTCAATTTGAAGATTTGGCTTTTAAGCTCCAAATGGGTCTCACTGCCTAAATTCTTTGGAATGTCCTGAGGGTGCGTGCAATCCTGTTGTGTTAATTAGAAATATTCAGTAAGGAACAAGAAAGGAAAACAATTATTGCCACAGTCTAATCCTTATTAGGGAAAATTACAAATATCCTTCTTGCGATAAAAATGCTATACAGGAGACCCACATTTTATAAAATATATTTTGTTTATTCTCTGGTGTAGCCATTAGTTTCTCCATGCCGAGAAGGTCCCCAGCTTGTGTAGCCACTCCATGTGTTCTGGAATCTTGCTTGTACCCCACCTCGCTGTGATGGCCTGTTTGCCTGCATAAAGGGCTAGTGTAATACCCCTACCCGTCTTCGAGCGCAATACTAGGTTAGCTAGGTTGGGAGTCCAATACACATACAGCTGAGAAAGCAGAGTATGCCTTTGTCAAATATTTCATTTATGTCCTTTAACGTCTTGCACCAATATTTTCAAGATTTGGGAATTTCCATAGGAGGTGGTTCAGAGTGCCAGCATTCCAATAATTGTGCCAACATCCTTTACTGGCAGAGGACCGCAACCTCACCAGTCGCGCAGGGGTATAATACGAGTACTGTGTGATTTTCAGCATTGCTTTCTTCCCTGCTCCACTGAAGACTGAGGCATGGGTTGTATAGAAGATGTCTGACCATGTTATATCAGAGAAAGTGAACTTTAATTACATCTCCCAATGAATTTGGGCTGGGGACGGGTCTGGTTAAGAAACTTATATAGGCCTGATATCATTTGTTTGTCGTCCTTTTTGGAAACTAGCCATTTCCCAAAGGGAGTCAGAGGTCTGCAGGCCTGAGGTTGGATCATGGCATGAGTCACCCAGGGGAAACAGCGTTTACAACACTGGTAATACCACGCGGGTAGGTGACAGCACGGACGTTACATCGTCCGTGTTGTTACCACGCATTGCATTACATCGCAAGTTGTTTCTACGACTTGCGCTAGATGGCGCGCAACACCATGGAATGTGTTGTATTTTAAATCCAACACATTCCCTGCTTTTGCACTAACTGGAGTAGGAATAGTAATTTATACTATTCCTAAGTCCAGCGTGCCATCTAGCGCAAGTCGTAGAAACGACTTGCGATGTACAGCCATGCGTGGTAACAACGCTGACGATGTAACGTCCGCGTTGTAACCTACTGCGGGGTAATGGATGGCGTAGTAACGTCATACATTCGTCACCCAGTGCCTGATGTAGACATATCGCCTTCTAAGGGACCTCATAGTTGTTTTGAATTGTTCAAATGTCAAGAGCCCATTGTGGTTCTACATGTCCCCTATTCCCTTGCAAATAGCCTGTGTTCAGATGAGATATTTGTCACCTGTGGCTGCAACGATGAAAGAGGGATAGCTAATGTGGGGGGGGGTAAGTGGTGAAAAGTAGGGGATCAGGCTTCAAGAGATAGACTCCATCCCTGAAAGGCCAGTGTACTCGTTCAAACAACTTTTCGACGTTGATCGAAAGGACGAGTGATGGTTGTCAGGCAGTGAGGCCCGTATGAACATGGCCTGGTCAAGATCAATAAGACCCTGCATATACGGTTGAGGTGCCTAGCAAATTTGCCCAGGAAGAGCTTGGCATCAACATTCAAAAGGGAGATGGCCCTGTAGGAGATACAGACTCAGGATCTTTCTGGGTTTGGAAATACCCTTTATTGCTGCCTTGAACATGGATTCAGGAGATACCGACTCAGGATCTTTCTGGGTTAGGAAATACCCTTTATTACTGCCTTGCACATGGATTCAGTGAGCACTCTGGATTCTCCAAAAGAGTTGTATAAACATGTGAAAATTGGGGCGAGAAGCAGGTTTATGGTTTTATAGAAGGTTGGCGTGAGCTCATCCATGACTGGAGCTTTACCGAGTTGGAACTTAGCAATGCCTGCAATCACTTCATCTGTTCGGATGTCTGATTTGAGTGAGGCTGCAACTTGAGGGGGAGCTGTGTAGTACTGGCCGTGGAGAAGAAGGGGTCTGTATCCTCCAGATCTGCCACTTCTGCTGTGCAGAAGTGTGTGTCACAGTGTTTAAATGCCATGCTATATCTTTGTCTGTGTGAGCTTCTTCCCGCCAGGGGCAGTGATTAGCACCACTTGGTTCTTGAACGTAGCCTACTTGCTTGTAACTGACCTGTTTTCTATATTACCTCTGACTAGTAACGAGAAGGACATATTCTGCTCAGACATCTAAGCCTTTGAGTTGTTTGTTAGCTATTGTCAACTGCCTCCATATCTTATGTGTCCCCTTCTAGGTCCTTTACTCGCCCTCTAGTTTGTGTCGGGCTTTCCGGGATGCGCCGCCTGTGGCGGCACGTATCCCGCGCTGACATGAGCCCTGCCAGCCCCGCCCGCTGTTCTCTGTCAGTGGGCAAGGGCGGCGCTTGAGGCGTTTTTAAGGGAGTAATCCGTGTTGGTAACGCGCTTCGCGTTCCAACACGGATCCCGCCAGGCCTCCCATTTTCTCACTGCAGTTTTTACCTGATCTCCTGTGACCGCAGTTGGCTCTCTGCTTTGCTCCTGATTGCAGGGCTTCTTCTTTGCCTTCTCCTTCCTGGGTTCCTTGGTGCTCTTCCGGAGCACTGCATTTCGTAGTCTCTTGCTGGCCTGCAACTTTATTTCTTGTTTGTCATAGCTTGTTAACCCTTGTCTTCCTGGCAGTTTGTTTCTGCAACACAAAAAATGGCAAGGATTGTAAAGGATGTTAGTTTCTTCGCTTACAGTATTATTTAGTTTATTGCTACAGACAGAAGGTCACACTTATCTGATGATCTGATATTAGAGGTGTTTTTCTGTGGTCTTCTTAGTTTCTGGTAAATTCTCTTCTTGCTGCAAGGGAGAAAAGAAAGACAATATTAATAACATTGGAAATCCCACTTTGTTTGTTAAAAGTGACCCTGCACTTTTTGCTCTATTTTTTTCCGTGCTCTCTCCTGTCCAAGGAAATGAGTTTTTGGGTTTTCCCCTAATTCAGGAGTAATGGATATTCATTAGGTCTCGCTTAGCGTTGCAGCGCGCATGCGCTGCTAGCTTTGCGTGGCATGCAGTATACACTGTAGCGGGGAAGCTTTGTTTAAGCTCCACACACTCTCCACCCATCTTTTGGATTGGCTTAGATCCTAAATGCTGCCTTCTGATTGTTTTTTGGTTTGTTAGTCCCTCCTCCTGACGGCCATGTTGTGATTTGTATCCTTCCCTGGCTATTGGCCCCTTTACTCCAACACTATTTTCTGCCCTGTGTCCCCGCACCCCCTCCCGCAGTCCGTGACTTCTCACCCCCTTCCCCTCACCCCCCCACTCCCGTTTGTACCTTCTTGGACGCCCGCCCTCCCGTTTCCAATGCAATAGGTCCCGCATAAATACGAGTCCTATTGCATTAGAAATGCTTGTTTGTCGTGGGATTGGCTGGGTGATCGCACTCTTTTTTGGTCTTCTGCGCAGCTGACGGCTATCTTACACATGCGCACTGAACACCTCTCCTCCCTCGGCTCTTTTTCCTTCTCTTCCTGCCCAGGTTTCAGAACGAGGCGAGAGACTCAAGCGATTGCACATCGTTGTTGTGTGGAGCGCGTGGATCAATGTCAGTCCCTAGATTTATTTATTTTTATTCAGTGATCCATGAGGCCCTGTCGGATCCAGGATACCTCTTTTCAGGCAGCAAAGCCGCCCGCTGATGGAAGGATGCGGAAAAGATTGTCAGGTCCAGTGGTACTGCAGGAACCTAAGGCACACCCCCAGCTCCCTGCACTAGATCACGTTGGTGCAACGCATAACTTGTCAGGCAGGGGAGGGTTCATAGACGGGGGCTTCTGGCAAGCAGTTAGTGCTTAGACGGGGCCTTTGATTTCAATGCCAGTTTCCCGGTGTACGGGTTATTCTAATCTAGACTGGCCCTTCACTCCCTAGGCACTCAGAATCCAGGACAGGCCAAGAATCAAGAGGTCTACTTTTTAATAGCGTTACTTTTATAATGAATATGTTCAAGTACATCACAGAACACGTTCTTAACTTCGTACAGTGTACACAGGCGCAATCCATTTTACAAAAGGTTCTTTGACTTTTTGAGAAAAACGGCGTCTACGAGATCTCGCTTTATTTCTATATTTTTCAACCAGGTTTCCTTTCGTAATCCGAATTAAACGGGAATGTGTTAATGTTGAAATATGCCCTCTGGGAATGTTAAAGGGTGCTGATGGTGCAAAGCCCATTTCACGCCGTGTACAGTGCAAGTCCCATTTGGAACATGGAGTTGATGTACAACAAACCTGATTTAAGTACTGTTAGATGGCATTCCTCTTGCACTGTGCAGGTGTTTTCTTTTCCCCAACTAAAGCTGAGCGGAGTAAATTTGTACATATATCAAGCGAGGCCAATCTGCGGCAGGCACCACCGGAGAGGATAGATGCGATGGACCATGGGCAGTGAAGTGAACTTTATAGTGAGTGCTCATTACAACGAGCATAATATAATGTATAGTTGTAAAGAGTTTGTTTAATCTTCGGGCATCTTTGCGCTGAATAAAAATATATGTATTGTTAACCCTTTAAATTGGCGCTCATGGATCTGTCCTGCCACACTTATAATCACTTCCACACAGTCCATTGCAGTAATATCAGAAAATATAATGCATGTCTAAACACTTATAATGTTCCAAAGGCGAGACCGATTGCATTTCAAATGCTTGTTTTTAATAAGGGTCCTATTTACTCCTATGCTTCTGCCAGCATAGGTTTGTATATTAGTGTTCATTTCTTGTTTTATGTTAAACTTCTGCAGTCCATCCACATACTGATCATTGTTCTTCTATTTAGACACCAGGAGTATTCTTCAGCCCATGGGAGTTGTTTTCCCTTCACGTATTTGGCATATTTATTTACAGGCATCTCATTAGAACTAAGGGGGAGGGTAACATACGGCTAGTTCCTTGCACTCTAACTTAGTACTTACCTTGTGTTTTCTCCTTCAGGATTATTGGAGACCACCCCACAGAAGATCCAGTGGACGTCTACCCCTTCTTCCTTCCCTTGTTTTGTTTCCCTCCTTCCCCACCTTGCTTCTTTTGCTTTGACCTAGTTGGGCGAAGGAGGTAGGTGAGGGAAGTTGGGACCTAGCATCTCTTCCATCCATTTAGTCCCTGCAGTGAATCCAGGTGAGCCTCACAGTTCGAACCTTTTTTCTCTTTTATCCCTATTGAATCTGGAGGCAGTAGCAATTAAGACACCTCTGACAATTGATTTAACTGTTTCCCATAAGCTAGCAGTCATGGTGTCTGTGGCACCTTTAGCCTGCATGCAATGATGCATCACTTCCTGTATCTCTGTCTGGATTAAGTTGCTTTGCAGAAGATTGTCATTGAGTCTCCGGGAATGCCTAATGACAGGGCTCTATGTGTTTTGAGAGTGGTGATGATAGTGGGTGTCCAATAAGACTGTGATCATAATCTCTCCATGAGTGATTGCTGCTTGTATTTGGGGTGAATCCAGGTAGTTGTCAAGTCTTGCGTAGGTATGACGAGTGGCTAAGTAACACAATTAGCCTCTTGATGAGCGGTTCATGGATCTCCAGACATCTGACAGGCTGATTTTGTGTATCCTTCGTAGCCCCTCAGGGGAGAAGGTCCCAGTTTGACCAGTTCTCTGGGCTGATCTGTCTAGCGTTGGGTCAAGGACAAGGTTAAAGTCCCCTCCAATTAAAAAATCTTTATTAGGGGAGGTCAAAACAAGAGGGAGAACTTTGCATATGAAGGGTTCCTGGTGTTCGTTAGGGAGTTCATGGTGGATATGGTGAGGGTGCAGCCATTTATAGAGAGTTATGAGGATAATAGCCTCCCGGGTATCTCTGCCATGGTGGTGAGTAATAACACTTGAAAGTTATTTGCCAGCCGGATGGCTACTCGTACTTTTTTGCTGCTTTTCAATTAGAAGTTTTGCCTAGAGAATGATAATGATTGCATTTGCCCCCTTTAAAAGGTGAGTCTCCAGGTGGAGCCATATATCATATTATGCGTTGTGCAGCACCGTCTGTTAAGTCAGCCATTTAGGAGGGGCAATTAGGCCCCTGAGGTTCAGACATACCCCTTATTTATGAGTGGGCGATTAGCAGTGTATTTAGTGCCAGATCTACCCGATGATATAGGAGAAAGGATGACCTTTGCTTGCCCATGATGCGTCTTATGATGACAAGCAGTGCATTAGTTGGCCTCAATAGTGGGGATAGGGATACTGAACTGGGGCTAAAACAACTAAATGAACTGCTTCCTCGTGGTAGTTAACTGAGCTGTCTGAAGTAGGCACATGGGGACAGACAGAGTGGTAGTTAGTGTTCAAACTAGGATTGGAATACGCCTGTCCCTCTAAACTCAAGAAAGTCTAAAGCAAGTAGAATGCCAGTCCCAGCCTGATCAGGGATTTATTTCTAACTTCATAACCATTGTGGTCGATCCCCTAGTTGGGAACCATGTCAAAAGGTCTCCCTTTGTGGGCCATCTCAAGACGTGTGATCAGTGAATTGACTCTATAATTGGTAGATCACAGCTGTTCTCTCTTGGTGGCTCTCTTAACTGTTCTTTCTTGGTGACTCTCTTCAGTTGTGAGTTTGTGGATTTATTTTTGGATGAGCGCCTCGTTCGTCACCCATGTTGTTAGTTTGTGACTGCTCTAAAGCCTTTAGTGTTCAGCTGCGGATCTTCTGTCACATCCTCCAGATCCATTATAGTGTGGGCCTTTTCCATAGTGTGAATTGAGTGTTTCATTATTCCATGGGAATGTGAGACGGAAAGGGGGACCCTATTTATATTTTATCCTTTTGTCCTAAAGAATGGGATGGCTAGCTCCTACTAGTATCTCTTTCAAAGTGTAATGGTGGATAATTCTTGATAAAGACAGATTTTCAACCTTCAAAAGTAATTGGGCTAGAGTTTCTTGTTGAGTTTATGAATGCCTTTTTCTGTCATAAGTAGTGGACATGTTAGGTGAATGGGGCGGGGAGGCGTGTGGAAGTAGACCTGACCCGTGAGTTCTATGCAGATTAATTTTTGTGTCTACCAGGTCGGAAGAAAGTGCCCGTAGAGTTGCCTCATTTATCCTTCAATGTTGCCTTTCTCTGCATCGTGCGGACTCCTTTGATTCTGACTTTAGAGTGGCGTGATCTGTTTCCCAGATCTTTGAGTTGCATTCATAAGTTGAGATTTTGCTCCTCTAGCTCTATAACTAAAGAGTGGAATTTTTCCATCTCCTCTTCTTTGATGTCATCTGAGTCCTGCAGTGTTGTGACCCTCTTGCCTAGGTCCATTATGCCTTGCTTTGTACCCTTCAGGTCTGTGGCGACGTCTTCTCGTAGGGCTGCAAAGTCTTTGCAAAGTCACCAAAGAGGTCCTCCATGTAGGATTTGGTTATAGGTGCTTTAGTCCACCCTCGATGAGGGTTTGTTGATGGGGAATCATTGTCGTAAAGCCGGGTCTGCAGCTTTAGGAGACTCTAATTTCTTTGTGGAGGGTTTAGCTAGTATCTTTTTGAGAGTTGAGTCTTTCTTGCTGCTTTATTTCACTATAGCGGTTTTGGGGGTCTAAGTGATAATCCTCCAAATATTTTGTAGGCTTGCAGTTCAGCCACAATGTGGTATGACCACAGCTCCAGAAGGAGCACTCCCTGTGTTGTGACGACCATACAACAATGTGTCTGGTTGATAGTAGGCACAGGTATTCAAGAAGTCCGTTCTCCCACAGATCATATTCACTGCCCCTCAAGGGACTGCAGCAGGGCCAGGTACCCAAGAGAGTGTGGGTAAAGGTGAGAAAATGGTGGCTACCTGTGAGTTGATGTGCCCATAGGAACAAATGTTGTTGTCTATCTCAGTTCAATATGCTGTAGTGAGGGGGCAGGTGCTTGTCTCAAGCTGCTCAGAAGTCAAGGTTTGGAAGTGATACCCTTTGGTTACCCTGCTGCCTTTTTTGTTCCACCTCGTGCAATGCAAGAGTGCAGGGTTCAGCTTGTTTCTGAGTTGTGGCTTTAGAGATGTGAGGTGTTACAGTGTTACCTTGCAAAGGGCTGCTAATGCTCGTTTGCCCCAGTGGAAGAGAACACTTCAGTTTGGACAGCGAGTAGAGACCCTTTGAGGGAGATATAATCCCATAAAACTAACCACTTAATTTTTATGTGTCTCTAAATGTCCAGAAGCTCGAGGACCTGTGGCAATGCTGATGGGCAAAGGTGGGCTCTCCCTTTAGTCCTACTATGTGGTTAATGCTCCTCTTTGCCCAAGGGATGAGCCTACTTTTCCAGTCAGTGTGCTTGTTAGGTTGTACAGGCTGCGACTCACTCCAAAGCGGTCTCTCTTAGAGTGCCCCTAGGGGTACCACAGCCCGAATCCAGTCTCAACTCAATGCCCCTAGTCCACACTCCACCGGCCCGCCGCCTATGTGTGCTGTTAATCTATCACTGAAATGTCCGTGGTCAGGTTGGCGAAGCAGAAGAAGTTTGACTTTCAGCCTGTGGCATCTCAGGTCTCTCTTAATGCTGTATTCCAGTTGGATTGGTTCAACTGCCAGCAATGTGACTCTGTCTCCCTGGCCGCTTCTGATATTATGCTCCATGCTTCACTAGTCACGGTGACAGTGCTGAGACTCCAGGGGCTACCGCCAAGATGTATAGCAGCATTGTTGCTTTGCCCAATGTCCCCATGGGCCTCAGGAAATGGCTTGCTCTGTGGGCGAGGTGGTGGGATCCCTTTGGGTCACCCGGCATTGTTCCAATGGCAGCCGTCTTCTTCAGTTCAGCAGTGTACAAAACCCAGTTGGATCCAATTCTCATCTACTGGGGCCATCACCCGGGGAAAGATGCTGAGGCATCCATTTTTATCAAGGGACACTCATCTTTGCGATGGGGCCTGAGAGGGGCAAGCTAGTGAGGCTGAGACAGCGAGCCAATGGAGTCTGGTATCGGAGCTGTGAGGAAAAACCGACACCTTGGCCACATCCCCCCATCGTAGCTATCATAAGTCACTAATTTCTCTAAGACTGATCAGAACTAATATGCTTTATCTTCCCACCATTCCCTCATTTTTTAAGGCTCATGGCTTATTTGCGATAGCCTGGTGTATTTCTTTTGTTGATTTCACTTTTGGCCACACTAAGTATTGGTTGTAATAATCCATTCCTGATAGAGGAGCACTTCCCTGTTTCAAAACAGTCTGAATGTACATTCAGGCCCTGATGGAATCAGTATTCCACCCCACTGTCTTCTCCATTTCAATAACGTTTTGTCTGGACCAAACCAGACAATCTCAAAGGCTCCAGGTAAGTTTCTCTGTGGCAACACAGACTTTGCCATCTGGCTGGATATGTCACCAGGGCAGCACCTATGGTGAACATTGCCAGTGTATGACCAGAGTCTTTTCATCAATGCAGCATCTTTTACTTGGCAAAAGCACTGCTACTACTACAGATGGGTGCTCAATTTCAGGAGACTTTTCCATTCTAGTATTGAGTTCTATTTTAATATTGGTAGGTTGATCTTCCTGATTTTCTGTAGAGTTCTTTTATGATTTACAAATTTCTGATGTTCCTCACCTCAATGTCTCTAATTTTCTATTGAATGGTCTTTGTTTTACTGGACTTCAAAACTTCAAGAGAACCCCCTTTTGACTGTTGCTCATATTTATACTGATGTTTTCTCATTTCATACCCTAACTGCTAGGTGGATTCTATATATGCTTTTTATATGAAAGCAGTTTACAAACATCAATAATTGTAAAATAGAGAGCAAGGATATACATGAAAGAAAAGATAAAGATTTCAAATCCAGAAAGAAATGATAAGGGGACTTCAAAAGAGATAAATCTAATTGCAGAGACCTGGATACCCAATGAACTTCGCATCTTGAGCCGCTGCATCAAAAAATGCATTTGCTTCCAAAATGGAATATATATTTAGCATCACTGAATATACTTCATTCAATGCAATAGCATGTTTTTCTAGCCACTGTTTTGAAGTTAGTAGTCTACTTATTTTAATATTTATACTCAGTCGGAGACTAGCTGACTTTCTTTAGTTGCATCCCCGAATACCACGGGACTTTTATCAGATACCATAATAACAAAAAGGCATAACAATATTGTAGGCAGCTGGGTTTCTGTTGCAGTAACCACCCACTTTTTGCCAGATTTCTGATGCACTTTGATTTGATGTGCCCTGGCTCCCTGCCAATCAGGTTCACAGGGCCTGTGTTCTTTCCCAAAATGTTGTACCCCCAATTAGCACCTCTCTGGCCACATGTAAGTCCCTTGTAAAAGGTACCATGGGTACCAAGGGCACTGTGACCAGGGAAGGCCCCTAAGGGCTGCAGCACATATTGTTCCACCCTTAGAGGGCCTGTACCTTAACACACACACACTGCCATTGCAGGCTGTGTGTTTTCGTGTAGAGAAAAGTAAAGTGTTGACATGGCACGCATACCTGTGTGCCATGCCTGCAACCCACTGCCTATGGTATAGTTAAGACACCCCTCTAGCTGGGTGCACTATACCACTGATGAGGGTACAGTTCCGTGAACACTGTACCCCTACAGTGTTTAATTCCATTCTTAGACATTGTAAATGCAGTAAAGCCATAAAGGGTATATGGTCTGAAAGTTTGTCATTACAAACTCAACAGCACCTTAATGGCTTTACTGAATTCTGGGACGTTTGGTATCAAACTTCTCAGGATAATAAACCCACACTGATGCCAGTGTGAGATTTGTTATACACTTATTTAATATTTATTATTCAATTATTTATTATGCACTCAGAGGGCATCTTAGAGATGCCCCCTGAAAAACGACCAGCCTCTGGTGGGTTCCCTGACTGGTTAACAGCTCCTCACCACAAGACATGTTTCTGGACCCCTGGGGTTGGAGCCATCGCTCTGCGAGCCCAGAAACAAAGCCTTTCCTGGGCAGAGGTGGTCACACCTCCCCCAGGTCAGGAAGAGCCACCTGTGTCAGGGGAGCTTCAAAGGCCTTGCCGTCTTTTTAATGCGACCCCCAGCCTCTCCTGCTATCAGGAGCAGGCCCCCTTCCTGTCTCCTTTCCTTTTCGGCAGGGAGACAGGCGGGAAACATTAGAACAGCCCAAAAGGTGTGCCCTCCTCTGCCATGCAGCCAGGCACTCTCCAATCAGTGTTAGGGATTGTGCCCACTCCCCCACGTGGGGTGAGCACACTAAGAGTGTAGTCACCCTCAGGTCAGTAGCCCATTAGCTACTATCTTGAGACCCCTAAAAACGCCCCCTAAATATAGTATTTAGAGGGCAGCCCAGAACCTAGAAGGCAGATTCCTGGAACCTACAAAGAAGTAGGACAAAATAAGATGCCCAGCAGAGGAGACTGCAGAGAAGAACTAACTTGGCCCCAGGCCTACCGGCCTGTCTGCAGTTTCCAGAGATCCTGTGTCAAAAGTCACCTTGTCCTGCAGCCAGCGACCTTCAGCACCCCTGGAAGGACTGAATGCCTTCCACAAAGACCAGATCTCCTGTGAACAGCAGCTCTGTTCAAAAGAATCTCCAAAGCAAGACTCGGAGCTTGCTGAAGACAAAGAAACACGATGCCTGGAACCACCACTGCACCCGTCGCCTATGGCCTGAGTTCGAGTGGACCACTGGTCCCAGCAAGGTCCCCCAGCACTCCAGAGTCCGAGTCCACAGTGGGTTGACCCTTCCAGGACTCCCCGACGTCGCCTGCAGCCTCTACATGGAGACCCCCCAACCGCGAGTCTCTCGGTAAGGTGAGATCTGACCTAAAAAGGCACCCCAGCATCCAGCCTTCCTGCGCCCTAGAGAAGAGAACCCGAGGTGTAGCTACATCCGCGAGCCTTCCAACTTACCGGCCCAGCTGTTGGTTCCTCCTGGAAGACTTCCTGGACTGAGCCTGCAGCCAAAATCCAAAACTGGCAACTCCAATTGAAAACTACAGGGCACCCGACACCAAAACAGCACTCTGCACCCGGCCGCCCCAGTGCCGCTGTGGGTGCACCTTGTGTGCTAAATTGGATCCCTCTTTGCCCTGAGTCAAAGCCCAGGAGCTTTGCTCCCCCAACCATGTGGCCTGCTTGTGAGCAGCCACTAACTGGAGGCCCCTTATCACCCATTGGATAACATTGGGCCTTTGCACTCTGGACCCGGCCGCCTTAGTGCCGCCGAGGGTCCTTGACCCTAGGGGAACCCTGGTTCCAACCACTGAAAAACAACTCCCAAACCTAGGT
This sequence comes from Triturus cristatus, assembly GCF_964204655.1. Taxonomy (NCBI): domain Eukaryota; kingdom Metazoa; phylum Chordata; class Amphibia; order Caudata; family Salamandridae; genus Triturus; species Triturus cristatus. The sequence continues at coordinate 566,868,250 of NC_140593.1, forward strand.
ACATTCCATTAATTGATAACCTGGTTTTCTCACATAGGACTGCATGGACTGCTTTCTTGTGAAAATTGTTTTAAGTGTGGAGTTGGATTGTATGAAACCCTAAGGAACTGCGTATGTACCAAAACTGATTTACTTACCTTTCTCTGGGAAATGTCCCAGTGTGATATCTAGGTATATCACACTGAGTAGAAAACGTAACTAAAAAGGCATCAGAAAGTAACTTGAAAAGTAATTCAAACTGTTTTATAAATAAATTACTTACCTGTAAACCAATCCAACTGCATTCAAACTGCATTCAAATTGCATTGCACTGCATAATTCTTGCAAATTATTACTATACTTACCTGTACCAGGCTTGGCTTGGTTCTTGAAAATAAAATACAACTAAATGATATTTTTATACAATCAAATTGGTCTGAGTTCAGTCTTTGAGTGTGTGACATCATTTCTTGCCTGAGTGTATACAATAAATGCACACTACCCTCTGATTAAACCTTACTGCTCGCGCACACTTCCACAAATGAAGAGTAAGGTATTATCTACTTTTACTGCCTACTTTTGGGGTTCCACTGGACTCTGTGAACACTATACCTTACTTTGGTATAGTATATACAGGGCCAGCTTCCTACAAATAATGCACCAATATAGGTTGCATTCCAGTCAGGAGGACAGTTTTTCCAGGCTACATAAACAAGGTAATCAGTTAAAGATCTTCAAATCAAAATTCTTCAATTCACAAAGTTATGGACTCAAAGAAGAACCTGTCTCTTGGCAGTTTTGTCATTTTGATAATAGTCAGGAAGTCGGTGTCTGCACATTGTGTCTCTCAGCAGGCGGAGTCCTCTGATTAGTCAGTGAGAGGGTCTTTGAGAGGCTTGTATCTGGCGAGTGGGTCTGGAGACCAACTTCGTCAATGAGCCTGCCTCCACGTACACTTGGACTCAGACGTGTGGCCTGATGCAACCCCAATGTGTTCTCCTGATCAGCGTATGGAAGGAGCACAGTGAATCCCAGACAGTGGTCCCCAAGGTCTGTATTTATAATGTGTAGGGAAGTATGCACATGCAGATGTTGATAAGCTGTATTGTAACAACACTGTAAAAAGAGTCCCACTTGGAGATGGATGTGTATTAGACGTTACTCTGCTGCATTATTTGTTGCTTACTAAGAGCAAGTGATTACTGCCATTTTAAAATTAAAGACACAGGCTAGAACCCATTACTTCAAGTACAGCTTCAGCAAATAACAGTTGTATAGTAGAAATGTAACTTTAAACAGTCAGGGGCTTTTGAGTATAATGAAAATATTTCTGGCACTAGCTCTTTGTTGGAGTCTCATGGACTATATGTAAACTTGGCTTCTTCATAATCCTGGGAAAGGGATAGCCAGAAATATTTTCTGTGTAGCTTAGAATTTCGGGGCTGTGCATATGTAAAATCTAATAATTCAACATTGAAAGTACAGTGTTAGGAGGAGGGTGGTTCTCTTCAAGTGTTAAATTATGCCCAAAAATATGCAAGGTGATCACATTTCAGGAAATTCTTCCTATTGATAGGCAAGGACTATTTGCCTCCTTTGCAGGCTTGAAAGGATAGTTATTGAAGTAGTAGAGTGAGGTGAGAGAAGCCAAGGCCAGAGTCAGATGTGGAAGAACATGGTTTGTCTTGCTTTTTTCATCGTAGCAATATAAGATCTCTCCCCACAGCTAAGATCCCCAGTAGTGCATTTCTGGAGGGGTTTTAGCTGAAAGATGTTCAGAAGTCCTAACAGACACTACCTGGCATGTGTCATTCACAGTATGTTATCAGGTATTGACAACAGTGAGTGTTGGGATTTGAAGGCCATTTGAAAAATGCAGTAGACGGTAATACCAAGATGGAGTGTGGATCACATAAGTAAACCAACAGCCCTCCAGAACTCCTTTCTGGTCTTACTGGGTAGCAGAATGGAGTAGATCCACCATTACCTCTAATTCAGAAACTTTACAAAAAAAGAAAAGGGAAGCACAGGAGAAGGATGACGACTTGACAATGGTCTGACCAATATCCAAATAAAAGAATGACATGATTTGATGCCTTGCAGGGCAGATATAACAGTTTGCAATGATGTACATGAAAAAACTGAAGCATTAACTCTTAAGACCAAAATTTCATATTTGAGGTGATAGAGGGTAATGATGCTAATGAAGGATAACATGCAATATATTCTTTGCATGCAAAACTCCAAAAAGTCCCTTCTGGATATTTGATGGGGAAACATTTTGTCTTGAAAGACCAATCTTAGATTTCTACATATTTGGAAGCAGTCTCCACACTAAACAGTACATTATACCATTGTAAGAGGGAAGGATTAAATTGGCTTAGAGCCAGTGATTCCAAGAGCCCACAAGGATTATTTTGGATGAGTCCAAACCACAGAAAACATGTAAAATATCAGGGAACCTTTTTAAATTCTTATGGCTGATACAAGGTGAAATAGACTGAGAATAATTGTTTACAAGGACTAAGCTCAGATATCCCCTATTCAATACTCACTCAAATCTAGAATACTGCAGATTGAGAACACGAAATGGGTGTATGTCAGGGTTGCAACTTTTCACAAAGCTATCCAGTTTGGGCCAGGTAGCTACAAGAACTCATTTAGGAAGTTAACAAAGCGAGCCCATTTAGCATCTAAATTGAGTGGTACTTTGAACATGTAAGTAGTCTGAAAAAACATAAGAGAAGGCAACCCTCTTGGCCTCCTTTCTATACAAAAACATACACAAATGTAATAATAATGCATAATACTGCCTTTGCATCTTAATGAATCAGGTAAATCATGCTGTTAACTGCTTTGGAAAATGCAAATTACTAAGAAGAGGCTAAATGTAAAGGTACCGTATCCTATTAAAAAATTTTAGAGTCTAAAATAAGCTCTACTGTTTCTTTATGATAGTGATCATGAACCGCCATATTTCTGTAGTTTACCAGATTATTTTTAGGTATATCGTCATGTTGTGTTAGATTGAGCAATTTGTTTATTATATTCACTATTCAATTTGCCAACATTTTTAAATGAATGAATCTTCCAGTCCAATCCATAATTAGATGAGAGATGAAGATATAAATTTGGAATTTTAGTTTTTTCTTATCTTTAGTGGAAAGTCCCAATGTTGTGATTTTCTTTGCAAAATTGAACTCCGTGAGTTCTAGGTGTTTTCTGGATTTTTAATAACAATTACCTGTCAAATTCTTGGTCATTACCACTATATAATTTTTAAGGTTATTTATTACTTTTTGAATTTCATTTATAGCACACACACACATTTCCTGCTGCTTCTGATTTAACTTTCTAACTCTTTGTTCATTATGTATTCTATTTTACCATCAGTCTTATAATGACCCTACTCAAGAAAACATTATTCATCAGTATTCCATAGTATTGACAAAATCTCCCACGTATCCACCCTAATTTAAACAAGCACGTCCTAGAATATTTTTAAACTAATGTCTGATTAAGACATTTTTGAGAGGAGCGCTAAAACTCTCTCTTCATATTGACAGTGCTGAAAAATGGTTTTTACTAATATTCCTCAAAAGGATGATCAGACCCTTAAGTGGTTTCATCATTTGTTTTCTAACTGTAACAAGTATTTGAAGGTAATTGCATATTGTGGTATTTTAGTATTATATGTTTTTGAAATCATCCTCTTTGCTGCTATGTTCACTTATAGACATTTGTGTTTACCAATTGTATAGATTGTTTGAAATCTTTGGCAAACAAATTCTAGAGCATTTGTCATCACCATTACTGCATGACAAGTTATGCTTTTTCAGCGGTACCCTTTAGCTAAAGCACAGACTGCCATGTATCGTTCCACCTTGCCCTCTAAGTGTCACCCACATTCCATTGGCATTTTCACATTTCCCTGACTTATGTAAGCAAGGCATGTTTTGTGCAATATCTGCATACCTACAGTATGAAAAATTATTACAGTATGAAAAAATATTATATGAATACAATCTATTATACTTCATTAAACCTTTATATTCCAAGTATTAAAATAATTAAAATACTCATGAGTTATGCATTTTATAAAAACACTTTAGAAGTAGCACAGTATGAGGATGCAGCTATTTTGAATTCTGGATTGAAGGTGACAAAGAAGATGCTTTTGCTTATGTCTTTGATTTTTCAAATTGGAGATCATCAACAAAACAAAACCTCTGGTTCTAGAATCTGCTATAAAGCAGGACATTCTATAATCTGCTAAATTGCTTTGGAAAAGCCTATATGCATATTAGTGGGAAGTGTCATGGTAAAGTTATTCTTAAGAGGATATATACATATGCCCTTGAGCTCTAATGTAGCCTGGTTGAGAATCCAGTTCAATCCAGATATGAAGCAGGATTAAGGAGTTGCTCCATCACCGCCAATTCACACTACTCTGGTATACATTCCTTGAAATATTTGTTTACAATAATTGTTGTTTGAAGCCAACATGTTTTGCAACATTCCTGCAGTTGCTGAACACTAAAATACAAATGTGCATTGAAACGTTTTCTGTTCTAATCAGTTATTTAACTAACATATATACTGCTTACATAATTACATAACATACCTTCCTCAACATTGTTTCAATAACCACTAGTCTCCATTCATTTTGATTCATTGTATTTCTGTCTGGACATGGCATCCATCATATACTTGAGGCTTTCTTGTGTGTCTTGCCATTACTTTACTAATGGGACTGGCAGAAAAGCTTCAGTGTGGGCAGAGGAAGAAGCCAGAGAGCATGTGGGTGCAGACATGCTGATGACACTAAAATCACTATTAATTTATTAGTTTTTGCATACAGTGGCCTTTATCTTACTCTACCATTTAACCCCTTCCCTGCTCATGACGGAACCACTCCGTCATGAGCCACGGTTGCGCTGTGCTCATGACGGAGTGTTTCCGTCATGCTGCGGCCGTTGGCCGCCGCTTCGCCCATGCGGCGCTAATTCCCCGCCTGTGCGGGCGATTAGCGCAGTGGGCGGAGACGTGACGGAACCACTCCGTCATGAGCACAGATCAACCGTGGCTCGTGACGGAGCGGTTCCGTCACGAGCACAGCGCCACCGCGCTGCCCCCAAACCCCCCCCCCAGCGCCGCGGCGAAATTCCTGCCGCAGCGAAGGGGTTAAATAACAAATATTGTATACTTTTGTTTACGGAAAAACATCCCAAAACAATTATTAACTTTATCAAATTAGTTATTCCACATTGCCTTATGCATGCACCTTTAATTTATTAATGTAATCTCATAAAAATATATGTCCGCAGACTAGACTGCAGCATTGAAGAACTAATATTCATTAGCAACAGTCTTCGTTTAGTTGTTTTAATGGCAGTGACTTTGTCTCACATTTCTATAATGATTATTAAAAATAAAGAATAGTGGGCTAGATGGATGACCAAGGAATTTGCGACTCGCAAATTGCGTCGCAATAGTGACTTGCAATTGGCACCTCGCAAATTGGTATGTACAACAGTTTCTGCGACACCGACTGCGATTCCCAATGGGGTCACAAATTGCATGCCTCATGCATATTAATGAGGCACTCGCAATTTGCGACCCCCTTGGGAATGGCTGGCCCTCCCAGGTATGGTGGCCTGCTGGGCTCAGCAGACCTCCAGTTCTGGAACTGTTCTTAAATAAAGCAGTTTTTTTTTTAATGCAGCCCGTTTTCCTTAAAGGAAAACGGGATGCATTTAAAAAAAGAAAAACGAAGCGCGTTCGTTTAATTTTTTAAGGGCTGGTAGTGGTCTCTGGGACCACTGCCTGCTCCTATATATTTCCCTGCATTTGCAAAGGCAAAGGGGTCCCATGAGGACCCCTTCCTATTTGCGACTGCTTTACCACCCTCTTGAAGAGGGCGGTAAATTGCGAGTGTTTTGCGACTGCAATTGCGGTCGCAAAACATTCTTACATAGGGTTGCGAGTCGCAATAAGGCAGGTACGCCCTTGGAAAGCCCCTTCCTAATTGTGCATCGCATATCCTATTTAGCGAGTCGCAAATACATTGCGACTCGCTAAATAGGGTCTGTACATGCCCCTAACAGTTTTTGCATGCGCAAACGGGTCGCAAACCTGTTTGTGAATGCAAAATGGGTCGTACATCTGGCCCAGTATTAATTTTATATAATCACTATCAAATCTCAATAATTTCTAAATCCAAAGTCTCCCATATCAGTCATTGATATTGAGTACCTTAATACAATGTACTTAGAAAAATAGATTACGTTAAGAATCTGCGTTCAGACCTTCAAGAACTGATTGATATTTTATTATCAATCTTCTTCCTCTTTCTCTTAGTTTTAAGGCCATATAGCCTCCTCATTCTAATAAAGGTATGCAACCTATCCCAGTTAATGTAAAACCATGATGATTTAAATGATATGTTCCTTAATGTGAGCAATTGTCAATCTTGCAGTATGATTTTTAATTAGGTAGCATGTCCTCATGTTCATTCTTTAAGTCTTTACTATATTTTACCTATGTAGATTTTTTAACATTGATATTTTATTAAATATAGCACTGATGTAGTGTTATCATCGTCTAGAATTGTTTGATCCAAGTCTACATACTGACAATTATTGGGTGTTTGGACAAAATATTGAGTCCAAAATATCGTATGCACAAAAAGCGTGTCAAGAATATCGAGGACAATAATATCGCACAGGTAAGTTTCAATAGGAAAGCAAAGTTTTACTATACTTAACTCCATATAGTACCTTGATGATATCTTTTTTTTTTTCAAGTTATGTAAATGTGAAGTTAAGAATGGTAAATCTTAGGAAATCTATACTAAAATATTTGCACATACCTTCTCTTTTTTTTTCTTTTTCGTGTCCTCATTAGCCTCAGATTCACTATCCACAGCACTTATTTCCGAGCTAACCATTCCCTTGTGCCGGGACAGTAAAGTCTGATCTGTCTTTATCCGAAACCCTTCCAGTTGCACTTTACCTCATTTTCCCTTATATTTAACTCTCCCTCTGAACCATCCACGGAGGAAAACGGTAACCAAAAATGGGAGGGCGATATAGGAATGGGAGTGATATGTGCATTGCTGAGGTTTAGTTAGGGCTTAATCATTGGACCATCCCTTCCTAATCCCTATCTATTCTGTCCAGTCCATTCCACCATTGGGAGCCAAAAGGCGTATCTTTTTAGGTCGGAGCATTCGAGACCTCTTGTATATACTTTAGTATATATTGATATGTGTATGTACTTCGTGGGCTCTGGAGATCAGCTCTAGGACTTGTCTGCTTCCGCTTAGGGACTTTTTTTTCTGTTCGACTGCCTCTATTTAACTGTCTTGATAGAAAACGACCAGCAGAGGTCAGTAAAATATCAGAATCACTTTAACATTCTCTAGATTCCAGTCCAGAGAAATTGTCTTCCATGAGCACCTGTAGGCAATATTTTTTTGAAATCTTGTATGTTCAGTGATATGACCACGAATCCCTGATTTTATATTAAAAACAGAGCTTTGGACTATACCATTTCCCGCTGAAAGGCAATATTTCTCTCCATGTGTACCCATACCTGGCGTGTCACGCAGTTTGTTGCTTAGTTTCCCACCATGTTAAAGAACAGTAGATGTTTCAGCACCCAGACTTATGTGCTGCATAGCTAAATACATATAAGGTCCCAAAGGCGAGACCGATTGCATTGAAAGAGACTGCATCCGTCCTAAAAATATATTCTAAAGATACTCTCCAATCTATAGATACGGAAGGATTAGAATTAGTCCAATTGTTGCATATTTCTCTGCTTGCCAGTAACACTGCATAAAATATTAACTTACGCTTATCTTTATCTTGTTCGTTCGCTTCCTGGACCACACCAAAGAAAACAAGTATGGGGCTTACCTGGAGTTTTATCTTCAAAATATCTGTCAATGCCTTATTCACCTTGCCCCAGAATACCTGAATCTTTGGACATCTCAAAAACATGTGCAGATCGTCTGCCATCCTCTGTCTACATCTTGGGCACGCCACTTCCCCTCTAGCTCCGAATTTTGACAGCTTAAGTGGCGTCCAATAAACCCTGTAGATAGAGAAAAGATGGTTCCTCCTTAAATAGGCAGGTTTGATCACTTGATATAGCATAGAAAAAGATACTTGTCATAATTTCTCCAGTGTTGGTTCCGGCAAGCATCTCCCCCACAGTTCTTGAGGCATCGTAAACTCCCCCTCAGCTTCCTCCATCATTCGCCAATACCATTGTGATATCTCCTTTTTTGGCTCATCCAAAATCAGAACTTCTTCAAAATCACTCGAACTTCCTCCACTATTATCCAACGACTGGAACCAACTCGGAATGTGTATGTATTTAAATCGTGAAACTTTATAGCTTGTTATACATTGAAAACTTTCCCAGGAAATCAGTTGCTCTTCCTCTAAAAGATCTTCCCATTTTTCTATACCCTCTTTTCTTAAAGCTCCTGCCAGTTTATCCCTCGTCCAGTCAGGCGACCCTAGTGAATCCCAATTAGAGGCCCTATTACTGTAATACAGCATCTTTAGTTTCTTTCTTATCTTATACCATGTCTCCGCCAGGCCCTGAAGAATTTTTAATTTAACCTTTTTGCAGTATTTTGGGTCCTAAAACTTTGTCATAAAGCCAACCTCACCTCCCTCTATTCCTTTAAGCAATCCTTGGAATAGCCTTCCGATTTCTGATCCCCAAGGTATATCCAAAAGCATCCTGCCATTTTTAAGTTGAAAGGCCCATGCACATAATTGAAGATCAGGGAGAGCCAAGCCCCCCTTTTCTCTCCGCCTCCGCCGTTTCTTCCACGAGATACATGAGCTGTTTGCTGCCCATATAAATGACCCAATCTTTCCCTGTAATTTCATTAGCCATACTTCCTTAAATATTGTGTGCAGAAAAAAAGTGTGTCAAGAATATCGAGGACAATAATATCGGACAGGTAAGTTTAAATAGGAAAGTCAAGTTTTACTATACTTAACTCCACATATAAGTACTTTGATTTTTATTTAGAAATCTGTTTATTGAATTGTTTAAGAGATGTACATCACATTATGAAATAGCACAGTGTACATTTACAGGTAACGCGTAGTGAACATTCATATACGTAAACAATCAATCGTATTATAAGGGGGGGCAACTCTCAATTTTCACCCATATTGAAGGCCCCTACGATAGTGATTCCCACTATAGTACCACTATGTATCTTCACGTCTTACCCTACGCAGGGGATCCCAAGGTAGATGCATTATTGATGCGTTTATTCTCCACCAGCATTTCCCATAAACAGATCGCCAATTCCATTATCAGTAACCAAACTACGTTATCGGGACAGCTATCTCCCCTACAGAATAACAACTAGAAAAACAACAGCACACATATAAGTACCTTGATGATATATATATATATATATATATATATATCATTTTTTTTCAAGTTATGTAAATGTGGAGTTAAGAATGGTAAATCTTAGTAAATCTATACTAAACTATTTGCACCTACCTTCTCGATATTTTCATCCTCAATATTTTTGACACAATATTCTGTCCACATGATATTTTTGCCCTCAATATGCTGTCAGTGATCCAATTATTGCAAGTAAAAGCATTGGTGGGTCAAGCATCAATGGTTTCATATTTCTTTCAGTAATGCTGTGAAAACTCTGAGTTGAGTTTTCCAGCTCTCCTCTTTGTTGTTAACCAGTAGCAGCTCCTGGAGGGAGTGCTGCGGGGCGGTGGGGCGGGGCAGGGTGGGGTGGGGGATGGGCAGTGTGGGGGGTAGTAAACTCCGGCTTAAAGCCGAACAGAGGTAAGTACATAACTAAATAAATAAAACGAATTTCATTGCCCTCGCTTAAATGCCAAATGGCGATGCAGTGTGCGCAATGAAATTCGTTTTATTTATTTATTTATTTACATTACTCCGGTCGGCCGTGAGCCGGAGTTTACTACCCCCTACCCTGCCCCTCCCCCGCCCCAACGTCCGCAGCACTCCCTCCAGGAGCCGCTACTGTTGTTAACACTGTGCCCTCAAACACTGTATGTATGATAGTGTCTCTTCTTATTCTCTTTGATGGACATTCTCCTTGCTCTTTAATAGTCCACTCTTCATGATATTCAGTTTTTATTGTCATTCATGGTGGCTTTGTGTGTGCGTAAAATCAAACTGACTGATGATCCATCTCTAGAAATTTTAGTTTGCAGTCTATTTTCATCAACATATGGTGCCAACTGGAAAATAAATATTTTCTTCTCTTCGGTCAGTTTATATTGAAGTATTGTTATTCAGCTAGCCAACACATTTACAAAGTATTTTTCAGACCCTTTTCGTATTATATAATTGTTGTTGATAAATCAAATTCATTACATATATATATATATATATATATATATATATATATATATATATATATATATATATAATTTTCAGCTCGGTGGGGTGTGACCAACAGATGAGTCGCACTCGGTGCAAGGTCTGCTTTCCCCAAATAAAGCCTTTATTAAGTAACAGACAGCAGTACGTTTCAGTTCATAAGGACATCTGACAGCAGCCCGACGCGTTTCGGGATCTCCCCTTCTTCGGAGGCTTTAAACAGTCAGCACAAGCACATGGAGGCTTTAAATACCCTCGTTTTGCTATATCGTACTCCATGATTGGGTGCTTTGAATAAGGCTGTACGGTGCCTTCTGGGCAATTAAGTCCGCTGATACATGTGCTCACCAGTATTGTCTAATCAAAATCTCAACATGAGCCCTGAGCAGCGCGCAGTCCTTATCCTTGACACTTGCCTCATCGAGTGCGACTCATCTGTTGGTCACACCCCACCGAGCTGAATATATATATATATATATTACCTACTGGCGGTCGCCAGTAGGTAGTTATAGTTAGGACCACGTTTCCATAGGAAATCCGCAACATTCTATTTTGAATAACTTTGGCGCCGGTTGACGAATCCTCGCAAATTTTTCAAAATAGGTGGGGCGCTACGCTCCGCTCCTACCCTGAAAGTCTCGGGGGGATTCGTCAAGCGGGGGCTGAGATAAAAGGGGGTCCCAAAACGCGTTTTTCCCATGCATTTTTCCATAGGACCTTTAGACACAGCTACAGCCCGAACGGCTGAACAGAATTACTTGAAATTTGGCAGAGAGGTAGTCCTCAGGTCAAGGAAGTGCCTTTTGTAGGTTTGGTGTAAATCTGTTCAGTAGATTCTGAGAAAATAGCCTTTAAATCAATATATATATCTGAGGCAGCTTACGGTGCGCTTACGGTGCACTTACCGTACGCGTACGGTGGCGTGCGCGAGCGCGATTCTGATTGGCCCTTAGATCTTAGTAAACATTCGAATCGGTCGAAACCAGGAAGCGGCGGCCGCCATTTTCTCTCTCGCACTCTGACAGGGGGTTGAAAAACAAAGTGCAAATCATGTAAAGGGGCTGTTTACACAGCTCCCAAGCACCTAGCCATGTCGAGGGAGTCCCCAACGATCCCCCAAGTGAAAAAAGGCAATTTTAATTTTTTCGAAAATTTCGCCGATTACGCTTACCGTAAGCGTACGGTAAGAAATAATAAAAAAAAAAAAAATATCCACATTCTTCCCTACCCCCTGTGCAAAAGGTGCCCGAAGGGCACCTTTTGTGCATGGCTCATCAGATATAAACAAAACATATATTTTACCTGTCACAACGATGCTCATCATATGACCTCCATGTGCGCACGGTGCGCGAAGCGCATCGTGCGTTCATGGCCCATCTAGCGTAACGTGGGCACGCGGTGCGCGAAGCGCACCGCGTGCTCACTGTGCGCGCACAGTGCGCGAAGCGCACCGTGCGCGCACGGAACGAACTGCGTTAAGTGGGCGCGCACGCCACAAATGGCGTAAAGTAACTTAGCATTTAAAAAACCGTACAAATTCACTGAAAAAAACATAGGTTTCACACACGTTATAGTTAGGAATTAGCATTTAAAAAACCTTGCAAATTCACTGAAAAAACCATAGGTTTCACACATGTTATAGTTAGCTGGACATTTTACTGATAAAAAACCAATGAAATTCCCCCGTTATAGTTACTGTAGGCAACTATAACTCACGCGACCGTAATCCTCTGCTGATGACATATGTGTCTTTATGAAAAAAAAATATTTGTAATATATGTATAGCTAAAATTTAATGGAAGAAGACATGGGCAAATAACTAAACACAGTATTAGCATCAGCAGAGGATTACGGTCGCGTGAGTTATAGTTGCCTACAGTAACTATAACGGGGGAATTTCATTGGTTTTTTATCAGTAAAATGTCCAGCTAACTATAACATGTGTGAAACCTATGGTTTTTTCAGTGAATTTTATATATATATATATATGTATATATATATTAACGCTCCAAATTCCTTAATATATAAAGAATGCAAGCACTCACGGGTGGCGTGGCAGCGGGTCTTTATTTCCAGAACAGACGCGTTTCGGCGATCTGCCTTCCTCGGTGTAAACGACACACCGTGAAACGCCATTTTTTATATACATGCATCTCAATGTGTCAAACATATTAGACATAGACAGAGGACAGAGTGAAGTATCGATGGAGTTGCAGGCGCCATCTTGTAATGTAGCTATATACAAAATCCAAAGGGTACTCGTACAGGCGCGGTACAAAATTAACCAAGCAACAATTATATTGAGCATATGCACAATAATCACTTTCAATAAAGTGTGTACCGCACAGATCCGGACATAGAATCAAAGTCTCTCAAAAATATCTCAAATGAACATGGCAGCAACACCACCCATATGCAAGATAATGCCGTGTATCGGCACTGCACTTCATAATGCCGTGTATCGGCTTTCACTAGCTGTCAAACACATTATTTACATTACATTAGATCTAGTCTAAACACGTGTAGCAAAGGGGTAATTGCAGTAGCTCAACACAGTAAGTTACCGCAATCTGAAGACAAAATCCATATACTCTCAATTAGTTATCCAGACTAGCATGTTAATTTCCCAAATGTACTGACAACTCTTCATTACTATTAAGGCCTGACGGAAACTTAGACTGAAGGTCAATAATGTAGCGTGATTCTAACCTACGTAGTTTCTTCAGGCGGTCGCCACCTCTAATGTTTTCTGGGACAAAGTCTAGACCAAAAAACTGTAAAACATTCTTGCAATTGGGATGTTTCTTGTCATAATGTCTCGCTACAGGATATGAGGCATCTCCTTTCAATATAGCCCTCCTGTGTTCTAGTATACGAATTTTTAAAGAATGAATTGTGCTGCCTATGTACAATAGGCCGCACGGGCAAACGAGACAATAGACTGCGTAGGGGGTACTGCAAGTTAAGAACTTTTTGATAGGTCTTTTCAAATTGACATTGGGTATGGTGTAAGTTAAGACTCTGTGGCTATTGGAACAAGCCTTACACTTCCCACACGGAAAGAAGCCTTGCATATGTTTCAAAGTACCCTGCTGTGATGGTTGTTTTGTTAGATGGCTACTAACCAGTCTATCCTTTAATGACCTCGCCTTTTTAAAGGTTATCATTGGATAGTCGGGAATGTCCTCCCCTATAATTGCATCACTCTTCAAGATATGCCAATTTTTGTTTAACATCTTTTTCAAGAAATTAGACTCTGCTGAATATGTCGTGATCATTCTGAATTTACCTTCGTGTGAATCGACGGAGTCATTTCTTATTTCCGTCTTATCCTCAAGCAATTGTTGTCTAGGGATCCCCCTAACTTTGTTTAGTATCTTATCCAGTAATGCCTGTCCATAGCCTCTAATTCGGAATCTGGTTACACATTCCCTGGCTGCTAGTTCAAAATCACAGGCTCTCGAGCTGTTCCGTTTTAATCGTAGAAGCTCCCCATAAGGTATACTTTGGATTAATTTAGGGGGATGATTGCTGGTTGCAAAGAGGATCGAATTCCCCGCTGTAACCTTACGATAAAGAGCAGTTTCTAGCTTGCCTTCTGAAATGAACACTTTCAAGTCCAGATAGTCCACTGCCACTGGACTTACTGTACCTGAAAAGTATAAATTGAGGTTGTTCTCATTTAGATTCTCTATGTAACCTTCAGCTGATTCAGTTGTTCCCTCTCAGACAATAAACAGGTCATCGATATATCGATACCATGCTTTTACCTGGCCTGTCACTTCTCCTCTCACGTAGGTTCTAGACACCTGCTCCTCCCACCAACCCACCAACAAGTTGGCGTAGCTGGGGGCGAAACAGGTGCCCATCGCAGTCCCTGAGATCTGTTTGTAATACTGATCACCAAATACAAAAATGTTGTTAGAGAGGCAAAAGCTTGTGAATTCAATCAGCATGGAATTATGTTCCGCAAATCTCAATTGTCGTCTATTGAGGAAAAATTGGACGGCTTTTATCCCATCTTCATGTTTTATACATGTGTATAAACTGGTGATATCCAATACCATCAGTACATACTTAGAGTCCCAAATTAGACTGTTCAGTTTGCTCAAAAAGTCTTTCGTGTCTCTCATGTATGATTTCAATTGTAACACGAATGGGAACAGAAAGTGGTCGATAAACATAGACATATGTTCTGTTAAACTGCCTTGCGAGGAAACTATGGGTCTTCCCGGTGGCTTTACCTTATCCTTATGGATTTTGGGAATGTGATAAAACGTTGCCACCAGAGGAGCAGTGTTTCTTAAGAATAAGTGTTCTTCTGTCCCCAGCATTGATTTATCATACCATTTTCTGATCAAAGTCTCGTAACTATAGACACTTGCTTGATAGAGCTCTCGAGAGGATTTTATGTAGTGATTACTGTCAGACAGTTGACTTAGGGCTTCACCACAGTATTGTTCCCTGGTTTGTAGCACTACATTACCGCCTTTATCCGAAGGCTTAATTATGATTGATGTATCTTGCAATAAGCCATCTAGAGCTTGCTTCTCCTCTTTGGACAAATTTTCGCAAATATTGCGTTTTTGATTACTGCATCTGAATTTCAATAAATCCTTGACCATAGTGTCTGAAAATGTGTCTATGGCATCAAAAGGCATTTGTGGTACAAAAGTAGATTTCAATTTAAAAGGACTTACTTCCAATTCTTGTTCAATGCCAACAGCTATTGCCCTTTCAACCATGTTTTCCGATGTACTTGGTTGAGTGGATATTCCAGTATGCAGGTTATGCAGAAGTTCAACTCCTGATAGGTCATTGCAGGTCAGTATGTCAGTTGTCGTCATTCTTACTCCTGCTGATGTAGGTTTGGTTAAATTAGGTCTCAATTTGAAGTACTTGTGTAACTTCAATTTGCATATGAAATTGTACAGGTCGATCCTTGTTTGTGTAAACTCCAGTTTGCTGCTAGGGCAAAATGTTAATCCTAAGGTAAGTACCTTGATTTCGCTAGCTGTTAATTCCTTAGGAGTAAGATTGACTACCGTTAGGTTGGTTTCTTTTACTGGCGTTTGTAGTTCCTCTTCTTGCGTGACCAAGTGGGTTTTCCTCTGCCTCTGCCGGCCCCACCCTGATCGGCGTGTTCTCCTGATTGATATTCGGGTGGTTTGTTCTTCCCGCCTCGCAGCCATGATTGCCTTATTATTTGGAACTCGTCGTGAAAAGGAGTCGACCTTGTAGTTCCTTCCAATGTAGGCATAGTGCGTTCATCTCCCGATTCATTCTCCGTTAAATCGGATTCTGAGGTTTCCACTCGCACATTGGCTGTTGATGTACTTCTTTGCGTCAGTTCTTTTCTTGGACCATCGAATTTTCGCGCAAAGGTGAGTACTCTCCCCTGTAGATAGTCATTCTCGTCACGCTCAAATTTCTCTTGTTTTCGTGTCTTGATTTTGTCTTCATATTTCAGCAGTCGTGCTTTCATCTGTCTCATTAGTTCACCAACTTGATTTTTATCTTCCTCTTTAGTTAACAACTCTTCCAGAGCTTTGATCTCCTCCAAGGCCTTCTCGCGGTCACTCCAGGCATATTTGACTAGAATATCAAGAGTGCCCTGACAGTACTTCGCAGTGTGTTCTGCCCATTCCGATAATAAATTAGGGTCAGGATTTTCATATGAGGGGACAGTATACACTCTAAGGCCTCTGGGAACTCTGTTGGTGTCCACATAATTCTGCAGAGAGGTGGCCTCCCACCACTTTCTTGTTTCACGTTCATACAGTCTTTCTAATTTAGTGAGAATATTATGGAGATTACCGACAGGCCGCGGCGCCTCAGCAGTGCCGGCCCCTTCAGTTCCCCTTTGCCCCTTCGTTTTAAACATGTCCTTTGCCGCTTCTCGGCGTGCCGATTCACTGAACATGGTGATACTGCTGAGTTCAGTGACAGATTCCGGAAATGCGCCCGTGACACGGTACCCTAGACCTGCCGCTGATAGATGAATCTGCAACAAGATCCTTCGTTGCTTTCACGATCGGCTGGGTTGATCGTAACGCGTGCCTCCTTTCCACTTAACAAGACGCTCGATCCATCCAGTCAACCAATCATATATGGATGATTGCGGCGGTGCTGCTCGGTATAGAAGACTGCTCCAGTTGCACCAAAAACGAGTCACTCGCGGTCGGGTGCTGTAAGTGCGGCGGTGCCTACCGCACAATATTAACGCTCCAAATTCCTTAATATATAAAGAATGCAAGCACTCACGGGTGGCGTGGCAGCGGGTCTTTATTTCCAGAACAGACGCGTTTCGGCGATCTGCCTTCCTCGGTGTTAACGACACACCGTGAAACGCCATTTTTTATATACATGCATCTCAATGTGTCAAACATATTAGACATAGACAGAGGACAGCGTGAAGTATCGATGGAGTTGCAGGCGCCATCTTGTAATGTAGCTATATACAAAATCCAAAGGGTACTCGTACAGGCGCGGTACAAAATTAACCAAGCAACAATTATATTGAGCATATGCACAATAATCACTTTCAATAAAGTGTGTACCGCACAGATCCGGACATAGAATCAAAGTCTCTCAAAAATATCTCAAATGAACATGGCAGCAACACCACCCATATGCAAGATAATGCCGTGTATCGGCACTGCACTTCATAATGCCGTGTATATATATATATACACACACACACACACACACACACACACACATATATATATATATATATATATATATATATATATATATATATATATATATATATTTTTTTTTTTTTTTCTCCACCAAAAGAAGTTTAACTCTTACTCCAGGAATTTTATTTAAGGGTTAGTTTATTCCATCAAATTCTTAGCCATCACCCTCACCAGTTGAATACCAACGTGTTTCTACCAGATTGGTCTTGTTCACGGTTAGCAGTAGTCCATTTTTTGTTTCCTTTTATACATGATTACCCATGTGGCCCATTATGAGGCATTATGGGATATGTAGTCCACTGTATTACAAGATCTTTTACTACAAAAGGTAAAAAAAGTGTCTCTGTTTAAAAAATTATTTTCACTGTTCATTGTTGTAATGTCACAATGACGTTTTTATTTTTACTGTTCATTTCGAGGAGAATTCATCAACTTTTCAATTTTACCTTTGTGGGTTCTATTTTGTATGTTCTCCATACCAGTATGCTATATGTGGCTAAGTGGCAATTATTTGGTTTCGGAGTCTGGTGACCCCCACTGGTGTTGCACACAAGAATCACTCATAGTTCTTATTTATAATCCCATTTCAGGCTTAGCATTGCTCCTTCATTTTGTACGGAAATATATGTGTGTATATATATATATTCACTTAAAAAACCATAGGTTTCACACATGTTATAGTTAGCTGGACATTTCACTCGTAAAAAAACAATGAAATTCCCCCGTTATAGTTAGTGCAGGCAACTATAACTCACGCGACCGCAATCCTCTGCTGATGACGTCAGATATTACATCACTGTATTTAGACACTTATTTACCCATGTCTTCTTCCATTAATCTTTAGCTATACATATATTACAAATATTTTTTTTCCTAAAGACACATATGTCATCAGTGATGTAATATCTGACGTCATCAGCAGAGGATTGCGGTCGCATGAGTTATAGTTGCCTGCACTAACTATAACGGGGGAATTTCATTGGTTTTTTACGAGTGAAATGTCCAGCTAACTATAACATGTGTGAAACCTATGGTTTTTTAAGTGAATTTGTACGGTTTTTTAAATGCTAAGTTATGTATTTATAAAAAAAAAATTTTCATGTTTTTCACCGTGCGCGCACTGTGAATTTTTTTTTTCTTTTAAATCGCGATTGTTTTTTTCTCCCTTGGGGGTCCTTCTGTGACCCCCTGACAAGGCTAGGGGGTCAGGAACTGTCCACTCTGCCCCCTTTTCACGTTCGCCACCTTTTTTTTTCATCCCCTCGGACTGCGAGAGACAAAATGGCGGCCGAAACTTCCTGGTTTCGACCGATTCGAATATTTACCGACATCTAACAACCAATCAGAATTGCGATCGCGCACGGCAGGGTGCGCGCACAGTGCGCGCACAGTGCGCGTATAGATATTGATATGCTTTTAAATGCTATTTTCTCAGGAAATACTGAACAGATTTACATCAGACCTGCAAAAGGCACTTCCTTGACCTTATGGGTACCTCTCTGCCAAATTTCACGTAATTCTGTTCAGCCGTTCGGGCTGTAGCTGCGACTAAAGGTCCTATGGAAAAATGCATGGGGAAAACGCGTTTTGGGACCCCCCCTTTTTCTCGGCCCCCGCTTGACGAATCACCCCGAGACTTTCAGGGTCGGAGCGGAGCGCCCCATTAGTTTTGAAAATTTCGCGAGGATTCGTCAACCGGCGCCAAAGTTATTCAAAATAGAATTTTGAGATTTCCTATGGAAACTAGGTTGTAACTATAACTATCTACTGGCGACCGCCAGTAGATAATATATATATATATATATATATATACACACACAGACAAACATTCCACTGTTTCCAATGAGGTCCCCTCCCTCTCAAAGCAAGCTGTGGAAAAGATTGGCATAGGTACGAATGAACCTGGTGCCTAGAGCCATATAACTCAACTACAAATACATTTCAATATCAAATGAAACACAAATTATATGTGAAAGTGAGCTTCATCATCAGGGCTGGGCTGGCTATTTATCCCATCAGGCATTTCCCTAGAGACCTGGAGCCACTAGAGGCTGTTATTTTTAAGTCCCATGGTTTGTGCTGAAGACTGTCACTTCCTTCAGATCTCTGAAATTAATTACAGTAGGCAGAGGATAGAAAGAGAGTGGAGAGAGAGTAGAGTGGAAAAAGAGAGGGAAAAATGGACAGAATAAGGGAATGAATGGATGGAGAGAGAGAGCGAGAGAAAGAGAGGGGTGGAAAGGGGGGGGTCTTGTTGAACATTTTTACCAGGGCTACTTTTGATTCCCAGTCCAGTCCTGTTCAATACTAAAAAATAAGCTGTATAGCCTGCTGATTTTATAAATGACTATGATTTCACTTCGGCCATGCCTAATCATGATCTACACCGGTACACAAACTGAGGCCTCCATGTTTGGTATTACATATGAAGACAACAGGTAATATCATTTAATCTATTTGCGTTATATGCGATATATTTTATAAGTGATGGTAATAATCTTACATATTATATTGAAAATAAGTAAAATTTAAAAGATTCTCAGTCAAATGCCATAGGTCTGCAATTATGTGGAATCCATGCTAGTTGTGAATGTGGTAATTAATTCAAAGATAAAACTAGTAGGGATGCTGAAAGAGATTTCCATTTATCACAATTTATCAATCATTGGCTATACTTTTCTTTCAACATACTATCAAAACTCTGCTTAAAAGTAGAAGAAGGATTAGCTGTCAAATTTATGATACGGTCCGAGTAATTACCGGTGGCTGAGATTAATTGAAGCATTCAAATCCATCACTTTTTGTATACTTTAGAGTGTCACCCAAAGTAGGACAGGTATACCCAGATGTAGGTCGTGCGCACTGTCACTGGAGCCAAACTGTGCCTGGCTGATGAGCCCATAACTAGGGCAAAACCTGTCCTGGGTTGCTTGTATTCCAGTTCAGTGAGGACCTGGCTTGGCAGTTTGGGCTGAATTATTCCAATTGGAGCAGGGTCAAACCAATTTGCATATAGCTGATTTCAAACTAAGCTGACACAGTGTGCAAAATAACGATGGATTGTGATGCAGCCCCAATAATTACCAGTGCCTGAGATTAATTCAAGCATTTCATCCATCACTTTTTTGTATACTTCAGTGTGTTACCCTAAGTGGGACTGATATGCCCAGACATGGTTTCTATGTACACTGTGTCATTGGACCCAAGCTGCACCCAGTTGATGAGCCCATAACTAGGTTGAAGTCGGTCCTGGGTTGTTTATGTTCTGGTTCAGGGAGGACCTGGCTTGGCAGTTCAGGCTGGACTGTTCTGATTGGAGCGGGGTCAAGACTGTTTTGCATATAGCTGGGTCCAAACTGAGGCGACATGGCGTACAAAATAACAATGGATTGGGAAGCAGCCGAATAAGTACCCGTGGCTGATATTAATTCAAGCATTCCATCAGACACTTTTTTGTATACTTTAATATTTTGAGTTTCAGCACAAACCGGCTCTGACTAATTTACTAGGACCCATATGCAATCACGACAAGCATCCGATTTACCATCGCATTGCACATTCATTTTGTTAACTCTCCATTCAGGATTGCCCAACACATGAATGAAAACATATCTATAAACAACTCTGTTGTGAGTTTGATATCTTCATTTCCAAAGCCATAATGCTGTAAATTGTAGTATTTGGGAGGAAATTAAATTATGTACATTTATTGGTGTATGGTATTGAGACACAAAAAGACTCTACACAACTAAAGAATGCGCCAGTTGAGTATCCTATGAGCTTAACTTACCAAATGCTTCTTTATCGGTCCCCAAAAGTATGATACTAAGTTTGCAAATGTGCCCTCATATTGTTGGGTAGAATGTGAAGTCATGTAGAAAATCTGAGTATAAACAAAATGGTTGTCTTCTGTTTCATGCAAGCGAGCAGAAATGTAGCTGCTACTTCTACATTTGCCGGCTCAAGTGCGTGTTTTTTTGTAGGGCGATCAGTGGATCACAATGTCACATGCAAACAATATAAGCTGCTGGGCTGAGCTTAACCCATTCTTCGCCTCTCCAGCCTCCTTGCTGGATTCAGCAGTTGGCTAGTGGGGATGGAAACAAAGGAGGGCCTTTATTCTCCCCCTCCTCAGGTTGGGTAAATGTGCATGTGGTGTCAGTTCCCTCGACACAGCATAGAAGCTGTCTCTCGATTCCCTCTGTAATTGCCCCCATTCATGATCTACTTTTAACTGAGCACTGAGGGCCGCCACTGCTACAGCAAAGTTGTCATGAGCTCTTGTGGTTAGTGATGTGAGTAGAATTGGCGTGTCTCCTTACCAACTAAGTGCAGAAATAGCGATTGTGTTGGGCAACCACGAAGTCCAACTCGGTGCTAGCTAAGATGGCGCCTCTTCCGGGTTAAAGGCAGGGAGCAGGCTTCGCGTGCAGCAATCTGGGCACGTGCACTCACTTTACATCTACTGATGTGATGTGTGAGGGGCCATCTAAAAACTCTCTTATCGTTTGCGCTGTTCTAAGGTCATGGATGACAGGGGCTCAGTGTGTGCATAGCACACAACAGCAGGCGCACAGATGTGTGGCACAAAGCTTCCAGAGTAAGGGAATCCCCCTTTACTTCCTCCCTCCCTAGCACATAACAGGTTTGTGCTGTAGTTAAATCACCTTGCTGCCTGTGTTTACTTGGAGTTTAAAAAATAACGCTTGTCAACACTTGTTTCCGATCACTGAGATAAAGCATCCAGACTGGACAAAAAAGCTCTTAAATAAATAACTGAAATTGTCAAATCCCCAGACTTTTAATATCGAGTATATGCGTTTTCCATTTGACATGCTTTGCTTTAAGCTTTCGCGCTATTTTATTGTTTCTGTCGCTCTTTGTCTTCTTAAAATTATATCTCCAGGTGTTCTGTCTTGATTTTCCCTTCTGTTGCTCTGTTAAATCAATAGATGTTTCAAGGCTGTCAGATCCGATCTGGGTGACAGCTATTCTTCACAAGGGGAGGCCCTGCTAGAACTGCATCACAGCAATCGGCAATTTATGGAGAGCAGTAAGAAAAGGGAGCAGACCCTATAGATTACGTATGGGAATCAAAATAACTACATTGTTGTGAATGCATTGGTGTCCCTACCAAGCACATCGCGATCTATCAATCAGTCACTTCTACTCTCAACTGATATCCCCAAATCCTTGATATATTTATCATCTTATTTGATAATAGTCCAGCTACCTTTTACATGTGAATATAAACTCATAAAAAACGGTGTCTACTATGTGTAGCCTAATTAATAGGCTTGCTAGAGGTATTGGGGTTGGCATGTTTCTACTTACACGTCTGGTTGGTAGTTGATTTAATGGGTGTTCAAATTGTTTCAGAAAATGTTATAAAGCACAGGAAAATACAAGTATTTAGTTGTGTAACACACGCATTACTGAAAATGGACAACCATGATAGAAAAAAAGTGAATCGCAGGAAAAATATTTTGTGTTAAGACAACTGTACTGACGCTGCGAAAAAGTTCAAGTTTATAAGATTTATTGATCCAACCCTGAGCACAGCAAAAGAAAGGCCAGCTGCTGCATATCTGGCTCCCCTACTCCACTGTCTCTCCCAGTACAAATCATCATATTCAAGTAAATATTCTAAACAACATATGTGGAGTTGGATCAACAAATAAGGTGTAACTACTTGGGTGGCACCAGCAGACATGCTACACACTGCACAGGCACCTTTTTCCCAAAGCATCAAAATTAAAAACAAATAAAACGAAATAAATTCTATGCAAACCCAAAGAAGACCTACATTAATAACTTACAAAATGTATTACCAAAGCTATTGTCCAACCTATATAGTCTTTCTACTTTTTGAGCATCTTGATAGTACATCCAAATATCCCAAACGTTATGATCTTCTGTACCACTGGATGATTCTGCAACCCACTGTAACTAACACCTTGCTCGGGGGCGTGGCTAGGCGCACGGCAAGATGGCCGCACAGTAGTGTAGCTCTGCCGGCCGCCGTAATTATCCTGGCATTATCCTGCTCTCCCTGAGCCATCCACCATTATTTTTAAGGCGACAGGAATCGTTGCTGCTGGGGGCTCGCCGGCAGTGTGTCAGTCGGCGCGGGTCTTATCTGCGGGGCTCGTGATCGCCCAGCCCGTGGCCAACATGGCAGCCGGACTGTCGTGAGCGGACACCATCTTCTGCGATAGTCGCCTCACCTGCTGTGCTTGATTTGCGTCCCTGGGGTGCCTGCTGTCGTTACACGGAGCTGTGCGGCGCTGGATCTGTGGAGGATGTCCGCTCCGATAGGTGTGTGCCGGAGAGCTGCTGGAGGGTTGTGAGTTGGAGCAGCGGGGTGCACGGCGCCTCTAACCACATGAGGGCCCGGCACCGCTTCATAAGGTAGGCCGCGGTGGAAGAGTGGCCGGTGGTGGTGCCTGCTGTGTTGCACTTCGTTGCTGACTGATGGCTGGCTGCACGCCAAGGCTGCGGTTTCTCTGCATGGTTTCACGGTGCGGGGAGGCTGTGGCTCACTGCATTCATCGCTCACACGGGAGGCCTGCGTCTGCATGATCGCTGGGAGGCGCCCTGCCGCGGCCTGCTGAGATCCCTTCTGTGCACATTGGAACTCTTTGGTCGTCCGGTCTGTGTCTGGGGGTAATTTAAGTGGACAGAGCGGGAGTCTGGAGGCATTGGGGCAGCCTGCTATGCCACCTTGCCGGGGACAAGCGGGCTGGATGTCACATTGGCCTGATCTGCCCTTCGGGTTGGGTGAATTCTGGCCTAGTTCCTCGCCTTACTGCTTGCACTACCTTGTGGGCCCTGGATACTCGGCTTGATAGTAGTTGGCGTAGCATAGATTGCACACCACGATTGTCAGCGCCTTGCATTTGAATTGGTGGGAGACTCCCCTGCCTTTGATCTCGCTGCTGGAGTGGCTGTGGTTTCTGCGCTCCTGTGCGCTGCAATCGAGATGGGCAAGCCGGAGAAAAACCAGCCCAGACTTACCTTAGAACTTCGCAAGGTTGGTAAATCCTCCCAAACCGCTACCTCTGACTCAGAGCTGGATGCTTCGACATCGGCCCCCACTGCCCTGGAAAAATCGTTGGCGGCCATCCACACCAGCTTACAGGCCAGTGATGGGAAGATAGCGGCACTTCACGATCGCATGGATCACTTCTCTTCCAAGCTGGATAAGCACGCAGCAAGGATCGGTGAGGCCGAGCAGCGAATTTCAGACGCGGAGGACGGCTTGCAGCAGGTAACCGCCAAGACCGCGGGCATGGAAAAGCTGTTGGCTGTTATACATGCAAAGAACGAGGACATTGAAGCGCGCTCATGGCGCAATAATGTGCGTATTTTGGGTCTGCCGGAATCCACAAATGTTGGGCGGCAGGAAGACTACATTGAGACCATGCTGAGGGATATCTGTGGGACTGACAGCCTTTCCAGCATGTTCGCCATTGAACGAGCCCACAGGTCCTTAGTGACGCGTCCACCTCCTGGCGCCCCCCCAGATCAATAATAGCCAGATTGCTGAACTTTAGAGACAGAGATACTATACTGCGCATCACTCGCCAAAAGGGAACCGTGAACTATCAAGGTAATGTCCTATCGTTCTATCCAGATTTCACGGCATCGGTGCAGGCGGCATGTAAGGAGTTTCAGGGGGTCAAGAAACTACTTATGAAGGAACAAATTCAATATGCTATGCTCTATCCAGCCCGTCTGCGCATAGGCCCGGAAGACAATGTAAGAATATTCACTAATTCAAAACTGGCTTGGGACTATGCTAAATCTCTACGACGACAACGTCAGTCTACAGCCTCTACTTCTGATGTTGATGATTGAGTGGTGTGGGACTGTTCTGTGCCTGCAGATCGTTTATGTTGCTTCGGACTGCGTTCTTGTCCCACCCTCTGTACCACATTGTGACACTTGCCAGTTGGTATAACGGTGCCTTCTTGAGATTGGGATGGTGTTACATGTGATGCAGTGCTGTTGTTGCATGCTTTCATGCCCCAGAGTGTTTTTTGTATCTTGGGTTATTGTACTCTTGCTATCTAATAAAGTTAAGATCTACTGGCCGCTAATGTGGGCCTGAGAGAGAGGGCGGGACTTCTTTACTGTTCTGGATTTATAATTGCCCCGCAGATTGTTAGTATGGGTTTGGCCTGACTTTGCTCTGTCGGCTTGCAGATTTATACGATTGAATACGTTCAAGGGTATGATGATCAGGTTGCGTTTTCATGTGGGAGCCCGCATTACATGGCATACACATAGCCTATCGCGCCTACTGCCTTTGTGATGGTGATTATTTTGGGAAATGTCAACAGGTGAGACATATAATTGCATAACATGGAATATATGTGGGCTTAAAACTCCCAAGAAGATTCGCCAAGTACTGACGTATTTAGACAGACATGCCACACACATTGCACTGTTGCAGGAGACGCACCTGAGCAATCGCTCTGAAACTGGGGTGGCACGGATGTGGGCAAGCTTTAGGCTGGCGTCATCTTACTCTAACCCAGAGGGGTGCTTATCCTTATCCGAAAAGGGGTACCATTTCTGCCTATACATACTAGTACTGATGCCGAGGGCCGCTGGGCTCTGGTACAAGGCAAGTTGGGAATGACCGTAGTTACGATTATTAACATGTACGGTCCAGTAGTGGACGACCCCACGCCCTTTCTCAATATGCTTGCTGTCTTACGTTCATGGCCAGACTCTGCTGTCATATGGGGAGGCGATTTGAATACCCACCTTAACCCCCAAGTAGATAAGTCCAATCCTTCTGGGGTACGCACAGTCAAAGTAGCCCAGTGCGTGCGTGATGCAATGGCGGAAGTTGGTCTCGTTGATGTTTGGCGGCTGCGTAATGTGGAGGTTCTCGGGGGCACACACATCACCCCAGCATTTAATAGTTGGTCAAGATTAGATTATTGGCTGTTGAGTGAGGAGGCTAATGGGTGGGTTACAGCAGTCCACACTCTCCCGCGCACATTATCAGATCATAATCCTGTTAGCTTAACTCTTAGCGTCCCCACAAATCCTCATCGCTCTTTCACCTGGCGCTTCCGGGCTGAAGCATTGCTCGATCCAACCTACAACGACGCCATCAGAACCGCTATTGTTCAATATTTTGAGATAAATGTGGGTTCGGTGGAGAGTCAGTCTTCACTCTGGGAAGCTTTTAAGGTGACAATCCGGGGAGTATACATAGGTACCACAGCGGGGATTCTCAGAGACATCAGGGGCCAGCTGTCCAAAGCCGAAAAGGCACTAGGCGAACTGAAAGAGCAATATCTTAGTACTCCGTCAACAGAAATGCTAGCACACATTCATGAGCTCTTGACAGAATATAATACTTTAGTTGATACAGAGGCAAAATACATTGCAAGGAGGCATAAGGCTCGTACTTTTGGTGAGTGTGGTTGACCGGGCAAGGCTCTGGCCTTTAAATTAAAGTTCCGTGCTGATCATCACCAGGTTGATCGCATAATTGACTCCCTTGGATCGGAATACTTTACTCCACATGATATAGTGGGTCAATTCTGTCAATTTTACTCAGACATGTATAAAACCCGGGGTGGGATGGAAACTGAGGCGATGGACGACTACTTATCAGATGTAGCCTGCACCTGGCTCTCTGACACCCATAGAGAGTATCTTAGTCTACCCATTGACGAGACGGATGTGCGGGATGCTATTCTTTCTCTCCCAAATAATAAGGCCCCGGGGGCCTGATGGACTATCGGCAGAATTCTATAAGACATACACTGACATCCTTATACCCCACCTTTTGGAAATGTACGCAGAGGCTCATGACTCCGGGGTCCTCCCCCCGTCCCTCAGACAGGCCCTGATTGTTACTTGGCTTAAAGAAGATAAACCACCCACGTCCTGTGAATCGTATCGTCCCCGATCATTAATCAATCTAGATGCAAAAATCCTAGCTAAGATACTGTCTACGAAAATCCAACCGCTGATGCCTCTTCTGGTGCTCCCCGATCAATCCGGATTTATCCCTGAGCGTTCCACCTCCTATAATTTGCGGACTATCTTTTCTATGTTTTATGTCCTTAACCCGGAGCTGCCAGCAATGAATGCGTGGGTACGGTGCGTTTCACACGTACCCTTACGGCACCATTAGAACAGTGATACGGACCGTACACACGCAATGAATGCGTGGGTACGGTGCATACCACACGTACCCCTACGGCACAGTAGAACTGTGATACGGACCGTACACACGCAATGAATGCGTGGGTACGGTGCGTGTCACACGTACCCCTACGGCACCATTAGAACAGTGATACGGACCGTACACATCCAATGAATGCGTGGGTACGGTGCGTACCACACGTACCCCTAGGGCACAGTAGAACTGTGATACGGACCGTACACACGCAATGAATGCGTGGGTACGGTGCATTTCACATGTACCCCTACGGCACCATTAGAACAGTGATACGGACCGTACACACGCAATGAATGCATGGGTATGGTGCGTACCACACGTACCCCTATGGCACAGTAGAACTGTGATACGGACCGTACTCACGCAATGAATGCGTGGGTACGGTGCGTTTCACACGTACCCCTACGGCACCATTAGAACAGTGATACGGACCGTACACATGCACTGAATGCGTGGGTACGGTGCGTACCACACGTACCCCTAGGGCACAGTAGAACTGTGATACGGACCGTACACATGCAATGAATGCGTGGGTACGGTGCGTGTCACACGTACCCCATTACGGCACCAGTACATTTGGGATACGAGGCGTACACATGCCAGGAATGTGGGCTTAGAGGACTGGCCCAGCATGTTACCGTCAAATTGGTGTCTGTGTAGGTCCAGGCCAGCAGTGTACTGCTCCAAGGGGGTGTGTGGGTGGGTGCAGAGGACTCCCAGCAGTGAGCCTGCAATATGAAGGGTGGGTGCATATGACTCCTAGCAGTGGACAGAGATATGAGGGGTGGGTGCATATGACTCCCAGCAGTGGACAGAGATATGAGGGGTGGGTCCATATAACTACCAGCAGTGGCCTGCAATATGAGGGGTGGGTGCATATGGCTCCCAGCAGTGGTCTGCAATATGAGGGGTCGGTGCATATGACTCCTAGCAGTGTTCAGACATATGAGGGGTGGGTGCATATGACTCCTAGCAGTGGACAGAGATATGAGGGGTGGGTGCATATGACTCCTATCAGTGGTCTGCAATATGAGGGGTGGGTGCATATGACTCCCCGCGGTGGCCTGCAATATGAGGGGTGGGTGCATATGACTCCTAGCAGTGGACAGAGATATGAGGGGTGGGTGCATATGACTCCCAGCAGTGTCCAGAACTATGAGGGGTGGGTGCATATGACTACCAGCAGTGGCCTGCAATACGAGGGGTGGGTGCAAATGACTCCTAGCAGTGTCCAGACCTATGAGGGGTGGGTGCATATGACTACCAGCAGTGTCCAGAAATATGATGGGTGGGTGCATATGACTCCTAGCAGTGTCCAGACATATGAGGGGTGGGTGCATATGACTCCTAGCAGTGGCCTGCAATATGAGGGTTGGGTGCATATGACTCCTAGCAGTGGCCTGCAATATGAGGGGTGGGTGCATATGACTCCTAGCAGTGGACAGAGATATGAGGGCTGGGTGCATATGACTACCAGCAGTGGCCTGCAATATGAGGGGTGGGTGCATATGACTCCCAGCAGTGGCCTCCAATATGAGGAATGGGTGCATATGACTCCTAGCAGTTTCCAGACATATGAGGGGTGGGTGCATATGATTCCTAGCAGTGGACAGAGATATGAGGGGTGGGTGCATATGACTCCCAGCAGTGTCCTGCAATATGAGGGGTGGGTGCATATGACTCCCAGCAGTGCCCACACCTATGAGGGGTGGGTGCATATGACTACCAGCAGTGGCCTGCAATATGAGGGGTGGGTGCATATGACTCCTAGCAGTGTCCAGACATATGAGGGGTGGGTGCATATGACTCCTAGCAGTGGCCTGCAATATGAGGGGTGGGTGCATATGACTCCTAGCAGTGGACAGAGATATGAGGGGTGGGTGCATATAACTCCTAGCAGTGGACAGAGATATGAGGGGTGGGTGCATATGACTCCTAGCAGTGGTCTGCAATATGAGGGGTGGGTGCATATGACTCCCCGCGGTGGCCTGCAATATGAGGGGTGGGTGCATATGACTCCTAGCAGTGGACAGAGATATGAGGGGTGGGTGCATATGACTCCCAGCAGTGTCCAGAACTATGAGGGGTGGGTGCATATGACTACCAGCAGTGGCCTGCAATACGAGGGGTGGGTGCAAATGACTCCTAGCAGTGTCCAGACCTATGAGGGGTGGGTGCATATGACTACCAGCAGTGTCCAGAAATATGATGGGTGGGTGCATATGACTCCTAGCAGTGTCCAGACATATGAGGGGTGGGTGCATATGACTCCTAGCAGTGGCCTGCAATATGAGGGTTGGGTGCATATGACTCCTAGCAGTGGCCTGCAATATGAGGGGTGGGTGCATATGACTCCTAGCAGTGGACAGAGATATGAGGGGTGGGTGCATATGACTACCAGCAGTGGCCTGCAATATGAGGGGTGGGTGCATATGACTCCCAGCAGTGGCCTCCAATATGAGGAATGGGTGCATATGACTCCTAGCAGTTTCCAGACATATGAGGGGTGGGTGCATATGATTCCTAGCAGTGGACAGAGATATGAGTGGTGGGTGCATATGACTCCCAGCAGTGGCCTGCAATATGAGGGGTGGGTGCATATGACTCCCAGCAGTGCCCACACCTATGAGGGGTGGGTGCATATGACTACCAGCAGTGGCCTGCAATATGAGGGGTGGGTGCATATGACTCCTAGCAGTGTCCAGACATATGAGGGGTGGGTGCATATGACTCCTAGCAGTGGCCTGCAATATGAGGGGTGGGTGCATATGACTCCTAGCAGTGGACAGAGATATGAGGGGTGGGTGCATATAACTCCTAGCAGTGGACAGAGATATGAGGGGTGGGTGCATATGACTCCTAGCAGTGGACAGAAATATGAGGGGTGGGTGCATATGACTCCCAGCAGTGCCCACACCTATGAGGGGTGGGTGCATATGACTACCAGCAGTGGCCTGCAATATGAGGGGTGGGTGCATATGACTCCTAGCAGTGTCCAGACATATGAGGGGTGGGTGCATATGACTCCTAGCAGTGGCCTGCAATATGAGGGGTGGGTGCATATGACTCCTAGCAGTGGACAGAGATATGAGGGGTGGGTGCATCTAACTCCTAGCAGTGGACAGAGATATGAGGGGTGGGTGCATATGACTCCCAGCAGTGGACAGAGATATGAGAGGTGGGTGCATATGACTACCAGCAGTGTCCAGAAATATGAGGGGTGGGTGCATATGACTCCTAGCAGTGGCCTGCAATATGAGGGATGGGTGCATATGACTCCCAGCAGTGGACAGAGATATGAGGGGTGGGTGTATATGACTACATACAGATGCCGAGGGCCGCTGGGCTCTGGTACAAGGCAAGTTGGGAATGACCGTAGTTACGATTATTAACATGTACGGTCCAGTAGTGGACGACCCCACGCCCTTTCTCAATATGCTTGCTGTCTTACGTTCATGGCCAGACTCTGCTGTCATATGGGGAGGCGATTTGAATACCCACCTTAACCCCCAAGTAGATAAGTCCAATCCTTCTGGGGTACGCACAGTCAAAGTAGCCCAGTGCGTGCGTGATGCAATGGCGGAAGTTGGTCTCGTTGATGTTTGGCGGCTGCGTAATGTGGAGGTTCTCGGGGGCACACACATCACCCCAGCATTTAATAGTTGGTCAAGATTAGATTATTGGCTGTTGAGTGAGGAGGCTAATGGGTGGGTTACAGCAGTCCACACTCTCCCGCGCACATTATCAGATCATAATCCTGTTAGCTTAACTCTTAGCGTCCCCACAAATCCCCATCGCTCTTTCACCTGGCGCTTCCGGGCTGAAGCATTGCTCGATCCAACCTACAACGACGCCATCAGAACCGCTATTGTTCAATATTTTGAGATAAATGTGGGTTCGGTGGAGAGTCAGTCTTCACTCTGGGAAGCTTTTAAGGTGACAATCCGGGGAGTATACATAGGTACCACAGCGGGGATTCTCAGAGACATCAGGGGCCAGCTGTCCAAAGCCGAAAAGGCACTAGGCGAACTGAAAGAGCAATATCTTAGTACTCCGTCAACAGAAATGCTAGCACACATTCATGAGCTCTTGACAGAATATAATACTTTAGTTGATACAGAGGCAAAATACATTGCAAGGAGGCATAAGGCTCGTACTTTTGGTGAGTGTGGTTGACCGGGCAAGGCTCTGGCCTTTAAATTAAAGTTCCGTGCTGATCATCACCAGGTTGATCGCATAATTGACTCCCTTGGATCGGAATACTTTACTCCACATGATATAGTGGGTCAATTCTGTCAATTTTACTCAGACATGGTATAAAACCCGGGGTGGGATGGAAACTGAGGCGATGGACGACTACTTATCAGATGTAGCCTGCACCTGGCTCTCTGACACCCATAGAGAGTATCTTAGTCAACCCATAGACGAGACGGATGTGCGGGATGCTATTCTTTCTCTCCCAAATAATAAGGCCCCGGGGGCCTGATGGACTATCGGCAGAATTCTATAAGACATACACTGACATCCTTATACCCCACCTTTTGGAAATGTACGCAGAGGCTCATGACTCCGGGGTCCTCCCCCCCTCCCTCAGACAGGCCCTGATTGTTACTTGGCTTAAAGAAGATAAACCACCCACGTCCTGTGAATTGTATCGTCCCCTATCATTAATCAATCTAGATGCAAAAATCCTAGCTAAGATACTGTCTACGAAAATCCAACCGCTGATGCCTCTTCTGGTGCTCCCCGATCAATCCGGATTTATCCCTGAGCGTTCCACCTCCTATAATTTGCGGACTATCTTTTCTATGTTTTATGTCCTTAACCCGGAGCTGCCAGCAATGAATGCGTGGGTACGGTGCGTTTCACACGTACCCTTACGGCACCATTAGAACAGTGATACGGACCGTACACACGCAATGAATGCGTGGGTACGGTGCGTACCACACGTACCCCTACGGCACAGTAGAACTGTGATACGGACCGTACACACGCAATGAATGCGTGGGTACGGTGCGTGTCACACGTACCCCTACGGCACCATTAGAACAGTGATACGGACCGTACACATCCAATGAATGCGTGGGTACGGTGCGTACCACACGTACCCCTAGGGCACAGTAGAACTGTGCTACGGACCGTACACACGCAATGAATGCGTGGGTACGGTGCATTTCACATGTACCCCTACGGCACCATTAGAACAGTGATACGGACCGTACACACGCAATGAATGCATGGGTATGGTGCGTACCACACGTACCCCTATGGCACAGTAGAACTGTGATACGGACCGTACTCACGCAATGAATGCGTGGGTACGGTGCGTTTCACACATACCCCTACGGCACCATTAGAACAGTGATACGGACCGTACACATGCAATGAATGCGTGGGTATGGTGCGTACCACACGTACCCCTAGGGCACAGTAGAACTGTGATACGGACCGTACACATGCAATGAATGCATGGGTACGGTGCGTGTCACACGTACCCCATTACGGCACCAGTACATTTGGGATACGAGGCGTACACACGCCAGGAATGTGGGCTTAGAGGACTGGCCCAGCATGTTACTGTCAAATTGGTGTCTGTGTAGGTCCAGGCCAGCAGTGTACTGCTCCAAGGGGGTGTGTGGGTGGGTGCAGAGGACTCCCAGCAGTGAGCCTGCAATATGAAGGGTGGGTGAATATGACTCCTAGCAGTGGACAGAGATATGAGGGGTGGGTGCATATGACTCCCAGCAGTGGACAGAGATATGAGGGGTGGGTCCATATAACTACCAGCAGTGGCCTGCAATATGAGGGGTGGGTGCATATGGCTCCCAGCAGTGGTCTGCAATATGAGGGGTCGGTGCATATGACTCCTAGCAGTGTTCAGACATATGAGGGGTGGGTGCATATGACTCCTAGCAGTGGACAGAGATATGAGGGGTGGGTGCATATGACTCCTAGCAGTGGTCTGCAATATGAGGGGTGGGTGCATATGACTCCCCGCGGTTGCCTGCAATATGAGGGGTGGGTGCATATGACTCCTAGCAGTGGACAGAGATATGAGGGGTGGGTGCATATGACTCCCAGCAGTGTCCAGAACTCTGAGGGGTGGGTGCATATGACTACCAGCAGTGGCCTGCAATACGAGGGGTGGGTGCATATGACTCCTAGCAGTGTCCAGACCTATGAGGGGTGGGTGCATATGACTACCAGCAGTGTCCAGAAATATGATGGGTGGGTGCATATGACTCCTAGCAGTGTCCAGACATATGAGGGGTGGGTGCATATGACTCCTAGCAGTGGCCTGCAATATGAGGGGTGGGTGCATATGACTCCTAGCAGTGGCCTGCAATATGAGGGGTGGGTGCATATGACTCCTAGCAGTGGACAGAGATATGAGGGGTGGGTGCATATGACTACCAGCAGTGGCCTGCAATATGAGGGGTGGGTGCATATGACTCCCAGCAGTGGCCTCCAATATGAGGAATGGGTGCATATGACTCCTAGCAGTTTCCAGACATATGAGGGGTGGGTGCATATGACTCCTAGCAGTGGACAGAGATATGAGGGGTGGGTGCATATGACTCCCAGCAGTGGCCTGCAATATGAGGGGTGGGTGCATATGACTCCTAGCAGTGGAAAGAGATATGAGGGGTGGGTGCATATGACTCCTAGCAGTGGACAGAAATATGAGGGGTGGGTGCATATGACTCCCAGCAGTGCCCACACCTATGAGGGGTGGGTGCATATGACTACCAGCAGTGGCCTGCAATATGAGGGGTGGGTGCATATGACTCCTAGCAGTGTCCAGACATATGAGGGGTGGGTGCATATGACTACCAGCAGTGTCCAGAAATATGATGGGTGGGTGCATATGACTCCTAGCAGTGTCCAGACATATGAGGGGTGGGTGCATATGACTCCTAGCAGTGGCCTGCAATATGAGGGGTGGGTGCATATGACTCCTAGCAGTGGCCTGCAATATGAGGGGTGGGTGCATATGACTCCTAGCAGTGGACAGAGATATGAGGGGTGGGTGCATATGACTACCAGCAGTGGCCTGCAATATGAGGGGTGGGTGCATATGACTCCCAGCAGTGGCCTCCAATATGAGGAATGGGTGCATATGACTCCTAGCAGTTTCCAGACATATGAGGGGTGGGTGCATATGACTCCTAGCAGTGGACAGAGATATGAGGGGTGGGTGCATATGACTCCCAGCAGTGGCCTGCAATATGAGGGGTGGGTGCATATGACTCCTAGCAGTGGAAAGAGATATGAGGGGTGGGTGCATATGACTCCTAGCAGTGGACAGAAATATGAGGGGTGGGTGCATATGACTCCCAGCAGTGCCCACACCTATGAGGGGTGGGTGCATATGACTACCAGCAGTGGCCTGCAATATGAGGGGTGGGTGCATATGACTCCTAGCAGTGTCCAGACATATGAGGGGTGGGTGCATATGACTCCTAGCAGTGGCCTGCAATATGAGGGGTGGGTGCATATGACTCCTAGCAGTGGACAGAGATATGAGGGGTGGGTGCATATAACTCCTAGCAGTGGACAGAGATATGAGGGGTGGGTGCATATGACTCCCAGCAGTGGACAGAGATATGAGAGGTGGGTGCATATGACTACCAGCAGTGTCCAGAAATATGAGGGGTGGGTGCATATGACTCCTAGCAGTGGCCTGCAATATGAGGGATGGGTGCATATGACTCCCAGCAGTGGACAGAGATATGAGGGGTGGGTGTATATGACTACCAGCAGTGGCCTGCAATATGAGGGGTGGGTTCATATGACTCCCAAGCAGTGTCCAGAAATATGAGGGGTGGGTGCATATGACTACCAGCATTGGCCTGCAATATGATGGGTGGGTGCATATGACTCCCAGCAGTGGCCTGCAATATGAGGGGTGGGTGCATATAACTCCTAGCACAGGACAGAGATATGAGGGGTGGGTGCATATGACTACCAGCAGTGGACAGAGATGTGAGGGGTGGGTGCATATGACTCCCAGAAGTAGCCTCCAATATGAGGAATGGGTGCATATGACTCCTAGCAGTTTCCAGACATATGAGGGGTGGGTGCATATGACTCCTAGCAGTGGACAGAGATATGAGGGGTGGGTGCATATGACTCCCAGCAGTGGCCTGCAATATGAGGGGTGGGTGCATATGACTCCTAGCAGTGGAAAGAGATATGAGGGGTGGGTGCATATGACTCCTAGCAGTGGACAGAAATATGAGGGGTGGGTGCATATGACTCCCAGCAGTGCCCACACCTATGAGGGGTGGGTGCATATGACTACCAGCAGTGGCCTGCAATATGAGGGGTGGGTGCATATGACTACCAGCATTGGCCTGCAATATGAGGGGTGGGTGCATATGACTCCTAGCAGTGGCCTGCAATATGAGGGGTGGGTGCATATGACTCCTAGCAGTGGCCTGCAATATGAGGGGTGGGTGCATATGACTCCTAGCAGTGGACAGAGATATGAGGGGTGGGTGCATATAACTCCTAGCAGTGGACAGAGATATGAGGGGTGGTTGCATATGACTCCCAGCAGTGGACAGAGATATGAGAGGTGGGTGCATATGACTACCAGCAGTGTCCAGAAATATGAGGGGTGGGTGCATATGACTCCTAGCAGTGGCCTGCAATATGAGGGGTGGGTGCATATGACTCCTAGCAGTGGACAGAGATATGAGGGGTGGGTGCATATGACTCCCAGCAGTGGACAGAGATATGAGGGGTGGGTGTATATGACTACCAGCAGTGTCCAGAAATATGAGGGGTGGGTGCATATGACTACCAGCATTGGCCTGCAATATGAGGGGTGGGTGCATATGACTCCCAGCAGTGGCCTGCAATATGAGGGGTGAGTGCATATGACTCCTAGCAGTGGACAGAGATATGAGGGGTGGATGCATATGACTCCTAGCAGTGGACAGAGATATGAGGGGTGGGTGCATATGACTCCCAGCAGTGGACAGAGATATGAGGGGTGGGTGCATATGACTCCCAGCAGTGGCCTGCAATATGAGGGGTGGGTGCATATGACTCCAAGCAGTGGACAGAGATATGAGAGGTGGGTGCATATGACTCCTAGCAGTGGACAGAGATTTGAGGGGTGGGTGCATATGACTCCCAGCAGTGGACAGAGATATGAGGGGTGGGTGCATATGACTACCAGCAGTGGCCTGCAATATGAGGGGTGGGTGCATATGGCTCCCAGCAGTGGCCTGCAATATGAGGGGTGGTGCATATGACTCCTAGCAGTGTCCAGACATATGAGGGGTGGGTGCATATGACTTCTAGTAGTGGACAGAGATATGAGGGATGGGTGCATATGACTCCTAGCAGTGGCCTGCCATATGAGGGGTGGGTGCACATGACTCCCCGCAGTGGCCTGCAATATGAGGGCTGGGTGCATATGACTCCTAGCAGTGGACAGGGATATGAGGGGTGGGTGCATATGACTCACAGCAGTGTCCAGACCTATGAGGGTTGGGTGCATATGACTACCAGCAGTGGCCTGCAATATGAGAGGTGGGTGCATATGACTCCTAGCAGTGGACAGAGATATGAGGGGTGGGCGCATATGACTCCTAGCAGTGGACAGAGATATGAGGGGTGGGTGCATATGACTCCCAGCAGTGGACAGAGATATGAGGGGTGGGTGCATATGACTCCCAGCAGTGGCCTGCAATATGAGGGTTGGGTGCATATGACTCCTAGCAGTGTCCAGACATATGAGGGGTGGGTGCATATGACTCCTAGCAGTGGACAGAGATATGAGGGGTGGGTGCATATGACTCCCAGCAGTGGCCTGCAATATGAGGGGTGGGTGCATATGACTCCTAGCAGTGGACAGAGATATGAGAGGTGGGTGCATATGACTCCTAGCAGTGGACAGAGATATGAGGGGTGGGTGCATATGACTCAGAGCAGTGGACAGAGATATGAGGGGTGGGTGCATATGACTACCAGCAGTGGCCTGCAATATGAGGGGTGGGTGCATATGGCTCCCAGCAGTGGCCTGCAATATGAGGGGTGGGGGCATATGACTCCTAGCAGTGTCCAGACATATGAGGGGTGGGTGCATATGACTCCTAGTAGTGGACAGAGATATGAGGGGTGGTTGCATATGACTCCTAGCAGTGGCCTGCAATATGAGGGGTGGGTGCATATGACTCCCCGCAGTGGCCTGCAATATGAGGGCTGGGTGCATATGAATCCTAGCAGTGGACAGGGATATGAGGGGTGGGTGCATATGACTCCCAGCAGTGTCCAGACCTTTGAGGGGTGGGTGCATATGACTACCAGCAGTGGCCTGCAATATTAGGGGTGGGTGCATATTACTCCTAGCAGTGTCCAGACCTATGAGGGGTGGGTGCATATGACTACCAGCATTGTCCAGAGATATGATGGGTGGGTGCATATGACTCCTAGCAGTGTCCAGACATATGAGGGGTGGGTGCATATGACTCCTAGCAGTGGCCTGCAATATGAGGGGTGGGTGCATATGACTCCTAGCAGTGGACAGAGATATGAGCGGTGGGTGCATATGACTCCTAGCAGTGGACAGAGATATGAGGGGTGGGTGCATATGACTCCCCGCAGTGGACAGAGATATGAGGGGTGGGTGCATCTGACTACTAGCAGTGGCCTGCAATATGAGGGGTGGGTGCATATGGCTCCCAGCAGTGGCCTGCAATATGAGGGGTGGTGCATATGACTCCTAGCTGTGTCCAGACATATGAGGGGTGGGTGCATATGACTCCTAGTAGTGGACAGAGATATGAGGGGTGGGTGCATATGACTCCTAGCAGTGGCCTGCCATATGAGGGGTGGGTGCACATGACTCCCCGCAGTGGCCTGCAATATGAGGGCTGGGTGCATATGACTCCTAGCAGTGGACAGGGATATGAGGGGTGGGTGCATATGACTCCCAGCAGTGTCCAGACCTATGAGGGTTGGGTGCATATGACTACCAGCAGTGGCCTGCAATATTAGGGGTGGGTGCATAGGACTCCTAGCAGTGTCCAGACCTATGAGGTGTGGGTGCATATGACTACCAGCAGTGTCCAGAAATATGATGGGTGGGTGCATATGACTCCTAGCAGTGTCCAGACATATGAGGGGTGGGTGCATATGACTCCTAGCAGTGGCCTGCAATATGAGGGGTGGGTGCATATGACTCCTAGCAGTGGCCTGCAATATGAGGGATGGGTGCATATGACTCCTAGCAGTGGACAGAGAAATGAGGGGTGGGTGCATATGACTACCAGCAGTGGCCTGCAATATGAGGGGTGGGTGCATATGACTCCCAGCAGTGTCCAGAAATATGAGGGGTGGGTGCATATGACTACCAGCATTGGCCTGCAATATGAGGGGTGGGTGCATATGACTCCCAGCAGTGGCCTGCAATATGAGAGGTGGGTGCATGTGACTCCTAGCAGTGGACAGAGATATGAGGGGTGGGCGCATATGACTCCTAGCAGTGGACAGAGATATGAGGGGTGGGTGCATATGACTCCCAGCAGTGGACATAGATATGAGGGGTGGGTGCATATGACTCCCAGCAGTGGCCTGCAATATGAGGGTTGGGTGCATATGACTCCTAGCAGTGTCCAGACATATGAGGGGTGGGTGCATATGACTCCTAGCAGTGGACAGAGATATGAGGGGTGGGTGCATATGACTCCCAGGAGTGGCCTGCAATATGAGGGGTGGGTGCATATGACTCCTAGCAGTGGACAGAGATATGAGAGGTGGGTGCATATGACTCCTAGCATTGGACAGAGATATGAGGGGTGGGTGCATATGACTCACAGCAGTGGACAGAGATATGAGGGGTGGGTGCATATGACTACCAGCAGTGGCCTGCAATATGAGGGGTGGGTGCATATGGCTCCCAGCAGTGGCCTGCAATATGAGGGGTGGGGGCATATGACTCCTAGCAGTGTCCAGACATATGAGGGGTGGGTGCATATGACTCCTAGTAGTGGACAGAGATATGAGGGGTGGTTGCATATGACTCCTAGCAGTGGCCTGCAATATGAGGGGTGGGTGCATATGACTCCCCGCAGTGGCCTGCAATATGAGGGCTGGGTGCATATGAATCCTAGCAGTGGACAGGGATATGAGGGGTGGGTGCATATGACTCCCAGCAGTGTCCAGACCTTTGAGGGGTGGGTGCATATGACTACCAGCAGTGGCCTGCAATATTAGGGGTGGGTGCATATTACTCCTAGCAGTGTCCAGACCTATGAGGGGTGGGTGCATATGACTACCAGCAGTGTACAGAGATATGATGGGTGGGTGCATATGACTCCTAGCAGTGTCCAGACATATGAGGGGTGGGTGCATATGACTCCTAGCAGTGGCCTGCAATATGAGGGGTGGGTGCATATGACTCCTAGCAGTGGACAGAGATATGAGGGGTGGGTGCATATGACTCCCAGCAGTGGCCTGCAATATGAGGGGTGGGTGCATATGACTCCTAGCAGTGGACAGAGATATGAGGGGTGGGTGCATATGACTCCTAGTAGTGGACAGAGATATGAGGGGTGGGTGCATATGACTCCCAGCAGTGTCCAGACCTAAGAGGGGTGGGTGCATATGACTCCCAGCAGTGGCCTGCAATATGAGGGGTGGGTGT
This sequence comes from Triturus cristatus, assembly GCF_964204655.1. Lineage (NCBI taxonomy): Eukaryota > Metazoa > Chordata > Amphibia > Caudata > Salamandridae > Triturus > Triturus cristatus. The sequence goes on from NC_140593.1 coordinate 566,908,223, forward strand.
ATATGACCCCTAGCAGTGTCCAGACATATGAGGGGTGGGTGCATATGACTCCTAGCCGTGGCCTGCAATATGAGGGGTGGGTGCATATGACTCCTAGCAGTGGACAGAGATATGAGGGGTGGGTACATATGACTCCTAGCAGTGGACAGAGATATGAGGGGTGGGTGCATATGACTCCCAGCAGTGGACAGAGATATGAGGGGTGGGTGCATATGACTACCAGCAGTGTCCAGAAATATGAGGGGTGGGTGCATATGACTCCTAGCAGTGGCCTGCAATATGAGGGGTGGGTGCATATGACTCCTAGCAGTGGCCTGCAATATGAGGGGTGGGTGCATATGACTCCTAGCAGTGGCCTGCAATATGAGGGGTGGGTGCATATGACTCCTAGCAGTGGACAGAGATATGAGGGGTGGGTGCATATGACTCCTAGTAGTGGACAGAGATATGAGGGGTGGGTGCATATGACTCCCAGCAGTGTCCAGACCTAAGAGGGGTGGGTGCATATGACTCCCAGCAGTGGCCTGCAATATGAGGTGTGGGTGTATATGACTCCTAGCAGTGTCCAGACATATGAGGGGTGGGTGCATATGACTCCTAGCCGTGGCCTGCAATATGAGGGGTGGGTGCATATGACTCCTAGCAGTGGACAGATATATGAGGGGTGGGTACATATGACTCCTAGCAGTGGACAGAGATATGAGGGGTGGGTGCATATGACTCCCAGCAGTGGACAGAGATATGAGCGGTGGGTGCATATGACTACCAGCAGTGGCCTGCAATATGAGGGGTGGGTGCATAGGACTCCCAGCAGTGGCCTGCAATATGAGGGGTGGGTGCATATGACTCCTAGCAGTGTCCAGACATATGAGGGGTGGGTGCATATGACTCCTAGCAGTGGACAGAGATATGAGGGGTGGGTGCATATGACTCCCAGCAGTGGCCTGCAATATGAGGGGTGGGTGCATATGACTCCTAGCAGTGGACAGAGATATGAGGGGTGGGTGCATATGACTCCTAGTAGTGGACAGAGATATGAGGGGTGGGTGCATATGACTCCCAGCAGTGTCCAGACCTAAGAGGGGTGGGTGCATATGACTCCCAGCAGTGGCCTGCAATATGAGGGGTGGGTGTATATGACCCCTAGCAGTGTCCAGACATATGAGGGGTGGGTGCATATGACTCCTAGCCGTGGCCTGCAATATGAGGGGTGGGTGCATATGACTCCTAGCAGTGGACAGAGATATGAGGGGTGGGTACATATGACTCCTAGCAGTGGACAGAGATATGAGGGGTGGGTGCATATGACTCCCAGCAGTGGACAGAGATATGAGGGGTGGGTGCATATCACTACCAGCAGTGTCCAGAAATATGAGGGGTGGGTGCATATGACTCCTAGCAGTGGCCTGCAATATGAGGGGTGGGTGCATATGACTCCTAGCAGTGGCCTGCAATATGAGGGGTGGGTGCATATGACTCCTAGCAGTGGACAGAGATATGAGGGGTGGGTGCATATGACTACCAGCAGTGGCCTGAAATATGAGGGGTGGGTGCATAGGACTCCCAGCAGTGGCCTGCAATATGAGGGGTGGGTGCATATGACTCCTAGCAGTGTCCAGACATATGAGGGGTGGGTGCATATGACTCCTAGCAGTGGACAGAGATATGAGGGGTGGGTGCATATGACTCCCAGCAGTGGCCTGCAATATGAGGGGTGGGTGCATATGACTCCTAGCAGTGGACAGAGATATGAGGGGTGGGTGCATATGACTCCTAGTAGTGGACAGAGATATGAGGGGTGGGTGCATATGACTCCCAGCAGTGTCCAGACCTAAGAGGGGTGGGTGCATATGACTCCCAGCAGTGGCCTGCAATATGCGGTGTGGGTGTATATGACTCCTAGCAGTGTCCAGACATATGAGGGGTGGGTGCATATGACTCCTAGCCGTGGCCTGCAATATGAGGGGTGGGTGCATATGACTCCTAGCAGTGGACAGAGATATGAGGGGTGGGTACATATGACTCCTAGCAGTGGACAGAGATATGAGGGGTGGGTGCATATGACTCCCAGCAGTGGCCTGCAATATGAGGGGTGGGTGCATATGACTCCTAGCAGTGGACAGAGATATGAGGGGTGGGTGCATATGACTCCTAGTAGTGGACAGAGATATGAGGGGTGGGTGCATATGACTCCCAGCAGTGTCCAGACCTAAGAGGGGTGGGTGCATATGACTCCCAGCAGTGGCCTGCAATATGAGGGGTGGGTGTATATGACCCCTAGCAGTGTCCAGACATATGAGGGGTGGGTGCATATGACTCCTAGCCGTGGCCTGCAATATGAGGGGTGGGTGCATATGACTCCTAGCAGTGGACAGAGATATGAGGGGTGGGTACATATGACTCCTAGCAGTGGACAGAGATATGAGCGGTGGGTGCATATGACTCCCAGCAGTGGACAGAGATATGAGGGGTGGGTGCATATGACTACCAGCAGTGTCCAGAAATATGAGGGGTGGGTGCATATGACTCCTAGCAGTGGCCTGCAATATGAGGGGTGGGTGCATATGACTCCTAGCAGTGGCCTGCAATATGAGGGGTGGGTGCATATGACTCCTAGCAGTGGCCTGCAATATGAGGGGTGGGTGCATATGACTCCTAGCAGTGGACAGAGATATGAGGGGTGGGTGCATATGACTCCTAGTAGTGGACAGAGATATGAGGGGTGGGTGCATATGACTCCCAGCAGTGTCCAGACCTAAGAGGGGTGGGTGCATATGACTCCCAGCAGTGGCCTGCAATATGAGGTGTGGGTGTATATGACTCCTAGCAGTGTCCAGACATATGAGGGGTGGGTGCATATGACTCCTAGCCGTGGCCTGCAATATGAGGGGTGGGTGCATATGACTCCTAGCAGTGGACAGAGATATGAGGGGTGGGTACATATGACTCTGTTAGAAAAGGTAGACGGACCGGGAGGGCCGGCCGGGGTCAGGGGGAGAGGTCTCCGGGGAGAGCCGTCTCCAGCGATCGTACAGACAAGTAACTTCCCCCCCCCACAGACAGATATCACACACGGATAAGGTTCAGTGTTCTTTATAGGTACTTAGTTATGATACGGTAGAATGGTACAAGGAGGTCTGGACGCAGGGGTCCCCTCGATTAGAGTCTCGTAAGGTAGGGAAGGGGGTAGCGGGTCAGTCTATTTACCAATCAGGTAGTTCGGATGAGATGATGATGAGCTCACAATCCTCGAGCTTGGTGGTTAGGTGGTACGGTCCGCGGCAGCGCCAGCAGGTCCCGGTAAGGATGGTCGATACAACGGGCCGCGGCAGCGCCAGCAGGTCCCCGGAAGATGTACGGTCCGCGGCAGCGCCAGCAGGTCCCGGTGAGGATGGTCGTTACAACGGGCCGCGGCAGCGCCAGCAGGTCCCAGGAAGATGACGGTCCGCGGCAGCGCCAGCAGGTCCCGGTGAGGATGGTCGTTACAACGGGCCGCGGCGGCGCCAGCAGGTCCCAGGAAGAAGAAGGTTGCAGAAGGCCGCGGCAGCGCCAGCAGGCAGGACGATGGTTCACAAGAGCGGGCTACGGCAGCGCCAGTAGACCGTCAGGGTTGAGTTCACTCGGTGTCTCTCGACTCCAGGATACAACTGCCTTCCTGCTCCGGAGCTGCCTCAGTTATAGGGCTGGTGCCCTTTGATGTCCGGACCCTCGCACTTGGAGGTCGGAGGGTCCGGGATGAAGGTGTCCAGACACCCAGCAGGGGGTGGAGCCAGCGCCTGGGGGAGCTGGAGGCGATCGGCACCTGGCGGGGGAAGAGCTCTTGACACTTCGTTCTCCCATTGACCTGCCAAGTGGTCCGCTCACCTCCTGGGTGGATGGTGGTGCCGGGATGTCGGGGCCGGCCAGGCCCGGGGTTAGGGTCGAGGTGAGGCCACGCGGCCGCGTGGTGCAGGGCCCAAGATGGCGGCTTGACCCGGCCGGGGAAGCCGGTGGGGCTGGACCCCGTGATGAGTAGGGGTCCGAGGGCAGAGGGTCCGTCGGGAGACGGAGTACAGGGGCTTGTCACGGGGGTATGCCTGGTGGGCCGGAGCTCGGGCCCTGTCGTGCGGGGAGGGAGCAAGCCCTCTGTGTGGCCTGTCCAACATGCGTCCCCCCCAGCTGAAGGCGGGGAGAGTCACCCATCTCCTTGGGGACTCTCTTCGTCGAGGCGGAAAAAGCGGGACAGGCCATCCGCGTTGGCGTGGTCTTGGCCTGGCCGGTGCTCCACAGTGAAGTCCATTCCCTGCAGGGAAATGGACCAGCGCAAGAGTTTTGGGTTCTCCCCCCGCATCTGCATCAGCCATTGCAGGGGTCGATGGTCGGTTTGTACCCGGAAGTGGGTACCGAAGAGATAGGGTCGGAGCTTTTTGAGGGCCCACACCACTGCAAATGCCTCCCTCTCGATGGTGCTCCAACGCTGTTCTCGGGCCAGGAGACGTCGACTGATGAAGGCCACCGGCTGGTCATGACCTTCGGGGTTCAGCTGAGAGAGGACGGCCCCGATGCCGTGGTCGGAGGCGTCGGTCTGCACCACAAATTCCCGACTGTAATCGGGGGCCTGGAGCACCGGGGCGGTGCACAGGGCGGCCTTCAGCTCCTCGAAGGCCGCTTGACAATCAGGAGTCCAGTGGACCCGCTTCGGTTGATTCTTGGATGTGAGTCCCGTGAGGGGCCCCACGATGCTGCCGTACTCCTTCACGAACCGCCGGTAGTAGCCGGTGAGCCCCAAGAAGGCTCGGACCTCGGTCTGGGTGACGGGGGGCTGCCAGGACTGGATGGCAGCAATCTTAAGTTGTAGTGGGGCCACCAGCCCGCTTCCCACTTGGTGCCCAAGGTAGGTCACAGACCCTTGGCCAATTTGGCACTTGCCGGCCTTAATGGTGAGGCCGGCCCGCTGGAGGGCTTGGAGGACCTCTTGGAGGTGACGGAGGTGGTCGGACCAGTGGCGGCTGTATACAGCGATATCGTCCAGGTAGGCAGCGCTGAATTCTTCGAGCCCTGCCAAGACCTGGTTCACAAGGCGTTGGAATGTGGCGGGGGCATTCTTCATGCCAAAGGGCATGACCTTAAATTGATAGTGGCCATCGGGGGTGGAGAAGGCTGACCGTTCCTGAGCCCTGGGTGTGAGGCCGATCTGCCAATAGCCCGCCGTTAGGTCGAAGATACTAAGGTAGCGGGCGGCCCCCAGCCGGTCGATCAGCTCGTCTGCTCGGGGGATGGGATGAGCGTCGGTCCGGGTGACAGCGTTCAAGCCCCGGTAGTCGACGCAGAATCTCAGTTCAGGGGCGGTGCCGGGGGCAGCGGCCTTGGGAACTAATACAACCGGACTGGCCCAGGGACTGTCCGAGGGCTCGATGACCCCGATCGTGAGCATCTTGGCCACTTCCTCCTGTATGCAGGCCCGTACCCGATCTGGTACGCGGTAGGCCCGGTGCCGGACAGGGGGACTGTCCCCGGTGTCTACGTCGTGCAAACACCAAGGGGTGACCCCGGGGGTGAGGGAGAACAGGGCAGCGAACTGCAGCAGGAGGTCCCGGCAGTCCTGGCGTTGCTCCGAAGTGAGGGCGTCAGAGAGCCGGACCCCATCCACGGAGCCGTCCTTCTCCTGAGTCTTTAAGAGATCCGGGAGGGGCTCGGAGTCTTCTTCTGTACCACTGTCTGTCGCCATCAGGAGGCTTAGTTCGGAGCGCACAAAGTGTGGTTTGAGCCGGTTGGTGTGGAGGACCCGCAGGGGGTTCCGGGTGGACCCCATGTCGATGAGGTAAGTGACGGGGCTTTTACGCTCGACCACTTTGAAGGGCCCCGTCCACTTGTCTTGCAGGGCACATGGTTCGGTGGGGGACATCACCCATACTTGCTGCCCAGGCTCGAATTCAACGGAGGAGGCATTGTGATCATACCACCTCTTCATGTCCTCCTGACTGGCCTCGAGGTTCGCCTTGGCCAGCTCCCTGAAGCGCCGGGTCTGGTTTCGTAGGGCCAGGATGTATTTGAAGACGTCGGGAGGGGTCGTTAAGGGGGCCATCTCCCAACCTTCCTTGACTAGGCTGAGGGGCCCTCGCACAGGGTGCCCGTACAAGAGTTCGAAAGGGCTAAAGCCGAGGGACTTCTGGGGGACTTCTCGGTAGGCGAAGAGGAGGCACGGGAGCAGCACGTCCCACTGGCGACGGAGAGGCTCTTCCAATCCCCCAATCATCCCCTTGAGAGTGCGGTTAAAACGCTCCACTAGTCCGTTCCCTTGGGGGTGATAGGGGGTCGTGAATCTGTAGGTGACCCCGCATTGTTGCCAGAGGGACTTCATGTATTTAGATATGAAATTCGTACCTCGGTCGCTGACGACTTCTCGGGGGAAGCCTACCCTGGAGAAGATCCCCATCAGGGCCCGGCCAACCACCGGAGCTGTCACTGTCCGTAGGGGCACCGCCTCGGGGTAGCGGGTGGCATGGTCCACGAGTACCAAGATGAACCTGTGTCCTTGTGCCGTGCGGGGGTCCAGAGGCCCCACAATGTCTATCCCCACCCTCTCGAACGGGGTGGTGACCACAGGGAAGGGTTGCAGAGGGGCCTTCAGCTTCCGACCACTCTTCCCGCTGGCTTGGCACGTGGGGCAAGATCGGCAGTGGTTCAGGACGTCATTCCTCATTTTTGGCCAGAAAAAGTGGGTCACCAGGCGACTGTATGTTTTGTCTTGGCCCAGGTGTCCAGCCAGGGGGACATCGTGGGCCAGGTTGAGCAGAAAGTCTCGGAAGCGGAGCGGTACCACCAGAACTCGACCGGCCCCCAGCTCGGCGATTCTTTGCTCGCTGTAGAGCAGGTCGTTGTCCCAGTAGACCCAGTGGGTTCCGGTGGTGTCCCCTGCGTTTTGGGTATCGGCTTGTTGGCGGAGTCCCTCGAGGGAGGGACAGGTCTTTTGTTCCTGGCGGAACTGTTCTTGGGTGGGCCCCCCCTCTTGACGCCACTGAGCCAGATCCGGAAGGTCCTGGTGTTGGGCGTCTGCTTCGATAGTCGGGTCCGGGAGGTCGGACTCGCCGTTGTCCTCGACGGGGGCAACCGGGGGCGGAGGTGCTGGCCATTCGGTTTCTTCTGATCGGGGGGTGGCACGGGCGGCCATGGATCGGGTGGTTATGCAGGCCCAGTCCGGGAGGCCCAGCATCCCCAGGTGCTCTCTTTTCTCGACGGTGGCCCACGGGGAACTCTCGAGGTCATTCCCCAGGAGGCAGTCCACGGGGGCATCGTCCCGGACCGTCACTTTCAGTAGGCCGGAGACCCCTCCCCATTCAAACGGGACGCAGGCCATCTTACACATACTCTCAGAGTTATCTGCCGAGCGGACGGGGCAGATAATGTTCGGCAGGATCTGCTCGGGCTTCACCAGATGACAGCGGACGGCCGTCACGCTGGCGCCGGTGTCTCGCAAGGCCTCGGCTCTCTGTCCATTAATGGTCACCCACTGACCGTATTTTCTGCTGTTGGCGGGTAGGGGAGCCCGCGGAACCAGGTCTCTTCCCCCTAGGCATGCCAGGACCATGGCGGCCGGTTCCCACCCTTGCTGGGCCGGCTCGTACTCTTCGGGTCCCTCCGATGATTGCTCTTCCCCTAGGGCAACGGCCGCTACCTGGCGGGGCTTGGGTGTTTGATTTAGCGGGCAGTTCGGGTCATTGGCGTAGTGGCCTAGTCGCTGGCACCGGTGGCACGTGACGTTGGCTCGGTACCCAGGCCGCAACGGGGGGTTGCCCCGGCCGGCCGGAGGCGGGGTGCTGGCCACGGGTGTTGCTGGTAAGGCGTCTCTCCCTCGCCCCTGGCCCCCTCCTCCTCCCCGAGGACGGTGCTGGCCTTGGTTGCCTCTGTTCTGGTCGTGGGGCCCTCTCCGGCCCACTCGGGTGCTTTCCCACCGGTCAGCTTCGGCGGCGAGCTGCCGGGGGTCGGTCAGCTTACTGTCGAGTAGGTGCTGCCTGAGCTCGACGAAACAGTTGTTTGACAGGTGCTCCCATACCATAAGGTTGAAGAGTTGTTCGTAAGTGGTGACCTGACTTCCCTTGATCCAACCTTCGAATGCCCGGCTGAAATAGTTCACGTATTCTACCCAAGTTGTACCTGGGATCCTGGTGCAATCTCTGAACCTCTGGCGGTACATCTCGGGCGTGAGGCCGTAGCGGGTGAGGAGGGCAGCCTTCATGTGGTCGTAGGACGACATTTGGTGATCGGGGAGCTGCAGCAGGGCATCGCGACCCTCGTTGATAAATCTCCCCCAAAGTCCGGCTCCCCAATCACTCCGGTCGATCCGGTGGGAGGTCATTGCGATCTCATAGGCTTTAAACCACTGTTGTATGTCGTCTTCTCGGACATATTCGCGGACAACATCCTTGGGGATGTGAACTTTTTTCTCACTTGGCCCCGGGGTGTGTGGTCGCTCAGGCACCCCCAGTTCCTTATTCTGTTTGCGCAGTTCTATTTCCGCTAGCCGGCGCTCGTGCTCGAGCGTTATTTTTTTCTCTTCCAGCTCTCTCTGTCTCTGCTTTTCTTCTCGTTCCTCTCGAAGCCGCATATGCTCGAGGTTGAGTTTCTGTTCAGCTAACTTGAGTTCCCCATCCATCTTGAGTCGTGCCATCTCCAACTCGTGTAATCTGACTCTGTCTCTTTCTCGAATCTCCTCTTGCGGGAGGCCCGTTCCCCGCTCCTCGGGAGCCGTGGCGTTCCCCTCTGGTGTGATGCTGGTTTGGTCTGGTGTGACGCTGCTTTGGTCGGCGGGTCCTGTGACCCCCGTTTCTGTCCATGACTCCAGAGCGCGCTTTAGATCATCCTTTGTACTCAGGCCGGTGGTAGCAATGCCAAGTTCTATGCAAAATTGTCTCAGTTCGCGGTGGTTGTATTCTTCTAATTTTTCCATTTGGAATTTCTCGGTGGAGCTGCTATCTTTGGTCGACATCGTGCTTATGTCGTGGGGTGAGCTACTTTCTGTACGATTACGCGTTGATTCGGATCGCGCCGCTGGCCACCAATGTTAGAAAAGGTAGACGGACCGGGAGGGCCGGCCGGGGTCAGGGGGAGAGGTCTCCGGGGAGAGCCGTCTCCAGCGATCGTACAGACAAGTAACTTCCCCCCCCCACAGACAGATATCACACACGGATAAGGTTCAGTGTTCTTTATAGGTACTTAGTTATGATACGGTAGAATGGTACAAGGAGGTCTGGACGCAGGGGTCCCCTCGATTAGAGTCTCGTAAGGTAGGGAAGGGGGTAGCGGGTCAGTCTATTTACCAATCAGGTAGTTCGGATGAGATGATGATGAGCTCACAATCCTCGAGCTTGGTGGTTAGGTGGTACGGTCCGCGGCAGCGCCAGCAGGTCCCGGTAAGGATGGTCGATACAACGGGCCGCGGCAGCGCCAGCAGGTCCCCGGAAGATGTACGGTCCGCGGCAGCGCCAGCAGGTCCCGGTGAGGATGGTCGTTACAACGGGCCGCGGCAGCGTCAGCAGGTCCCAGGAAGATGACGGTCCGCGGCAGCGCCAGCAGGTCCCGGTGAGGATGGTCGTTACAACGGGCCGCGGCGGCGCCAGCAGGTCCCAGGAAGAAGAAGGTTGCAGAAGGCCGCGGCAGCGCCAGCAGGCAGGACGATGGTTCACAAGAGCGGGCTACGGCAGCGCCAGTAGACCGTCAGGGTTGAGTTCACTCGGTGTCTCTCGACTCCAGGATACAACTGCCTTCCTGCTCCGGAGCTGCCTCAGTTATAGGGCTGGTGCCCTTTGATGTCCGGACCCTCGCACTTGGAGGTCGGAGGGTCCGGGATGAAGGTGTCCAGACACCCAGCAGGGGGTGGAGCCAGCGCCTGGGGGAGCTGGAGGCGATCGGCACCTGGCGGGGGAAGAGCTCTTGACACTTCGTTCTCCCATTGACCTGCCAAGTGGTCCGCTCACCTCCTGGGTGGATGGTGGTGCCGGGATGTCGGGGCCGGCCAGGCCCGGGGTTAGGGTCGAGGTGAGGCCACGCGGCCGCGTGGTGCAGGGCCCAAGATGGCGGCTTGACCCGGCCGGGGAAGCCGGTGGGGCTGGACCCCGTGATGAGTAGGGGTCCGAGGGCAGAGGGTCCGTCGGGAGACGGAGTACAGGGGCTTGTCACGGGGGTATGCCTGGTGGGCCGGAGCTCGGGCCCTGTCGTGCGGGGAGGGAGCAAGCCCTCTGTGTGGCCTGTCCAACAGACTCCTAGCAGTGGACAGAGATATGAGGGGTGGGTGCATATGACTCCCAGCAGTGGACAGAGATATGAGCGGTGGGTGCATATGACTACCAGCAGTGGCCTGCAATATGAGGGGTGGGTGCATAGGACTCCCAGCAGTGGCCTGCAATATGAGGGGTGGGTGCATATGACTCCTAGCAGTGTCCAGACATATGAGGGGTGGGTGCATATGACTCCTAGCAGTGGACAGAGATATGAGGGGTGGGTGCATATGACTCCCAGCAGTGGCCTGCAATATGAGGGGTGGGTGCATATGACTCCTAGCAGTGGACAGAGATATGAGGGGTGGGTGCATATGACTCCTAGTAGTGGACAGAGATATGAGGGGTGGGTGCATATGACTCCCAGCAGTGTCCAGACCTAAGAGGGGTGGGTGCATATGACTCCCAGCAGTGGCCTGCAATATGAGGGGTGGGTGTATATGACCCCTAGCAGTGTCCAGACATATGAGGGGTGGGTGCATATGACTCCTAGCCGTGGCCTGCAATATGAGGGGTGGGTGCATATGACTCCTAGCAGTGGACAGAGATATGAGGGGTGGGTACATATGACTCCTAGCAGTGGACAGAGATATGAGGGGTGGGTGCATATGACTCCCAGCAGTGGACAGAGATATGAGGGGTGGGTGCATATGACTACCAGCAGTGTCCAGAAATATGAGGGGTGGGTGCATATGACTCCTAGCAGTGGCCTGCAATATGAGGGGTGGGTGCATATGACTCCTAGCAGTGGCCTGCAATATGAGGGGTGGGTGCATATGACTCCTAGCAGTGGACAGAGATATGAGGGGTGGGTGCATATGACTACCAGCAGTGGCCTGCAATATGAGGGGTGGGTGCATAGGACTCCCAGCAGTGGCCTGCAATATGAGGGGTGGGTGCATATGACTCCTAGCAGTGTCCAGACATATGAGGGGTGGGTGCATATGACTCCTAGCAGTGGACAGAGATATGAGGGGTGGGTGCATATGACTCCCAGCAGTGGCCTGCAATATGAGGGGTGGGTGCATATGACTCCTAGCAGTGGACAGAGATATGAGGGGTGGGTGCATATGACTCCTAGTAGTGGACAGAGATATGAGGGGTGGGTGCATATGACTCCCAGCAGTGTCCAGACCTAAGAGGGGGGGGGGGTGCATATGACTCCCAGCAGTGGCCTGCAATATGAGGTGTGGGTGTATATGACTCCTAGCAGTGTCCAGACATATGAGGGGTGGGTGCATATGACTCCTAGCCGTGGCCTGCAATATGAGGGGTGGGTGCATATGACTCCTAGCAGTGGACAGAGATATGAGGGGTGGGTACATATGACTCCTAGCAGTGGACAGAGATATGAGGGGTGGGTGCATATGACTCCCAGCAGTGGACAGAGATATGAGGGGTGGGTGCATATGACTACCAGCAGTGTCCAGAAATATGAGGGGTGGGTGCATATGACTCCTAGCAGTGGCCTGCAATATGAGGGGTGGGTGCATATGACTCCTAGCAGTGGACAGAGATATGAGGGGTGGGTGCCTATGACTCCCAGCAGTGGACAGAGATATGAGGGGTGGGTGTATATGACTACCAGCAGTGTCCAGAAATATGAGGGGTGGGTGCATATGACTACCAGCATTCGCCTGCAATATGAGGGGTGGGTGCATATGACTCCCAGCAGTGGCCTGCAATATGAGGGGTGGGTGCATATGACTCCTAGCAGTGGACAGAGATATGAGGGGTGGGTGCATATGACTCCTAGCAGTGGACAGAGATATGAGGGGTGGGTGCGTATGACTCCCAGCAGTGGATAGAGATATGAGGGGTGGGTGCATATGACTCCTAGCAGTGGACAGAGATATGAGGGGTGGGTGCCTATGACTCCCAGCAGTGGACAGAGATATGAGGGGTGGGTGTATATGACTACCAGCAGTGTCCAGAAATATGAGGGGTGGATGCATATGACTACCAGCATTTGCCTGCAATATGAGGGGTGGGTGCATATGACTCCCAGCAGTGGCCTGCAATATGAGGGGTGGATGCATATGACTCCTAGCAGTGTCCAGACATATGAGTGGTGGGTGCATATGACTCCTAGCAGTGGACAGAGATATGAGGGGTGGGTGCATATGACTCCCAGCAGTGGCCTGCAATATGAGGAGTGGGTGCATATGACTCCTAGCAGTGGACAGAGATATGAGAGGTGGGTGCATATGACTCCTAGCAGTGGACAGAGATATGAGGGGTGGGTGCATATGACTCCCAGCAGGGTCCAGACCTATGAGGGGTGGGTGCAGAGGACTCCCAGCAGTGGACAGAGATATGGGGGGGTGTACATCATCATCTGATGACCACACCTACATGGTGGTATGGACACATCCCTAACTTTGGACTATGATTTTAGTGCTATTACAACACATCACTGACAGCAGGGTCCCACTCCCAGGACGATGGCTGTCTGTCACACACTGCATGACACACCACATGTGGGTGTGAGGACATATAACACATGCATACCCACCCATGGCGGATGCTGCACAATACACACCCTGATTTCATGTCAACAGACTGTATTGTCATGTAACTGCATACAAAATTAAGATAGCCAAAGTGAACACACACTGTCACGCACATCCCAGAAGTGTTAGGAATGTACAGGTGCTGGTCCAGCCACCAAGATGTTGTCTCTCCTGGAAGGAATAAGGTTCAATTTCACCAGATACAATGCCCACAATTGTGAGTCAGGTGCCCAAATACCCTGCATAACAAGTACCATTTGTGTGGTAGGCCGTGATTACACACATGCATAGTGCTGAAAAGGGGCAATTTGTCCCTGAAGGCATTCCTACATACCCAAAACACAAGTACAGTGACTAGCAAGGATGGGACAGACGATTCAGCAGGAGACATCGGTGAGCAGGCATGGCCATTGTTGAAGGGATCTGTCACCAACAAAGGAAATGTGGACACAGGTCAGCAGAACAATTGTGAAACTGTTTGCAGGGAAGATGTCAGGTGCCACAGAGAAAGGACACTCCTTGGGACAATGTCTCCAAACTAAATGAACACACACTACCAATGATTCTTTGCAGAGACATTGTGATGGCACACAGATACCATGGCCCACCTCATGACCATCATACAAAAACATTTCTCTGAACCCTAACACATTACCAGAACACCAACTCCCGGAGCCTCATCACCAACATCAAGTACCTGAAATGCAATAGTGTTGAAAGTAAAAGAAAAGGCTTTATTCAGCACCAACAATAAATAAATTTAAATGATACTATGTACAAAGGCCAATGGCCAGTCCATTTCTCAAGTCCAAGGGTGGATGTAGGGGACCGCGTCCACCCCTACCTTGCCTGCACTAAGGAACCTAAAGGTTCTTCGACCGGGGGGGGGGTGTTAGAAAAGGTAGACGGACCGGGAGGGCCGGCCGGGGTCAGGGGGAGAGGTCTCCGGGGAGAGCCGTCTCCAGCGATCGTACAGACAAGTAACTTCCCCCCCACAGACAGATATCACACACGGATAAGGTTCAGTGTTCTTTATAGGTACTTAGTTATGATACGGTAGAATGGTACAAGGAGGTCTGGACGCAGGGGTCCCCTCGATTAGAGTCTCGTAAGGTAGGGAAGGGGGTAGCGGGTCAGTCTATTTACCAATCAGGTAGTTCGGATGAGATGATGATGAGCTCACAATCCTCGAGCTTGGTGGTTAGGTGGTACGGTCCGCGGCAGCGCCAGCAGGTCCCGGTAAGGATGGTCGATACAACGGGCCGCGGCAGCGCCAGCAGGTCCCCGGAAGATGTACGGTCCGCGGCAGCGCCAGCAGGTCCCGGTGAGGATGGTCGTTACAACGGGCCGCGGCAGCGCCAGCAGGTCCCAGGAAGATGACGGTCCGCGGCAGCGCCAGCAGGTCCCGGTGAGGATGGTCGTTACAACGGGCCGCGGCGGCGCCAGCAGGTCCCAGGAAGAAGAAGGTTGCAGAAGGCCGCGGCAGCGCCAGCAGGCAGGACGATGGTTCACAAGAGCGGGCTACGGCAGCGCCAGTAGACCGTCAGGGTTGAGTTCACTCGGTGTCTCTCGACTCCAGGATACAACTGCCTTCCTGCTCCGGAGCTGCCTCAGTTATAGGGCTGGTGCCCTTTGATGTCCGGACCCTCGCACTTGGAGGTCGGAGGGTCCGGGATGAAGGTGTCCAGACACCCAGCAGGGGGTGGAGCCAGCGCCTGGGGGAGCTGGAGGCGATCGGCACCTGGCGGGGGAAGAGCTCTTGACACTTCGTTCTCCCATTGACCTGCCAAGTGGTCCGCTCACCTCCTGGGTGGATGGTGGTGCCGGGATGTCGGGGCCGGCCAGGCCCGGGGTTAGGGTCGAGGTGAGGCCACGCGGCCGCGTGGTGCAGGGCCCAAGATGGCGGCTTGACCCGGCCGGGGAAGCCGGTGGGGCTGGACCCCGTGATGAGTAGGGGTCCGAGGGCAGAGGGTCCGTCGGGAGACGGAGTACAGGGGCTTGTCACGGGGGTATGCCTGGTGGGCCGGAGCTCGGGCCCTGTCGTGCGGGGAGGGAGCAAGCCCTCTGTGTGGCCTGTCCAACAGGGGGCATCATCAGTGGCAGGACCAGGCACCGCAGGGACATGAGGGGGAGGGGTAGGTGTGGGTGCAGGGGTGGACGTCTCCACCACAGGGGGTGGGGCAGCACCAAAGGTGGATGTGAGCACGGCGCTGCACACTGCTGCTAGGGCCTCCATCCTAACCCCTGCACCTGAAGATACCCCAGGGCCAACGGAGGGTGTGGTGGGCGAGGGATGGGGTGCAGCACTCTTGAGGGAGGGGGTGGACATGGTGGGGGACTCAACTTCTGTGCCCGGGTACTTCCTCGCCCGTTTGTGGGGTGGTGGCTCAGTGGGGGCGAGGCCCAGCTCATCCATATAGGACTCCTTAGGTGAGAGTTTGGCAGGGGAGCTAAGGGGAGTGGTTTTGGAGGAACAGGGTTGTGAGGACTGCTGTCTGTGACTGTGGCTGCGTGTATGTCATCTGCCCCCAGCCCCTGTGGGTGTGCCTACATCCCCCTGAGTGTGCGTGCCAGGAGGTGTGCGCTGTGCCTTACTTGGGGGTGTGCTGGATGTGTCTGGTGGGGTGCGTGCCCGTGACTGTCTGGGTGTGCGTTGGGCAGGCATGGGAGAGGGCAATGTGGATGGGTCCGGGGTAGGGGGGGGGGCGGAGCGCTGCAGGAGAGAAACTGCTGCCATCAGGTAAGAGTCCATGGACCGCAGAAACCTGCGTTGGTCAAACATCGTTGCTGACATGCCCTCCATGAACGACACCATCTGTGTGAGCAGTTTAGTGTGTCCATGGAGGACAGTCAGCACCGATGCCTGCCCAACCTGCAACTGCCGCAGTATTTCCACAGACACTTCACTGAGGGCAGCAGGGTTGACAGGGGCTGGGGGTGCGGTGCCTGGGCCGAAGGAGACATGGTGGGACTCTGCATGGACAGAAGGGACGGGAGCAACTGGGAGGGCAGAGATGGTAATGGAGGAGGCGGGGACAGATGTGGGGATGCTGCCAGTTGGTGTTGCAGCCTCCGCCTCCTCAGGGAGGTCAGCCTCGGACCCGTCGGCGTCGTAGCTGCTCTCGCTTCCAGACAGGTCCTCCGACTGACTCCCCTCGCCCTCCATGCCACTGGCTCCTTCTGACTCCACAGCACTGGTGGCACTGTTGCTGGGTACCTCCTCCAGGTCCATGCAGGTGTCTCTCTCGGTTGCAGATGATGATGCTGTGGGCAAGGAGAAGAATCCGAAATGCATCAGTCACCTATATACATCTGACACATGAGCACAAGAACAATTGGTCACAGTGCATATCAGGCAAAGCATCATGAGTAACAGTTAGATAACTCCGCACATATGTAAGCCCTGTACTGCCCAGTTGGTAGACCCACTATGCCACTTGGACACCATGAAAAAAAGAACACAAAAGGCCACAACTTGAATGAGAAATACACTGAGAAGCTAGTGTCTGTGAACCGGTGAGCACAACAATACAATTAAGTCATGCCACCTCTTGTTTAACCTGTAAGAAACAGTAGTGGTGCACCCAATGTAAACTGACACACCTCAATACTCAAGGTGTTACCACACTCAGAGACCTGTAAGTACTTTGGAACACAAAACGAAAAAATGTTGCTACCTTGGGACTCACAATACTTTACACAATCTACATGTTTTGAATGTGCCGATTCGCCATTTCGTGAAAAGAACACTCATGTGCCTGCATGAAATATGTCGCACAAGGCAGTGCACACAAAGTACATTTACACTGTCATTGAAGAAGCTGGCACCTTTTCTAAGAAGCCACTGTTAGAAATTAATGGCATTGCAGAAAGTACATATACATGGGCCCACGGAGGTCTTGATGTCTTGAGACTCGTCAGTTTGTATCACCAACAACAAAGGAGTCTCACAAAATCAAGAGCACTGTGGGAACATGTAATGTAGAATCTGCAACACCATTTAATTCTAACAGTGGGTTCTTAGAAAATGTGCCAGTGTGTTCCATGAAAGTGTAAACGTTGTTTGGTGTGCACTTCCTTGGGCGACTTTTTTCATGCAGGCACATCAGTGTTCTTAACAGAAATCATCAAATTTCCACTTTTAAAACATGAAGAACTGTTGACAAGTGCTGTGAGTGCCAAGGTACAATTTTTTAAGAGTAACAACTTTAATTATGTCAGTTGTCACATGGCCATCCGTCACCTGATTACACAGTTGGCTACACATATGACCTACTGCCTGTCATCTTGAGTGGCACACATGTCCACACCCAGGACAATGCATTAGCTAATGGGCCTGCAATTGGGTAGAAAAAAAACCTAGCTGTACTGTGGGGACACCCTCATGGCAAGCCAGAATGTACACACAGATGTCAGCACACAAAGTCCAAACAGCGTAGCATCTGAACCACACACAGGTGCTAAAAATTTATGAGCAGGAATCATGTTTTTAAAAAACTGACAACCGGCTGCAAAGCAGGTAAATTAAGCACTGGCCAGCATCACAGAGGCACTGCACGGTGATTCTTTGTACAGCCAAGTCTCACACACAAGTCAGACTTGGCAATGAAAAATCAGGGTTGCACACGTATGCCTCTCCCGCACACCCCACCCCATGCCTGAGTCAATGTGATTGATACAGATCAAGAAGTGACACCTCTTATTCAGGGTTACAATAACTGTGCTGGAAAAATAGCTTCATTTACACAACATCACCTCGTGGGGATGGCAACACATATTTGTGACAAACAACTATCAAAAGATTGTTGTGAATAGCCACACAGGCACTGCCCAGTGTGAGTATGCACAAGCAAAATGGTGCATCCCTGTCCAGTGGACACATGTAGCACACATTTGCAAAATACTAACTAGGCCAGGGAACAATGCCACAGAGGCAGACTGTTAGAAAAGGTAGACGGACCGGGAGGGTCGGCCGGGGTCAGGAGGAGAGGTCTCCGGGGAGAACCGTCTCCAGCGATCGTACAGACAAGTAACTTCCCCCCCACAGACAGATACCACACACGGATAAGGTTCAGTGTTCTTTATAAGCACTTCTTAAAGGTACGGTTGAATGGTACAAGGAGGTCTGGACTCAGGGGTCCCCTCGATTCGAGTCTCGCAAGGTAGGAAAAGGAGGTAGCGGGACAGTCTGTTTACCAGTCAGGTAGTTCGGATGAGATGATGAGCTCACAATCCTCGAGCTTGGTGGTTAGGTGGTACGGGCCGCGGCAGCGCCAGCAGGTCCCGGTGATGATGGTCGTTACAACGGGCCGCGGCAGCGCCAGCAGGTCCCAGGAAGATGGTCGATGTACGGTCCGCGGCAGCGCCAGCAGGTCCCGGTGAAGGTGGTTGTTACAACGGGCCGCGGCAGCGCCAGCAGGTCCCAGGAAGATGGTCGATGTACGGTCCGCGGCAGCGCCAGCAGGTCCCGGTGAAGATGGTTGTTACAACGGGCCGCGGCAGCGCCAGCAGGTCCCAGGAAGATGGTCGATGTACGGTCCGCGGCAGCGCCAGCAGGTCCCGGTGAAGATGGTGGTTGCAGAAGGCCGCGGCAGCGCCAGCAGGCAGAACGATGGGTCACAAGAGCGGGCTACGGCAGCGCCAGTAGGCCGTCAAGGCTGAGTTCACTCGGTGTCTCTCGACTCCAGGATACAACTGCCTTCCTGCTCCGGAGCTGCCCCAGTTATAGGGCTGGTGCCCTTTGATGTCCGGACCCTCGCACTTGGAGGTCGGGGGGTCCGGGATGAAGGTGTCCAGACACCCAGCAGGGGGTGGAGCCAGTGCCTGGGGGAGCGGGGGGCGATCGGCACCTGGCGAGGGAGAGCCTTTGACACCTCGTTCTCCCATTGACCTGCCAAGTGATCCGCTCACCTCCTGGGTGGATGGTGGTGCCGGGATGTCGGGGCCGGCCAGGCCCGGGGTTGGGGTCAGGGTGATGCCACGCGGCCGCGTGGTGCAGGGCCCAAGATGGAGGCTTGACCCGGCCGGGGAAGCCGGTGGGGCTGGACCCCGTGATGAGTAGTGGTCCGAGGGCAGAAGATCCGTCGGGAGACGGGGTACAGGTGCTTGTCGCGGGGGTATGCCTGGTGGGCCGGAGCTCGGGCCCTGTCGTGCGGGGAGGGAGCAAGCCCTCTGTGTGGCCTGTCCAACATGCGTCCCCCCCAGCTGAAGGCGGGGAGAGTCACCCATCTTCTTGGGGACTCTCTCCGTCGAGGCGGAAAAAGCGGGACAGGCCATCCGCGTTGGCGTGGTCTTGGCCTGGTCGGTGCTCCACGGTGAAGTCCATTCCCTGCAGGGAAATGGACCAGCGCAAGAGTTTTGGGTTCTCCCCCCGCATCTGCATCAGCCATTGCAGGGGTCGATGGTCGGTTTGTACCCGGAAGTGGGTACCGAAGAGATAGGGTCGGAGTTTTTTGAGGGCCCACACTACTGCAAAGGCCTCCCTCTCGATGGTGCTCCAGCGCTGTTCTCGAGCCAGGAGGCGCCGACTGATGAAGGCCACCGGCTGGCCATGACCTTCGGGGTTCAACTGAGAGAGGACGGCCCCGATGCAGTGGTCGGAGGCGTCGGTCTGCACCACAAATTCCCGACTGTAATCGGGGGCCTGGAGCACAGGGGCGGTGCACAGGGCGGCCTTCAGCTTCTCGAAGGCCGCTTGACAATCAGGAGTCCATTCAATCCGCTTCGGGTGGTTCTTGGACGTGAGACCCGTGAGGGGCCCCACGATGCTGCCGTAGTTCTTCACGAACCGCCTGTAGTAGCCGGTGAGCCCCAAGAAGGCTCGGACCTCGGTCTGGGTGGCGGGGGGCTGCCAGGACTGGATGGCCGCAATCTTAAGTTGTAGGGGGGCCACCAGCCCGCTCCCCACTTGGTGCCCAAGGTAGGTCACAGACCCTTGGCCAATTTGGCACTTGCCGGCCTTAATGGTGAGGCCGGCCCGCTGGAGGGCTTGTAAGACCTCTTGGAGGTGACGGAGGTGGTCGGACCAGTGGCGGCTGTATACAGCGATATCGTCCAGGTAGGCAGCACTGAACTCTTCGAGCCCCGCCAAGACCTGGTTCACAAGGCGTTGAAACGTGGCGGGGGCATTCTTCATGCCAAAGGGCATGACCTTGAATTGATAGTGGCCATCGGGGGTAGAGAAGGCTGACCGCTCCTGAGCCCTGGGTGTGAGGCCGATCTGCCAGTAGCCTGCTGTTAGGTCGAAGATACTAAGGTAGCGGGCGGCCCCCAGCCGGTCGATCAGCTCGTCTGCTCGGGGGATGGGATGAGCGTCGGTCCGGGTGACAGCGTTCAAGCCCCGGTAGTCGACGCAGAATCTCAGTTCAGGTGCGGTGCCGGGGGCAGCGGCTTTGGGAACCAATACAACCGGACTGGCCCAGGGACTGTCCGAGGGCTCGATGACCCCGATCGTGAGCATCTTGGCCACTTCCTCTTGTATGCAGGCCCGTACCCGATCTGGTACGCGGTAGGCCCGGTGTCGGACAGGGGGACTGTCCCCGGTGTCTACGTCGTGCAAACACCAAGGGGTGACCCCGGGGGTGAGGGAGAACAGGGCAGCGAATTGCAGCAGGAGGTTCCGGCAGTCCTGGCGTTGCTCCGAAGTGAGGGCGTCAGAGAGCCGGACCCCGTCCACGGAGCCGTCGTTCTCCTGAGCCTTCAGAAGATCCGGGAGGGGTTCGGAGTCTTCCTCTGCCCCGCTGTCCGTAGCCATCAGGAGGCTGAGTTCTGAGCGCACAAAGTGTGGTTTGAGTCGGTTGGTGTGGAGGACCCGAAGGGGGTTCCGGGAGGTCCCCAGGTCGATGAGGTAAGTGACGGGGCTTTTGCGCTCGACCACTTTGAAGGGCCCCGTCCACTTATCTTGCAAGGCACATGGTTCGGTGGGGGACATCACCCATACCTGCTGACCAGGCTCGAATTCAACGGAGGAGGCGTTGTGATCATACCACCTCTTCATGTCCTCCTGGCTGGCCTCGAGGTTCGCCTTGGCCATCTCCCTGAAGCGCCGGGTCTGGTTTCGTAGGGCCAGGATGTATTTGAAGACGTCTGGAGGGGTTGTTAGGGGGGCCATCTCCCAACCTTCCTTGACTAGGCTGAGGGGCCCTCGCACAGGGTGCCCGTACAGGAGTTCGAAAGGGCTAAAACCGAGGGACTTCTGGGGAACTTCCCGGTAGGCGAAGAGGAGGCACGGGAGTAGTACATCTCACTGGCGACAGAGGGGCTCTTCCAATCCCCCAATCATCCCCTTGAGAGTGCGGTTGAAACGCTCCACTAGTCCGTTCCCTTGGGGGTGATAGGGGGTCGTGAATCTGTAGGTGACCCCGCATTGTTGCCAGAGGGACTTCATGTATTTGGATATGAAATTTGTGCCTCGGTCGCTGACGACTTCTCTGGGGAAGCCTACCCGGGAGAAGACCCCCATGAGGGCCCGGCCAACCACCGGAGCTGTCACGGTCCGTAGGGGCACCGCCTCGGGGTAGCGGGTGGCATGGTCCACTAGCACTAAGATGAACCTGTGTCCTTGTGCCGTGCGGGGGTCCAGAGGCCCCACAATGTCTATCCCCACCCTCTCGAACGGGGTGGTGACCACAGGGAAGGGTTGCAGAGGGGCTTTCAGCTTCCGACCACTCTTCCCGCTGGCTTGGCATGTGGGGCAAGATCGGCAGTGGTTCAGGACGTCATTCCTCATTTTTGGCCAGAAAAAGTGAGTCACTAGGCGACTGTACGTTTTGTCCTGGCCCAGGTGTCCAGCCAGGGGGACATCGTGGGCTAAGTTGAGTAGAAAGTCTCTGAAGCGGAGAGGTACCACCAGAACCCGACCGGCCCCCAGCTCGGCGATTCTTTGCTCGCTGTAGAGCAGGTCGTTATCCCAGTAGACCCAGTGAGTTCCGGTGGCGTCCCCTGCGTTTTGGGCGCTGGCTTGTTGGCGGAGTCCCTCGAGGGAGGGACAGGTCTTTTGTTCCTGGCGGAACTGTTCTTGGGTGGGCCCCCCTTCCTGACGCCACTGAGCCAGATCCGGAAGGTCCTGGGGTTGCGTGTCCTCTTCGGTCGTCGGGTCCGGGAGGCCGGCCTCGCCGTTGCCCTCTACTGGGGCGACCGGGGGCGGCGGTGCTGGCCATTCGGGTTCTTCTGATCGGGGGGCGGCACGGGCGGCCATGGACCGGGTGGTTATGCAGGCCCAGTCTGGGAGGCCCAGCATCCCCAGGTGCTCTCTTCTCTCGACGGTGGCCCACGGGGAACTCTCGAGATCATTCCCCAGGAGGCAGTCCACGGGGGCATCGTCCCGGACCGTCACTTTCAGCAGGCCGGAGACCCCTCCCCATTCGAATGGGACGCAGGCCATTTTACACATACTCTCAGAGTTATCTGCCGAGCGGACGGGGCAGAGAATGTTCGGCAGGATCTGCTCGGGCTTCACCAGGTGACAGCGGACGGCCGTCACACTGGCGCCGGTGTCACGCAGGGCCTCGGCCCTCTGTCCATTAATGGTCACCCACTGACCGTATTTCCTGGTGTTGGCGGGTAGGGGAGCCCGCGGGACCATGTCTCTTCCCCCTAAGCACGCCAGGACCATGGCGGCTGGTTCCCACCCTTGCTGGGCCGGCTCATACTCTTCGGGTTCCTCCGATAATCGCTCTTCCCCCAGGGCGGCGGCCGCTACCTGGCGGGGCTTGGGTGTTTGGTTTAGCGGGCAGCTCGGGTCATTGGCGTAGTGGCCTAGTCGCTGGCACCGGTGGCACGTGACGTTGGCTCGGAACCCGGGCCGCAACGGGGGGTTGCCCCGGCCGGCCGGAGGCGGGGTGCTGGCCACGGGTGTTGCTGGCAAGGCGTCTCTCCCTCGACCCTGGCCCCCTCCTCCTCCCCGAGGACGGTGCTGGCCTTGGCTGCTTCTGTTCTGGTCGTGTGGCCCTTTCCGGTTCACTCGGGTGCTTTCCCATCGGTCAGCTTCGGCGGCGAGCTGCCGGGGGTCAGTCAGCTTACTGTCGAGGAGGTGCTGCCTGAGCTCGACGAAACAGTTGTTTGACAGGTGCTCCCATACCATAAGGTTGAAGAGTTGGTCGTAGGTGGTGACCTGACTCCCCTTGATCCAACCCTCGAAGGCACGGCTGAAATAGTTCACATATTCTACCCAAGTTGTACCTGGGATCCGGGTGCAATCTCTGAACCTCTGGCGGTACATCTCGGGTGTGAGGCCGTAGCGGGTGAGGAGGGCAGCCTTCATGTGGTCGTAGGACGACATTTGGTGATCTGGGAGCTGCAGTAGGGCATCGCGACCCTCGTTGATAAACCTCCCCCAAAGTCCGGCTCCCCAATCACTCCGGTCGATCCGGTGGGAGGTCATGGCGATCTCATAGGCTTTAAACCATTGCTGTATGTCGTCTTCTCGGACATATTCGCGGACAACATCCTTGGGGATATGGACTTTTTTCTCAATTGGCCCCGGGGTGTGTGGTCGCTCAGGCACCCCCAGTTCCTTATTCTGTTTTCGCAGTTCTATCTCCGCTAGTCGGCGCTCGTGCTCGAGCGTTATTTTTTTCTCCTCCAGCTCTCTCTGTCTCTGCTTCTCTTCTCGTTCATCTCGGAGCCGCATGTGCTCGAGGTTGAGTTTCTGTTCAGCTAACTTGAGTTCCCCATCCATCTTGAGTCGTGCCATCTCCAACTCGTGTAATCTGATTCTGTCTCTTTCTCGGATCTCCTCCTGTGAGAGGCCCGTTCCCCGCTCCTCGGGAGCCGTGGTGTTCCCCTCTGGTGTGATGCTGTTTCGGTCTGGTGTGACGCTGTTTTGGTCGGAGGATCCTGCGACCCCAGTTTCTGTCCATGACTCAAGGGCGCGCTTTAGATCATCCTTGGTACTTAGGCCGGTGGTAGCAATGCCAAGTTCTATGCAAAATTGTCTCAGTTCGCGGTCGTTGTATTCCTCTAATTTCTCCATTTGGAATTTCTCGGTGGGGCTGCTATCTTTGGTCGACATCGTGTTTCTGTCGTGGGGTGAGCTACTCTCTGTACGATTACGCGTTGATTCGGATCGCGCCGCTGGCCACCAATGTTAGAAAAGGTAGACGGACCGGGAGGGTCGGCCGGGGTCAGGAGGAGAGGTCTCCGGGGAGAACCGTCTCCAGCGATCGTACAGACAAGTAACTTCCCCCCCACAGACAGATACCACACACGGATAAGGTTCAGTGTTCTTTATAAGCACTTCTTAAAGGTACGGTTGAATGGTACAAGGAGGTCTGGACTCAGGGGTCCCCTCGATTCGAGTCTCGCAAGGTAGGAAAAGGAGGTAGCGGGACAGTCTGTTTACCAGTCAGGTAGTTCGGATGAGATGATGAGCTCACAATCCTCGAGCTTGGTGGTTAGGTGGTACGGGCCGCGGCAGCGCCAGCAGGTCCCGGTGATGATGGTCGTTACAACGGGCCGCGGCAGCGCCAGCAGGTCCCAGGAAGATGGTCGATGTACGGTCCGCGGCAGCGCCAGCAGGTCCCGGTGAAGGTGGTTGTTACAACGGGCCGCGGCAGCGCCAGCAGGTCCCAGGAAGATGGTCGATGTACGGTCCGCGGCAGCGCCAGCAGGTCCCGGTGAAGATGGTTGTTACAACGGGCCGCGGCAGCGCCAGCAGGTCCCAGGAAGATGGTCGATGTACGGTCCGCGGCAGCGCCAGCAGGTCCCGGTGAAGATGGTGGTTGCAGAAGGCCGCGGCAGCGCCAGCAGGCAGAACGATGGGTCACAAGAGCGGGCTACGGCAGCGCCAGTAGGCCGTCAAGGCTGAGTTCACTCGGTGTCTCTCGACTCCAGGATACAACTGCCTTCGTGCTCCGGAGCTGCCCCAGTTATAGGGCTGGTGCCCTTTGATGTCCGGACCCTCGCACTTGGAGGTCGGGGGGTCCGGGATGAAGGTGTCCAGACACCCAGCAGGGGGTGGAGCCAGTGCCTGGGGGAGCGGGGGGCGATCGGCACCTGGCGAGGGAGAGCCTTTGACACCTCGTTCTCCCATTGACCTGCCAAGTGATCCGCTCACCTCCTGGGTGGATGGTGGTGCCGGGATGTCGGGGCCGGCCAGGCCCGGGGTTGGGGTCGGGGTGAGGCCACGCGGCCGCGTGGTGCAGGGCCCAAGATGGAGGCTTGACCCAGCCGGGGAAGCCGGTGGGGCTGGACCCCGTGATGAGTAGTGGTCCGAGGGCAGAAGATCCGTCGGGAGACGGGGTACAGGTGCTTGTCGCGGGGGTATGCCTGGTGGGCCGGAGCTCGGGCCCTGTCGTGCGGGAAGGGAGCAAGCCCTCTGTGTGGCCTGTCCAACACAGACCTATGCTGAACACACAGAGAATGTGCACAGTGTTGGATGACACACATGATTAGGAGGCCAGGGTGTCTCAGGGGACTGTAGTGGGCACGCTGCTCCGTGGTCCTGGAATGAGCTGACTGCACCATGTTCAACCGTCATGGCAATATGCATATCTCCCACTCATGCACATCATGTCTGAGGCCACAACATTGGTCATGCATGCTGAAAGGGTGTTCAGTTGAAAGCTCACACTACTATGTTGAGAATCATTATCAGTGCCAACAAATATGGACCCCCAACATAGTGAACAGGTCATGGCACAGGCAAGGTACCAACACAAGTCACAGACCACCCTCCCACATGATGCCGAAAGCAATGTGCACTTAGATGTACTGGCACCCTAGATGACCATGTGCAAATGTGATTACACACAGACCAGGGGACACATGTCAAGGAGGGGAAGGGATGAAAAAGAGCAACAGGTGACATTGGGGAACAGAAAATGCACTGCACATATTAACTCTGGTAGTGTATCCAGGCTACAGAGCACTTCCAAAAGCTGGCGACACATAACACGACAAACAGCTATGTACCTTGCTGCAGTCTCTCCTGTAACTGCCTATCGAGCTCAGGGAATACCACCGCCAGGACACGTTTCATGTGGGGGGTCAGGCGTTGGTGGCCGCCGTGGGAGCGAGGACTGTCGAGCCTCATCTGGACCCGGGCGATCCGCCGGGTCCAGCACCGGATGTCCTGCCACCTCTTGCGGACCTGTGGCAGCTGCCGACTACGCTCCCCCTCAGATCTCACGGCCCTGACGATGTCTTTCCAGATCACGCCCTTCTTGTAGGCAGTTACCTGTCAGGATGACAAAGTGACACAACATCAATACACCTGCTCCATGTCCCAGAGACACACATTTGAACATCATTGAAATGTTGAACAGGGCATAGGATGCAGACAGGAATTACATCATACACAATAAGAAATTGGCCTGTGTGCAAGCCCCAATGCACTACATGGCATTGAAAGTCAACAGGTTGGCATGAGGGGTGCGACACACTCACTGATCATGCCACACACTGTGCAGCACATGCAACAGCAGGCTGAAGGCCAGCACGTGCCAAGCAGTCACATGTCCCACTCCACTGACGCACCATCAGCATACTATACAGACACACCCAAGCACAGATCACTCGCCTGTCATTGACAACAGCAGATACAACCCTCACTCTGCACATGTGCCACTTACCAGTGGGGTGTTACAGGTGTCACGCTAGCTCTGCAAGTCAGACACACAGCACGGCTTACTTGTCACATCAGATGGGTTGATCTGTTGCCTCCTCCATGCAGCTGTGGTGCAACACTTCACATAGACACTCACCCACATGACAAGGAACATTCACACACATCACTGTCCATGAGGTCGTACACATCATTTGGACACTCTCACCACAGGACCACTCAACTCATACACATCTGTGGGTACAGTCACCTGTCACACCGGGGGGACCACTGAATCACCTCAGGACAATAGGAAAAAAAAACACCAAGGATTTGCCAGGCTGAAAGTGTCATGCACTATGCAGTGAAAGTAACAGTAAGCACAATGCAAGTGAGGAGTGCACACAGGAACTACATCATGCTCTGCATGAGAGACATCAGCATGTCCCCCCCAGGGACCCACTCTAAACAACATTGCATGTCTGTCACACCTGGACACAATGCCAGAAGTGACAGTCACACAACAGGTGCATAGGCAAAGTTAGTGGACTCAGCACTCACCTGCTCCCCTGGTCTCCCATACAGCTTGGTGTACTGTGGGAGGAGGACGTCCAGCAAGGCTTCATTCTCCTCCTGGATGAATGGCTGGGCCCTCTCCACAGTACGTGACATGGTCCAGAGGAAGCAGAGACAGCAGCAGTATGGTCGACTGGAAAGTTGTGCAGGCAAGTGCCCTGTCATGGGTTCTGGCTGCCTTATATCTGTCTTGCTGAGGGGCATTCATTTAGAGGAGTACATAGTGATTGGTCAGACTCATTCGCATCCTACGTTTACTCCAATCCCTTTAAACATACACCAATGACTTTAAACATACACCAATGACAGCATTCGCATCGTTCAAATTTTGAGCATCATGTCAAGTCAACAACCACTTTGCAACATTGTATTTTGTGGCCAACTGACTGTTCCAGGACACATGATCGACACTTTTCAACTGAAAACTCTGTCTCCATGACAACCAGCATGCATTTAGGGCCTAATACTTGTCCCTTATGTGTCCCCTATGTAATTTTGAAATCCACACACAGGAACGGTGCGTTTCACATGTACCCCTACGGCACAAGTACAATGGTGAAACGAAGCGTACACACGCGATGATAGCGGGTGTACGGTGCGTTTCACACGTACCCCTACGGCACAAGTACAATGGTGAAACGAAGCGTACACACGCGATGATAGCGGGTGTACGGTGCGTTAGACACCTACGGGTACGCACTAGTTCACACGTACGGGTACGCACTAGTGTTACAGTGCGTTAGACACCTACGGGTACACACTAGTTCACACGTACGGGTATGCACTAGTGTTACAGTGCATTAGATACCTACGGGTATGCACTAGTTCACACGTACGGGTACGCACTAGTAGTACAGTGCATTTGACACCTACGGGTACGCACTAGTTCACACGTACAGGTACGCACTAGTAGTACAGTACGTTAGACACCTACGGGTACGCACTAGTTCACACGTACGGGTACACACTAGTAGTACAGTGCGTTAGACAGCTACGGGTACGCACTAGTTCACACGTACGGGTACACACTAGTGTTACAGTGCGTTAGACACCTACAGGTACGCACTAGTTCACACGTACGGGTACGCACTAGTAGTACAGTGCGTTAGACACATACGGGTACGCACTAGTTCACACGTACGGGTACGCACTAGTAGTACAGTGCGTTAGACACCTACGGGTACGCATTTCACACGCTTACAATGCCAATACAGGCGCACACATGCTAGGAATGGAGGGCTACGAGTCGCACAAGGATGTCCATCACGTACTTGTCATTGCATACTGTTATGTGCAGGCCCTAGGTGTGGCAGCCAGTGGTATTGCACAGGTCATCTCATCTAGTTGCACAATTGATGTGTGATGACCTGTGGACACATGTCATGTGTGATGGGGCACTATGTGGCACACATCACCTTGACACTTGCCACATGTGTGTCTGTAGTCCAACTGTGTCATGCACAGCAGCATTGGGATGGCACAGTCATCACCACCCGCACCTGTCTCCAGATGCCAGGGACAGGGACACTCAATCAACTGACATGTCACGATCTGCGTGCCCCTTTGTGACTATGTCAGCTGTGTGTCATGTGTTCCCATGAGCTTGATGTCAGTGTTCCGTCAACTGCATCTGCTGTTGGTGCATCCAACATGGGTCTGTGTGGAGATGGGCATGGGACACATCTATGCACACCATGCCACATGTGGATTCCCACCGCTGTAGGGTCTGTGTGCATCGGACATCATATTTTCCCAGTCATACATGTCTGCGTTGCCTCAATGGCTGTGTCTTTCTCTTGTCACGTGTACCCCTTCATCGCAATGTGTTTGATATGTACATTTGACATTCCTTGTGACCTGTGCGTGTGCCTTGCAGTCAGCTGTGTGGATGAGATGACATCCTTCCTATGCAGCTATGTGGTTGTGTGTCACTCCGGTGATATCTGTGGCTCTTCACTCAGACTGGCCACCAACTCCTTTCAGGGCATGTCATGTAGACTTGACAATCAACAGGTGTATCTGGCTGTTTGTAGGAGTGCCAGCAAGCTGGCATATGTGTCCTGTATGTATTGCACACACCCGACTCCATAGTTACCTGATGTGTATTAGCAGCGTAGCATGTGCTATGTTCATTGACATTGATATTGGCAGACTCTCAATCTTCATTCTTCCAACCAATGTCTTGCAGGGCACCGCCTGTCCCAAGAACAATGCAAGACTTGGGTGCCATGAGGGAACGTGCCTGTATCCGACGTTACAGATTCACTCAACAGTTGATTAAGGACTTGACCTGCAGGCTGGCACCACACCTCCAACCGCAACACAGGTATCCTACTGCGCTGACCCCAAA
This sequence comes from Triturus cristatus, assembly GCF_964204655.1. Taxonomy (NCBI): domain Eukaryota; kingdom Metazoa; phylum Chordata; class Amphibia; order Caudata; family Salamandridae; genus Triturus; species Triturus cristatus. Next base: position 566,937,458 of record NC_140593.1, read on the forward strand.
GATGAAGGTGATGGCAGCCCTACATTTTTTTGCCACAGGTACATTTCAATTCACCATAGCTGATGTTGGTGGCATGTCACAGACAATGTTCAGCCGTGTCCTGCGTGATGTTTTAGCAGCCATGTTGGAGCACCTTGATGAATTCATCACATTTCCTACTCCTGAGGAGTTGACAGATGTCAAGGGTGATTTCTATGCCCTGAGAGGGATGCCCCATGTCATTGGGTCCATTGATGTTACACATGTGGCTTTGGTACCACCACAGGCACAGGAACAAGCCTATCGCAATAGAAAACATTACCACTCGATAAATGCCCTTGTGGTGTGTCTTGCTAACATGCTGATTTCCCATGTCTGTGCACGTTTTCCAGGATCAGCACACAATGCCTACATCATGAGGCATAGCAGGGTGCCACAAATGATGCTGTGGCTGCACAACGAATGAGCATGTCTTGATGGTGGGTATACTCTGTTTGTCCTGTGTGTTGCGGTATCTTTGGCTTTTACGGCATCTCCTGACCCACTTTTTTACATGATGTTTCCATGTAGGGGACTCTGGATATCCCAACATGCCATGGCTAATGACACCTCTCCGCAAACCAAGAACAGCTGCAGATCACAGGTACAACAATGCACACGGGCAGACCAGGCGAGTGATTGAGAGGACGTTTGGCCTCCTGAAGAGCCGATTCCGGTGCCTGGACAAGACAGGCGGGTCCCTCCCTTATGCCCCGGAGAAGGTCTGCCGAATCTTCCTCGTGTGCTGCATGCTGCACAACATGGCAGTTGAGAAGGCAGTGCCACTCATCCTGGATCCGGATGAGCAGGAACATCCACCCGTGGAGGATCAAGGGCTTGCTCACGAGGCTAGTGATGAGGAGGAGGAGGAGGAGGAGGATGATATCCGGAGTCAGCTCATACGCAACTTCTTCTCATAATGGTGAGTCACTGGGTATGAGTGTGCAAGCTTGTACCATTGAGTGGCATGTGTTGCAATGTGTGTGTCCAGCTGACTGAATGCAAAGTGACTTTGATGTGTGTTCTGATGTGTCACTCGAGTGATGATGTCATGCCACACGGTTTTGCGGAAAGACTTTCTTTGAAATTTACATGTGTCCAACATTGTTCATGTTTTGTAAATGTCCCTGTGTGCGGCGAGAATTGTTTTAGGTGACTTCTTGTGTATCTGTCATTCCCAGGTTTTTGCGCCTGTTGTCTGCTCGTGTCATCTTTGTCCTCCTGCTATTCCTCATGAGGATTGCAACGTGTGCTGAATCAGCGTTCCATGCACGGACATGTGGAAATGTCAGTTTGGGTAAGGATAGCAGCAAGGCTTTTTGGTGGTGGTACGGGTTGGGAATGTGTGGGCCTGCTTCTGTGCATGTTGTGGTACCATGCATACATGTCTTCTCACCATGGAGCATATAACATGTAGCATCACTCCCATGACATGATAGTCACCCTTCTTGACTGTCATCTGTAGTGGAGTGTGGCGTCTGATGAAGGCATCAATGTGTGTAAACCTTGCCTCTGAAACATTGCGGATGCTACGGGTGGACATAGTGTGGGACATCACAACAACAGGCTCTATGGGGAATTGCAGCCTCTCCATGTGCAGCAGGATTTGTTTGGCTCATCCCCATGACTTGTGTGCCAGTTCATTGGGATTGACATCATCCGTGTCGTGAAGGGGGGTCCGGCGCATGTCCCACATGTTCTGTCAACTAACCTGTGAGTCTGTTCACATGGATGCATTTCCCTTTTGTGTGTGTATGTGGAATAAAGGTGTTCAGCACAATCCAAAGTGCCTCATCTCTGTCACTGCAGCTCTCTTGCCAGTTTGCATGCGTCATCTATGGCATACTTGTCAAATATTGAGCATGTGTGTATGTCTACTTCGACAACATGCATGCAGTTCTTCATGGCTAATAATATCTATTGTCAAAAAATCAATGGGAGAGTGGATCACTGGTCCTGGGAGAACCAGGGTATTGCATGGTTAGTACTTTGTACTGTTTAAGAAACCCTCATTCACGTTTGGTAAAGGATCGAGATTAGCGGTATATCTTGATTCTCCGCTAGATTTTTCATTAACGTGATCGCATAATCATTGGGTTAATCCAATGCTTCCTCCACCCGGAGGCTTTTACCACTGGTGGTCACAGTAGTGATCGTGAATAAAAAAGGTGAGGTGATTGTGGTGAAAAGGTGCTGTTTAAAAATCTCGTAAAGCCAGTAGATTTCTTTATTGGTACTGGATTCGGGATAGGTTTAAAAAAATTCTTGTAATTGTGCACACATCAGACTTATTATGGTCTAGTGCACTTTTAAAATTAGTGTCCAAAAAAGGTCGACATGTTTCAGCCCTCGTCAGCCCCGAGGGGTCAAGTGGGCTTTCTTCAGGACCTGGTGCAGAATAGAGTGGCCTTAAGTTCAGGCACCCTTGTGGAAGTGCGGGAAAATATTGTTTCCTTTTTGGTCGCACATTCAATCTAAAACCATTGAAAAGTGTTTGTCGGGGGAGGGGGGAAAAAAGAGGGAAAATAAAAACACAGAAATCATTGTGAATTCATTCAATATATATGCAATCATAAAATGGCAAAACTTTTTTTCGAGTGAGACCCATTTTTGTTAGGGAAGACACTCGGTATGGCAAAGTTCGTCCCTCCTTTTTGTAAGAAAAAGACCCTTTAACAATCCATTTTGTCATATTCACATTTGTGAAAATAAAAGTAAAACCAAATCTCAAAACATCTCCTCATTACCATCAACAAAAATGTGTGCTCTATGCTCCCCTGTGATTGGTTCAGGTTGAGGGGTCAAGAGAACAATAGAGAGAACAATTCTAGATGTTCACAGGAGGTGATTAGGATATTGGTCATAAAATGGCGCCAAGTTAGAAATAGGACTAGGACGGGACTCGTGATCTGTGCTGTATAGCACGGATGGTATCGATAAAAAACCGAGCCGTGTATAGGGCTCGCGTCATGGTTGGTATCAGACCTTATTTGTAGAGAGATATATAATTCATGTCATCATTAAAAGTATGCAAGTGAATTCGTGCATTGTCTCGTATGATACTTAAGTTTAACAGAGGACAGAACTATGCGGCATCTCTATGTAATAAGGGACTCTCGTTTGTGTTGGTTCCGTGGCTGGTTGTAGGAACTCTCAGAGATTGTAGACTTATGGCAGGAAATACAGTAGTGATACGCGACTCGACCTTGGGAAAGGGAATTACAGTGCGCTGTTTTAGTTTTCAAGGTAAGTAAAAATGACGAGTAGCGATAACTCTCAAATGGCTTTTAGGTCTGATACCAACCATGACGCGAGCCCTATACACGGCTCGGTTTTTTATCAATACCATCCGTGCTATACAGCACAGATCACGAGTCCCGTCCTAGTCCTATTTCTAACTTGGCGCCATTTTATGACCAATATCCTAATCACCTCCTGTGAACATCTAGAATTGTTCTCTCTATTGTTCTCTTGACCCCTCAACCTGAACCAATCACAGGGGAGCATAGAGCACGCATTTTTGTTGATGGTAATGAGGAGATGTTTTGCGATTTGGTTTTACTTTTATTTTCACAAATGTGAATATGACAAAATGGATTGTTAAAGGGTCTTTTTCTTACAAAAAGGAGGGACGAACTTTGCCATACCGAGTGTCTTCCCTAACAAAAATGGGTCTCACTCGAAAAAAAGTTTTGCCATTTTATGATTGCATATATATTGAATGAATTCACAATGATTTCTGTGTTTTTATTTTCCCTCTTTTTTCCCCCCCTCCCCCGACAAACACTTTTCAATGGTTTTAGATGGAATGTGCGACCAAAAAGGAAACAATATTTTCACGCACTTCCACAAGGGTGCCTGAACTTAAGGCCACTCAATTCTGCACCAGGTCCTGAAGAAAGCCCACTTGACCCCTCGGGGCTGACGAGGGCTGAAACATGTCGACCTTTTTTGGACACTAATTTTAAAAGTGCACTAGACCATAATAAGTCTGATGTGTGCACAATTACAAGAATTTTTTTAAACCTATCCCGAATCCAGTACCAATAAAGAAATCTACTGGCTTTACGAGATTTTTAAACAACACCTTTTCACCACAATCACCTCACCTTTTTTATTCACGATCACTACTGTGACCACCAGTGGTAAAAGCCTCCGGGTGGAGGAAGCATTGGATTAACCCAATGATTATGCGATCACGTTAATGAAAAATCTAGCGGAGAATCAAGATATACCGCTAATCTCGATCCTTTACCAAACGTGAATGAGGGTTTCTTAAACAGTACAAAGTACTAACCATGCAATACCCTGGTTCTCCCAGGACCAGTGATCCACTCTCCCATTGATTTTTTGATATATTGAGATAAGGAAGCTGAGTGGACCTAAGCCCTTCTTTCTCCCTCCTATCTGATTTTTAATAATATCTATTGTGCATGAAGTCCCTGGTTGTGTATGTATTTGTGCAGGTTGCTCCACACAACGGGACGTGAACACATGCTGATGGTGTGTCTCCTGTGCACAGCTCCGCATTTTGTTGCCTGACCCTGTGACCCTCATTTTTGGTGATTGGTCATACATTTTCTCGTAGTGACTCATGAGTTACCTGACACTCCTTCCTTTACATACACCTGTTGCACTGTGCCTTTCTGACCTCCTTGTCTTTGTGTGCTACTTTTTGCCTAGTTTCTCACCCCTTCCGCCTGCTGCTGCGTCACCTGCGGCACTGCCCCGCCGAGTGCCATGATTCTGCAACCCACATGCCTCCAAAATGCTCCTCCCTTCCCCCCTCCACCCATTCTTAATGCAGCCAGCAGCTTGTCTGTGCCACTGTTGCGCCAACGCCGTGCCAAAGGCAGGACCGTGTGCGCCTGCAACGTGCACAGTGCCCGAGCCTCTGGTCTTTGCATGACCCACATCACACAACAGGCTCATGCTGCAGCCAACCTCCAAGCAATGTCCTCCACACAATCATCCGCCTGCTATCAGGCAACCCCTAAGCGCACACACGACACCTTCGCATGCTGAGTTTGCAACTCCAACTGCCTACACAGCGCTGCCCAGCCTACCAGACCTTGTCAGAACAACCAGGTCATGTGCCTCCTACTCCACACCCGCTCCGTCCTCCAGCACGCCATTGGACTCTGTTACCTCCTCAACACAACAGGGCCACACATCACCTTCATGACAGTAACCTGGACATAAGCATCCTCAGCACACGACTTCTTCATTGCCATCTCAGACGGATACAAGATCACCCGCAGGGACGGCACCAACAATCCCGGAGGATGAATTGCAATTTATTCACAAGTACACCCTCAGAGTCACAAATCCGGGTTTGCAGCAACTCCCTGGCAACCCTCAGAGTAACGCTCATCTACAGATATCCAGGCCTACATCCACAATTGCGCTAAGCCATCAACACGTACATCTGCACGCATGCCCTCACCTCCACAGGCTACATGTGGCTGGGGGCCAGTATCTTCTTGCTGGAGGAGAACCACACCACCATCCATCATTGGTCGATCAACATTTTAATCGACGTCTCTGACAAGCAACACACTGCCCCACACCCTGCTAACTATCCACCAAAGCTGCTTGATGTAAGTCACCACAGACAAGCTGTGTGGGACACTCAAAACAACACCAACGCAACACCCTGAAACCTCACGCACTGGATCAGCAACTGATCCAACAGTCTTTCCACATTGACGGACTTTCCTGTGAAGCACAACAATAGTTAAGGCACCTGGGACAAGGCAGACCTACTGGACTCCTACAGACATAGCCGGACTCTTGTGCACACCTTGCAACACAAAGAGCCATCATTTACCTTACAGGCCTGGAAAAGACCACACACAGCCATCACCATATCATCAGCAAGGACAAGTGGAGATCCTTCAGATAGTGCTGAGACACCAAAACACACGACATCAAGGAGCTTATCAGCATTGTGAGTGAACTGACAGCAGATCTCCATCCAAGACACCCCACCCTTTCAAGACAGATCACATCCCTTGCAACTTTGTACCACTGCTAGCTCATGGCCATACACAACAGCCTTGGCACACAAAGGCAGACAGCACTATTATCCGCAGGACAAACCCCCCTCAGGTTCTGGACTCCCGTCAGCAGCAAGTACACCACCTGGCTCATGTGCACCATCCACTCTGGCTCTCCATCAGGCCCCTTCCCACACAACATCTCAACCACATTATTCCCCATCCTTGAAGCCCACGTCCAGCGCGTCCTGAATGTCTCCTTTGAGTTGGCCACATTCCATGGGTGCTGGAGGCATGCAGAGACCCAGGCCCTTCTTAAACAACTGAAGGCAGTACCGCAGGATCTCCTGGTACATCACCCTGCTTCCCTACCCAGCAAATGTCATCCGGAAGACACTCGACAAGCAACTGACATATTTCCTCCACGCAACCAGCTCCAGGCAACCAGCACCAGAACATATTCCACAGTAATCACACCACTGCAACCGTCATCATTGCCACCACCAACGACAATTTTGCCCTGCTCAACAATGGTGAGCCCACCCCCCTTGATCTCTCAACGGCATTGTACACCATGTGCTACCACACTGTCAGCTCACACATCTCCAACACTGGTATCCAGAGGAGGTCCCAGGATTCAATCAGAAAGTAGCTCACCAGCAAGGCCCAGGGAGTCTGCCTCCACCCTGCAGGATGTAGTACACTGGGGTCATGTGGCACATGCCCCAGGGCTCTTCTCTCAGCGTGACGATCTTCAATGTCTCCATGACCCCCCTCTCCACCATCACATGCACACACGACCTCATCATCATCTTGTATGCCATTGACACCCAGCTGCTCCTCAAACTCACCAAAGAGCCAGCCATTGCCAGATCCAAACTTCAAGAAGGCATGAGATCCGTTGACGAATGGCTGAACATCAGCCACCTGAGGCTGGACTTGGACAGGACTGAGGTCATCATCTGAGGATTGTCCCCTTAAGGCTGGGTCAACTCCTTGTGTCCCACTGGTCTGGTCACCGCACCAGCACCCAGTGGCCACGCACGCAAGCTGGTGTTCATCATGGACCCATCGCTGACAATTACCATGCAACTCACCACCATCTGTACCTCATGCTGCAACACCCTCCGCATGCTGCAAATGATCCACAGATAGATCCACTACAAGGCAAGACAGACCGTCCCCCAGGTCCACGACATCAGCCGGCTCAACTACAGCACCGGCCTCTACGTAGAACAACAGCAAAACTGCAGAAGAAGATGTCCACATCCAGGGTGCATCCGCACACCTCATCTTCAACATCCCCAGCCACATCACCGTCCACCTGAGATAGCTAGAATGGCTCACTGTCTGCTGCAGGATCACCTTCAGACTCCTCAACCACACTCAGGAGGCAGTCCACAACCCCAGACCCAAAACAAACCTTGGACGTTTGTCATCCAACACCCCGTTGGCCCAACTCCGTGCAGCCCACCTTGCCCTGGCCACCATTCATCACATCCACATAAACACTGCATGCAGGAGATATTCCTCCCGCCTCGCCAAACAGACCTGGGACTCCCTCCCCAGGCACATCAACATGACCCATGACCTCTACACCTTCATGATACTCTTCCAAATTGGTCTGTCTGAGCAGTATTGCAAGCCCCCCCTCAGCAGCTTGAGGCCATCACGGGTGAGTATTGGGCTCCATGTCTGTATTTGGTGATACATTGAGACCCATGTGTGTCCTCGACCGGACTCAGATCCAAGTATATGGATGGCTGGAGTTAGTTCCACACTCAGGCATACTTTGACATATCCCCACACGTATGTTGTGGACTCATGCTAAATGACTGCAACATCAAATTTCACGTATTAATTATTTAATTATAGGTCTGGGGCGTGATTTGTGCACTGAAAAAGGTGCAATGCAGGGACCATAGAATCCAAAGTTCACAGGGCGAGATGGGATCCTTGCCATTTGAAGTCATCAGAGTCCAGACCACCGTGTTTGGCATCATTAGTCAGACTGTGACCAGCAGGTCCATGTGGCAGATGATGTCAGTCAATGAGGTGATGCTGTCGCACATGAAGGCCAGGTGCCAGGCCAGGTGACCTGGGAGATGTGGATGGTCCGCTGCCTCTCACGGTCTTTTCCGTGGACGACCCACCTTCCTCCGGGGACCCTCAGATGCAGGCCTTGACGATGCTTGGGATGCTCCGTCGGACGAATCCTCCTCCTCCTCCTCCCTCCCTGTGGCTGGTGGTGGTCTTCGCCTGGTGGCACAGGGAGGGTTGCCCATGTTGTCGGCGATCCGACGGAGTGAATGGCTTATGTCCCTTTGCACAGCCAGGCGCTCAGCCAGTCTTGCCTCCATCCGTCCTCGGTGTTCTTGTTGACTGGCGTGTTGCTCGGCCTGCTGGTTCTTGATCTCTGTGAGGGTCAGCACTACCTAGCTGAACTCCCTGGTGTCACGCCGGTATGCCTCCATGATGTTGTGTATGTGTGACATACCGGTCCCTTCAGCTGGCTGGTCAGGTTCTCGCCTCCGCCTGCCTCCACTCCCACCACCCCTGCCCACACGAGCCTGGCCTGCCGTTGTGAGCACATCGGGTCTACGGGACCCCTGAGGGATGGCAGTGGCAGTGTTGTCTGATTCCTCCTGGGTGCCCGGCGCTCCTTGTCCCTCCTGGTCAGACTGGCTCAGTTGTTCACTGCGGGCAGGGCTCCTCGGTGTCTCCTGGGATGTGGCAGGAATGAGGGTGGTGGTTGGCACAGATGGTCCTGAACCAGGTTCTGCAGGGGCTTGGACACCAGAGGGTCCAGGTCGGTCGGGGTCATCCGCGGAATGTTGAGAGGCGTCGCTGCCGGTGGGATCAAGTTCTTCCCGGGCCAGGGACTGTGAATCTTCACCCCCAGTGTTGGGGGTAGATTCATCACGTTGCCCTGTGTGTGAGAGACAGACAATGTTAATGCTGTTTCATGCAACATGCATGTATCATACACATTCAAGTTGGCACTGTTCCTCCAAGTAGTTGTATGTGCCTAGCATTCTCCTCAATGTTCACTTGTGGATGGGTATGTTGCGGGGGACGGATTGATATGTTCTCCTGAGTCTTTGACATGTAGATTTTTGGCTTGAAAGCTTCTTTGGCGATGTATTGGTGTTGTTGTGTTACATGTCCATTGTGACAGTGTGTAAATCCATTGCCTGTCCCGGGGGTGTCTGCTTGTGTAAGGGGTGTGTGTGACAGGGCCTGCTGGTGGGTGTAGTGTGATTTGGCACTGGGGCTCCCAGGTGATGTAGCTGTCCCCCCATGGAGCATGCTGCCATGACAGTGAGTGTGAGTTCCTGACCTAGATATCTGACCTTGTTGTCTTGGTGTTTGTGTTTGCACTGGTCACAGGAGGGCCTTGTTCTGCCTACACCCGGGCCGAGTGTGAGCTATCTTGTCAGTACTTTCCCAATCCCTGTGCATTGTGCATGGTGCATGGGTATGTACCTGGGCCATATGGGATGAGGGCAATTGTGTCTGATTTGGAGTTCAACAAAGTGTTTTGTGCCACCCACCCTCCCAGCATATGGGACATCCATTCTTGGGTTGCTGCTTCATGCAGCATGGGACATAGCATGGCCTTGCTTTCTCAATGGAGCATACACATGTTAGTGGCATTAGCGTTATTTTTGACTGTGGTTCTGGCCGGTGAGGGCTTGGGGGTAGTTGCGTGCATTTTGTGTAGTTGGGTTGTGGATGCCATTACCCCCATGTTACGTAAGTTGTTTGTGTACTCACCAGGCTCTGGAAGTCCTTGCAGTCCATGTACTCCCACCGGCGGAAGCAGGGCCATCACCTTCTCCTCCCAGGGATGGTAATGTACTGGTCTGTGGGACGCACCACCTCCAGTGATATTGCTCTGGGCGTAGTCTTCATTCATTTTGCGCTTGACCGCCCTCCGCAGATCGTACCACCTGGCTTGGCATTCATTCCTGGTCCTTCTGATGGGTGCAACAGCATTTACCCTATCGACGATCCTCTGCCACAGGCGTGATTTTTCAGCTATGCTGGTCTGTCTGACCAATGTTCCAAACAGCTGTGGCTCGACTCTGATGACTTCATTGACAAGGATCTCCAGCTCCTCCCTTGTGAACTTTGGATTCTTGTCTGTGGGCATGGTGTGGGGTGAGGGTGTGGATGGTTGTGGGTGTGTGGGTCTGAATGTGACAGCGTGGGTGTGAATGTGTAGAGGGGGTATGTGTGAAGGAGGTTGTGTGACGGTGTATATGTTAAGGTGGATAGGTGCAGTTGTTGGTGTGTGCTCTCTAGCTGCAGTGAGTCTGTTGCAAAGGCTCATGGTTTGTGTGTGTGGGCCCTTTTTATTGGTCCATTTGTGGGTGGGCCTCAGTTTGAATTTTTGGTGGGTGTGTTATAAGGGGTGGTCGTGAGTTTGCCCCTCTGTTTGCCTGTTTGGATGTGTCCAGGTCAGTCATTTCCATTTTTAGTGCACTGTAGGCGTGTTTTGTGGTGTTGTGCGAGTCGAATAGACCCTCCTTGTGCTGTTTTACAGTGTCCGTGGTTCAGTACGGTACAGGGGTACGAGTCGTACAGGCACACACCCCCATGTGTTTTGTATGTACGGTGCGTACACGGCCATTGCTATGTACGGTGCGTACACCGCCATTGCATATGTACGGTGCGTACACCGCCATTGCTATATACGGTGCGTACACCGCCATTGCTTATGTACGGTGCGTACACCGCAATTGCTATGTACGGTGCGTACACCGCCATTGCTAGGTACGGTGCGTACACCGCCATTGCTATTTACGGTGCGTACACCGCCATTGCTAGGTACAGTGCGTACACCGACATTGCGTATGTACGGTGCGTACACCGCCATTGCTATGTACGGTGCGTACACCAACATTGTGTATGTACGGTGCGTACACCGACATTGCATTTGTACAAGTCATTCCCCGTGTACGGGACGTTTTCCGTACGAATAGTAAATCGGAAAGCCGGTCCGGATCGTACTTGTACGCTCGGACTGTCTTTTTACGATTCGTACGGAAAAGTGTCCGGGTCCGTCTCGTACAACTTTTCCCGCTACGATTCGTACGGATCGGGCCGATCCGTATGTACTTTTTCCCGTATGAATCGTACTTCACGGGTCGAACGTGACTTGTACGATTCGTACAGAAAAAAATACGGATACGAGTCGTACGGGAAAAAAAAATACAGGATCGGAATCGGCCCATAATGTTAAAATAAATTAAACATATACATATAATATATAATATATTCGTAGATAATTATTTTAATAACTTATAAATTGTTAAAAACATTTTATAAATTATAAATACATATATACACATAAAAAATAATATAAATAAAAATATATATAACAAATTAAAAAACTACAATATTTGTAATCTTTTTAAAATAATTTATACACAACATTAACTAAAATAATACAAAAAAATATTGGATAGCGGAGGTAATAAAACGACTATTCCAGCTCCAGAGAATGAAACAGTAGGGAAAGTGTTGGATAGCGTAGGGATAAAAATAACTATTCCAGCTCCTTTGAGCGCAAGAGTAGGGAAAGTGTTGGATAGCGTAGGGGTAAAAATTACTATTCCAACTCCAGAGAGTGCAACAGTAGGGAAAGTGTTGGATAGTGAAAAGGTTAAAATTACTATTCCCACTCCAGTGAGTGCAACAGTAGGGAAAGTGTTGGATAGCATAGGGGTGAGAATTACTATTCCCACTCCAGTGAGTGCAACAGTAGGGAAAGTGTTGGATAGCGTAGGGGTAAAAATGACTATTCCCACTCCAGAGAGTATAACAGTAGGGAAAGTGTTTTGTTTAGCGTAGGGGTTATAATTGCTATTCCAACTCCAGAGAGTTCAACAGTAGGGAAAGTGTTGGATAGCGTAGAGGTTAAAAATAACATACTTATCTTTTTTTTTTTTTAAATTAAACAATGAAGTAATAATAAATGAACAATACATTATTTATAAATACCAATAAAATAAAATTAATAATTACTTTAATAACATTAAATTACTTCCCACCCTATTCCCCAATAAACCCCCCACCTGCCCCGCATACAAATTAACAAAATTTATTTAATTATCAAATAATAAATTAATAAAAAATAATTACCAATTAATATTTAATTAACTGTAAATTAATTACCAATACCAATAAATACTAATTAATAAACATGAATTACCAATGAATAATTAACTAACAATACATTAATCATCAATACCAATAAATATGAATTAATAATTACTTAATTACAATAAATTACTTCCCACCCTCATCCCCTATAAAAACGCAACCCACTACTAAACTAAATTAACACAATTAATATATTTATCAATTAATATAAATTATTCACCAATTGACAATAAACAATAATTTAATTATGAATACCCCCCAAAAATTAATTAATGTATTATAATTAATTTACTTCCCACTCTATTCCCCTATAAACCCACAACCCGCTGCAAAAAAATGAACACAATTAATATAATTATCAATTAATCAATTAATAAAAATTAATTAATTATTAATTAACAATAAATTAATTATCAGTCCCAATAAATGAAATTTAATCATTACGTAATTACATTTAAATTACTTCCCACCCTATTCCCCTACAAACCAACAACCTGCCACGGAACTAAAAAGAACAAATTAATTAAAAATAATTAATAATTTCTAAAAATTATGATTTAATTTACTATAATTAAATTACTTCCCACCCTATTCCCCTATAAACCCACAACCCGCTGCGGTACTAAAACGCAAAATTTACTTTAAGAAAAATTACTAACTTCTAAACATTTAATATATATATTTAAAAAAAATACAAAACATGTAAAACACATACATATAAAATACATACTAAAATACATAACACTAACATAAACATCGGGAAAACCTTTATGTTGGCCTACTGTTTGAAATGTTTTGAAACAGCCAGACCCACCTTAAAGCCCACTTAGTCAGGCGAGACTCTGTGAAGCATCATAATCCAATGGTTTTTATAAGTTACTTCATCTTTGTAAGGAAAACCAAAGTTGGTAGAAAGATCTCAAAGTAAAGAGTCAGCAGTTACCTGGATAGTGTTAGCCAGGTCATTACACAGCCTACCAAAAAAATACTCGGTGCCTATAGACCGGAATGGAGGCAAACGTCTATAGAGATGGCAGGAGATCTGAGACATACGAGACCAACAGGAAGATACATCTTGATCAAGAAGCTACCTGCCAAAGGAGTGTAACCAGTTAATCCTCTGTCAACTAGGCTACATCAATATCACCTGGGCCATGACCCACCAGACACAAGCTGAAGCCTGGGAATGAGATGAAAATGGGGACAGACATTAGGAAGTAAGACACCCAAGGAGATTCCCTCTTCCATGCACACTGCATAAGGAAGTGAGATCAAGAACAGAGAAGATGAGCAGTTTCCTGGTTCGCAAACAGATCAGTGAGAGGCGTCCTTACTTCCTACATTACCCTAGAAACATTAGCAGGGAGAGGCACAAGTTAAGAAACTAATGACACACCATGATGACCGTATTGTTCCATGCAGATCACCACAGCCTGGCATGTGAGGGCAGAAACAAATTTTCCCACGGGTGGTGAAACTACATAGATATCTTTTCAATTCGAGGTGTGACTAATTTCCAAAGTGCCCCCGCATGGGAAGAACCACCAGCAGCCCCCAGCATTGCATCTCATCCATAACTGCTCACATCTGTAGTAATAATGTAGGGGTGAGAAAGGAGAAGGGAGAATTACTTGGGGTACAGTATTGGGATCCAACTACCATCGTAACTCATTGTAGAATTGGTCTTTCTATCATCAGGCCTGTTGCCACAAGAAGTGAATAGATATCTTGAAACCAGGATAAATTAGATTCCTGTCCATTGAGCAATGGATATCATTGCTGCCTGAAAATAAGACAAGAATGATAAACAAAATGGGATTTGGAAAGGAAGTTGCACTAAACAGTTCTCCAGAAGAAGTAACACAACCACCAACAATACAATAATCTTCTATTCTTAACCGAACCTAGAGCTAGTCCATAAAAGTGGGCTAGTTTTCTCTTACATTTTGGACAGTGGGTGTGTTTACAGTGAGTTTGACTGACTTTGGGTCGGGAAGAAACACTGGTCCAAGAAGGGTAATAAGGCTGGCTACAGCTTAGTCCTTAGATAATGAGAAAGACATCCTTTGGTTAAAAAGGAAACTGTGAGTGGTCAGCAGACCAAACACCTTCAGAGTGTCTAAAAACATCAATAATCTGGAAGGAGAATTTAAAAAACAATCATACAAGTGGGAGTGAATTTTTAAATGGGCGGAGTGTGATGGAATAGTTCGGATGCAAATAGCGAAGAGGGTGGGAAGCGAGAGGGCACTGGAAGCAGCGAAGGCCTGGAAAACCTTAGTGGTGCACCTAAAGATTCCAGAAGGTGACTGCGACGATGAGCCCGGGATCGCAGCTCCTGAAGGTGAGGGTTAAGTAGATAGCTCCTGAATTCGGCCTGATACGGCGACCCTAGAAGTAATATGCAGCATGACTCTGCAATGTGCAATGTTAGTGAGAGGTGGGAGTGACATGCCTGGTGGGAGGGATGGGTGGGGGTAGTTCTGTAAGATTAGACTAGATTTAGGATTCAAAATGGGACTGGAGTGAGAGCCGTGCGATTGCGACACAATATGGGATATGTGCTGTTCCACCCCTGTTCTTCCTGATTGAGAAGGCGGGAGGAAGGGTCAATATTATGCACAGCGTGCTTAATTTGACTTTATCTTTTTTGATGGTATCATTGTTTCCCTTTTTAGGTCGAGGACTACCGGTCTGCCGAAGGCAGAACCGGAAGTCGGAAGATTTAATGTTTTCTAGAGTGGCTATTTAGCCCGCCTCTCTTTTTGCTTCTCCTCCATTGGCTGGCTTCCTAAACGGAGGCCAGCCATTGGAGGAGAGAGCCGTCCCTCCAAATAGGCTCCGTCTTTTTCAGATTCGGGGGCGTGTTTCTTGCTGTTCTTTCCACTTTTTAGCCACGCCCTTTTAGAACAGCAGGAACACGCCCCCGAATCCGAAAAAGTTTCGGAGCTTCCATCCGCCATTTTTTCCCTATCGTCTGGCCGTGAGGATCCATCCGTCCGGCGCCGTGTTCATGCCCCATGCAAGCAAGTGTGGGATGATGCTCACTGCCGGGAGATGGCGAAGGCTGCTTCTGTGCAAGTCCCAGGATCTAGTGCCCGGGGCCGTTGTTTTTTTTTACTTCCAGCAGCGATTGGAAGCGGAGATCTATCTGAAACAAGATTCAGAAAGCAAAACTTCCGGTGTTAGAAATTTGAGTGCCAGTGCTACGAAGTTCCGCCCAGCAGCTACACTCCGCCCTTGCCTCGCTGCGCGTCACTTCTTCGCGGGGCTGCGACCCTCCCACACTCCCTCAGCTTCTTCAAACAACAACCATGCAGATTTTGAGGAAAAGCGGAACGTCGCGATTTTCTTACTCTAGCAGTCTTTAAGGGAAACGGTTATTTGGATTAAGAAACGTGATACCACTTTTTTTGATACGTATCTTTCAGTAGAGGGGAGAACCTCGACATGCAGCTACACGCTGGGCTTCTCCTGCTATTTACGTCCACCCCCGAGCATCATCTTCGTCTGAGTCCTGCCTCCATTGATGAAGAAATTCCCAGGCACCGACCGGGTCGGGCTTCAGACTGGTGGGAAAAAGCCCTTTGGGCAAAAAGGGATTCAGATCCCCCCCACCCCGTCGTGTAACCAAGGCTCGCCTGCTGCATCTACCGGTTCTCGTTTTTGCTTCAGTATTCTCTGTGAATTCTGGGCACGTCACGTAATTTCTCCGTACTGGAAAAATGAATGCGATCTTGTGTAATGTATGTGGTGGCCATGTAACTCACCGCTGTACACACTGCGGTAGATGTTGCATTATTTAATGTTATGGAAGGTCAGTTGGTTAATGAGTTAATTGCGGATGTCATTGTCTCTGTGTATCCAGAGAGAAAACTGAATTCTGGTTACTGAGCTGGACATGTTTAATTTATAGCGCGACGAGGTCCCAGGCTGCAACTGAAAGCCCTGCGAATATGCAAGTCATTTTAATTTGTTTTATTGCACACGTTATAAGATAGGCTGCTGCAAAATGTACAAAGAGATTAAAAATGAACATTCACTAAAATGTGAGGTAACACAACACCGAAGCCAAAGTTTATATGCTGCATCAAAGGGAGAGTGAAAATAGTGGCATTTCTATTAAGATATGGTGCTGTTTTTATTTCCCCCAGCACTGGCACTCTTTAGGCTACTAGGCGCTAATGCACAACCCCTTGCACCATAGTGCAAAAGTGGCAGCGTTCTCTCATGCATAGGCTTTGTACTGGAAGGATATCCTTCCAGTATAAAAACTATGCTTTAATTGAGGGGTCTCTGACAAGAGCCATTTCTGACTGCTGAAAATAGCCCAAGTCACAAATGACTCTGACAGTTGTTGAGGTAGCGACCACTTTAGAGACAATCACAATAGTGACCACCCCTTGTAAGTTTCCTTTGAGATATATAAACAGTGACCATCCAGCTGTATGTCACTATATTGAGTGATGCCAAAAGACCACATCCAGAATATTGACGAATACAATAACATGAAGCTTCATACATATAGGTAAGTATAGATTTGCAATTCTAAACTCCACATCTGCACTCCTTGAAGCTGTATACATCTTCAAGATAAATAGATGTGGAGTTAAGAATGTAACTAACATTATACTTATTTATACTTACTTTCATGAAATTGCGGTAGTCTACAGTCTGGAACAATATTTTGACTGGGCGATATTTAAAATTCTATTTTGTAGTAGAACACCTCCCACCCAAGTGCCTAAGACCGAGTTATTAACAGCAATTTCAAGGAAAGCTTTTTCCTAATCAAATGCCTTCTCATGATTAATGAAATAACCACTGCAGTGCCCATTAGCACAGAGGAAGAAACTAAAAGCTATACATTTCTACAATTCGGTATTATCATTCTAAGACCAGCTTAAATATATTTTAGATTTTCATTATTTTGTTTTTAAATACCAGCATATCTCAAAATGTGAGATATTGGTTTTCTATCAAATACACACTTTAAAAAAAAAATTTGCGTAGAAAATCAGATTTCATGCATGATCATTAAAAGTCAACTTGTCATTTCCCTAGTACAAATGCATCACACAGACAGATTACGTCTCACCTGTCCAGAGTTTACCATCACTCACCTGGGATGCCTTCCATAGTGCCGAAGATGGCTACATCATATCAAGTATGCACTCCATTATGTCAGGACTACAGTTGTGCCACTGCCGCTTACCATAATTCTAACAAACCCCACATGTCAGCATTGGACATTTTTCCAACAATAGCCACAATTTTTGATAGATTGCAACCATTGGGCCAAGCATACCCAAGATATGGCAAGGATAGTTACCATGATTAGTCCAAGAATGCCTGGCATGTGTCAAGATTTACTATTATTATGCCAGTGTCAACATTATGTCAATAATAGGCAACATTTTGCAAGACATTAAAGCCCTTATATTTGGGGCACATGATACATTTCGTGTTCCCTGACAACACGACCATCTTCCAGGAAGAGGAAATGCCTTTCACGAAGGGTCACAACACCAGACAGATATACAACCTATATATATTTCTATATTTCTATATATGTGCTAGGCACATTGCAAAAAAAAGGTCAGTTTTCGCTGGTTAGACTACTTTCTAGTTCCTACAACACAAAGCCGGAGATATGAGGATATCTTTATTCCTTGCAAAAGGAATCTGTAGCTACTCACATCTGACACACCTGAAGCTCCCACTCAATGACAATGCAAGGAATGGAAACTAGAGACATGAGAACTGAAGGATTCAGAAGTGATGAAGCACTTGAAAGATACCACAGTTCAATCAGAGGTACAGTTATGGGAAGCAGATAAAATGGCAGTGAGAGGACAAGGCATCTCTAAAACCACAGAGGGAAGTGAAGGCAAGAGATATTAAATAACAACTGATGAATTAAAATTCAGACATGGGCAACACCATCAATCAGACAATACATAGCAGATGCTAAGACAGAAATATAGAATACTAACAGAGCAGACAACCAGAGCACATGGTTGCACCAAACAATAAAAGCTGTAGGATGTAGAAAATAAACTGAGGAAAGCCAAATATGGGTTTGGGGCATTCATTGTGAAAAAAGGTGATTGGGTAAAATGACAGAAGAGCTAGTACAAACATTTGCAGACTATCTGTAAAAAGTGAGCTTTGTAAGGAATCTTACAACTAAGAAGTTATCACGAAATTATATTTTAAAACTTCTGGAAGCAGTAAACAAATGCAAAGTGGGAAAGCGCCTGGTTCAAACGGTCTCCACATAGCAATAATTAAGGGTCTATGAAATAAATGTGACTCATACAGGTCTATCTCAGTATTGAACTTGAACCTAAAATATTGACACTGGTCCTAGATAACTGCCTGTAAGAAGGTATAACTAAATTCATCCAGCAGCAGCAATTTGGCTTCATGACAAACAACTCCACCAGCCACATTATGCAGTGTCATTTTGGATGCCTACTTAAGGCAAAGAGGTATGCGATCCAGCGATAATAATATCACCTAATGCCATAAAAGGCATTTGATTCCCTTGAAAGGCCTTTTTTCGGGATGAGATTACAACAGATGGGCTACACCCCTGAATTTATGTCCGTACACAACCAATGGCAGTTAGAGTAAACTGTTGCCAGTGCTGTCCCTAGATGTGATTTTTAGGGGCACACACTGGGCCATAGATAACAAGCATTTACAATGCAACGGTCTCGGCATTGTTAAAGTTAGAGCTATTGGCAGTGCTCATGACAATGCCGTTTCTTTAAATGTTTTAAAAACAAAAACATAAACAAAAATAAGGTCATGAGCAATGCCAATAGCTCTACCTTTACCAATGCCGAGACCATTGCATTGTAAATGCTTGTTTTGTATGTACTTTATTGCGGAACTGTACACAGTGTGTGCATGAGCAGGCCTATAAACTTCAATAAACTTTGTTTACAAAAAAAAAGTGGGAGTGAATTTTAATCCTTCGTTTGTTGAAACACCCAATCAATAATGCAATGATCTTAATGCAGTATCTTGGAACAGACTTCTGTATAAAAAGATGAACCTGAAACTGAACAAAGAAATCTAGAAGTGAAAATCAAAGAAAATGCTGAATAGGAATACTCAGGGAAGCATCAATGAAATCAAATGAAGCTATGAAACCTACAGGCAGAACGATTAGAATTATCTACTTGAATGCGTTCATCTTGGAATATAATGTAGATTGACTGCCTTTATTTTTAGAATCAGACATTAGCATCTAGGCAACTTTCAGACCACAAAAACTATGTGTGTACATTCCAAGGTCCTACTTGTTTTGTGGCACCAATAATAGTGCTTTATCCTTCTAAAGGTCCCA
Source organism: Triturus cristatus (assembly GCF_964204655.1). Lineage (NCBI taxonomy): Eukaryota > Metazoa > Chordata > Amphibia > Caudata > Salamandridae > Triturus > Triturus cristatus. The sequence goes on from NC_140593.1 coordinate 566,957,006, forward strand.
TATTTCAGCATAGAGAAGGGCAGCTCTCCCTTTGCGAACTGTTTACCACTCCAACTAAAGAGGTGGTAGCATTTCACTTCTTTGTGAGCGCATTTGAGGTCACAACATATTTATGCATTCCTTTGTGACTCACAGAGGAGGAGAATTCTACTTTCAAAAAAGGGACAAAATATTGCTATCCACCTAGGTACCAATTTACTCTGATGTTGAAGAGGAGAGCCAAGGGAGACTTTATTGACAAGAAGAAAATGCCCATAAAAAGATTACCAGAAACCAAACCTAGGATTGCAGTCACATACATCCCATGCCTGTGAAGAGTCTGATCTTATATGACTGGTGGCTCTCCTCTTCATTATCTCCTTCCTTAACGCTCTGTCCTGGAAACACCAGGAGGAATTTAGGGAGACAGAAGGGCCTTCAGGCACCCAAGACCTTTTGGATTTTGAGACATTAGAAAAAATATTCCATAGCGCTTTAGACTCCCTCTTAGATTTAGGGGGCACCTTAACCACTACTATGCCCTACCCTGCTTTTGCTCTAGAAACCTTGAAAGGAGTGGGGGAAGGCTGGGATGAAGTCAGCTCTGGTAAATCTAGATACCAACTCTTAGCAGAGCTGTTTCCTTCTCTACCTGTCTTCATGCTTAGTGTAATAATTACACAATGGACAAATACCTTCCACAGCTGAACAAGAAATCCTATATTCTCACATGAAAGAACCCTTGTATCTCTGCGAGGATGGTGTGCGTGCGAGGATGGTGTGCGTGCAAGGACGTGTGTCACCCCAACGCGTGCTTTCTGTGTAATTATGGTGTGGCCTCAAGATGCCACAAAATCGTGGTTTGCACTTACTTGTGTAAACTCTAGGTTAATGACTCAAAAGCAGTGTAGAGGGCAAATTATGTCATCAACAGGCCTTATCTAATGCGTAGCTCAGGCTCAGCCGGTTACACTCTGGGTGATACACCTGGCTCGCCTGGGCTAGGACTGTCCTCTAATCAAATCAGTAGTTGCCCAGCTCAATTGCTCCATCAGGAACCGGAGAAGGCATGGCATCAGTGCCCAACTCACAGAGTCTAGGTAGGTGACACGTGCCACATTAGTTTCAGACTTCACCCCAGCAAAACTCTGGAAGTATGATTTGCTGTGCCCCTGGAGAATCCCTTACCCAGTAGATGCTCCCTGTATATTATGTTCCAGAGCACTGCTAATGTAGAAAACACCATACCAAAATGAAAAAAACCATGAAAAAAGTGGGCTTCTTTAACCAGGTAAACGGATGTCTTCTAATGGAATAGACAAAACCTAAACCCAGTAGGCATTTTATGTGAGGTGACCATGGATGGCACCGCCCACAAATTGAGAGAGGGGCGCCTACTTCTTATTTCATAAGCAAACACTGGGATGAGAAGATGTCTCCTCCATAAACAAATGTGCTGATTGTGTGTCTCATCCGTCTTGTTCATCACTAATGTTTTAATTTCCTATCCCTGTCTTAAAATGTTTATTGTACTTAAGAATTTACAAACGGTCAATTAATTTGATTTAAAGACCAGTTCATCAGGGAGCCCATTCATGATCATCGCCAGACATTAAGACGGTTCAGTGTTATGATTAGCTAATGTCCCTTGATGAGATGCCATCATGGTAACTAATGTACTGTAGCTTCACGAAGCTTAATTATCACCCTATTGTGCATTCGTGCAGTACAAATAAATCAGTAAATGGCATCTGGTGTAGTTTAGTGAGATCATGTTATCAACCTATGTAGAGGATGTTATAAAACGTTGCCTTATAGGGCAATGGTAATAAACAGCCATGCTCAAAACAAGTAAGCTGCATGTTATAAAATATTGTGCCTAAATATCCATACTGTCCAACGAAAGCAGAGCTTACTACGTGTGGCTTGACCAAATTCCCTCTTTGTTTGACTATGATATTTTCTAAAATATGAGAGAGACACCATGCCCCAGTCTTTGTCATTAAATTGAAAGCACAATGCATTGTGAGAGTGTCAGCCCTATAGGTAGGCCCCCTGAATATTGAATCAATAATATCGATGGGACAGAAAAAATATCAACAGGTAAGTCTAGATTTTCCATACCTAACACCACATATATGTGCCTACGCAGTACATAAATGTGGAGTTAGAGATAGTAAATAGTAAATCCATAGTTCCCTAATCACTTACCTTTCAATATTTTGTCCCTCAATATTCTGTTGTCAATATTAGTACGCCACAATATTGTTGGTGTTGATATTCAGTTGTACAATTGTCCTGATATACCCCCATCAAATGATACAGTGAAAATCATGGCATATGCCTCCATGATGTGGAAACGGCGGCTTGAATGAGATTGGTTCGCTATAACAGTAACAAATACTGGAATCACCTTTCAGCACAAAACAATCATGTCACTAATATGTTACTCATACCTACAAGCAAGCCATCATAATGCCGCCCATGCATAGTTCCCCATCTCAACACTCTTAAATCACAAGCAAGCTATTTCACCCCGCAGTTGTCATCGAACCGTCCTAAGGTCACCTTCTTTGCTCCTTAACTTTCCACAATTTCCTCACTCCACTAACTCCTCTCTAATTTCCCTCCCTTTTTAGGTCGAAGCCTACCAGACAGTGCAGCTGTCTAATTGCAGAGACATATTCGGGACATGCTGAAAGCTTCCCTAGTAATGCATTCTACCCATTGTTTGCTATTGGCTTTGTGTTTTGTAGCTCACATTTGCTTGGTTTCTATTTTCTGACTTTATTTGTTTTAGGCTGCCCAGCATGTCTTTGTCCCTCCTGTCGAGCATAATCGGCTTACCATCACTCTGATTAGATCCTCGCATTCTTCCACAAGTGCTTGCTCTCTGGGACTCTTTTTTTACTTTTCATGAGGCACTCTAAAAGAGAATATGTTTTTTCAGTTGTCTCCCTTGAATGCTTTTTCAGAAAGTGATAAATGAGCTCTATTTCTTTGAAAAGGTTTCATGCCTCCTATGAAGAACAATGTTCATTCTACAAGTCAGTGCTTAATCTGAGCCAGTACTTTCCGGTGCTCAGCGCTGGCAATTAAATCACCAAAACCGGTGCTTTTCATGAGCACTAGTTAAGGACACATTAATTTACAGGGAGATTAAGTGATTTGCCCAGAATCACAGGGTTTTGAGCACCAGTTAAGGACACATTAATTTACAGGGAGATTAAGTGATTTGCCCAGAATCACAGGATTTTGAGCCGAGGCTGAGAATCAAACCTGGCTCCCCAGCTCCAAAGTCTGCAGCTCTGGCCTTCACACCGCATCCTCCCCCCACTTTCATGGTTAGAAGCTGGTTTTGTTTCAGGTTACACTAACAGGAGAAATGGCCTGGTGCAAGCTGCCTCCTGACAAGAGCTCCGGCATTTATTTTTTTACAAATTAACCACTGCTACAAGCTTGTTTATTTTAGTCAGTGCTGTTTACCAATAGCATAACTTAAACACGCATCTTCCTCACTTTCACGTCAATGCCATAGGCGCTGGAAGTAGGGAAGTCAGGGGTGCTGAAGCCTCTCCTAAACTAACCATGCTGGAGTTCAGAAGTGAATGAGCAATAAACAGGCCTTCATGGAACCATTCTGTTTATTGAAAAACATCGGTTGCCTCTTTACACAGCTGGGTGCCTACAACCCTTGGCCGGCAGCGTTTACCATAGAATATAATCATACACAGCTTTGCACCTACAATCCGGAGGCCGGCAGCAATAGTTGAATCATGTGGTAGAAGATCGAAACAACTCAATATAAACAATTTAAATAACTACCCCGTCTGCTCCCTCCCACTACCCCCATCCCCTTCACCAGTTGTGCCACACCCTAGCCATGAGAAACAGAAGGCATATTTAAAAATGGGTTGATCCCTGGTTTCCACTTGGGAAGGTGATAGTGGTTCCACCCCTCATGCTGGGAGGAGCCGTAGTATTTGTAGATATTTGGGGCATGTGATCTCCAGTAGTTCTATCGAGAAGATCAGAATGAAAGGGGCCCACAACTCTGCATAGATCTCCTCCTTGTGCTCTGCTACTAAAGACATGCACTCCATCGTTAGTGTTAGCTAGAGTTTGTATAGCCATGCTGTGTGATCAGGGATATTCGATGAACCTCACTTACTTGACGCGCTGCTAGCAGCGATTGGGCTATCTGTCTACGCCTCAAGGAGCGCAGGGGAAACATCAGTGGGTTCAGCAGGCCCAGGATGGTGTATGCTGGGAAGTGCGGGATGGTGGTATCGAATGTCCTGTCTATTTATTCTAAAACACATTCCCAGAAGCGCGCCAGTTTTGGGCAATGCCATGGCAAATGGACTAGTGAGCCTCTCTGTCCGCAATCCCTCCAGCAACTCTACGAGCGTCCCTTGTCCCATCTGTGGAAGCTTGCGGGTGTCAGATACCAATATGCTAGCCCCTTGTAAGCGGATTCTGTCCTAGCAGTGCTGTGCGCTGTGTGGTGAGCCCTGAAATGTATGTCTGCCCATTCTTTGTCTGTGAGAGCACGACCCAGTTCCTCCTCCCACCGCAGTTGCCCCTTGGTTCATCCTACCTCTTTACCCCTGGCTAGCATCGTATAGAGTTCAGAGATTAGATGTTTGTCGTCATTTTTACGTACTAGCCATTTCTCAAAAGCTGTCAGTGGACGAGAGGCCGGTGCTTGATATACAGGAGAGGTCACCCAGTGACCTAATTTAAGGTAGTGGAATGCATCGGCCTGAGGAAGAGCATATTCCTGTTTCAATTGCTCAAAGGGGATTATCCCCTTGGGGTCGTACAAGGAGCCTATTCGTTTGCATCCCTGTTCTCTCCACCTGCTGAACACTTCTGAGCTGTATCCCGGTGGGAAATCGGGAGTGTCTGTTATTGGGGACATCGGCGAGGAGAACGTTGTCAGTCCTTTCACGCTGGCTACTCTATCCCAGACTGTCATTATTGATGAGGTTACTGGTGAAGAGTACAACCCCCATGCTCAGTGTTTGCATGGTTGCCAGACTTCCTGCCAAATATTCACTCCCACAACTGTCTGATCCATAAAGGACCAATAGTTCTCAGATTGCGGTCGGTTCCATTCAACAATGTAGCGGAGGTTTGCTGCTTGGAGGTATCTATGGACTAATGGAAGCTCCGCCCGCCCTTGTGGTTGGGTGCGCCAGCTGTGCGATCGATAGGAGCGGTTTCTTGCCCCCCCAGACAAATTTATTAATTGCGAGTTGCAGTATGCAGAGTGCCTTCGGGGGCGTAATTAGTGGCAGAGTTTGGAGAGTATAAAGCATACACAGCATCACCATCATGTTGACTTTCACTATTCATCCAAACCAAGCCAATTTCAGCCGGCTCCAGCAGTCCATTGCCTTAACCGTTTGATCGATAAGTGTCGTATAGTTTAGTGCCAAGGTTTTAGAGATGGTTGGGGCCAGCAGGATGCCTATATAAGGTATGGACTGCACCACCCATAACAGCGGAAACCTCCTCTTCAGCTTTTCTTCTTGGGAAGGGGCCACTAATAAATTAAGGATTAGGATTTGTTTAGGTTGACTTTAAATCCCGAGATCTCCCCAAAGCACCTCAGTTCTTCTAATAATGCCAAAAGAGATGTCAGAGGGTTCGCTAATGAGAGGATGACATCATCTGCGTAGAGGTTGATTGTGTGAGCTTCCGCCCCAAATTAGATGCCCTCGATCTGTGGGTCATCGTAGATTCTTTGCTCTAGCAGCTCCATGTACAGCGCGAAGAGGAGGGGGAATAATGGGCAACTCTGCCGGGTGCCACAAGCAATTGGGAACAAGTCAGAGGACATTCCATTGACTCTCACAAATGTTCTTGGGTAATGATAAATGTAGCGGACCCACTTTAAGAACACCTCCCCGAACCCGAAGTGGCGCAGCATATAAAAGAGATAGGTCCAGTGCAGGCGATCAAACACTTTTCGGCTCTGATTGATAGAAATAGGACTTCTCTACACAACGTATGTATTACATCCATAAAGTGGAGATGTCTTTTGGTGTTATCTCCTCCCTGTCGTGTGGGGATGAAACCCGCTTGGTCCCTGTCGACCAGGCCCGCCATTAGCGGATTTAGCCAGGCTGCCTGGATCCCGGCAAATAATTTCACATCAATATTGAGTAATGTTCTGGGATGGTCGGACCCACATTCTTTAGGGTCCTTCGAGAGCTTAAGAATTACCGATATCAAGGCTTCTGCCATGGAATCCGTGAGGGAGTCTGTTTCGAGAAAGGAGTTAAACATCTGCGTCAAGAGCGGCTCTAATTCCAAACAGAAAGTTTTATAGAAGTGAGTCGTAAAGCTGTCAGGATCCGGTGCTTTATGCGATTTAAGATAAGTAATCTCCGAGATTACCTCCTCGATTCTTATCGGTTGATCAAATTTGTCTGCTTTTGCTTTAGGTAACTGGACTGTCTTGCAGGTAATTGTGGGACTCAGTGTGTGAGCAGTCCGGCTCGCAATATGGGGTCTGATAGAAATTTTTAAACACCTCTACTATTTGCTTGTCTGCTTGCACTTCCTCCCAGAGGGCTGTTTGATCGAGAGGATCGATGCTGCCAAAATCCTAGCTCGAAGCCTTTGCTCAAGCATCCGGCCACAACGATCACAACTCAGGTAGAATTTGTGCTGAAGCCTGAGGAGGGCGTATTCTGCCCTATCTAGGTTCAGGCACTCAGAAGAAGCCTTTTCGTTTCCATCTCCCTCCAGATTCTAGGTGCCCCTGTGGGTTTGTGTATTGCCTCCATCTCTGCTGCTTCCTGCTCTATGCTCTGGCGTTTCTCTTGGAGTATTCTATTCTCTGCCGCAAATATCGCGATGAACGTGCCCCTTATCATAAATTTTAGTGTTTCCCATGCTGCTGCCAGGGAGGTGTTCCCCACATCATTAGTACGTAGATAATCTAGCAGTCGCGAACGAATAGCCGCCACGACCTCAGGGGGTTGTCGGAAGCTCTCCCACAGCCACCATCTAGATTAACTCGGCTGAGAGGCATCTGCCTACATTGTGACCGTTATCATAGCGTGATCCGAAAGGGATCGAGGCTTAATGGATGCATCTCTTAACCTTGGTACCAGCGCCGCTGATGCCAAAAAATGATCTATGCATGCGTATGTTTTGTGTGCCTCTGAGTAAAACGTGTAGTCTTGCACTCCCGGGTGTTGATGGCGCCAGGTGTCTTCAAACCCATATTCAGCAAGCCAATGCAAACCCTTGACAGAGAAGGACCCTGTTTGTGCGGACCGCTGACCAGAGCGGTCGAGGGAGGAGTCCATTACCAGGTTGAGGCCCCCCCCCACCAAGATGGCTGCATCAGGAGATGCCAGTACATCTGTTAGGAGATTAATAATGAAAGGCTTCTGCTGTGTATTCCAGGTGTATATGTTAGCTAGGGTAAAGTGTATGGATCCCCATTGGATCTTGACCGCTAATAATCATCCCCTGACTTCTGATATAGTTGAGACTACCTTGCCGCTGAATTTCATGCCCAGGAGAATGGCTACTCCATTCCTTTTGGTTGAATTGGAGGACCAGGGCTTCTGAGGGAACCTTCAGGAGCACATACATGTGGTATCCCATGGTAGGAGGTGTGTTTCTTGCAGCAGGCAGATGTCCCCCCCCGCCCGAGTTCTCAAGCAGGGACAGTATCGCTGTGCATTTTACTGGGTGGTTGAGGCCTCGGACATTGAGGCTCACAATCTTCAAGTCCTTACCTATGTGCTACTTGAGGGCGTGAGAGTCCCCAGGGGTCGCATGGCTTCTAATATCTCTGTCTTTCTCTACCGCAGTGAACTACCTGGAACTGGTGCAGAGGAAAAAGAAAAATAGTCTGAAGAACAACAAAGGAAAACCCCAGCAACCCAAATCTGAACTGAACATTTCAGCCATCCAGCCAACAGAAGTTGACGCTGTCCGTCAAGGTAGGAGTGCTCAAGGGGGCGTCGGCCGGTGGTCGTCTGGACGTCATTGATGATTCTGCTCTCTAATTTCTAATTTAAAATATTTCTAGAGCGCAGCGTACACCTTGCGGTTTCTTGGCGCTAGGGGGTTCGGCAACTGAGGGAAAAAGACCAGAAAGAGAGATAAGAGGAGATATAAGAGGGTTTAAGTGGGGAAAGCCTGGCTGAAGAGGAACGTTTTCAGATCTCTACGAAAGGGGAGATACTGCGTGGCAGAGCGGAGGTGGTCAGGGAGTGAGTTCCAAAAAGTTGGGGCCAGGGTAGAGAAGTTGGCCCCGCCCCACTTTTTACGTGTGAAGCGGGGGATCTGAAGGAGGGACTTGGAGGAAGATCGAAGTTCTCTTGCAGGTAAGTAAGGATTGATTAATGAAGAAATGAAAGCGGGGGCAGTGCCCTGTCGGGCCTGGAAGACCATACAGCCAATCTTAAAGAGGGAACGTTCTTTTACAGGGAGCCAGTGAAGCTCCCTGAGAAGGGGGGTGGAATGGTGATAACGAGGGAGGCCGTATACCAGCCGGGCTGCCTGGTTCTGAATAGTCTGGAGTCTACGCAAGCTGTACGCGGGGATGCCATGATAAAGAGCATTTGCGTAGTCCAGTCGCGATATCACCAGTGCGGACATAATGATCTTAAGTGCCTGGGGGGAAAAGAAACGGGAGACAGTGCGGATAGTGCGGAGAGTGAGAAAGCAGGAGGATACCACGGAACTAATTTGTGAATGGAGGGTGAGCTGGTTATTTATTTTGACACCGAGTGTTTTGACCGTGGTGGAGGGGGTCGGTGCGGGACCAAGAGAGGGGGGCCAGAAGAGAGAGTTCCAGGGGCTGGATGAAACACCAGTGAGAACCAGCTCGGTTTTATCCGGGTTCAGCTTAAGGTGGTTGTGGTTCATCCAGTCCCTGATGAATGTCATAGTTGACTGGAGATTAGAAACAGAGAGAGGGGAAGGAGACAGGTCAAAGATGAGCTGGAGGTCATCCGCGTAGTTATAGACGGTGACCTCCAGCTGCTGGAGTGCGAAGATGAGAGGAAAGATATAAAGATTGAAGAGTAAGGGGGAGAGAGAAGATCCCTGGGGAACACCACAGGTGACGGGGAGAGGAGTGGCCGTGAAGTTGCCTAGCCGGACCGCCTGAGTGCGGTCCCTCAGAAAGGAGGAGAGCCAGACCAGAGCTGATCCCCCGATGCCGGCCGCCTTGACACGGGTGAGTAAGATGGTATGGTCCACCGTGTCAAAGGCGGCGGAGAGATCAAGGAGGACCAGTGCCTGGTGTTTGTTCTCGTCCATGCCCTTTCTGAGGTTGTCTAAGACTGAGACCACGACTGATTCGGTCGAATGCCTGGGACGGAACCCGGCTTGGCGGGATGCCAGTCCCCCATTTGCCTCAACATGGGCGCTAAGTGCCGCGGTGACGTGGCGTTCCATCACCTTGCCCAGAAAGGGTAACAGGGAGATGGGGCAGTAGTTGGCCGAGATGGAAGGATCAGCGCCAGGTTTTTTCAGGATGGGCACTATGGCAGCTGCCTTTAGTGCAGGGGGCACTACGCCCTGTGCCAGGGAGCTGTTGAGGAAGGCAATGGGGGGGTCAGGGCAGCTGGAGTAAATTTGCTGCAGGACTCGTGCCGGGCAGACGTCCGTGGGAGACCCCGACTTCACTTTTGGGAGTAACTCTAGGAAAGAATCCTGAGTGAGGGGGGAATGGAGGTAAGAGGGCATTGAACAGGAGGGGGGGAGGGATCGACGAAAGCGGAAGAGGGCGGTGGGATGTTGGACTTGATGGTAATTATTTTGTCTAAGAAGTAGGTGTTAAGTTGGTCGCAGAGGGGCTGGGAGGGAGGGATATGGGGCGAGGTTCGGTCTGAGAATGCCAGGTCATTCACTATGCCAAAGATTTCCCTGGGTTTGTTTTCTGCAGAAGTTATTTTAGACGAAAAGTAGGTGGTTTTTGCAGCCAGGATTGCTGTTTTGTATTTGGCCAGTGCTGATAAACAGTGAGTTTTTGATAAGGGACTGTAATTTTTCCTCCATTGCCTCTCCGCCCGTCGGGCGCTCAGTTTAAGATCTTTTAGGTGGTCGTTAAACCATCTGTTGGAGTCCTTGGGTCGGCGGATGGAAATACGGCGTAGGGGCGCCACTGAGTCGCAGCCTCCAGCCAGCCAGGTGTTGATGGCCTTGGCTTGAGAGGCAGATGGTAAGCCAGCAAGAGTAGGGGCGGAGTTGCGGAGCAGGGAGGTCAAGGAGGGATAATCCAGTCTATTCCAGTTCCGCGCCCAGGTGTTTTTGGCGTGCGGAGTTTTAGGCATCAGGTTGCGGAGAATGGAAAAGGAGATGAGGGAATGATCAGACCATGGGCACGGCGAGACAGCAACCGAGGCCACAGGGAGGTTGAGGGACCAAACCTGGTCCAGTGTGTGCCCATGGGAATGAGTGGGGACGGATATGTGTGACACGAAATTGAGGGACAAAAGGCAATCTGTGAATTCTTTTGAGGCTGAGCACTCATGTGAGTCTGAGGGCCAGTAATTGAAGTCCCCTAGCACCAAGACCGAGGCGTAGTTGACCACCAAGTTGGCTAGTAGGTCTTGAAATGCCGGCAGGAATGATGGCGAGGGCTGAGGGGGGCGGTACATTAAGAGACAGGTGATAGGGGGGGAAGATGAAAGAGAGCGGACTACCAGGAAGTCGGCAGGGGGAATGGGGGAAAAGGGAAGTGATTGAAAGTTCAACTCTGACCGAGCGATTAGGGCGACCCCCCCGCCAGCCTTGCCTGCCGGCCGGTCAGCTCGCAGGGCCACATAGGAGGGGGGTAGGGTGGCCAGGAGAACAGGGAGGGAAGTGTCACAGTACCAGGTTTCGGTCACAAGCAGTAGGTCAGGTTTCTCTGAGTCGAGTAAGACAGACAGCTCGTGGTGGTGCTTGACCGCTGACCTGGTATTGAGTAGGAAGACAGATAATGCCGGAGAGCGGGGGAGGGGGTCATGGGGAGAGAGGCAAGGTGACGGGGGGCGTGTGTCGGGGGATAGGGTGCTGTCGGGGAAGAAGGAGCAAGGCCTAGTGAGAAGATCAGTCTGCGGATGGGATCCGGAAGTGGCCAATGGCCTTGGAGGGCAATAAGATCCTTCGAAGAGTAGGACGTAGTTTTGGCATGGAATCGTGCCCCTAGCCCCGTCTGGCCGCGGACGGGCGCAGACGGGCTTGCCTTAGGCGCTCCCGCTGCGCTCGTCCGCTGCGCGTCCTGCCCAGGCACATGGTTTATGCGGTGGAGTCAGGGCGTTGAGGGGGCGTGTCTCAGGACGCGCCTCGCCCTCGAGAAATGGCGATGAAGATGGGGGGTGTCGTTGCAGCGCTACCGCTGTTCAGAGTGCCAAGAGTGCAATGAGTAAGTGAGAATTAAGAACACAGTATCACAAAGTTTTAAAATCAAATCTTAGCGCTCCCGGCTTTCCGCCTCAGGAGACCGATGTAAGTGCGCCGCAGAGTGACTGGCGCGTTATTTATACGCCTGGTAGGGGGCGTGGCCAGCAGAGGGGGCGTGTCTCAGGACGCGCCTCGCCCTCGAGAAATGGCGATGAAGATGGGGGGTGTCGTTGCAGCGCTACCGCTGTTCAGAGTGCCAAGAGTGCAATGAGTAAGTGAGAATTAAGAACACAGTATCACAAAGTTTTAAAATCAAATCTTAGCGCTCCCGGCTTTCCGCCTCAGGAGACCGATGTAAGTGCGCCGCAGAGTGACTGGCGCGTTATTTATACGCCTGGTAGGGGGCGTGGCCAGCAGAGGGGGCGTGTCTCAGGACGCGCCTCGCCCTCGAGAAATGGCGATGAAGATGGGGGGTGTCGTTGCAGCGCTACCGCTGTTCAGAGTGCCAAGAGTGCAATGAGTAAGTGAGAATTAAGAACACAGTATCACAAAGTTTTAAAATCAAATCTTAGCGCTCCCGGCTTTCCGCCTCAGGAGACCGATGTAAGTGCTCTCCAGGGAGTCTTCCCGATATCTCTCGGGTAGGGACTGGCATGAAGCAAGGGCATCCCTCCAACCCTGCCCGAAGTGGAGTCTCCCAGTGTCAAAGCCGCTCAGTTCAGGGGGAGACTGGCTGGTCTGGTGAGCCAGTAAGTAAATTGATTACTGCCTTTCTTTCTTTAGCAATTGCCCCGTTTATGGCTGGAGGAGGGCTTCCCAACTCTATGCCAGCAGGGTTGTTTATTCTTAGGGCCCTCTGAGAGCTTGCTGCCTTCATCCTGTGCCAGCACTCCTGCGATACACAGGACCTCCTGAGTTTCCTTCAGGGATTTGAGCTGCCTTAGCTTCCCCTCGTAACAGAGGATGATGATAAAAGGGGTGCCCCTACGAGTACGATATCCCTTTCTCCTTGAGGTCTGATGTGACGGAGCAGAATTCCCTACGTTTGTAGAGCATGGTCAGTGAGAGTTCCTGGAAAAACATTGGTCTATGCCCCTGGAATTGTACTGGGTGGGCATCTCTTGCATGGCGGAGGATGGTTTCTTTGATTTGAAAGTCTTGTACGCATACTACGATGTCCGCCAGGGGGGCTTTATTAACTTTCGGTAAGCCGACGCGATGCACACGGTCAATCTGAATATCCGAGCTGCATTCGTTGCCTAGCACCTGACGGAATATAGCGAGGATGTAAGATCGGATATCATCTCCTTATGCTTGAGTTGGCACATCTCTGATGCGGACTTTGTTTCTCCTTGATCGATTTTCCAAGTCTTCTGCTTGAGCTTGCAGTTCTTTGAGTTGTTCTCTCAGACAAATGATTTCTTGCTGCATCATTTCAATCTCCTCGTCTTTGCTGGTCTCTTGCTCCTCTAAGGTCGCGACTCGGTCTCCCACCTCCTTTAAGCCCCTCCGCACTTACTTCAGAAGTGCTGATAGCTGGCCCTGTATTGTGAGCAGATCTTCCCAGAGGTAGGTGAAAAGTGTGGTCATGAAAGCCTTAGTGTTGGTGCCATCCATCTCGTCCTCTCCTTCTTGTTGTCCTTCCTCTCCCAGGGATGTTCTGGATGGGGTTCCCATCAGGGACTGCTTCACCAGCATTTCTTTCACTGAGCGGTCCTTTTTGGTCTGAGCCGCTGCCATACCTTCTGTGCCTTATTCAGACCCAACCGGGGGGGGGCAGATAGTAGGAGAGGCTCTCTCCGCAGTCTTTCCGTCCCTCTGCTTGCCTAAGCAGCCCTTGACTTTTGGGGCCTGTGGCACCACTTGAAGTCAGATCACAAGAAGAGAATGCCACGCAACCTATGTGTGCTTGTGGGACTTCTTCTGCACGTTGCCCACCCATCTGTTGGCCGACTCTCACTGGGGGAAGTGAGAAAAAATGCATCTGGCTGGGTCTTACTGCCAACTGTCGAGGTCATTGACCGTACCTTACTGGTGCATTTGCTGATAGGCCTATGCTGCTTTATAAGCCTCCAAACTCGTGCTCCCCTGACGAGTCGCCCTGGCGAGGAGAGTTCACCTGGCAGTAACTTCTTGTGCGAGGGGATCCTCAGGACTGCCTGACCCCGCCGCTTCGCTGTGTTACACTTGCCTTCAGGTGCTTTGGGTGGGTCTTGGGTCCCGGCCGGTAGGGCCTGGTCTCACTTCGGGCCCCTCCGTGGTCGTGCGAGGAGTCAGGTCTGTCTTCCCTTTCAAACTAGTATTCTGACTGGCAGATGGGCACACCCAAGCTCATCCGCCTGCGGCCCACATTCTTAATGCGGGTGATCCCTTTCAGCAGGGGTGACTGTGCTCCGTTACGTCTGGGGGAGGTTGCTCTGTTCAGGGGCCGCAAACTCCTCCAGCTGGAGGACGCTTCATCTACAAAGTTCTGCCGGGTACAGAAGTCAGGCTCTCCACGATCCAACCGCCACCCTCTGGCACCTTAACTGGGGTGGGCAGTATACTCCCCCGTGGAGTGTCTTCGTTTCCCTGTGCCTCGGGAATGCCACCTCTTGCTGGAGTTTCCTGAGCAGGGCTTTCGTATAGGTCAGGGAGCCCCAAGCTTCCGACTGACTTTCCCCTCCAGGGGCCTTCCTCTGCTCCGGCCCAACTGCACTTTGTGCAGCTTCTACCGCTCTGTGATTTGCGGCGTCAGCAAGGTAGCAACCCTCTTCCAGGGGCCGTCGCTCTCCTGGTGGTATCCCATAGTCCAGCACAGAAGGACGATTCAAGCACCCCACCAGCGGAAGGTCCAGAGCTGTAGATCTCCGCTCCTAGTTTCACGATGGGGCCTTCTCAGGGGGAGACTCACCACGCAGGCTACTCTTGATCAGGTCGTGGCCACTCTTCTTGCCTTATGCACCACACTGACACTGACACCGTTGTTGCTCTCCCAGGGGCCCACATTCATGGGTTCCTCCGGTCTGGCGAAGGCAGTCGGGTCACGCTCCCGATTATCGAAACTCTGGAGGCCGCCACCTTCCACTCCGGGCTCCCGAACCCATGTTTTTAGGCCTCACCTCCTCGATCCGTCACCATCCGGAGCCTCACGGGCAACGTTTCACAGCTTTTTGGCAGGTAACACTGCCGTGGTGATGGTCTTGGCAGAGCCCAACGTGTCTCCCCCTCAGCGATGCACTGTGGTAGAAAGCGATAGCAAAGCTTAATGTCGGCAGTATCGGAGAGACTCAAAAACACGTCTCATCCGACCGCCATCTTGGCCACGCCCCTAAACAGGCCTTTAAATGTTGGTTTTATCTTGTCACATTTGCTGTGCATTCAAAGACAGAGATAAAATGTTAGGCCCTGTCTTCAGAGGGAGGTTGGTGTTTACTTTTCTTTCGCTGACTGCAAAGTGAGAGGATTTATGTGACAGTCTTGCTGTATGAAAGGAAAGGCTGTAGGATGTTATTTATTTCTAGCACACAACAAAATGTAAATTTCAGTATACTGACTGTACAACTGAAGCACATTTATTCGTAATTCTGAAGTGTGGGGGAAACTAATATTTTAATGTGATCCAAACAAATCAACTAGTTGATGCCAATTTCCACACATTAGCGTTTGTGCTTTGTATAGTTTTATCAGTAAATCTGTATGTCTGTGCAAATGTCATCTCAAGTGAAAATGTGTTGTCTGTAATGGCAGTGGACTATCACATCATGCATACGCCACTCTATCCACTCTGACACTCTACTCCACTCTATGCCGCTTCACTCTACGCCACTCTACACCACTCCACTTTACTCCATTCCGCTTTACGCCACTCCACTCAACTCCCCTCTACGCCACTCTACAGTATGCCACTCCACTCTACATCACTCCACTCTACTCCACTCCACTCTATGACACTCCACTACACTCTATGTCGCTCCACTCTACAACACTCCATACCACTCTACACTACTCCACTTTAAGCCACTCTACCATACGCCACTCCACTCTACCACACTCTACTCCACTGTACGCCACTCCATTCTATGACACTACAGACCACTTTACTCAACCCTACGCCACTCCACTCTAAACCGACTTCACTCTACGACACTCCACTCGATGACATTCTACTCCACTCCACTGTACAACACTCTATTCTACAACACTCTACTCAATGCCACTCCACTGCGCTCCATGCTACTGTACTCGAATATATGTAAAGCCACTTTATGCCATGACACTCTATGCCACCCCACTTTACGCCACTCCACTCTATGGCATTCCACTCTACAACACTCCTCTCCACTCTATTTCATTCTACTCCACTCAACAACACATTACTCCACTCTATGCCACACCACGCCACTCCACTCTAATCCATTCCACTCTACGACACTGTACTTCACTGTATGCTACTCCACTCTACGCCACTCCACTCTATGACATTCTAGTCTACAACACTCTACTCCACCCAATGACACTCTACTCCACCCAATGACACTCTACTCCACTCGACTCTATGCCCCTCCACACTATGGCACTTCACTCTATGGCACTCCACTCTACTCCACTCTATGCCACTCCACTCTGTGCCACTCCACTATATAATAGTCTAAGCTATGGCACTCTACTCCACTCCACTCCACGACATTCCACTCTACGACACTCCACTCTACTGAATGCCACTCCACTCATGCCACTCTCTGCCACTTTACTCCCCTGTATGCCACTCTACATTACTCCACTCTACGTCACACCATTGCACTACACGACACTCTGTTCCACTCAACACCACTCCACTCTACTTCACGACATTCCTCTTTACGGCACTCCACTTCACTCTATGCCATTCCACTCTACTCCACTGCATGCCACTTTACTCCACTCCGTGCCACTCCACTCTACGACACTTTACTTCTCTCTGTGCCACTGTAGACTTCTCTACTCTGCAGCACTCCACTCTATGACACTTGACTCCATTCCCATCGATGACACTCTATTCCACCCTACCCCACACCACTCTACGCCACTCCACTCTACGTCACTCTACTCTGACACTCCACTCTGTGACACTCCACGACACTCTATGCAACTCCACTCTACGACACTCTATTCCACTCTACTCCAGTCCATGCCACTGTACTTCACGCCACTCTGCGACACACAACTTCACTCTATGACACTCTGCTCCTCTCCACAGCCTGCCACTCTTCTCCTCTACACTACTAACTTTTAGTCATTCAATAGCTGGGCTGGAGAAACCCCACAGACTCCATGACCTGAGCGGAGCATCTTTCCTGCCTGCTCAGACCAATTGTGCTGCTCTGAGAAATGCTTTAGAAATGGCCGCCAGCTTGATGGTCATTTCTAAATTAGGCGAGCAGCACCTCTGTCGGGGTGACGGAGAAATGGGCGGCCCGCCTTTCATATAAATGAGGGCCATAGCGATTATAGGAGGGGCACAACACCTGAATGACCGTCAGAGAGCTCTCTCATCAAGTTGCAGCGCTTCAAGGAGACATGCAATGTTGTGCAATATTGCTTCAGCAATACATGTTCTCAGTAGCGGCTGCTACTAGACGGGGTGGTGAGGGAGAGGAATATAATTTTAAAAAGGACTTACCTTTAACGGCCGGCCGCCGCCTCTCCTCCGTCCTCCTAATCTTCCTGTCCCGGGCGGCACAGCAACCACCGGGGCAGCCAGGCTCCCCTGAGCCAATCACAACACTTCAATGCAGTGTTGTGATTGGTCTGAGCGCCATGGATCGGTGCTCAGACTGGAACATGTTCCTGACCAGGCTGTGTAATGCAGCCTGGTAGGAACATGCAAAGTGCCCATAAACTGTACGGCCAAACAGTTCATGCTCACTTGGGGAGTGCACACTACTCCTCCACTGCTCTGGCCAGCCCCGACCGCCCCGCCCCGCCATTGACTGCAATAGGGAAAATAAAATGATAATAACCATACGTTATCATCATTTTATTTTTCCTTTTGAGTAGTGGGGCGACGCTCCTCTGCCTTAGCGGAGGAGCCGCCACTGCATCTTCGTTCTGTCATGTTTAATCTTCAATTTTCACTTCAAAATCTGGGGAGTGGATATTGTCCCCTGTGCCCCACTCCAAAATCTGGGTGGATAAATCCCTCTTGCCCCCCCCCCCCCCCTCCCCTCAGTTCCTACGCTCATGCCGTACTCACAGGACTCACAGGCGTTCAGCCATGGCAGTCCAGAGAGAGGCACTCACACCCCAGGCTGGCGGTGCCTCGGCACTCAACCTCGCCCTAGAGAGCAGGGGAGGCGAATATTGCACATAGCGCTCTTCATTTAAAAAAAAAAAAAAAAGGGAATATTAATCAGGCATGTGTGAATTCTGAGTGCAAACGAGGCCATTTGTCATTGTTCTGGTTCTATGTGAGTCAATCTCTTCTGACAGGTGGGTGGAGGACTGGGAGGGGAAGAGGGAAGCCTCAGCCTGCCATGACTCTGGGAATACAGGGAGAGTCCCTCAGTTGGGAGCAGAAATATAGGACGTGTGTGTTTGTTGCTCTTTTCTACACCAGGGCATGGGCGGCCAGCGCCTGACACGCAGAGAACCTCCATTTAGCGGTTATTCCATTGACAGAAATTTCATTTTGTACAAAGCATCATTATGATACGCGCAATTTTAAGTGGTAAAATATCTGCTCTCATAACGGATGCAATTATACTAATCTGATATGTCAGAAAATAGAATCATTTTCTATGATCGCAGAAAGGGCAGACCAATCAGATTTCAGGTTCAGGGTCATGTTTAAGGGTCCAACCGCAGTGTCTCGCAAAGGGCGCCAATTGTTTGGTGCAACCGATGCAAATGGGCCCCCTTACTGCTGGACTGAAGGCAACACAACAATAAACGGTTCAGTGGGCACCTAGGGTGCCGGTGCCACTTCACCTGCTGCACCATCGGCCGCCATGCCACTGTCCAGCATTGTATTAACAGATCTGTCTCTCTGCAAAATCAACCTGTTGCCCAGAGACTCTGCCAGTATGTGTGGCGTGTTAGTGTGAATCTATTAGGCGCTCGTTCGCACATGTAAAAACACTCCTGACGCATCTTTGTCATACAAATGACTTCAGACAGGGCTGTCTGCTCACTCCTCAGTAGATGAGTCATGACTCCATTTATCCAGATGTCTTCATTAACAAAACGGTGTTTAACAACATTCATCTCGTTAGAAACACCTGCGGCGATCCACATTTTAAATGTATTTATTTCGAGTGCTGAAGTCTTTAACCACTTAAAAGTGGCATTTGAGAAGGCTGGTGGAAATCGGGCGGGAAACGACAACCGAAATTTCAAATGCAAAACGAGCAGCTGGAGGGACTCGGCTATTTTGTGACTATGTCTGAATACAAAGAGTGCCAATTTTAGATTTTCTATTTGAGAAAAAGTTTTGTGAGCGCAGCTGGCTCTTTGTGGTACTAGATCAGAATGCTTTAGTGGTTCTACTACACTTAGCATTGACATTTTTTCAAAAAGCAATTTGGAATAAATAGATCCGAATGGCTTCTCAGAGCTTGTCATGCAAATGGCAATTCACGTGAAGCCGCCGCGCGTCGAAAAGTTTGGCACTCCTCACAAGGTCACCCATTTACGAGCAATTATCACACAGTGAGTACTATGGTGAGCTGCGAATCCTGTGTGATGCCTCTGCACTGTCATAATCGAAGGAGGGTTTTGTAACTTCCCTAGAACCAGGGGTGTAGCTTCTGTTGGTGCAGCTGGTGCAGTGGCACCGAGTCCCAGAGGCCTGAGATGGCCCACTGAACCCTAATCATTGCTGTTGTTCATCATTCAAACAGCAGGCAGGGTTCCATTTCCTTCCTTGCACTAGGGCCCATGACACACTGGCAACGATACTAGGACAAGGAAGCTTTACTTAAAAAAAAGGTTTTCTGATGTTGAGAATGAAGGTGAGTGTGCTCAGGCAATCAGGTTGCTCCAAATCCCGCCCACTTTTCCGAAACCCACTCCCCTCCAAGGCTCCTCTTCCTACACTTAAGATCACATGGTGAAAATTATTCCAAGGTCGTCAGGTCTTTCTGTGTGTATTTATTTTTATTCATTTTTGTGCAAAGAGTGGTATACCAGAATGCATGCAGCCATTATGGTCAGGTATCGCCGAGCTCCGGCCCTTACCAAATGGAGTGACCAGGAACCACCCACCTGCCCTCCAGCATCCCCCACTACGACCGACAGCACAACAACATTAATTTGAACTTTTTGGGTTAGGGAAGTCAGCCCCCGGTCGTATTTATTATGACAAAATAAAATCATAAAACATTAAAATTTTGCATTCAATATCATTTACAAAAATTATACGCAGAAACACCATAAGTAGGTACATGTTATTTACAATTTTTGATTGATGGCTCACCTTAACATACACTCAAGTACATAGCCATTCCTAACCATAGCTAACATTGTCCCTGCATATCCAGCTTTGAGCCTAACGAGTGAGATCATGACGGGTCAACCTGTGAGGCCCCTTCACTAAGAGGGAGAAACCTACCCCCTGGGAGTACCTCCCCAGAGTAGCTGCTGCAGGAGGCCTGTCTGCCTACCAGGTTATCTACCTCAGGCACCCCCACACACCCCTGGGAATACCTTCCCATAATATCTTGTGCAGGAGGTGTGGTAAATATTTAAATTACCTGTACTATTTTTTATGCGGTAAAGTCTAGTAAGAATAACTCAGTCAAAATAAGAGGCAGAATCCGTGGTATTAGAGGTTCTGAAAAGGACTTTATTTCTTACAAAGGAATTATGGTTCGAACCAGGCAATCATATTCCATCACCACGAAGGTTCAGGAAGGGATAGGCAATACATTATTGACAAGTAACAATATATATATGAAAAGCATTGCATTAAGACAGATGCAGGAGGCGTAACAGCTGATAATACAGATAAGAATACACATACGTAATGAAAATAGGCGTAATAATAGGCGTATACTAGAAACGTCATTTAAAATGATGTCACAAGTGGGAGGATCCATAAGAGAATCCTGCAGTGTCAGCAGAAATATTTGGCAGAGATGCACGCGCCGCCGCATGACGTGTGATTGACGTGTGATTGACGTGCAACTAGAGGGTGAAGGGGAATTGACATTTAGCTCTACATGTGGAGACAGAAGTCTGGGGGTCAGGTCAACCTAATCCCAAATCGTATCTAATATCTTTGTTTAAGGAACTGTTTTATCCAAAAGGGAAGGTCTCTCGGACGGAATCTATTCTATACTGACTGTTAGTGCATGTACAAGCGTCTATGTGTCTACATGAGATGCGAGGGGGCAGGAATCTTCCATGGTAACAGGGCCTATGAATTACTTGCATAAAGACAGCGAGGCCGGGCCCTTTGCTCGGTAGCTGGAAGGATGTTTACCTAAACTACTAGACAGGAATGCATTGGGTGAGGAGCGGAGCAGATAACTTGAAGGCTGAATACAGTTTTTGGCAGGCAACAGGCCGCGTCAGGCACCGTTAGCCGCGCAGGGAGTAGGACAAAGTTCATGGATACGGATGCAGGTCCAGGCTGGAGCATTTCAGAGGCAGAAGCAGGAAAAAGGCTTGATGGCAGAATTCAGGGCCTACTCGCCTAAACAGTAAAACGTGAAAAGTGAACCATATAAAGTCAGTGGCCAATCATACTTAGGAATGGAATATTCGACCCATTCATGGCCGATCTGAAAGAGGACAGGTTAACGTTGGACGCACATGTATTTGCGTCTTCATAGCTGGAACTGGAGGGAACATACATATACTTGTAGCATGTACTTGGAGCCGTTGGGGTCTAAGATAGGGGACACAATTGACCATAAAAATTCATATTTCCTCATTCCCTCCTTGTCCCCTACGGACCCTCATGAAATATCCATCTTCATCAATCCATCAATCTGTTCATATAGCATCATTTGTTCTTCTTTCTTCTTCCGGGATCTTGAATGAAAATTTGAAGGCGGGATACACGATGTGGCACACAGACCACAAATCGCTGGCCCACATTGTAGACATAAGCAGCAACTGAATAGTATGAGAAAGCCAATACCTAGGAAGGATAGGATTCTCCATCCCCAGGCTGACAACATGCTCCAGAACCAACCGGACCAAGTCCAGGTACCTGGATTCTGGTGTATCTGGCTTATGATTTTATGAAGTCGAGTTATGGCTTTATATACTGACGGCGCGTTTTCTGGTATGAAAACACAGCAACTTGATCCGATGACCCTACAAGCTCCGCCCCTATCGGCCAGAATGACGTCAAGGACAAGACGATTTTGAAGAACAACAATCCGCATCGCAGACTGCTCCTCTGTTAAGTTGCCTAAGGCGGAAGTAGTTTCATTCACTACTGCTTCAAGGGTCCTAGTTAATCTACGTATCAGCTTACTATTAGTGACTGTACCTATGTAGGGAAAGAAACCTTTATTGAAATCTGTGTATTTCTCCCATGCTGTTTCAGTGTAGTCGACAATCGGGAGATCTCTCTGCTGTCTATTGTGTACTAAATGGGTATTCCTATGATAATCAGGCGGGGCTAGGAAAACAGGTGGCAGAAGGAATGCAATGTAACAGGTACCATCCCAATCTAGGGGTAGGCGTATATATGCGGTGTGACCACAGATGAAGTAGGAGTGACGGGAAGCTCTAAATGTAGACTTGCCTTTATCACTGAATTCTATTACAGTGGTACATTTACTATGGCCCATGTGTATTGAACCATTCTTTCTTACACATAATTCGCCTCTAACTGGAAATACTGACATAGCGGGCAAGATTGGTGTAGCTTCGGATTCAACATTCAGGATCATGAGGTTAAGTGTAAAGTTACCTAATCCATATACTTCATTTTCTAGATCAGTCCCTGTTCTTTTGGGAAGTCCCTCCTTGTTAGGGTAGCAGACTTTAAGTAAAACTAGGTTCAGGTTTCCCCATACCCAGTTGTCTTGATAAACTACTGAATTTGAATCTAGGGAATTAATCAAACTAAACCATGCTCCACAGGAGCCATTGTGTGTGAATGAATACGGAAAGAGGGGCAGAACTCCCCTGTATTTCTGATAGGGAGGGAGTCGGCCACATATCCAACAATTTGTAGCATTGCTGGTCTGATGAGAATGATGTAACATACTAATGAATGTGTTGTTGCGCAGCGCAAATCTATAGGACAACTCATGCGGAGGTAATTCGCTAAAAGAATGTTCGGCAGTAGCATTGAAAGCACGCTTGGAAATAGGGTAATACATGTGTAAAAATATGCTGACACTAATAATCAGAAGACTTAGAAAAAACATAATTAATAATGTCACTATGCAGTGACTACGAAGTGATTTACAGTACGCATGTTTCTTGAGCTGTTTCTGTCTATTTCTCTCTCTATTTCGGTCTAGAGGATACATGTCAGAGACAAATTCAACCGATTCACCTTGGAGAGGACTTAAACAATCAAATTGTCTGACTTGCTAGACCTTAGTTTCAGTTTATAATTCTCCTTTTCTGGCTCATCAACCAGGGGGAGTTTTGAGTCAGTCTGTGAGGGAATGCAGGGCTGAAAGTTCAAGTCGGATGGTAGTCCATGAAATTTTTTGATATGGCTCGAGTGCAACCACCCTTTACGTCCCTCAATCTTCACAGCTGTCCTTGTGGTCAATAAGACGAGCTTAGGCGACTGCCAGCGAGGCTCCAGCGGGTTCCTTCTGTCGAAGTTCCTTACAAGTACAAGGTCTCCCGGAACCACGTCATGGGGCTTCACCTCAGTGTTATCGGGAAAAGCTGCAGCTACCTGTGAACGACAAGATTGTAGTGCAGACATCAAGGAAGCCAGGTAATCTGTCAACATATTACAATCAACATCAGTGATTTTACGAGGTATAGGCGTCCCCCACATATTTGGTGGTCTACCGAAGATCACCTCATACGGGGATAGCCCTGTTCGAGAGTGTGCTACCATTCTCATGTAAAAGAGCGCAACCGGTAAAGCTACTATCCAGTCGACACCTTTTTCTCTACATACTTTGGACAGTCTAATTTTCAGAGTTTGATTATGTCGCTCCACGAGACCTGCTGCCTCGGGATGTCGGACACAGTGGAATTTCCATTGGTAGCCTAACAGAAGTGAAACATGTTTCATTAGCTCGGATGAGAACGGCTGGCCATTATCTGAGTACACGACACGGGGCAAACCATATCGTGGGAAGAATTCTCGAACTAACTGTTTGGCAGTAGTCGGGGCAGTGTAATCTGAGACGGGATACGCCTCTGTCCACCGGGAAAGAGCGCATACAACTACGAGGACATATTTGAATCCTCGACATCGTTCCATCTGGATATAATCCATCTGGAGGACTTCAAAAGGGTGATCGGGGGGTTGAAATCCACCCTGTTCTACAGGTACGCCTTTTCCTGGATTGAACTGACAACAAATCATGCAGGTACGTACTTTCTGTTTAGCTGCTGCTCGCAAGTGTTTATTGAACCAAATGTGTTGAATACTGTCTAGCATAGCTTTCTCTCCTAGGTGCGCTAAACTATGTATTGTGTTAATGATGACTTGAACCATTGAGTCGGGGAGAAACCATATAGATTTTCCCTTCGTCATCCATCCTTGATCCGTTTGGATCCCTCCTAATTCAGTCCATCTCTTTATTTCTTCTGGTGTGGCATGTGTCTGTATGTCAATTACATCAAGGGCGGGATCCTTAACTGTCATGCAGTGTGTTGGTGTCGGAACTATTGTCTTTGTCGTGTCAGTTGTATGAGTCTGATTCTGAGCAGTCTGTTTAGCTGTTCTGTCAGCTAGGTCGTTACCCTGAGAAATAATGTCAGTCACTTTTGTATGGGCTTTACACTTCATAATCGATATTGTAGTAGGCAGATGTATTGCATCTAACAGAACTTGAATAAGGGGACCGTGCTGGATGTGGGCACCGTGAGAAGTTAAATATCCTCTCTCTCGCCAAAGCACGCCGAAGTCATGGACGACTCCGAATGCATAACGTGAATCTGTGTATATGTTGACTTTCTTATTTCTGGCTTGAATACAGGCTTGTGTCAGAGCGATGAGCTCTGCTGCTTGAGCTGACAAGGTATCGATACAATTTGTTTCAATAATTTCAGTGTCTGTTGTGACTGCATAAGCGGCCACTAACTCTCCTGTATTTGTTCTCATGCATGAACCATCTACATACAATGTCAGGTCTGGATCTGATAATGGAATATCTGTCAAGTCTTGTCTGGGTTTCGTCGTAATAGTAATGACTTCAATACAATCATGTGCCAATGGGTCTGTTCCACTTAATGGCAAAAGTGTGGCAGGATTTAATGTACTACAACGTCTGATTTCTATGTGTGGCTGGAACAATGTCAATTCATAACCCGTCAGTCTTGCTATAGTCAAGTGTTGTGTTTGGGTCCGGTTCAAGAGAACCTCTACTGCATGTGGTACTTGTACTGTCAATTGATGTCCTAACACTATGGCATCGCTTTGTCTGATTGCTAAAGCTGTTGCTGCGACTGATTTCAGGCACGCAGGAAGAGCCTGAGCTACGGGATCTAATGTACTAGAAAAATAAGCACATGGCTTGTGTGATCCTGCTTGTTCCTGCGTGAGTACTGATAAAGCAGTACCTTCACGTTCTGTGACAAAGAGTGTAAAACGTTTGCTGTAACATGGTGTTGCTAAAACAGGTGCTTGACATAAAGCTTTCTTTAAGCTTTCAAAAGCTTGTGTATGTTCCTGAGTCCAAGGGAGGACAGTCGATGTCGCTGCCTCCTGTGTTGTCAACTGAATGAGTGGTTTTGCTAGAAATGCATATTGAGGGATCCACTGCCTACAGTACGAAGTGAGGCCTATGAATGCCCGTACCTCCTTTTGTGTCTTGGGTGGCGGCATGTTAACAATTAACTGGATGCGGTCGGGTGTAAGCTGTCTTCCCCCCTTGGACAGCAAGTGCCCAAGGTACACAACTTGCTGGACACAGAATTGCAACTTCGCAGGGGACACTTTGTGCCCCTTGTCGGCTAAGAAATGTAAAACCGTCAGTGATGCCTTTTCACATTCAGGTTCGCTTCGGGCGGTGATCAGCAGATCATCGACATATTGAAGCAGGGCAGTGTTAGCTGGCATGTGGATACTGTCAAGTTCTCTTTTCAGTGCTTGGCTATAGATGCTGGGGCTTTCTGTGAATCCTTGAGGTGCGCGTGTGAATTTAAAACTTCGTCCATTTAAACTGAATCCGAACAAATATTGGCTTTCCGGATCGATTGGGACGCTAAAGAAGGCGTTCTTGAGGTCAATTACAGTAAAGACCATTGCTTCTGAATCTATGGCTGTTAGTAATGAAGAGATATCTGGGACCACGGGGTATTGTGGTACAATGCATTTGTTTAATTCGCGCAGATCAATAACTAATCGATATACTGGTGGTCCTTTTGGATCAGTTCGTTTAAGAATCGGAATTATCGGGGAATTACATATATTGGAGTCGGTTTCCACGACCACTCCTTGTGCAATGAGCTCGTCAATGATTTGCAGCAAAGCCACTACAGCATCTGGTGGTAATTTATATTGTCGCATTCGTGGTAGTACTACTCCTGTTTTGAGTGTGACTCGATATGGTGTAATGTGCATACAACCTACATCAGTGGGGCCTTGCGCCCATAAATGTGCAGGTAGATTCTGTAACCGGTGATCCATGTCTCTAGACACGTAGTGACCCTTAAAGTCACGCAAAAATAATCGTACTCCTTCCGGAGAACAACATATTATAGCTCCTAGAGCTTTCAATGTTTTTATACCTAACAAGTTTTCTGGACATGATTTCGTAAGCAATAGATCTGTAGTCCGTGTCAATGGACCAACTGTGAATGCAAGTGGTTGCGATACTTCGTTAATAGTGGGCTTTCCTGAAAAACCAAGGGAAATATTTTGTGAGCCTGAGAGGGGTGCCCCTGGGACTTCGCTGTGACTGATAGTTGTTCTGCTTGCCCCTTATCGAGTAGAAACTTTCGGTCTTTCCCTAATACTTGACTCTGTACATAAGGACCCTCTTGATCTACGGGAACCTCAATAAGGGGTAGGCCAACTTCCCTCTCTAGGCTATTTCATGTGTAGCGCTGATACTCTGGGTAGTCATTTTGTGCATACTGGTACATCTGTTGTGTCGTGTTTTGTGTTGCAGCAATAGGCTGTGGCTGTTGTTGTGGTTGTTGTTGTGGTTGTGGTGCGGTCTGTTGTACAGCTGGCATAGGCTGTATATTCTGAGGCACTTGTTGTTGGATCTGATCCTGTCTAGGCGGACGTGGTCTCTCTTTCGTTATACCCGTAGAGATATTATGTTTCAGAACTGCACAATCGTGTATATAATGACCTGGCTGTTTACAATAGTTGCACGTCCCTCTAACAGGACCCGGTGAATCATTGGACTGCGTTGTACCCTTTTTATGACCGTCAGCTGGAACTGACTGCGCAACAAGCATTTTCATTTTCGTGTCTTTCATACGTCTTTGTTCATGTTCTTGTTCTTCTCTAATTCTATTGTGATGATATTGTAACATTTGTAACATCTGTGACGGTGTGTTACCTTGCCAAGTACTCTCGAATTTCAGTACTCTACTCTTAACTTGGGGCAAGGAATTTTCAACTAATTTTGTCACAAACAGATGTGGATACGACTCACTACTTGCTTTTATGCCACTATTAATACCAAAACATTTTTCAAATCGGGAATAGAAATCACTAGTGTCTTCATCTTGTTTTTGTTTACAGGCTGAAATTGCACCCCAGTCTTCCTTTTTCGTAGTCAATAAACGTGGTAGTACCTGCACTAATAATCCTGGTAATGCTGTAGTCTTTTCCCCAAGCCCTGAACCTGCAGCTCGGGCCTTTTCTTCGTTTTCTAATGCTGTCCACTCTATCTTTTGGTCTCCCACCTCCCATTCCTTTTCTTTGAGTTTCTCTTAAATACCGGCAGGTAATAAGACTTTTAATATTTTCATAATGTCAGGGTATGTATACTCTCCCATGAGTAACATGTCTTTTATCTCACGGTGGAAACCTGCTGGGTCCTTGTCATGGCTAGGTACTACTTTCTTCATTTCTAATAATTCAATTTTAGTTATGGGCGTGTACACAAACACGCCTTTAAAAATATTGTCATCACCTCTGACTGGGTGTACTTCGCGTAAGGGATTCTGTCTGTCTATGTGATACGTTTTTCTTTCCTTGGGGGGAACTGAAACATGTTCTGGGCATACGAAGACAATGTACTGGTGTCGATATTCTAGAATTTCTTTAATTAAGTCAGTACCTGAACCTCTCCATTTGTTCGTGAGTAATTCTATCAGTATATCAGGTAGGGGACCAGGATCGGAGTGTTGGCTTCTATATAATATAAGGAGGTGTTGTATCATGTATATACCAGCTAAACGCTGTTCGTCTGGGGTGAGATTCAAAAACGTGTGTGCTAGCGCATCATCACTGTATTTTTCAGAACTGTCAGCCCATTGTACTGCTGACCTGGCTAATTCTTGTTCATCCATAGAATCGAGCATATGATACCCCCTTCGGTCTCGAAGTAATTTATCAGCAGCCTGGAATAAGTGTTCAGGGGACTTCGTATTTAGCATAGGGGCTTGAAAATGTCTGTTGCATTCTGGACGTATCGGACGTATTGGATCATTAAAGTATCTGGTATTACTACAAGGTCTTCCCCTACCTACATAAGCTATCGTTTCTAATTGTCCTGTGGGCATTTCTGATTCTTCCTCCTCCTCTCCCTCTGATTCAGTTTTGTCTGCCTCCATTCTGGCTTTATGTATTTGTTCTATTTCTTTGCGGATCTTTCGGCACATAGCTGCTATACACGTCTGTTTATCATGTTTTCCCTCTGATATATTCTGACCCCATCTGGTAAGTACTTGCATTTCATCCTGATCTACCCCAGGCCTATCTCTGTCTCTGATCAAGCAGTTTATGAAGAAACGTAACAGTAATCTCTGTATATCCACTTTCTGATAATCCATGGCTTCGTCAATACTTTCAGGGCCTTGCCCTGTTTGGACAAAGCGATATATATTGTCTAGATGATTAACCATTCCTGGTAGTGTCGTTAAATATAGTGAAGCTCGTCGTATACGTAGTGATGATAGCAGCATTCTGTCATTTTTACCGGGCACTGGATCATATCTACAATCCACAAGATGTTCCTTAAACATGTCGGACGTTGCTATTTGGGGTGTACGTTGGTTTGCTAAATCTCTAAGAGACGATTTACTTCGTGACGGTGGCGTGGCAAAAATTGCTGTCGCACCTCCTGTCGCACCTTCTGAGGTGCTAGGCACGAAAGGATTTGTGGAATGTAAGGTAGAAACTGTGGATGTAGGAAAAGCGGTGGAAACAGATGGACCTACTGGATTGTGCGGAGGAGTTTGTTGTTGCGGAGGTGGGGCGGATGATCTCGGGGTTGAGCACCATCGACAGGTGGCGTGTGTGGTGGAACATTAACATATTCGGGAGCTACTTCGTCTAAATAGGAAGAAAGGAAAATATCTTTTGCGGTCTTGGGATGTGCTTTAATCGGGAGTAATGGGGGTGGCAAATCTTTCGGTATTTCCGGGGTGGCCTTAGGTAAACCTTCGGCCAAAAGAGGATACATACCATTCATAAGAGTGTTCCGTTGTCTGTCTACTTGTTCTGTTTTTACTCGGATACCTTCTTCAACTAATACGTTTTCTCGGGCTTTATTTGAGTTCTCCCTACTTTTCTCTTCCTGTCTGAGCGCTTTCTCTGTGCGCCTATGCGACTCTTTACGCCATAACTCAATGGCATCTTTCTGTGACTGTCTGGCTTTCTTTTTCCATAATTCTTCTTCTACTCTCATGATGCAATCTGCATCCCATGTCCCAGCTGCGGGCCACCTCTGACTTTCTGCTAGATCCTTGGTGTAGTCCACCCATAAGTCAAGATATAATACGGCATCTAGGCCATGTTTATGATACATAAAATACCCTGGAGTGTCCCTAGGTGGAATGGGAACAGCTTCTTCGAGTACTCCTTTTCTAGTTTTGATTTGTCTTAATTTTGAAAAGAACGGCATCTTTAAACCTTGCTACTTGATTCTTATTTGAACTGGACTTGAACACAATTAATACGATAAACACAATAATGAACACTCATTCATACCACAATTTTTTAAAACACAGTAAAATATTTAACATTTAACATTTAACGAACAATGATAATTAGAAGAAAACTAGTTACTGACATAATACTAATACTAGATAATACTGGATTATATACATGAACATACTAGATATACTGCTAAACAGTACAGATACACTGCTAAAACAGTGCAGACCGGATCTGTGTACCCAAACCCGTCATGACCGGCACAAATTAATGTGCACGTCTAAATGCCTCCCCAGCAACGGTACTCACCGGGTAGCACGGAACGGAAGGCCTCGGAACTGAACTGAACTGGACCGGACTGGACTGGACTCGACTCGGAACTTCAGAATCTGGTGGGCCTCTGTATACCTCGGATCTTGCTCTCTCAGCTAGGCTCTGGTCGGGATACTTCGCACTTCTCACCGCCTCGTCTGGGTGTTGATCGCAGCCTCAGTCACCCCCGCTTGGCCGGAGGGAGATACAGGAAATCCTGCGGGTACGCGTTTTTGTCCGTCCAGCTGTGGCAGGAGACCGGGCCTGCAACGCACCTCCGGCGCGTGAGATGAGAAAGTGTCCCTGTTCGGGCGCCAATTTATGTGGTAAATATTTAAATTACCTGTACTATTTTTTATGCGGTAAAGTCTAGTAAGAATAACTCAGTCAAAATAAGAGGCAGAATCCGTGGTATTAGAGGTTCTGAAAAGGACTTTATTTCTTACAAAGGAATTATGGTTCGAACCAGGCAATCATATTCCATCACCACGAAGGTTCAGGAAGGGATAGGCAATACATTATTGACAAGTAACAATATATATATGAAAAGCATTGCATTAAGACAGATGCAGGAGGCGTAACAGCTGATAATACAGATAAGAATACACATACGTAATGAAAATAGGCGTAATAATAGGCGTATACTAGAAACGTCATTTAAAATGATGTCACAAGTGGGAGGATCCATAAGAGAATCCTGCAGTGTCAGCAGAAATATTTGGCAGAGATGCGCGCACCGCCGCATGACGTGTGATTGACGTGTGATTGACGTGCAACTAGAGGGTGAAGGGGAATTGACATTTAGCTCTACATGTGGAGACAGAAGTCTGGGGGTCAGGTCAACCTAATCCCAAATCGTATCTAATATCTTTGTTTAAGGAACTGTTTTATCCAAAAGGGAAGGTCTCTCGGACGGAATCTATTCTATACTGACTGTTAGTGCATGTACAAGCGTCTATGTGTCTACATGAGATGCGAGGGGGCAGGAATCTTCCATGGTAACAGGGCCTATGAATTACTTGCATAAAGACAGCGAGGCCGGGCCCTTTGCTCGGTAGCTGGAAGGATGTTTACCTAAACTACTAGACAGGAATGCATTGGGTGAGGAGCGGAGCAGATAACTTGAAGGCTGAATACAGTTTTTGGCAGGCAACAGGCCGCGTCAGGCACCGTTAGCCGCGCAGGGAGTAGGACAAAGTTCATGGATACGGATGCAGGTCCAGGCTGGAGCATTTCAGAGGCAGAAGCAGGAAAAAGGCTTGATGGCAGAATTCAGGGCCTACTCGCCTAAACTGTAAAACGTGAAAAGTGAACCATATAAAGTCGGTGGCCAATCATACTTAGGAATGGAATATTCGACCCATTCATGGCCGATCTGAAAGAGGACAGGTTAACGTTGGACGCACATGTATTTGCATCTTCATAGCTGGAACTGGAGGGAACATACATATACTTGTAGCATGTACATGGAGCCGTTGGGGTCTAAGATAGGGGACACAATTGACCATAAAAATTCATATTTCCTCAGAGGTCCGTCTGCCCGCCAGGTTACCAACCTCGGGCACACCTCATACACCCTCATTAACCCTCAAGGGCCTGTGCTAGCTTGGTGGACTCCACCCTGGGCCAAATAAGAGGGGGACTACCCTTGGACAGACCCAAGCGGGGTAGCCTGTCATCTTCTAATAGAACAATGCTTCACCCTGTGATTGGTGGCCCTGACTGACCCAATCCTCTCAATTATCCCCTCGCAATGGAGTGGGATAAAGCAACTGACTGATTGATGGAGTTTGAGCTGACCGGCATATACTTGATGATCGGCAACTCAAAAAATTCGGACCTGGCTCTATGGACCAATGTGTTTGCCCAAGATGTGAAGAACTATTCATGGTCCTGACTGACTCACCTCCTTACCATTGCAACCTCAGGGTGAAGTGGCGCTAGCGATGACTGAGTGCAGGAGTTTGAGCAACAGCAAATTTCTGTGCTCAGTGACTCAAAAAACTCCCTCTTGGTTAGTCGGGCCACAACATTGTCACCCAGATGCAAGAATTATTTATCTTACTGCTGCCGATGACTACTAGCTGTATACGAACCCCTTTGCTCTGCAGGGATCTTATACTTGATGGTTTCCTCTTTGGTTGCATGACATGAGCTTGGATTGTAAGAAGGTTAGTCTCATTAGCATAAATAGCTTGATCTGCAAAGCAAAGGTTTTTGAAAGATTATAACCACTATAAACAAGGGGACCCCTGGGTTATGATGTAGGTAGAGAAGCAGGGAGAGAACAGCCAAAATACACAAGGGAGAAACTCTACCTAAATCAATTTAAAATATGCTATACGTCATATGTTTTATTGACCACTCTGGCTAGACCATCAACATAAATATTCACGTCATTCAAAACAGTGTAGTCATTCCTTAATTTATTATTTTTTGACTTTTCAATATAAATATATTAATACATTCATAAGTACATATCCTAGCTAAAGAGTTTTTGTGAAAACCTCAGATCCCATTGCACAACTTCCACTCAACAACATGCATTCACCCTCATACTCAAGCATTCTCACGCGAAACCACAAATACATAAATCACATATATATCAAAGAAGCATAATGTGCACCAAGTCCCCTCACAGTATATATATCAGTGCACAATAAAGATTTTTTCTCAACTGAAAAATACAATAACCCGCAGCTTTGTCTTACAATTAATTTGACATCATTACAGAAGAATCTTCAGAATAAATGTAATGAGACATAAATGTTTTTGCATCAAAAGA
Source organism: Triturus cristatus (assembly GCF_964204655.1). NCBI lineage: Eukaryota > Metazoa > Chordata > Amphibia > Caudata > Salamandridae > Triturus > Triturus cristatus. The sequence goes on from NC_140593.1 coordinate 566,989,636, forward strand.
AAACTTTTCAATATAATTCCTCAGTTTTCAAAACAAGTAAACCAGGTGTATTCATAGAGGGAACTAATTAACAGCGCCGGCGCTAGTTTCAGTGAAACACCCTTTCTTTTGGGTATCACCTTCTTCAGGGTGCATATGGTGTGTATTCGACAGAAAAGGCAATGGGACCTGTCGGGACCAAAATATGGATTATACTATTTCTTCACTGTAAATGCATAATTATTACAAGTATAATGATCATAGCTTAGGTTCAATCAGTATAGTAAGTCAAATACATTAAAACGCAATGGTCAAGCGTTCAGAGGGTCACAATCTAAGTTGAATATATTTGCAAAATTCATAAAAATCTAAGCGAGACAACTGCACACCAGAACAGGACAGAATAAAGACAACATTACACAGAAAAAAATCACAGAAGAAAAAGAAGAAAATACATAAAGCTAGAAATAAAAATGAGAAAAAAAATAGAAATCAAACTAAGCACGTCAAAGAGCTAACTGAATAGTTCTAAATTGAAATCAAGTCAAGATCTAAACGTCCTGCCACGAAATGTGACTACCAAAGTAAGAATAATGGCAGCTAACAGTACAGAAAACCAATATTCTGTGGCGACTAAATAGGCATGGCCTATGGTCAATAAGAAAACTGATGGCAGAATAGTTAAAAACACTGAATGAGTCACACTATGTTACATTCAAGTTTAACAAATGAAAATCATTAATACATTCCTATCCTGCTAAAATAGGAGGATGCTGATAAAATCACAGCTCTCCTTGGAGCAGAAGACTGAGTGCTGTTACTTGTTTTCAAAGAGTGTTGTCTATAATGGAGACGAAATCAAAACGTCATAGAGAGGTCTGGTTATATGAAAGATCCTAATTGCCAAATACTGTCATCCAGCGGTTTAACACCTAACCGGGAAATGTTAAAGAGGCGCTAGGAATTGCAATTTGTCAGATTGTAGAGCAGACGCCTTCAAACTGGGGGGCGGGCCCCCCTAGAGGGCTTCAAGTGATCCCAGGGGGGGAGCTTTGCTCTGGCCAGAAGAAACATTGGGGCATATGTATCAACATCTCCATTTGCGATTCTCAAATAGCGATTTTTTGAGAATCGCTATTTGAGAATTGCAAAACGGGATGTATTTAAAAAATTGCAAAACTTTTGTGATTTCTTAAAATTCCTTAATTGCGAAATCACAATTAAGGAATACCTTCCCATTCATTCCTATGGGCCAGGAGGCCCATTGCAATGAATGTGTCGAGAATTCCTGTCATGCGTGGGGAGGAAAACGGTAACCAGCGACAACGGACTACATCTCCCAGGATGCTTAGCGGTTGAGAGGTTATGAAAACAGGAGAGCTGTTACAGAACTCAAGGAAAACACGCCCTTATGTAAACAGGAGAGCTGTTACATAACTCAAGGAAAACACGCCCTTATGTAAACAGGAGAGCTGTTACATAACTCAAGGAAACACGCCCTTATGTAAACAGGAGAGCTGTTACATAACTCAAGGAAACACGCCCTTATGTAAACAGGAGAGCTGTTACATAACTCAAGGAAAACACGCCCTATAAAGGGAGGAACCGGGAGGTACAACGCTGTCGGATATTGTGTTTACACCGACGTACCTGCTTCGTGAAGAGCAGTGTTCCGGAGTGGTGCTCCAGTAAGGCAAGAACGGAGGTAGGTCGAGTCGTTACTCCCTGGGCCGTGTCTTGCCCCATCGTCACCTGTGAAGGACCCGGAAGCTCTACCGGTCAACCATTGAGCTTCGCTTTTTGACTCGGCTGAGTCAAAGCGCAGTGGCGCTTTTGCTGGTTGGAGTCGTAACTCCCAGCCCGACCAGAGATACAGGGACTGCCAGCTGTCACGCACACCAGGAGGTGTTTGCCGCGTTACAGACTCGGAAGTCCACAGGATCGATCGAGCGGCTGCTCTCGGTTCAGTCTTCTTACTATTTGATTGGGGTATCGGTGACGCATCACCAGGAGGTGACTCCGCGTCCCGGTGCAGTCTGAGGAAGAGGTTGAGCGGCTGCTCCCTTCAGGTAGAGACCCCGGCTGGGTGTTTCCCTGACTCCTCGATTCTCCCCAACACTCTTCGTGCCCCTCACAGCCTACCGATTGGCATTGTCGGCCATTTCATTTCTGCCCTCTGTTGGCATACGCCGGGACCGGCGTATATGCAGAGGACGGTTAGGACCATCCGTGCGGTGGGCTGGTAACGTACATAGCCTGGAGGATTCCAGTGACTATAACTTTGTTTATTCTTTGTGTTATTTGTGCCTTCATTAAAATAACTTACCCTTCACAAGTGGTTGCGTCCTCATTATCGTGTCTGTTAAACGATCCTGAGACGTTCAGGGCGTTACAGAATGGGAAGTCCTTCTCAATTTGCGATTCGCTATTTGCTAATCGCAAATTGAGAATAATTTCAAAGGTGCAAGGGTGTCATGATGACACCCTGATGCACCCCTGAAATCAGCATCTGTGCACATATGGCGCACATACATGCCCTAAGGGCATGTATGTGCACCACATGGCACTTTGAAATATGGAAAAAAGTGCATATTTCAAAGAAATCGCAATTTACCACCAACTTGAAGTTAGTGGTAATTTGCGATTTCTTAAGGAGAAATCGCACAACTTGGGTGCGTGTTACATTGCATTTAAGAAATCGCAATTTGCGATTTCTTAAACGCTTACGCAAACTTAAGAAATCGCAAATTTTGCGATTCCTTAAGATTGTGAGGCTGAAATGCCTCATACATCTCCTTTTGCGATTTTGAATTCGCAAACGCTGTTTTTTTGCGATTCGCAGCATTTGCGAATACAAAATCGGTTGATACATATGCCCCTAAATGCTTTGTTTTCAGCCTTAAAAAATGAGCATCAGTAAGCAAGTCTGTGATGGTCCATCATTAGCATCCTTTGTCATTTAAATACTGGCTGTGAGAAGGTGTCAAAGAGGAAGGGACTCCAAATTTTCTCCAAAACCCCCACTTCCATTTCGAATTATCACACTGTGGATACTTTTAAACATTAGTAAGGCCTGCCTCACCAGAATAGTATGTTTGGAAATCGTGTATTTCTTTGCATTTCTAAAACTGTGACAGAACTTAGCTGCAATGTTTAAATAAGTCTAGGCATATTTAAACATTGCCAGTTTAATAGAATTGTGAAAAATGTTGAGGGGGGGAGGCGGCGATTTTTTTTTTCTTTTCTACAGGGGGGGGGGCGCGGAATTAAAAAGTTTGAAGACCACTGTTGTAGAGGCAGGCGCGCAACACCCATTGGGCTCACCGGGCTTCAGCCCCCCCCCCCCCCCCGTCATGTGTGTCAGCCCGGCTGGGACAGCCTCGCGGGCAGGCATCCGTCTAATTGCAGCCGCACCCGGGTACTTCACACGTCTTTAAAAGACCATTGACTGGTTAATGAGGCTTTTGTTGCGTTTTCACCCCTTCTTACAGCCACTCTGCCCATGGCTGGAAGACTTAGCCCCCCCGAAATCTTTTTCAGCCCCCCCCCCCCCCGAAATTTGGCTCTGGTTGCCCGCCTGTGTAGAGGGACACGCCAGGACGCAAGATGAATTCGTGATGACAGTCGTTTAAAATCAAGCTGCGATATGCAGAGGCTAGTCTTCAGGAATGTTTTTGCAAAAGCGAACTCCGCCGAGGTTCTGTAACAGTAAAGCAACACCGTAACAATGTAGCCTGCTCGGAAACAGTGTTTCACTAGGCGCGTGCGTAAAAAGCGCTGCCAAAGGTGAAATAAATATTCATGTTACTGCTGCTGGTGACTCCTAGCTGTATACGAAACCCTTTGCTCTACAGGGACCTTATACTTGTTTTTGTAAGTCAAGGGGTGTAAGGATAAGACTGCAAGCAGCATATAAAAACCTGTCAACAATTGTAGGATGTGATTCAATGGAGGAAAAGTCATGTGTTTATTTCTTGTCTGCATCCTCAACTATTTTGGGATTGTATTCCACAGCCTGCATGCTCATACTAAAAATTAGTTTCCAAGTAGATGAGTTTTTTTTTTATAAGGGGCAATTATGAGACATTGAGACTTTCTTGATCGAAGGTTTCTTCTTTAGTTGGATTGTAAGAAGGTTAGTCTCATTAACATAAATAGCTTGATCTGCCAAGCAAAGGTTTTTGAAAGATAATACCCTAGTCACTGGCAACCAATAAAGTGCTTTGACATCTAGTGTAATATGGTCTTGCCTCCTTAAATTAAGGGCTTGTCTGGCTACTGATTCTGGAGACTGTGTAGCGTGTGCATTAGTTGTTTAGGGAGTCCAAAGTATAGGCCGTTTGGATAAACCAGGAGATTATCACTAGGGAGAGAGATGCTTATATCACATGGTAAAAGGCTAGACAGTGGGGGCTATGCTGAAATACACTTATCATATAAAAAGTGTCTGTTGTCCTCTTGTATGTTTGGGATTAAAGTGATCAGTGATCAAGCCAAGGTTTTTGACTTCATTTGACGTAGTTGGTGGCTTTCCCTTTGATAGAGGCCAGGTGATTATGGGTTTATGATTGTGCCATGATCCACAGGTGAGGATTTATATTTTAAGTTAGTTCAGATGTAGGATTTTCTTTAACATTCATTGTTTGACGACTTTTAGACATTTGACAAGTGCTGTGTCTTGCCTCTGGAAGATTGCTCCAGTTTTAAGACTGTCTGAGCAACATCATTTTAATTGCAACATGTGAGATTTATTTATTTCACAATGTCCAGAAGAGAGGCTGGCAAAACATGGGAAAGTAGGGGTTCAAGTGCTGATCTCTGTGAGGTGCCACCTTTTATGGTGTAGGATGGGTACTTGAATGGTTTTAATGTGACAATTTAGAATTGATCCATATGTTTTTATTACATTTTCACCAGCCACCCATGGTTACCCGTATTGTAAACTAATTGGGCTGGCATTTAGTGATCATCCGTGTTACATACTGATGGTAGGTCAAGTAAGAGTGAGCAGCTATACTCCATTAGCGTTTACAGATTTCTTGAGTTTGTCTCAGATGGAGATTAATGCTGATTCTGGAATTCTTCTGAGTCTAAAGCCATTCTGTCTAGCTAATAGTAGTCTTTGTTGATTGACGAAGGGTGAAATCTTAGAGATGGCCACCTCTTCGGATAGCTTATATTAGAAGGGTACTTTTGCTATTGGTCTCTAGTTTGTGTCAGACAACTATTTCTTTAATATGGGTTTAAGGAAAGATATTTTCAGTTTTCAGGGAAATTCTCCCGTTGATAGGGAGGAATTGATGATCTCTCACGCCACATTTGCAGCAGGGGAGTGTATGTTGTCTGTATCTCCATCACTGGTACTTGCTTCTATTCAGTAGCAACACCACTTCATATATGTCACCAACAGCAGAAAATAAGGAAGCAACAAGACCAATAGGTAAGCAACTGTAGTTGCTAATGCTAGCATATTTATTAAATGAGGTTAAACACAGGGTGGCATTACTACAGTGCCAGCAGCATTGCTACAGTGCCAGCAGCAATATCATGCTTGCATTTTAAACCCTACACAATTCAGCATAAAGATGCAGTTGTTTCATTATTTTAATGGCAAACTGAGCATCCAATACCAGCTAGGGACACAAGGTTTTGTTCTTAGAACATATATGGATTTTGTGCTAAACCCTGTCAAAATGCTGAACTCATTCATTCTAATACTTCGGCTAACATTTACATTTCTTTACAGTTAGCTGTACATTGCTAAAGCATCAGTGGCATATCAATGACGCCATTTGCCCCAATGAAAGCAAAGACGGGCATTGGCCTTGGCAAGCTGGTGTAATGGTTAATACTTATTTTTATTGCAAGCATAGGCCAGAAAACTAATATTATGAAAAAAAGAAACCTGCTGCTTAAATGTTGAGGCCAGTTATGCAAAAACACTTTTCTTAAATAAAAAGAAACCATTGCCCATATTTTTAATAAAATAATATGGGTGCTTACTAGTAAAGAAGTACACTAAAACAGGGAGAGGCAACACTTTTTACCTTTATGCACATCTCACAGGAAAATATATCGTTCTCGCTGGGGCGAAGAAAAGATACTGCTTGCTTTGAAGTACTGGGATTTAAAGACACAGATAAACAAGCAAGGGTGGCTAAAAATGAAAAAAAGGATAAGGAATGGAAAGAGAAAACACTGACAAAATAAGGTATTGTGCTACAACCCTGGCTCCATTTGATCAGGCAAATTGCCATCGCTCAGAGTGAAAGAGACACATAGCTGAAGTGTGCTTGCCCATTGGCCTGTGCTATATGCTCTGGTGAGCAAAATTAAAATATGAATGGCAGGTGAAGAGACCAATGCATGAAAAGGACTGACACAAATACCAAATATATAGCCATCCTCCCCAAGCCTTATTAGGCCCTGGGGACCCTGTCTACCAGGACGTTTTTTTAAATTAAAGAGGAGGGGAGCCCTGTGTCCGACCCACGAGCCTTATAAGCCCCTGAGGAACCCATCCCCGGGCCCTTTTTTTTATTAAAAGGGGGGGCGTGGCCCCCTCCCCGAGCCTTACTAAATCCTGGGGAACCCATCCCGCAGGGCTGTTTTCTTTAATAAAAGGGGAGGGGGCCATGCAGACTTCCTCCCCGAGCCTTGTCAGGCCCTGGGGACCCCATACACAGGGCCACTACTTAAATGTAAAGGCAAAGGGGGTCGTGTTGGCTCCCTCCCCAAGCCTTGTTAGGACCAGGTGACCCCAATCCCCAGGTGAAGGACTGGGCAATTTCTAAGACCCAGCGGTGCCAGGGGACAACACCCGAAACCTTCGGGGTTCACCTGTTTTGGCGTACTTAACAAACAGAGACACGGGACTCTTCCTCTGGCGTCAAAAGATCGTCTTTAATGACTGCAGTCAGGAACAGAAGTCACAGAAGTATCATACGAGATAGATTCTAAGGAGACTGCTCGATTTGTACAAAGCAGGTCGCTCCTTAAATACTGAATATTCTGCTTCGGGCAAACATTCCTACAGATTTACAATAATTCCCGTTTCTGTATTCCAGACAATAAGATCTCACAATATCACATTCCCATCTCCAGGTGTCCGGCCTTCAATCACATGTTTCTGACATCCCTCTATTGAAAGGCCGGACCGCCCCATAATAAAATTGGTCACCTCCTCATCATAAAAGGCTAAAGGGAAATGCAGGAACAGATGCAGAAAATAGAAGAGTCAGATAAGACATATTCGTAGGCAAATAAAAGAAGCGTGGTCTATTGTATCAGGGTCAGTAATCTTGCTCAGGCAGGACAGGACAGAAAACCAGTACGGCAGGGTCCACCTCAGGCGACAGGGTCAGCTTTCGCCAAGTCATGCAGAATTTGGCAGAACGAGCACTAGGGACTACGTGCCCTCGAGGTTACCTAATCAGGGTCATTGTTCGGACATTGCCCATTCACTGACTATGTGAGGGCAATGATACAAAATGGACGTCGTGCACGAAATGGAACCCGTAGGTTCGAACACAAGAATCAGGAATACATGACGAATCCTTCAGTGCAGCGTTGCGAAAACGCTCGCTCATATTAGACTCATCATTTGCGATTCGCTAATACCAGAATCGTCACGGTACCATTAGTTCAGAAACATGGGTTCAGTTTTCACGGAACCTCAGACCCTCCTTTTGCCCTTACATAGGCAAGCACTAATCGATATCTGAGTCGATACCTATTTTCATCAAATCACTGAGATGTTGCTGAAGCATCATCCTTTCCATCAATACCTCTCTAGTAACAGGTGGCCTTCTTATACACGTTGTAGCACAAAGGCCACATAAGGCAGGACCACACTGGACACAGAGACAGCACGAAAACAGGAGAACTAAAGCAGCCCCAATGACCATCAGAATCTTCCATCCCCACGCAGATAATAGGTTCCAAAACCATCCAGTTAGCGACCACTCCCCTTCATCCATATGTATAGAATCAGAGATCTTATGCAACTTGGAAATGGCCTCATAAACTGTCGGAGCATTATCCGGAATGAAAACACAGCAAATCGATCGGATCACTTTACACACTCCACCTCGATCTGCAAGTACCACATCTAGAACCATACGGTTCTGCAACGTCATAAGGCGATCCGCTTGAAGCTCAGCTGTCAAGTTACCAAGGGCACCAGCCGTTAAATTAACAGTGGATTCAACTACACGAGTCAGTTGTCTCAGGTTCCTACTATTAACCATAGGTCCCCAAAACGGCAGGAAAGCCTTGAGGAAGTCTCCCACTTCCTGACCAGCAGTGTCCTCCTGACTAACAACACCCCTCACAATTCTGGCCTTGTGATAATCAGAGGCAGCCGTAAATGTCGGCGGCAGTAAGTTAGCAAAATAACATGTTCCCGAAAAATCAGGGGGCAACCATGTGTATGCTCGGTCATAACAGACAAAGTATGTACCCTTGGCAGCCAAAAACTCAGGAGAAGACTGTGATGGAAAAACGTACGTTTCAGTACAGTCACTCTTCCCTAGTTGAGCTCTCGTATTCTGACCATTGCCTTGCAAACAAAAACGACCTAAGTGTGGTACGACCCAAATCGGAGACGAGCTCTTGCGCTGTTTCTCACCCAGACTAATGCTATACCCAGTCGCATTCCAACCCACATAAGCTCGCAACTCATCCTTAGGAATGGATGAATATGCATCGATATCTCTACTCATATCGGCAACTCCTCTTACCAAGGCTTTATTGCTAGAGCTATATCTTGTGGAGCGCGGTGGTCGCGGGGGAATAGGTCTCAAGCGCAAAGAGGAACATAGTCTGGAATGCCCACGATGACCCATTATAGCTAAAAGGCAGAACTAGATACGGGATACCTTTATCGACGGTATGCGGCATCAAACCACACACCCAGCAATTAGTCATATTCATCACTAGTTGGTGTTGGTGCAGGAGTTGAATAAATGAATTGTTCACAAACTCAGAACGTCTAGCTTGTTCGTGTTCAGGTAAAGGGTGGAAAGAGTGCGAAGAAGCAGTGGTAACAGAAAGGGAAACGTGAGGAGGCACCATAGACATAGCAGGTACAAAAATTAACTGGGCACCAAAAACAATTCCACCCATCAGAGTTACCAAGACAATCAAAAACATTAGGGCACACTGGATCAGGAAACATTTGTTGTGCAATATTTCATGCAATTTCACTTTACGCTCAATCACAGTATTAACACCTCGCAGCGCAGGAAGCTCCATCCTCTACTCGAGCCGTCCGTGGCGGTTGGTTTGTACCTGTTCGGAAATGCGTCCGTTAGCCTTGGGAGTTCCCAAAGACCAACCGGGGAAACCGACCTAGTGTCTGGTAACCTGCAAATCAAAACTAGGCACACGTCACGGCCCTACGGCGAACCCGGATGGCCGGTTCAAAAACACGCACACAGCAAACTTCCTGGCTGAGGAGAATACAATTGTCCAAAGACGAGTTGTCAGGGCAGAGGGGGCAAAGGAAAACAAGAAAGGGTATTCACTTTATTAGTCCTTGGAATGGGAGCGTAAAGAGTAACGATGTCTTCCAGGTTGTGTCTGCTCTTCGAACAAGGGACCAGATGGCGAAACAGTGTTCAATTGTTCAGGTGAATGTTTGAACGGAGTAATGTTCGAATCCAGGGGCAAAGGCACAGTTCCAGGTGAAGCAGCAGTGTTCTTCAGTTTAGCAGACTCAAGACCTTTAAATTGTGCATCGCTGAACGGGACAAGCCTAGGCACACACTCTGTCTCAGAATTGCCAATTCCCTGTGTAATCCATTTGTCATACGGTAAAGGAAGCGGTACACGTTTCGTATGGGCAGCGTGTACCCAATGCTTTCTTCCAGCCAATCGAACAGCAGTTCGTGTTGACAACAGGACCTGGAACGGTCCGATATATCTTGGCTCCAAGTTTCTTGATTTCCCAAAGTTCTTTACGACCACGAAATCGCCAGGCTGTAACTTGTGTCCTGGTCCCTCTGTTGGTTTTGGCAGAGCCTCAAAAACCTGTTGATGAATGGCACTTAGTTTAGCAGTCAAGTCATAAAGGTAATCGATCAACTTGGGATATTCGAGCTGGGTGAATTCCTTAGGTCTAGGGACTCCCCAAACGTTCGCAGGACGACCAAACACAATTTCATATGGGCTAAGCCCTATTCGAGAGTGAACAGTCGCCCTAGTGGATAGAAGAGCCAAAGGCAATGCATCTGGCCATGACAATCCAGTAGTCGTTTGGATCTTGGCTAACTTCAATTTCAGAGTCCCGTTATAACCCTCAACAAGACCTGCGGACTGTGGGTGATTTGCACTATGGAACTTCTGTCTAATCCTCAAACCCACACACACACTCTTCATAACCTTTCCCACAAACTCACTTCCATTATCCGACCATACAATCCGTGGCATGCCAAACCTAGGGAAAAACTCTTTGAGAAGGACTTTGGCTGTGGACAGGGCTGTATTATCCTTCAAGGGGTAGGCTTCAATCCATCGTGAAAATGCACAAACTACAACAAGGACATACTTAAGGTTGTTATACCTTTCCATATGAATGAAGTCTAATTGGATAATCTCAAAGGGACAAGTTGGGGGAGCAAAATGACCAGCTGGAGTTGGAGTTCCCTTGCCAGGATTCTGCATCAGGCACACCATGCAATTCTTAACCACCCTCTCCGCACACTTAGAAATTCCATCATTCTTCCATACTGGGGCCAACAACTTGCAAATTCATTTTGCACTAATGTGTGCCATTCCATGTGCCATTGTAACTACTGCAAGCACATACGCATCAGGTAACATCCATCTTTGATGTTCAGACAGATCGATCCAATAACCAGTCGAATCCAATTTACCAGTACTGTCTTTCCACACATTCTTCTCACTCTCAGTAGCCTCATTCTGAATTGACTTCACACTCTCAATCGTGTCTTCACACATTCCAGCATCCGTAACCCATCTTGCAGAACTTGCAACATACATTCGACTCATCATGTTCTTTGCCGTCTTTTTCGCAATCTCATCTGCAAATGCATTACCACGACCAACATCATCCGTGACCTTCCGATGAGCACTACACTTCACAATCGCAACTTGTTTTGGCAAAGTAAGTGATTCCAGAAGCTCATTCACCAATTGTCCATGCTGTATTTTTGTCCCGTGGGACGTCAAAAATCCTCTCTCTCTCCATAATCGTCCAAAACTGTGTGCAACACCAAACGCATACTGACTATCGGTAAACATGTTCACTCTCTTTCCCTCAGCCAAAACACACACTCTCGTCAACGCAATTAACTCTGCAGCTTGTGCAGAATTCTGACTTACTCTCGCAGTCTCAACAATTGTACTCAATGTCGTCACAGCATACGCGGCAGTCACATCACCATTCGGCAACTTAAAGCACGAACCATCCACATACAAAGTACCATCCGAATCTGACAAAGGGGTATCTTTCAAATCGATCCGACCCTTCGTTTCTTCTTCAGTTCGCAAACAACAATCATGTGGTTCTGAATCACTCGAATCTACAGTAGTCGGCAACAATGTGGCTGGATTCAACACACTACATCTCTTAATCTGAATATGACTTGCCAAGAGTGTCAGCTCATAGCCTGACAACCTAGCACTCGTGAGATGTTGAGTTTTCGTTCTGTTCAATAAAGTATCTACTGCATGTGGAACCATTACCACTAACATATTATTCATGACCAGACCAGCAGACTGTTGAATAGACACAGCAGCTGCCGCTGTCGCTCTAAGACAACTGGGCAATGCTCTTGCTACTGGATCTAAGGTTGAAGAAAAATACGCACACGGACGCTGTTTATCACCAAATTGTTGCGTCAACACGCTCAACGCGCAACCCTCTCGTTCATGAACGTATAGTGTAAATGGTTTACTGTAGTCGGGGGTACCCAACACAGGAGCTGAACACAACGCATCGCGTAGCTCAGAAAAACTCTTCTGGCAGTCATCAGACCATGGCAGAGGATTCGAAACATCTTTGCACGTGAGAGCTAACAAAGGCTTTGCTAACAACGAAAAATTTGGGATCCATTGTCTGCAGTATGATGTGATACCCAAAAAGGCACGTACTTCTCTTTGAGTGTTTGGCACAGTCATTTGAGCAATTGCTCTAATTCGTTTTGGGGTCAACCTTCTTCCCTCCTTTGACAAGAGATGACCTAAGTAGGTTACCTCTTGGCAACAATATTGCAGCTTAGAAGGTGACACCTTGTGATGTAAATCGGACAAATGCTGTAGCAAAGAAATCGTAGCTGCTTTGCAAGTTGTTTTGTCATCAGCAGCCACTAAAAGATCATCAACGTACTGGATCAAAGCAGCCCCGACAGGCAATACAAAGGTATCAAGCTGGCTTTTCAGAGCCTGACTATATATCGAAGGACTTTCACAATAACCTTGAGGTGCGCGCTTGAATCTGAAGCTACGACCACCCGAGGAGAAACTAAAAATGTCCCTACTTTCTTCTGCTATCGGGATGCTAAAGAAGGCATTCTTCAAGTCAATCACCGAGAACCAGGTAGCTGAAGCAGGAATCAATGTCAATAAAGCTGTGATATCGGGATCCACAGGAAACTGCGGAACCACAATCTTGTTCACTTCTCTAAGATCAATTATGAAACGATACACAGGAGGTTGGGAAGAATCGGTACGTTTCAAAATTGGCAAAACAGGACTATTACACACCTTACCTCGTGTTTCTTCGATCACACCCTTCTGGATCAAATCGTGGATGATCGCTAAGAGTGCTCGTTCACCATCGCTCGAAATTCGATACTGCGGAATTCGCGGTAAACTAACATTCGGTCTGAGCTGAACAACATATGGAGGAATTTCCAGAAGAACCACATCATTAGGACCCGTAGCCCAAAGAGATTCGGGGAGCGAACGCAATTCTTGTGGAAGCCTATCTGTCGACACATACATAGGAGAGATCACTTTCCTGCCCAATGTAAGTTGTACTCCCGATGGGGAACAATGCAATGTCGCATACAATCATTTCAACAGGTCCAAACCCAGCAAGTTCTCACCACAACCAGTAGTCAAAATCAACGGTGCTTCTAACTTACATGGTCCAATTGAAAGGGACAAAGGACTAGAGACTGGATTACGAACAAGGGCGCCAGAGAATCCTACTGAGACATTAGTTAAGCCAGACAAGGGTGCGCCAGGGAGTTTAGAATGTATGATTGAACTTTTTGCCGCACCAGTATCCAACAGAAAAGGCTCAACCACACTTGATAAAGCTACTGAAACGTAAGGCCCACTCTGATCAACTGGAACTGACACTACTCCCTCTCTTTGTCCATGGCTATCCTAGCAATCATTATACGCAGTACTCTCGCCCTCGACATAGTAATCATCTACATGGTACTGCGGAGATCTATCAGATTGCACCTTCGATTGGTCAAAACAATTAAGAGAACTTTGTGACGGAAGAGAACGCTCATTCTGAGAAGACGTGACACCACGTCCTCTACCTCTAGAGACTTGTTGAAAACCACGACCTCTCTGAACTGGCACACCATTCATATGCTGTCGCAAAGCAGGGCACTCGTTCTTATAATGACCCTCTTCCTTGCAGTATGCACATTGATTCAATCCTAACAAGGGCCTGGAAGCGAAATACTCCGGTCTCAGTTGTACTTTCGGAAACGGTGTCTGTTGCTGAAATTGCGTACGTTGCTGCGAATCGTTCTGATTCGAGCGAGGCGGATACGCCTGCTGCAACAACACCTTAGTCTTCAGGTCCTTCGTTTTCCTCTCTACACGTTCTTTTTCTTCCTTATCTCTGTTCTCGTAACATTGGGCTGTGGCTAGAATCTGAGCCGTCGAAGAGACAGCCCAAGCACTTTCTGAGTCTTTCAATTTGTTGCACAAGTCAGGCAGCAAGTTAAACACGAACTTATCAACAAATAGTCTCTGGCCTCCCTCTGAACTCATATCTTGACCGCTGTGGTCCACAAAAGTCTCCTCAAATCGCGTGAAAAAGTCGGACACACTTTCATCCTTCTTCTGCTTACAAGCCGACAATTTATCCCAGTTTACTCTCAACGCTGGCATCAGCGTCTTCATTAAATTAACTATCCTATTTGGTAACTCCGCTACTAGGGGTTCAGGCTTTGCACCTCCTACTTGGAGAGCATCCGCAGCTAAAATAGCAGTCCAGGTACCACTTAACTCGTTCGGATGATCCTCATGGCGGGTTTTTGCCCATATCGGTTGTGGCACTACATTGCCAAACAACATCTCAATATCTGCAATGTTCATAATACAGGCGTCCACTGTCTGGGACAATTCCTTATAGTAACCAGCGGGATTCTTACGTGGGTCTGGCAAAGTCTGTTTTTATGCTAATACTTCAGACCTTTTCCATGGGACATGTATCCAAACTCTCAGAAAATGTGCCGGAGCGGCCGCAATACCTCTCCCTGCATCAACCTGTACTGCATCACGCCATACTGGCGGAACCTCTCTCATAGGATACTGTCCTAACGTCTTCGTTGCCGAGGAATCATTCGCAAACAAAACTCTAGACGGTAATACAGACCTATAGGCAAGAAGCCGTTCTAACGCATGTCTAGCATCAGAGCCCACAATCATACCTTTCGCAAATTGACTCTGGAGTTCGAGCATTTCAGCAGGGGCTGAGCCTAATTCGTCGTTGTCCCATTCGTCTCGCAACAACTTACACATCTCCTCAAACACATATCTCTGAGTCGATTCATTCCACTGAGAAAATGTATCGTAAACTATACGACAACTATACCTATCGGGTTTCAAAATCCACCTATGAGCCATCGAATCTAATAATGCTCGTTCCCCAGACTCAGGGAGCTGGCTACGTCTCTGCATAGAATCAGAAACGACGGGCGCAATTAGCGACCCAAAAAGAGGAGTCAGAAAACTAGGGACGGTGTCGGTTACTCGCCGACGAGCGGAAGGTGAAGTAGACATAAGAGCAGGAGAGACAGCATTCAGTGAAAGCAAAGGAGCAAAAGGGGTAACAGAAACAGGAGTGACAGACGTAGTAAGGTGAGGTGTAGCAGTTAAAGACGAAAAAGGCAACCCAGGAAGAGGGGGTGCCGGAGGAACATAAGCCTGCTGAGGAACTGGTGGTGGGGGAGGAACTACCACGGGCTGACCAGCAGCCGGTTGTACAGCAGGGGGAACCAAAAGGGCTGTAGCGCTTTGTACATAAGGAGGTGGCGACTTCAATAAATAAGACATCAGAGGATCCTTTTCGGGGTCCTCTTCCGGCTTATCGGGACATGATGGCAAAACAGGGTAGCACTTATCAATTGCCATGCTATGTTGTCTAGTGAAAATCTCGGTCGCTTTCTCTTCTTCATCTTCCTTAAACTGCCTAGCAGCTTGCATAATCGAGACACCTTTGTCTCGTTTATCCTTTTTAGCCTGTTTGATTTCTTTCTGCTTGGCTTCTTTGCGCCATAGACGAAAGGAGTCAAACATCGCTGGCCGGGCTTTCTTCTTAAATAACTTTGCCTCCAAATTATCCAAAATTGCAGTTTCAAAACTACCATGTAGTGGCCATCTGAGAACACCATCTTTCCTCGTATAGCGGACCCATACCTCGTTATACGTGATACGGCCCACACCATGCTTCGAATAGAGCTCATAAGTCGGAGTTCCAACCGGAGGTATCGGACAAGAGTCCTCCAATCGGGAATCCTTGTTGCAACATCCAAGACAAGACAAGAAACCAAGACTACGGTTAGGCATTTTCGCTCACTAACCGAGTTTCAAACTACAAGGGGCTATCTCTACCGATACACTCGTAAATGTACGAGACCCTCGGTTTTTGGGAACTGCAGCTACCAAATAATCCTAAGGACCAAACGAAACCAATTGCAATGGAACCATGCAAACCAAAACTAAGGACCAAAGAACTCGAGTTAAACCTAAGGACTGGGAGTGACCCACTTATACTTAACTGAAAGATCAATGACGTCACCAGGAAGACCCGTCTATCGTCTCGCCGTACTAAGTACTACGCCAGGCTTCAAAACAGGTCGACAGTCAGGGCGCCAGTCCTTTGCAGCCGTCTGGAAGCGGGAACCTTCGCTTGGAAAGACCTTCGGACCACTTATGCGACATACATGGATCGATGAAGTGGGGTGCACCTCCCTCGGAAATTTCACACGAAGCTCCTCACAATCTTCAGGCTAGGACCGGAACCGCTCGATGTCGCACCACGCTAGGGCGCCAACTGAAGGACTGGGCAATTTCTAAGACCCAGCGGTGCCAGGGGACAACACCCGAAACCTTCGGGGTTCACCTGTTTTGGCGTACTTAACAAACAGAGACACGGGACTCTTCCTCTGGCGTCAAAAGATCGTCTTTAATGACTGCAGTCAGGAACAGAAGTCACAGAAGTATCATACGAGATAGATTCTAAGGAGACTGCTCGATTTGTACAAAGCAGGTCGCTCCTTAAATACTGAATTTTCTGCTTCGGGCAAACATTCCTGCAGATTTACAATAATTCCCGTTTCTGTATTCCAGACAATAAGATCTCACAATATCACATTCCCATCTCCAGGTGTCCGGCGTTCAATCACATGTTTCTGACATCCCTCTATTGAAAGGCCGGACCGCCCCATAATAAAATTGGTCACCTCCTCATCATAAAAGGCTAAAGGGAAATGCAGGAACAGATGCAGAAAATAGAAGAGTCAGATAAGACATATTCATAGGCAAATAAAAGAAGCGTGGTCTATTGTATCAGGGTCAGTAATCTTGCTCAGGCAGGACAAGACAGAAAACCAGTACGGCAGGGTCCGCCTCAGGCGACAGGGTCAGCTTTCGCCAAGTCATGCAGAATTTGGCAGAACGCGACTAGGGACTACGTGCCCTCGAGGTTACCTAATCAGGGTCATTGTTCGGACATCGCCCATTCACTGACTATGTGAGGGCAATGATACAAAATGGACTTCGTGCACGAAATGGAACCCGTAGGTTCGAACACAAGAATCAGGAATACATGACGAATCCTTCAGTGCAGCGTTGCGAAAACGCTCGCTCATATTAGACTCATCATTTGCGATTCGCTAATACCAGAATCGTCACGGTACCATTAGTTCAGAAACATGGGTTCAGTTTTCACGGAACCTCACAGGGCCACTACTACAATTAAAGGGTAGGGGGCTGGGTAACCCCATTCCCTGAGCCTTGTTAGGCCCTGGGACCACATCCCCCATGGCAGCTTTTTTTTAAAATTAAAGGGGAGGTGGGCAGTGGGCCTTCCCTCCCCAAGACTTATTAGGTCCTGGGGATATTATGACCTATATTTTGAGATGCATGACTTCCCAACTGAACCTTGTGGGGCCCAGGGGACCCCACCGCCCAGGGCCCTGTATTTAAATGAAAGTGGATGGGGCACCGTGGTCTCCCTCTCCAAGCCTTATTAGGCCCTGGGATCCCCATCCCCCAGGGCTGTTCTAATTAAAGGAGATAGGGGCCGCGTGGCTCCCCTTCCGAAGCCCTCTTACATCCCCCAGGACTTTTATATTTATATTTATATATTTATTGAAAGGGGAGGGGGGCATGCAGCCACCTTCCCCCAGCCTTATTAGGCCATGGAGACCCAATCCCCAGTACCATTTTTTTAATTACAGGGAAAGGCGGGGCCTTGTGGTCTCCCTCGTGAGCCTGATTAGGCCCTGGGGACTTCATCCCCTGAGGCTGTTTTTTTAAATGAAAGGGGAGGGGCCACATGGCCTCCCTACCTAAGCTTTCTTAGGCCCTGGGGACCCCTTCCCCAGGTACATTTTTTTAATGAAAGGGGAGGGGGGCACGCAGTCCCCCTCCTGAGCGTTGTTAGGCCATGGGAACCCTGTCCCATGTCTAGTGTAGGCTCACTGCCGTTTTCCCTATATCAGCATGAAAACACTGCAGTCCTTACTTTGCTTTACACACATTACTATACACATGTATTTTGTTTTGTGCCACTCTGTACTTTCACACAAAACTTACTGTCATTTTGTGTTCTATATTTTCCTGGGATTTAGTCTTAACACCGTAGACCAGGTCAAACAACAATGCCCCTTGTTATACTGTTTTGGTCAGGCTCTAGCACATAGACAAAACACACACATGCAGCTGTTGTTTGGGAACGCGTACTCTTTGTCATATAGATATGCTCAGACAGGCAAATACACAGATGAGATTATGACTACATATGAGATGTAGAACCTTCATATGTGAATGCTAAGGCACGGGTACTGCTTCAAACACCCAGAGATCTTCTGATATATAATCACTTTGCTTCTGTAAAAGGGGAGGGGGGTTAGTTTACCCTGCCTTATACAATGACAGCTCTTTTATGACTTATGGATTACTTACTATGCTTACTCTATTTGTGTTAGGCATCTTTTTACTTGTTCTGGCACGTATACTGCATACTGACGTGTCTTGGACGCAATGAGGACAGACACGATGGATACTTATTCAGAGCTTTATTCTTTACGTCTTGATGGTTCCCGGTCCCTACTCTAACTGCCTCTTCCCTTGATCACTCCTCCTCTTCCCCTCACCCCAGGACTCCGCCCACCCAACTACTAGACTGCTCATAACATTACATCTCCCCCTTTGTTTACAAAACTTCTTTGCTTTGTTCATAGCTCTTCAATCAACCGTCTAGGCCGTTGAAGGTCTCTTCTTGGTCGCAGGGACATGCCTTCTGACACAGTTTCATCGTTCACGGGGGTGTCCCTTTCTGATCTCTGGGAACCTGACCGGGTCTCTCACTTCGTTCGATCTCAGAAGCTGCAAGCCCCGGTGTGAGTGTCTCTCTCATGGTGGGAGTACATTTTTGAAAGTGAGACACATTTCGGGTGACGCGTCTGTTATCAGATTCGGCAGTAAGCATGGTGCCTTTCTGGCGAGTGATTGTGAGTGGTTCCGCTCTGAATTGACAATCAGTTTTCTTGTTTTGTTGTTGTTTAACCACAACACAGTCCCCTTCATGAAAGGAAAGAGATCTGGCTCTTCTTCTACCATCCGCATGAGATTTCATTCTCGCTTTTCCGGCGCGCTCAGCAGCCACTACTTCTCGATGAACTCAAACTGGTGACACTGGTCTTAGGGCACCTTCCCAAGTAGGTATCCGTGTTCGAATGGGACGCCCCAGCATGAGCGTAGCCGGGCATTTGTCTGTGGTAGCGTGTGGCGTTGTTCTATAGGCTCTTAGCACTTCATTAAGAGCTGTGTGAAAGTCTCTCTTGTCAATGGTGGCTTGCTGGAAAGTCTTTTTGAGCGTGGCCATGAATCTCTCGACAGTGCCATTAGCTTGGGGCCACAGGGGCGTGATTTTGCGATGCTGGAAGTTCATGTGCTTCGCGAAGTCACTAAATTCATGTCCGTTGAATGGGGGACCATTATCCGTTTTCAGTTTCTTGGGAACACCCCAGGCCGCAAATACTTCATCCAAGACTGCAATGGTGGCGGAGGCGCTGGTGGACGGCACGAACTGGGCAATGGGAAATCTGGAGAATTCGTCCACTATCACGAGGACATATTTTCCGGATTGCAGTGGTCCGTAAAAGTCCATGGCTAGTTCATGCCACACTCCCAGCGGTAGCGGGGTCATCTGCAGCGGGGCTGGAGGATCACCGTGGCTTACTAGTTGACACTGGGGACAGTCCCGCAAAGTGAGTTCCACCATTTGGTCGAGGAGTGGGAACCACACACGCTCTCTGAGAGCTCTTTTCGTCGCGACCACTCCCCGGTGGCCCTCATGAGCAAGGTTGATGATGCCTTGCCGTAATTGACTGGGGATGACAATCCTCTGATCTCTTAACAGCAGACCATCTGCGGTGACGGACAACTCTTCGCTCACATTCCTAAACGCCTGCATTTCCTGGCGTACCTGCCGATCACTCTCTTCCTCTGGACCCTCCTGTCTCCACCTGTTGATCTGCACTTGGTGTATCACCCTCTGCAACATCACATCTTGCCGGGTTGCCTGTTGAATAGCCTCCAAAGGAACTGCTGGTGGTCGAGCCTGGTCCACCACAAAGTGGATGTACTCCTCCGCGACAGACGAGCCAGATGTTTGAGATGCTCTTGGGTGTCGTGACATGTAGTCAGCTGGGTTGGCTGACTTTCCCGGCTTGTGGACGATGGTATAGGTGTACTCTTGCAGGCGCAGGCCCCAGCGTTCGATTCGAGGTGGCATTTTGGCTCGGGGATTTCCAAAAATGGTGACAAGCGCCTGATGGTCGGTCACCATGGTGAAGTGCTTGCCGTATATGAAAACATGAAAGTGTTCACAGGCCCACACAACTGCGAGGCTTTCTTTCTCTGGCTGGGAATAGGCCTTTTTGGTGTCAGACAGGCTTCGACTGGCATATGCTACGATATGTCTCTGATCCGTGTCATTGTTGTATTGAGCTAGAATAGCCCCTAAGCCCACCGGGCTAGCATCCACTGTTATCTCTGTCTTGCGGTCAGGGCTGAAATATGCTAGACTGTCAGCAGCCTCCACTGCTTGTTTGATCTCCTGAAAAGCTTGCTCACACTCGGGAGTCCAGACAAAAGGCTGTCCTTGCTTGGTCAGGATTCTGAGCGGATGACTAATGGTGGCATAGTCCTTGATATATCTAGAGAAGTAGCTAGCCATTCCCAAAAATGACCGAATATCTCTGACGTCTCGGGGGCTCTTGGTGTCATTTAGGGCGGTCACTTTTACAGGGTCAGGCTTCATTCCAGCTCCCGAAAATATGTGTCCGAAGAATTTGAGGGTAGATTGGTGGAATTCACATTTGTCCGTGTTAAGAGTTAGGTTAGCCTCCAGAAGAGCATGGCACACTCGGTCTAGGGCAGTATCGTGTTCCTGAACATTGGCCCCATACACGAGGATATCATCGCTATAGTTCAGCGTGTTGGGGATGTGGTGGATAGTCTGGTGTATGGCCTCCTGAAAGATCTCGGCTGCCGAGGAGATGCCAAAACTCAGTCTTTTGTATCGGTAGAGCCCCAGGTGCGTTGCAAAGGTTGTGATGTACCGGGAGCTCTCATGCAGCTCCAGCTGGTGATACCCTTTGTTGAGGTCCAGCTTTGAGAACACTCGGGCACCGTTTAAAGCAAAGATCATATCGCTCAGATGGGGTCCTAGGTGTCGTTCTCTTTCAATGGCGGTGTTGGGACATATCGACACACAGCCGAACCTTTCCAGGAGTCCCCTTCTTCAGAACAATGACTACTGGCAATACCCATGGCGTGGGACCTTCCGTTCTCTCGATGATGTCAGTTGCCAACAGATCCTGAAGTTCATCCTCCACGGCTTGCTGGAGATGGAATGGCACTCGCCGTGGATGCTGCGCCACAGGCCGAATTTGATCGTTGATGTGTAAGCGAATTTGACACCGATTCATTTTACCAAGCCCCCTGAACAGTTTCGGGAACTTGTGGATGATGTCTGGAACGTCACTGACACGATATAGGATTTTCACTAATCGCAGTCGCTCGGCAGTCGTCAGACTGAGTAGGCAGTCGGCCTCTGGGCCTTCGATGATGTGGATGAAAGCGGGTACCGACGTCGTTCTGTGCCTCAGTGTTGTTCAGAATTTCCCTAGACAGGGAAGTGGCTTCCTGGACATCCAGGTGTATACCCGAACATAGGTGGGACTTAGTGGTGGCGGAGGTTTCATTTTTTTGCACTTGGTCACAGGAATGTAGTTCAGTGACGCCCCACTGTCCAACACAAATTTGGTTGCATGCTCTCCTACACTGATGTCCAATCAGGGATACTTCTTGAGTTGGTCCGGGTCAGCAACCATACTCGCGTATTCAACGGTGTATTCTGGTTCATGAGATGTTGATCTGGATTCTCTGGAGGGGAACCTCCTCGACCATCGAGATCTCTGTAACTCTCTGCTAGAGTGTGAAGATCCTGACGAGGACGGTGAATCTTTCCCTTTCTCTCAACGATATTCCCCACACATTACTTCAAAATGGTTGCTCCGACCACACTTGCGGCACTGTTGGCCCATGGCTGGACACGCATCTGTATGTGGAAAATCATATCCACACCTGTAACACTTCCTCGGACGTTCCTGTTTCTTGTCTTGCCTTCCTGACTCGTGCCGCCGACGTCCGGAAAACTGATGGCGCGAAGGCGGTGGGGAATTTCGCGGTCGCTCTCTCGACCATCGGCGAGAGCTGCTGGCTTGTACCCGGTAGGCTTGCTCTCTCCTTTCACTGCGTCCTGCCTCCATTTTCTTGGCCTGTTCCTCTACCTGATCATGCACCCGCGTCATCTCCTCGATTTCATCGAGATTGTGCCTCTTCTTCAGCAGCTTCCTCCGGAGTGTCTCTGACTGGCAGCCATCAATGATACGTAAGCGGATGGCGTCCTCTGTTGAAAATGTGTCGAAATTGCAGTGGCGTGAAAGACGGCGTAACCTTGTTATGTATGTGCTCATCATTTCTTCCTTCTCCTGACGAGCCAGTTGGAAAATATACCTTTCATAATCCACGTTTTTCTTGTGCAGAAATTTCTTGTTTAACGCCTCTCGTACTTTGGCGTAAGTCCCAGTGTCCGCCGCAGGGAGCTCTTTGATTATTTTACTGATGTCTTTTCCTACGAGATTGCGCAGTGCAATTAGTTGGTCTTCATTTTCTGTTACTTTGGACCCCTTAATGTAGTCCTCGAAGTCCTCAATCCATTCCTCCCATCTGGGACCCATACTCCCTCCGGCCAACAGCGTCAAGGGTTCTGGGGGGCGCAGATGTGATACTCCCATCAAGATGGGTTTGGCCTCATTTCGTACTGGTGAGCCGTGATTTGACATCTTGTTCCTTTCTTGCTTCTATGTGTACTTATTTGTTGTCTTGTTTTCTTCTTGCACTTACTTGTGCTTGTTCGCTGAGGCACTCTTTCATTTTCCAATGCTTGTTACTCGCTTATTATCTTGACTAGTGCTTCCCTAGTTATGCACGTGCTCTTCTTTCCGTAGAATTGTCTCCTGAAGCTAACTGGTGCCTGACTCTAAAATGGCCGCCCATTTACTTCATAGGAATGTCCTTCTGGGGTGCCTGACTCTAAGATGGCCGCCCGACTGGATCCCACGAGGCTTGACTGTCCTCGACTCTTTCCCACACTCAAGGCTTCGGCGAGGACTCACCCTCAGTCTTTTCTTTGGATTCTCGCCACTCCACCATTCAGGTAGGCTCGGGATCCACTCCCGACTTCTTCTTCGGGCGCACGTGCTGTTCCTCACGCATCGGGGGTGAGATTCAATTACGGCGGGACAGCGCTCCTCTTCACAGCGCTTTCACAGTCTCCGCTTTTCTTCCAGCTTTTCCTGGCATCTGATCAGCACGGCAGGATTGGGGTTGGGCTCCCGATTCCTCTCTCAGCCTCACACAGCCCTCAGTTCAATCGGGGCACGTTTTAGCATTTTGGCGCGAACAGCACTCACTTTAAAATTCTCTTCTTCCGCGCTCGACCACGCTATCACCACAGGGCTCCACGCGATCTGTACATCGCGGAGCTCAGACAATTACCGCTGGTCTTGTGCTGCAGACGGCAGTCTCGTCAGGGCTCACGTGTCGCAACTGCGACCTCCTCTTCGTGATGCCCGGGGACCGAACACTGTTCCTTCTGGGTTCAGGGATAGCGGACTGCTCATCCCATCCTCGTCGCCAGCTGTCGTGTCTTGGACGCAATGAGGACAGACACGATGGATACTTATTCAGAGCTTTATTCTTTACGTCTTGATGGTTCCCGGTCCCTACTCTAACTGCCTCTTCCCTTGATCACTCCTCCTCTTCCCCTCACCCCAGGACTCCGCCCACCCAACTACTAGACTGCTCATAACATTACACATACTAGGACAAAATAGTGAAAATAAATATTTTAAACTTTTCTTGTGTCTCTGTCAGATCTTCTTGTGGACTAGTACAAGCGTGAGAGTGAAAAGGTGTGCCCAGTCACCGCGATCGCTGAGAGGGTCGGCAATGTTGTGTTCCGGGGTGCCTGTACGCTTGTTCCTCTGTGAGTGAGTAGAAGGGGAAGTGAGACACTATAGGGAGTCGGTCCTGGGCACATGGGGGATAAGGTGGTAGGATACCTCGGTCCCTGCCTACTAAGGTTCCATAGTCCCAAGCATAGTTCTGTGATTTAGCAGAATCCTTGCGACAACGCCATCTCCCAGAGCCCTTTTTTAATATTAAAAAGAAGGGGGGTGCATGGCCCCCCTCCCGAGCCTTTTTAGGCCCTGGGGACCCCATTCCCAAGGGCTTTTTTTTTTTAATTAAAGGGGAGAGAGCCATGCAGCACCCCTCCCCAAGCATTGTTGGCCCTGGGATCCCCATCCCCAGGGCTACTACTTAAAATAAAATGGAGGGGACTGCTCAGCCCCCTTCCAGAGCCTTGTTAGGCCATAGGGACCCCACCCTCCAGGACCCTTTTTTAAATTGAAGGGGAGGGGGCCATGTGGCCCACTTCCCTGAGTGGAGTTAGGCCCTGGGGAACCCATCCCCCAGGGCCACTGCTACAATTAAAGCGTAGGAGGGGCTCCGTGGCCTCCCTCCTGGAGCCTTGGTAGGACCTGAGGAGACCATCTCCCATGGCCTTTTTTTTAATTAAAGGGGAGGGCCGCCATGTGCCCCCCTCCCGACCCTTCTTAGGACCTGGGGATCCCATCTCCAGAGCTATTTTTCCATGAAAGGGGAGGGGAGCCACGTGGAACCCTCCCTGAGCCTTGTTAGGTCCTGGGGACCCCAACCCTCAGGGCCATTTATTCTAATTAAAGTATAGGGGAGTCACGTACCCCCCTCCCAAGTCTTCTTAGGGCCTGGTAACCCCATCATCCCAGGGCCTTTTTATTGAAAGGGCAGGGGGCCTCTCTACCCCCCTTCCCAAGCCTTGTTAGGCCTTTGTGACACCACCCCAAGTGCCCTTTTTCTAAAATGAAAAGGGAGGAGCCGCATGACTTCCCTCCCTGAGCCTTGCTAGGCCCTGAGGACCTCATCCCCCAGGATCACTACTAAAATGAAAGGGAAGAAGGGCCGCGCAGCCCCATTTCCTGAGCCTTTTCCATCCCCGGAGACCCCATCCCCCATGGCCGGAATTATTAAAAATGGGAGGGGTCCACCCTGCCCCCCACCGAGCCGTTATTAGTCCCAGGGACCCCATCCATCTGGGCCCACAATACTAAAGGTGGATGCCTTTGTGCCCACCAAGGGCATCCACAATATTCTTGCTGGTTGAGTGCGGGGGAGCCCCAAGGCCCCTGCAGCCCCTGCGGCCCCAGCCGGCTCCCTGTATGCAGCAGAAGCCGGCATTGCTCCCACCCGTAGGGAGCAGCTAATAATTCTGCTCCCTCCAGGCAGGAGCAAGATTTTTATCTTTCCCTGCCTGCATCAGTGCATTATTAAAGCTCCTGCCGGCTGGGAGCAGACTTTTGTTTGCTCCCACTTGGCAGGAGTTTATAAAAATGCTCCCGCCAAGCGTAAGCTAACACAGGTTTCCCTGCCCACGCTGGAGCGGAGAGGGAAACCGCTGTGTCCCGATAATGGTCTCCCTGGTACATAGCTAGTGAGCCTGCCCCAGGGAATGGGATCCCTGGAGCCTTTAGATGCTTTGAGAGGGGGGCCATGTGACTCCCCTCGCCATTATGAAAAAGTTCAGCCCAGGGGATGGGCTCCCCCTATCCTCTGATGGGTTGGGAAGGGGGGCAGTGCCTCTCCTCTCCCCATACACAAGGTTTTCAGCCCCAAGGGCTGGGTTCCCCAGGGGCTCTGATGGCTCGAGGAGGGTCGGCACGCATGCCCCCTCCCCATATATATTCATTTTGGCCATGGGTGGGCTCCCCGGAGCCTGTAAAGACTAGGGGAGGGGGCCCACGTTCCCACCTCCTGCTATTAAAATAAAGCGGCCCCAGCCAGCATTTTGTTTTTTTTTATGACCCTGCTGGAGTCTTGCAGGATTGCAGTGATGTTTGCCTATTTTGTTTACTTTTGGCCTCAGGGAGAGGGGGGGTTCATCTCAATCCCCCCAGGTAACATAGGGGGTCAGGGTATCCCTAACCTGACCTCATATATTTTAAAATCAACATGTTCAGGCCATGTCCTGTGATAACAGCCAGCAACATTTTTCTTATGTTGCTGGCAGCCAATTGTCAGCTGGAGTCTGTTTTGTGATAGATAATTTTGATGTCTCCGCAATACATTTTGGGCCCTTCCCTGTCGCGGGCACTTGGCCCACTCACACAAGTGAGGCAGCATTTTTATCAGAAGACTTGGGGCAACCCTGGGTGTAGGAAATTTGTGCGGGCCCGGTGATCCCGCAACTGTTACACCCAGAAATGTGAGGAAAATGTGATATTTTAGCTACATTTGAGGTTTGTAGGGGATTCTGGGTGAGACAACGTTGGGAGATTCATGCAAGCCACACCTACCTGGATTTTCCCTTGTGTCTAGTTTTCAGAAATCTCTGGGTTTGGTAGATTTCCCTAGATGGACCGAGCCCTAGACCAAAAACGCAGGTGCTCTCCCTTGCTCGACCAGGTTGCTTTGTGATAGATAATTTTGATGTCTCCACAACACATTTTAGGACCTTCCCTGCCGTGGGCACTTGGCCATACCCTTACAAGAAAACAAAAATGGTTGTGGCCTCGAATTGCATGCACACTATTTGTCCAACTACTTAAGCAGTGCTCACTCTTAGGGTCAATCGTTATGAAAAACCGGAGTTAACAAAATGTACAAATGCAAGGGTAGAGGAGCACAATAACCTAAAGAATTTTTACATTGATATCTATCATTAAAGAGTCCTCACATCAAAAGCATGTATTATGCATTCATATTAGAGACTAGTATTGCACGAGACAACATAACCATTTTGATCTCATAAAAAAGCAAAGCTCTCTGTGTCCTTTTTTCTCTTTTCTTTTTATTCAGGTGTCATGATAACGTACACAAGACATGCTACAGCCAAGACACAATCTACGTGTTTTGTCCCAGTTTCACGGGACTTCTTCAGGGCAAAACGTTTAGGCATGGATAATCCAAGCCTTCAAAGAAACGAAGCATCAATCGCTCCAGAGTTTAACTATTTCCAATGCTAAGCGCAGCACGACCCAAGACACTGCGTTGTTAAAGCAAGCTAAATCCACATGAATAATTAATCCACAACAGGTTCTTCTGAAAAAATTCCCCGCTTTCAGCTTGTATATGCTCGCCCTTCACCACAAATTGCTTTAATGGAATTTTTTGAAATTGCACTTTAGGTATGCATCACAGGTTTTGATTAGCAGAGCATAATGCCCTTGGAGGAAGATATTTTTTTATTTTATCCAGTACGTACCAAGGGCCATTATAACAAAATGCCCAGTGGGTAATAATAAGTAATTTTAATTTAATTTTAAATTTGACCAATAACCAATGAAGTTGTTTCAGACATTGCCGATTGGAATGCCTTTTTTGGATGTTTATTTCAAATCTGTTTATTAAAAGAAATTTTTCTCAAAAAACAGTGGTCATCACAGGCGGCATAACACACTGGTTAAATCTTACGGGATGGAGCGATGGGTAGGGGTAGGAATTCATCAGGTACCTTTGTGCAAGGAAAATACAATACACAGTAGGTATGACATATTAAGACTTAGGATGAAGTAAGCTACAGAGTGTAGTCGGATAGAGGGTTCAATTGTAAACCAGTGTGGCAAATTGAACGTTCGCAGCAGGTGATGAAAGTCCACTGATAATAACCAAATTGAAAAACAATCGGGCTAACCAAATATCTAGGGGAAGGGGAACGATAACAGAAAACAGGGGATACGGGTGGGGAGTGAAAGGGGGTATGCTCGGAGTACAGTTAGGGGAGTCGAGTGGAGGATTTAGGAGGAAGAAGAGGCCCCATCAGAGTCATGGATCTGGGGGGTTGATTGGGGGGCCACCTAGTGTAAGACCAGAGAGAGTCTTCAAACAGCTGTAGAGCCCACAGCAGAGGGGGAGCAAAACGTGAGTTCTCTATCCGAGAAAAATGTTGAATAAGCGGCTGCCAAGTGTGGGTGAATTTAGTGTCTGTGTGATTATGACAGGCAGTTAGTAGTTCCAGAGCCTTGACATGCCATAGACAAAGGAACCATTTAGAGATGGGGGGGCATGAGGGTGTTTTCCAATATAGGACTATAGATTTTCTTCCCCCCCAGCATCTGCGCTATGAGGTGCCAGTCCGAATGGGTCATGGCAACCAGCCAAGAGAGCCTAATGCCTAGTAAGGTCACAATGGGAGAGCTTGGTATGGGAAAACCCACAGTGTCCTTAATGTGACTGAGAACTTCTTTCCAGAAAGTCGCCAGGTTGGGGCATGTCCACCAAATGTGGATAAAATCACCAATTTCAACTTGACATCTCCAATATATTGGGGAGAGGTTTGAAGCTATCTTTTGTAGGTGGGCAGGAGTATAGTACCATTGCGTTATCAATTTGTAGGCCGATTCACGTTGAGGAATAGTTTTTCTGACTGACAGAATGCTTCTATAGATTTTGGGAATATCGCACTTTCTGGTGTGACCTCCTCCCCAGCATCCGCGTTCCATTGCCTTATTTTTATTTATTTGTCTATTTAAGTTTTATATAGCGCTGGCTAGACCCGGAGGTATCAGAGCTCTTTACATGAGGATCAGAGTTACAGGTTGCAAGTTACATTTGTTTCAAGAGCAAAATCAAACCTGGGAAAAAAGAAAGCAAAGTTATGGAAATTCGTCAGGAGAGGGATGGGAGAAAAACAGGGAGACGGGGAGAAACTGTGCCCAATGTCCGGCTGGGTAGGTGACGGCCGAGGGTATGAGCCAGGGCTGATCTCTATAGCTGAACCAAGCAGCTCCACCGGGCATCGGACATAGTGCCCGGACTCCGCTGTCAGGATAATGATCAGGTGCAATCAGAGAATGTCATAATAAAGCGGGGGAGTTGGAGAGATGAGAAACCGCAGTCCGAACAAAATACAGACACCATCTTGAGGTCAGGCACAGTCCTGAGAGGGCTCTGTAAGGAATATTTCGGCTCAGAATAAAGTGTGTAAACAGTTTTAGTTACAGCCCTTTGGGGCATCGTCATAGTTCTAAAGAAGGTATCATTCCCGATGTTACTGATGGGCGTCGTCTACCTCATCCTTCAGCTGGACCCCCAGGTCGGAGGACGTAGGGAGGGATCACTGGGGATGTCACGTGTCACCAGACTGCACTTGTAGGCTCCTCGGGGGACTGGGCCAGTCTTATTTCCAGCGCTGTGCTGACGGGGGAGCAACCCTGCCCCTTGTCACTACTGCACATGGTGGATGGGGGTGGGACACCCCCCTCAGCACTCCCTTCTGCTGAGAAATGTAGGCAATTAGGCCCTGACTGGCACCATCTCAGGGTCAGGCACCCGGTGTATAAGAGCAGGCAGCCCACCAGACGCATCCTGTAGCTGCCAAGAACACGTGGAGGCAACTCCCCGTTACAGAGGGGGCAACACCCCTCACCTCCTGCCACTTCACTTCGTGTCCCCCAGCACCGACCTTATTGTGTGCCAGACTATTAGCTCAGGATCGCAGCTTGGTATCTCTGCCCCTGTTAGGTGATGCAGCGGTGGACGTTCGAGGCTGCCAGAGCGATGGGATCGCGTTCTCCCCCGGGGGGAACACCTCTACTGCTGCACAGTGTCCTCGTGGTGCCACATCAGCCTCTTTCACTTCCGGACCTCAGTACCCGGGCAGCGCCATATTGGAGTCAGGCACCCGCATTATTAGGTCAAGCAGACCACCAGAGCCTTCTCCTGCTGCTGGACGTCGGTGGGGGCCACTCCACTGTACCGGGGGGAGAGGGGGCGAGGATCCTCACTCTCCGCTTTGCCACTTCAGGTGCGCTGCATGCCTCAGAGCAGCTGGAAGAGGCTCAGACGAAGGCCCAGAGCTCACTCGACTGTGGAGGGGTCAGCCGTTGATTCAGGGAGCAAAAGACGGGACCAAAGAGGTGAGCAGGGACTCAGGATTCAGGCCGGTGTCGTTGGTATCGGTGGGGTCGGTCCAGGAAGGGATATTCAACAGAGTTCCCGAGGCCTGGGAGCTCCCGTTCAGGGCTCCGTCCTGGCGGCCATCTTGACAAGGGATTGTTACCTCTGGTATGTGTGGGGTTGGATCTGGTGCGAATGTTGTAAAACCTTATAAGTGCAGGAAAGTAGACCCTGTGAACCCCTCAACGGCACGTACTACTGTCTCAAAAGGGGTGAGCGATCTGGTTGCTCCCTGTACATAATTGGGGAAGAGCAGCCAGTGGTGAAGTTGACACAGTATTGCATCCTTGAGGCGTCTGCAATATGAAAATACTTTTTACACTGCTCAAAAGTTTTAAAGGTGTTCCTGTGAAATAAGTCCTGAATTGTGCGACATTCGCCCTTTGACCACGATAGGAAGTCATGTGGTTGCAAGGCTGGCGGAAAGGTGGAGTTATGTGTTATAGGGGTGTTGGGAGATGGGAATGATGTCAGGCTTCTAGAAACCGCGAGTTTGTCCCAGATGTAAAGGATGGTTTTCATAGGAGTAGCTATATATGCACTACGGGGTCGGGCCAATCTGGGGAGCAAAGCTGGATCCCATAGAGGCCTACAGGAGACCGCTTGGTACATGTGGAACTAATGTTTTTCGCTCTCGCGAACAACCCATTCCGATATATAGCGGAGGTGGCATGACCAGTAGTATTCAAGAAGGTTAGGGCATGCCAGACCTCCGTGGTCACGGGGGAGCATAAGTAGTTTATTTGAAAAGCGCAGGTGACTTTTGCCCAATATAAAAGCAGTTAGATCTCGTTGGAGAGCTTGGATGTCCACCTGTGGTATTGGGGTGGGAAGGGTTTGAAATAAATAGAGCACATTTGGGAGGAGAGACATTTTAATCATGTTGAGTCACCATAACCAAGAAAGAGAGAGATTCTTCCACCAGTGCATCTCTTCCCGTATGTCGCATCTACAGAACGGCGAGTTGGCCTAAGTCCAAGAGGACAGGGGGGGACTCAGACTGAGGCCTAGATACCTTATCGATCGCACAGCACAATGTAGATGGAGAAAGGCCTGTAGTCTATGCACCTCTAAAGGTGAGAGGGTAAGATTTAAGGCATGGGATTTAGCTATATTAATCTTGAAACCAAAAACTCTTTCAAAAGAGTGGAGAAGCGAGGCCAGTGCCAGCAGAGAAGAGGTCAGGCGGTTAAGGAGTGGAGAAGATCGTCGGCAAAGAGAGATACCTATACCTTGTGTTCATAGCTTCCAAAGCGGATACCCGAAATGCCTTGTGATTGGCATATTGCGATTGCTAGTGGCTCCACTGCCAGGGAAAACAATAATGGAGAGAGCAGACAGCCTTGCCTGGTGCCCCTGTGTATAGAGACAGGGGGGAAGAGTCGGCCATTGACACGGTTTCGCGAGCACGGTTGAGCAAAGGGGGCCATCAATTTAGAGATCATGAGCGGGCCTAGACCGATCTTGTGTAGCACAGCGAGTAAAAAGCAAGTACCCGATCGAACGCCTTCTCCACATCCAGGGACACCAGGCAAGCCGGAATGTTTCTATGTTGGACCTTTTCAATGAGATGGGCTATGGGGCGTATGTTGTCCACCCCTTGGCGATGTCCGAATAAATCCCACTAGATCTGTCTCTATAATACCAGGGAGATAGGGTTCAAGATGGTTTGCAAGGATCTTAGTGTAGATATTTGCATCAGTGTTCAGAAGAGGAATGGGTCGGTATGGTGTGCAGAGTGAGGGGTCCTTTGCCGGCTTTGGGATGAGTACCACCTCTGCCTTCAACATAGTGGGAGCGAGGTCTGGGGCTTCAGAGAAGCTATTGAAAAGGTGTAGGAGATGGCTTTGAAGTTGGGGCAGAAAAGTATGATAAAAGGCGACAGTAAGTCCATCCGGTCTGGGGATTTTCCCCATTGGGAGCTGCTTTAGTGCCCTTGTCAGTTCGTCCAGAGATATTGGCTTATCTAGAAACCTAGCATGGTGAGAACTAAGAGGTTCCCAAGGGCAGGTGTTAAGGAAGGAGGTAATCTCCTCTGGGGCGTGGGTGTTATCAGCGTAGAGATCTTTGTAGAAGTCGACGAATGTCGACCTTATGTCATGTTCAGAGGGGGCTCAGGAACCGTCAGCCGCTTAATTTTAGAAATATGAGCCTTTGTGGCTTGTGCTCGCAGGCGATGTGCTGGGCAGGTGCCTACTTTGTCCCCCCCCACATAGTATTTCTGTTTAAGAGCCAACAGCGAGTGCTCCGCTTTGCTGGTGCGATAAAGGCGCAATTGTCCCCAAAGCATAGCAAGGCGCTTTTTATTTTGAATGACAGGCTGTTGATGTTCTCTATGCTCCAGGGCCTTAATGTCTTCGGATACATTTGTTTCAACAAGACGGGCCTCTCAAAATTGGGCAATGGAGATGGATGAAATAACTCGCTGAATGGTTGCCTTAAAGGCATCCCATCTAATTGGTTTGTTCGTTTGTGATAAATAAAAGGCCTCAATCTCCTGGCGGATGTCCGCTTCATCCACCAGGTCCCTCAGAATGTGGGTAGAAAGCCACCAATGAGTGGGAGTGATATGATGTCTGTTTGGAAGTTGGAAAGTTACAGCGACATGGACGTGATCCGAAATAGAGATGTCAGATATCTCAGCTGTTTTTAAGGAGCGGATCAGAGCGAGCGATAGAAAGCAATGGTCAATCCTTGAGTATGAGCAATGGACGTGTGAGAAGAAGGAGTAGTCTCTAGTGTTGGGGAATAAATATCTCCAGGCGTCAGTAAGACCCAGGTCAGTGATAACCCTCTTGAGGGCCACCGACATAGCTCCAGTGCCCTGGTATGCATGCACGCTGCGATCCAACTCTTGGTCCCATACCAAATTGAAATCACCCCTGAGGATAATTGCTTCTTCCGGAGTGTGTAGCAGGTCACCCCAGGGGGGCAGGAAACTGCCAAAATAATTCCCCGATAATGGAAAGCGACCGCTCCCCAACGGGCCGCTCCCCAACATATTTTTATTTAGAACACCTCTGGTGTCTAGTGGTACTCTGCTCCCCGGGCGGGGGGTAGATTGGCCTACAAATAAGGCCAGGGTAGATAATGGCCAAAATGTGTTTCTTAATATGGGGAGCGGCCCTTCCCTCAGGGGCCGCTTCCTGCCAGAAAAATAAATCCCTTGTGTCTAGTAGGGTGGATCCCTGCTTGGGGATCACCCTCCTTGGGGATCACTCCTCTATCTCTGTACTCAGGATGCTATGGTGTACCCAGCAAGCCAAAAAGTCTAGACTGGATCTGCCTGTGGCCTTCATGAAGGATATTTAAAGCTGTGCTTGCTCTGACCAAATATCCTAGGAAGGCAAACATCTTCCTCTCTGCCTTGTTCTTGTCTGTACAGAGCTTCAGCACGCTTTTCTGATTATTCTGAAAATGACAGACATCACATTGAATGATGTAAAATGCAAGAATGAAAATATTAATCTTGTTGCACCCCTACTCAATTATGTAAAACATTGTAACATTATAAATCATGTGGATACATATGTGAATAATTGAGGTGCTATCTCACTGTAAGAAAGCAAACGTTATACCTTAAACATTTGCAAACAATACTAAATGCATCATGCATTAATAAATGAGAAACGTATACTCAAATGATTGTATAGAATATATGTAATGCAATGGGGGGTTTATAAGCAGAAACCACGCAGATCACCTAATTTCAACTGCCAAAGACTTCTCCAACAGCAGATAGAGAATTTGACACTGACCCAGCCCTACCGGCCTTTCAGACACACCCTCTGCCTGTCAGTAATTGTCTCACTTACAGAATAAGCCAACCGGCATCTGTGTAAAGCGAGGGGCCAATGCTGAGACTTAGGCTCCAGCCTCCCTTCTCAATATGTATCACTAGCTAATATTTATTTAATATATTTAATGAGTGTGTGGAATACATCCATTCAAAATAACAATTCTGCCGAGCAATACGTGCAAGCATATATTAATAATTTGCTCGACTAGACCATGCAAAAAGAAAGGGAATCTTGTAAGGCAGCAAATCAAATAAAAAAAATAAAAAAAAATAAAAAAAATCACCCTTTAAAGCAACTTTCTTTCTCTGTTGTACAGAGAAGAATTCATGATGATTTTTTTGTGTGGAATGTGGCCCAGTATTAAGAAGGTACGAGTTTATTATTGAAAATTGTGCATTTCGTTTCAGTGCATTGCCTTGTTTATCAGGCTGCCTTTAAAGTCTCGGCAATGAGGTGTGTCTGGGCACCAGCAACGCTTATTCTTATAATCTGCGGCTGCATAATGTAAAAATGTACAAGCCTTGCAGCTGAATACACGATGAGGGAACAGGCTGCATAACAGCATTATCAAACTAGGAGAGAGGACGCTGATCCCTTTGTTGATGTATTTGAAAGTCAAATTCCGGTGGAACCAGCGTCTCAATTTGCATTTGATTCCCGAAAATGGCCTAAGTAAAATTTTCTGAAAAGCTGTTTCATGTTTGATAAGATCGGTACGCAGGAGGCACTTCTAGTTCTGGGCAGCAAAAACAAACAAAAAATCGAGTAGAAAACGTTAAGAGGGCTCCATCTTTTTGGCATGTATAGCAACTCATTCTATCAGCTATTTTAGATAGTGTTGAGTGGTGTTTATTATTTCTTCACTTCGGGGAGTGTGAGTGACATTCTCGAGCGTTTTTTTTGTGTACATTTTTTCTGCATAAGCCTGTGGTTGACATCTAGGTTTCATTATCATGTAATTGCTGGGTAATATGCCCCACCGCTCATCCACAAGTACTGATGCCCAAGTTTAATTGAACCTCTAACATTAAAGGATATTGCCAGTAAAGCCTATTGACTTTCTGATTGACTTGTAACAACCACATTGTGGGTGAAATGTACCTGGGCAGAATAAATGTGGGAGCTACATTCTAATGAGCGAGGTGTAAGTTGTGACCTGTGGTTATGACTAACATTAGTTGGAGTTGGTTGAAGGTCTTGGGGGCCCTCCCTGCTAATGTGAATTAGGGTGCCTGAGGTGATCTGATTTATGGCTGGCAGGAGAGTCTGCTGATGCAGAGCAAAGGGCA
The DNA here is from genome assembly GCF_964204655.1 of Triturus cristatus. Lineage (NCBI taxonomy): Eukaryota > Metazoa > Chordata > Amphibia > Caudata > Salamandridae > Triturus > Triturus cristatus. The sequence goes on from NC_140593.1 coordinate 567,024,776, forward strand.
AAACTTACATATTCTCCCTATGTCACAGATTCTTAATCACAACAACTCATCCATACATTCATTCATTGGTGGGGCCCATAACACCAACACGCACTCGTCTCATTCGAATCCGTACATAGGAGAAAAGGCGCTGGACATGTGGGTACCTTGTTACCTATCAGGATTAATTTTCTTTACATTATATATATTTCATACATATGTACCTACCGCATCCTGACCTTAACGTCAAGGCACTCCACCACTTGGTCGATGGACCAATTAGTTGGACTGGTTGATAGTGAATTAGAACCAGCTAAAACACAATTAAAGCCTAGGAAACATTTGATTATTTCGGTAATCAATTAAAGAACCACAAACTCATTTCTTATTAATTCAATTTTTGTTTATCTAATCATAATTTTCTCTGCATTAGCATTTATGCACTACAGGTCATAATATAAATTCAGTTAATTTTCGAAGAGAAATCAGACATTTGGTAAATAGCATAGATTTGGAAAGCGCATTTAATAATTACCAATTAGCAAGCGTCGGAAACTTTCTGAGTAAAATAGGGAGCTATCCGCATTCTCTGGTACAATATCCGGGATAAGCTGTCCGACCCACAGCAAAGATCGAACCAACAGAAGAAATAATCTTCCCAGAAATCAAAGAAACCCATGGCAAACCATGGAAATCTTCACCAGCTCAATACAGACCCAACGCCATGAAAAATCAGCCTGATGACCACCCCCCTTTTGCGGATGAAGATCTTATATACCCCTTTTCCCTATTACTTCATGCTCACGTGCAACAATTTAGGGCTAGAGAAATGTTCTGATTCGACAGTTTGGGTTTTTCTGAGAGTTTTCTAAAGTTTTCCAGGGTAAACTGGTTTTTCACGAGACTTGGCATAGGAAGGCGTAATTTGTATAATTTCCTTTTCCTCCCAGGCGAAAGTTGCAAATGTACATTTAGAATGAGAGAAGACATTTCTCCACAGGTTCTGAATTGTCCCTTCCGCTGTTTCTCATAGCCTCATCAGTTGGCAGCCAAACACGTTCATCCTTGACAAGGAACACGGTGTCACAGATCTGAGGTCATTTGGAGATCTCCATAGCCATCCGATTCTGCTCAGAAACCATCTCGCTCACATGGTGGCGATCTTTGTAGAGACTCCATCTTGGGTACTGTGGCCTGAATGCCAACTTAAGCAAAACAGACATATCAGTAATTAAAATATAGAAATGGAGATTCTAATGTTTAAACCCACTCTAATCCCAATATATATTAGTATTTCCCTAGCTGTAGCAACATTTAAAGCGATAATACTCACCATTTTGTAATCCTGAAAGCACAAACAATCACAAAGCAACATAAATCATGCAATTTTCTATTTCACCACAATCTAAAGTTAGTTTGCGTACCATAGTTAATTAATTAATTATTCTGCTGTGCAATTAGCATTTTAGTCCCACGTGTATCTCATGTTTATCAAGGTGTAAAAGTTGATTAGTAAATTTCACTGCAAACCAGTTAGTGCAAGATAGATTTAGAATGATTACGTAATTAATTTCATGCAATTTAGAGGAGGTATACAAAATGTTGTTTTACCTGCTCCATCACTGCCAATATCTGGTTTGTGGACCTCGATAAGAGGAGAGTTAGGAAAACGTGGAGAGCTTCAAATCTGCTCACGTCCAAAGAGAGGGTAGTGTGTGAGTTGCTTTGACTCAAGATTCTGTGAGGTGATTCCTTACCATTTTACTTAAGAGTTCATCTTGTGTAGTCCTTCAGCTAACACAGGCCGAGACTCCTAGGACATGACCTGGATGCAGGGAAGGTGGGTCAAAGTCTCTGTGAGTCAGGAGTGGGATAGAGGGTGCTCTAGAGATCAAGTGTTAGTCTGGCGTTAGGTTACTGGCCTTTTGGAGAAGAGGAGTTAATAATAATAACAACGGAGTTTATAAAGTGCGTAGCTACTTCAAATGAAGTGTCCCAGTGCTAAGGTCCAGACTTCCGCAAGCCAAGAACACAGCAGTTGCTTTGTCAGCCAGATCTGAATAGCCAAGTTTTATTTTTTTTCCGAAAAGAGAGGTTCTGACTGAGCCTGACAGACTAAGGGGCCGAATATAATGTCGTTCGGAAACTCTACCAACCGAATCAGTTTCGAAATAGTTTCTGACCGAATCTGGTTCTGCGAGTCCGACCGACTGATTGTGATGCTTCCGAACATCGTTCGGTCGGACTCGCATTGACTTCAGTGGGAGCCTGTGTTCCGACCGACTACACAGGCTCCCATTGAAAAAAAGGGATGGGTGGGGAAAATCATGCACCCTGTGGCAGGCACCACAATGGTGCCTGCCACACTGTGCATGGTTGGAAAGAGGGGTCCCATGGGTACCCCCACAGGCCCCATTCAGAGGGCCCCGGGTGAAGGGGGTCTGCTACGGGCACCCAAAGTTAGATTCCAACAGCCGATTCGTGTCGGAACAACCAATTCGTAAAGGCTTTTCAAATCAGGCATTGTGATACGTCGGTCGGTAACGCGCTCCGTAGACCTGTACGAGTCGGCTCCGAACTACTTGGTTACTCTGAATGCCGTTGGGAACCGTATCAGAAAGAACCAATGGTTTCTGACTATCATAATCAGTCGGTCAGAAGGGTTTCCGAATCGGTCGGAAAGACGGGTTCCGAATCGAATCAGACTAGCTGAAAGCCTTTCCAAACGACATTGTAATCAGCCCCTAAGAGGGGAAGAGAGTTCCACAGTTTGGGCCCTTAGGAGCTGAAGTAGCTGCAACCAATGCAGGCTCTCTTCACTGCATATCTTAGATTCCTAGATGGTACGTCGGGTTTGATAAAGGATTGGTGGTACAGCGGGCCTTTGTTGGCAAATGCCTTATAGCAATAGCATTAGGCTTTAAAAGAGGTTCTCTGCTTCAGCGGGAGCCAGTGCAGCTTCTTGAGAGTGGCCCTGATAGAGGCACGCTTTGGAAGATTCAACAAAACGGACGCTGCAGTATTCTGCACTTTTTTTTAGTCTATTCACACAGGACTGTGCCCCCCGAGGTACAGAACATCACAGTAGTCAAGCCTAGACATAATCAGGGCTTGAACTACTGTTTTTTTGCTGACTCTGCAAAGAAGGGATAGATTGTTTTTAGAGTCTTAAGCAGCCTGAAACATTTTCCTGCAAGTGCAGTGATTTGGTTGTCAAAAGAAAGCTTATTTTCAAACCAAATGCCCACATTCTTGACCTTAGGCTTAGGAAGAGGTAATGGGCCCAGGTTGTTGGGCCACCAAGCTGTGGACCAGCTGTCGGGTTGATTGCCTAAGGTCAGTACCTGGGTCTTTTCAGCATTTAGCTCGAGGCAGTTCGAGTCCATCCACACGGCGACTTCTGCAAGGCAAAGTCATATGAAGGAGGTCATATAGGAGGAGTTCTATGAAAGTGTAATGATGAGCTGAGTGTCATCTGCATATGAGAATATGGTAAACCCATAGCGTTCGATGACCTCCGCCAAGGGGTGCACATAAATATTAAAGAGGGTTGGGCTCAAGGAAGCGCCCTGTGGCATTCGTGGCTGCAAAAGAAGCACTTTTGACTGAAAGGGTTTTTGAGACACCTGAAAGTTGCATTCGTGCAGGTAAGAAGCAACCCACCTCAGGGCTTCATGTCCGATGCTGCAGTTCCAAAGTCTTTCAATCCGGATGTTATGGGACACAGTGTTGAATACAGCACTGAGATCCAGATCAAATCAAATCAAGTGTCACGGCGCTACAGATTTTTTCACCACTGATCCCGCGAAGAAGAACAAGAAATAATAGACACAACTAAATAGCCAAGTTTTAAAGCTGCATTTAAAAGAACCAACATCCGTAGTAGCATGAAGGTGCAGGGGAAGGGCATTCCAGCCTGCCGCAGCCAATGCAGAATAGGAGGAGCCTTCACATCTATTCCCCTTTGTTTTTGGCGCCACCGCCAACAATGCATCAGCTGAACGTAAAGTTCTAGAAGGATGATAGTGAGGAAGTCTCTCAGTTATACAGTTGGGACCTAGGCCATAGAAAGCTCTATGGGCTAACACAAGTTCCTTGAACTTCACTCTCTCCTGAATAGTCAACCAGTGCCACTCCTTGAGATGGGCCTATACAGAGATGTTCCTTGGGATGTTAAGAATGAGTCGAGCTGCAGCATTCTGCACCAAATGGAGTCTCTTGAGTTGGTACAGAGGGAGACCCCAGTATAGTGCATTGGAATAGCCCAGCCGAGATGTTATGGGGGCATGGACTACCATCTTCTGGCAAGGAGCTGGGAGCAGGAACAGGAATTTGCTCAGAAAACAAAGAAGGCCAAAACAGGTCCCAACTACACTCTCAACCTGTGACTTGAAGAACAAGTTGCTATCAAACTTCACTCCAAGATTCCTCACCACTGTGGCTGGAGTCACTGGAGATGGAGCACAGATAGGCCAGACTTCTCTACCCCCAGGAGGGGAGGGGATCCAAAAACCATCACTTCTGTTTTTCTGGAGATTACTCCAGCGCATCCACTGAAACACCACTGATAGCCACGCTTCAAACCTGTTTTAGACGTTAGAGATGTTCCCCTCCCAATTTAAGAGGATCTGCATGTCATCATTATAAGAGATAACCTGTACACCAAAGGATTCCACTTGGGTTGTCAAAGGGGGACCTGTAAACATTAAACAATGTCAGACTCAGGGCAGAGCACTGGGCAACCCTGAACTTAAGAGGTTTGGAGTCAGATGAAAATGTCGGCATCCACACAGACTGACATCTGCTCGATAAGGAGGAACCTGACCAAGCCAACATGGTCCCATCCATCCCAATATCTTGCAAGCATTGCATCAGGATAGGATGTGAAACCATGTCAAACGTGCTGAAAGATCCAATAACAATAAGGGAGCTTTTTTCCCATTGTTCACAGCCAGTTTAATAGCATCAGAGACCTCTACCAGAGTAGATTCAGTACTGTATCCCGGATGAACGCCCTATTGAAATGGATGAAATAGTAATAACAACAGTAATGCTGCAGATTCACCTGCATCCAACATTTTACGGATTGACTCTGTGGCAAGTATCAGATCTGACTCAGTACTATAAGAAGGGCCAAAACCTAACTGGGTCCTATGAAGCAGATCATGGGCCTCAATGAAGCTAGAAAGCTGCTTCTCTGTGATCTTGGAGAAAAGTGGAAGCAGCAAGATAGGACAATAGTTTTCTGGTTGGTGGGATCCAGAAAAGGCTTTTAAAGGAGTGGGACACCATAGTATACTACCACCGCCGTGAAACCCAGCCCAAGGCCAGGGAGCTGTTAAGCAGCTCACATAGTACAGGGTGTACAACAACCAGGCCCACTCCAAAATGGAGGTGGATGCTGGGTCCAGCAGGGAGCCAGACTTAACCAAAGCGTTTATTATAACAAAGGGTATTTTGATGTATGGAGTTCTGCTTGCTAGGTTTCCTTTCCAGATTGACTTCTCACACGCATGTGTCAGGGCTAGTAATCGAAACACAATACCCAGGAACGCTAAATTGTAGGAAGAGGTCAGTGGTGGGATATCCCCTGTTTCAGGGGTGGGACTAGTGAATCATGGTAACAGACAGCCAATAGGATACTTGGTTATACTATGTCTCAGGTTTCCACAAGATCACCAATGTATTAACATTGGCTCTTACCAGAGGGGCTGCTCCATCATGCCGTTAATGGGACAGTATTGTACATGTTAAACAATGATGGACGGACCCAAGTATGTGTGGTACAATCACTAATAGGCAGTGTTTTGGAACCCACTAGGTTTGTGTGACGGGGCAGGAGAAAGGTCAGAAACTGGTACACCTGCAAGTCATTGTTGGTCACACGACACTTCTGTACCCCCTTGTGTTACCACACAGGCACCCGAGGACCAGCCCCGACTGGACGAATGGGCTTCTTACAATCCCCAGGACTGGAAGCCAGAAATAGGACAACGTGCCTTTAAGACGGAGTTCCCATGGACCGAAACTCCTCCCCCCCTGGATGACGTCTCAGTCGGCGGGACTTCAAAGACGAGCGAGACCCGGAAGACGGCGGACGGCGTTTCCCCGGAGGCAGAGCGAACTGGCGTGGAGGAGAAAAGGAGAGCGAGAACAGGAGCGGAGGAGAGCGGAGGAGAGCGAACTGGAGTGGAGGCAAAAGGCGGATCGAGAGGAGTGGACGGAAGGAGTACGAACGAATCCCGACGAGACAGCTACGGGAGCGAAGATCAGCAAGCCAGGAGGCCAACGTCTCCACGCAGCGCCCTGCCACGTTCCCAGGGGAGGAGCGTGGCTGGAGCAGGTACGGGGGAAAGTCGCAGGTTGGGTGGGGAAGGGGAAATCCCAAGATCTGTGACACCACGAGCCCTGATAACACCTGTGCATAGTCGGCACCCCCTCCTGTTACAGTAAACCAAACCCCCCCCCCTGAGCACCTAGGCACGTCTCGAGTATCCTATTTCACGGTGTCCGTCACTCCCGGTCCTTCTTCCCTCGTTGCTGGGCAACCCTCCTAATTACTGGTTTCCTTTATCTTTTGGGGCATAACGGACGGAGATACCTGACCGGACCCTCAATACTGGAGACCGCCCGTACAGAAGAGATAAAGCTGAGCAGGCCGTCCAGACATCTCGGACAGCACCACCTCTAACGTTACCTGGCAAACATGTCATGACTGCCCAGACAACTGTGCAATAAAGACCTCCTAAGATCTAAGAGCCTGGTACTGCGTCTCTGTCACCCCGAACCCACTACAGTTTGTTAAAAGACCCCTCACACACCAGCCTGGTTGGTGTCATGCTTCATCATTGGGGTCCCAACCAGGTGGCCGAATGCCCCCCGGTTGTGCTACAACGCCTGATTACAGCGGAGCTGGTGTGGTGCAAAGGTGTGATGTGATGTGAATTAAAAATATCTCCGAGAATCCTTGCCTCTCTAATTTTATTAATGGCGGCTCAGGATATGATTAAAAGTTATTCGTGATGCAACTAAAAAAATTATTAATTATCTTATAGTTGTCTATGTGATGGGTCTACATGTTTCAGTCCGCAGGGGGATGTAGGGGGGCTTTCTTCCGGACCAGTGAAAGTGGTGAGTGGCAAAGTGAGTAGTGCCACATGGAAAGTGAAAACAATGAAAAAAATGTTTTAGTACCTACACACGCGCTAAGGTGTGTGGACTGCGTGTCTACGTACTCACGGACACTTAAGCAAAAAAAGACACTATGGTCGAGCTAAAATAGCTGATCGGGGCGCGGGAGGAGTGCGCTCCTCTATCAGACTTTGGTGTCAGAGCATCACCCGCCATAAACCTGTTCTGGTCTCCCGTCGTCCCGGATATATTGTACATCCCATCGGGGATTGCATATTTTAATGATTCAAATATGACCACTTGTCATTAGGAATTTTATACTTTTGATGAGACGGTGCTACCTTGTGTCCACGAATGCTGTTCTATATTTATTGGCCAGCCTCACCCCTTCTCAGCGGATGTGCTGCCATAGTAACCGACAGTAGCCGCTCTACCCAACAAGACTGACAGTACCGCAGTTTCCCTGCAAGACAGTCATCATTTTAAAATGACAGCACCGACAGTCCCTGGCAGGACTTTATTAATAACTTTACGCCACTTCGCATCAGGCCTACTTTTCATTCAGTGGTAATACGAGCACGTCAGCAGCACTTCAAAAAATGACAGAACTTACACTTTACAAGAATTTCTCAGAAGAACGCAAATATTTTGTATCAAAGGGTGCTATTTAGAGGTAAGCGTGCGTTATAGAGACAACTGCCAAAAATGTGACGTCTGCCCTACTTGTGGTTTTCCCGCCTTATTTAAAGAGATAAGAAACTCTTTTATGGCCGACGGTGGAGCCTCAGGCTATCACAAACGTCCTTATTTCAGGCCACAGTATAGTAGCATCAACTCCATGGCAACGGAGAGTTCACCTTGCTTAGAGTGTGGCTTTCCAACGTCGTTTTTTGCTGCACGACACCGCCACACACAGCGCAGTGGTCTGGGTCAGAAATAAAGAGATGCAATGTACTAGGAGACATCGGGAACACTGCTTTTTGCTTTTTAAACAAATGCTGCTTAGAGTTGCGTGTTTGACAAAAAAAATGTCAACATATCCTTCATGTTGGCAAGCACTTGACTTAAAAATAATAAAAATATATATATATTAGTTAATTGAACTGGATCTATTATAACGCGTGGTGTCAGTTGCCTGTGCTGATGGCATGCGTCAGGCTTTGTAATACTTAAACAGCAAGCGCTCCCGAATTGAAGAACTATTCTTCTCTGAGAAATGGTAAAAAATCAAATACATGTCAAGTAAAAACGGTTGTGACTGAGCACTTTGAGTGCAACAATTATTAGAATATGAGTAAACTGAACTGCATCTTAAATAACGCATAGTGCTGGAGGACTGGTGCACATTTATGTGAGTGCAAACCCCACCCTGCGAGGCATTTATGTTTCACAGTTCGGTTTGCTTCTTGTGGTGCTGCTGTGTATGCAGATCCTAGGAGCAGAAAGTGCTTTAATAAAAACTTTAGACTCATCTGACAGAGCGGTCTTCATTCAATAAAATACAAAAAAAACTTAAAAGAAGAGCACGGACTTCAGAAAAGTTTCAGAATGGCGGGAATATTAAGCCATTTCAGGACTGCAAGAGTGAGTTCGGGGTCCCGGTGATTGAGAGATTTTGTTACACGTTATTGCGTCACTCGTAATTACAACCGGGATGGGGAGAGGCTGCGAGTCAAGGCCTCACACCTGTTGAAAGCTCTGTGAGGCAAGCCACGGTATCGGAAGGTGTAATATCACAGCTTTATGACTTACGTTTGGATTCACGACCCCTCAATGGCACGCAGCACAGACGTAAGTGGAAAGACAGGCACGCAGTGGAAAGACAAGCACGCAGCATAGACGTAAGTGGAAAGACAAGCACGCAGTGGAAAGACAAGCACGCAGCATAGACGTAAGTGGAAAGACAGATTAGGCAATGGCTTCCTGTTTGGACGGGCCTCCGTGGAAACGTTCACAGCATTCAAGGCCGAGAGGCTCACTTTAAAGTTCTCATATATTGATATAGATGTCCCACTGCGCCTCAAAAAATATATCCTGCTGCAAGCCCAACTGTTGGAGGGTATGCGAGGTAGTGAGGGATGGCAGACACATGTAGTGGAACAGTCCTTGCATAGCCTCATTTTGGATGGAATTCCTAGGACATTTTAGGTTACGCCATCCCTCGAGCTTGATTTACTCCAAGGATAGACTGGAGTACATTTGAGCCTGTTGTGACACCTTTTGGGCTGTATTAGCTTTAGAAGTGTAATTTGGGAATTACAATGCTGTTACTCTTTGTGGCTGTGTCTTTTGTATTAGCATGTTCCTGACAATCCCTACATTAAATTTCGCTAGACCCCTCTGATTTAATAGAAATTATACCCCATTTTCCCACTAGTTTTCCAGTCCCTCCACATTTACTGCTAACTCGGATACCTGTGTGTATCAGTGCCTCCACCGCTGCGGTTGGAATGTCTTGCAGAAAAGCTCAGAGAGGAAGAGGCGGATAATAATTAACAATAATTTAAATTAATTATTATTTAATTAAAATTAATTTACTTCCCACCCTGAACCCCTATAAAGCCCACAACCTGCTCCTAACATATAACTTAAAAAATAAATGTGTTACATAATTTACATAATTATCAATTAAACAAATAAACATTGAATTACTTATTAATTAATTTAAATGAATTTACTTTCCACCGTGTACACCAACAAACCTCACAACCCACACCTAAAACATAGCTTAAAAAATAGATTAATTACACAATTAAAATAATTAATAATATTGAACAATGCAATAATTAATTATAGTTAAATTACTTCCCACCATATACCCTTGTACACCACACAACCCGCACCTAAAAGTTAATTAAAAAAATAAATTAATTACACAATTTTCATAATTAATTATCAATTGCGGGCGGTTCCTGGGTGTGGGGTAGTGCCTCGGAGACGGGGTGCTGACGCTGTTGGTCTCCCTGCCGCCTCGCTCCAACACCGGCCGCAGCGGGGGGAGACTGCAGCTCCCGTGAGGCATTGCACGCTCTGGCCACTTCCGCCTTCCGCCTATCAGCGCGGCCGGAGGCGCTTCAAAAGGGCAGGCTCCCTCGGTGGAGCGGGGGAAGGACTCTTACCTGGCAGCACAGCGGACATTGCGGGCAGTTCCTGGGTGCGGAGTAGTGCCTCAGAGACGGGGTGCTAACGCTGTTGATCTCCCTGCCGCCTCACTCCAACACCGGCCGCAGCAGGGGGAGACTACAGCTCCCGTGAGGCATTGCACACTCTGACCACTTCCGCCTTCCGCCTATCAGCGCGCCCGGAGGCGCTTCAAAAGGGCAGGCTCCCTCCGCGTCGCGGGACGCGGGCGGGCGGCGCCGGGCCGAGCCCGGGCAGAGGGCGGGCCGTCTGTGGCCGTCAGGGGCCAGAGGAGGCCGGGCCGGGCCACCCCCTTAATATTTTTCGATAAGACCACTATCGCAAGGTACTGTGACATTTACATTTGTTGGGACTATTAGTGTTGCTGCTGCAAGTTGTGGATTTAAGTTCGTTGCACAACATTGTGCACTTCGTACCCTATCGTCCCAGGAATATTGGTGAATCACAGACTTGTGTTGATATACAATCCTTACTAATTTGTGTTTTAAATAAGGGTTGTGCTGTGGTCTACTTTTGTTTTTAGCGCATGTGTCATGTGTAATGTTTAAATAATCGAAATCATTTCATTGTAAGTGCTATTTTAATTTCAATTGGCTGTTTTTGTTTGTCATATATTTTATCTATTGTATTCTCAGGCAACATGTCCAAGTCAACTGGGACCCCTCGCCCCACTGTATCTACACTTGACAATTACTTGGTCAAAGTTGTAGACAAGATCAACAAGGAACGCAGATTATCTCTGGGTCTAGCTAGTAACGACAGACTTGAGATAACGAGCCAATCAGTTCCTGCTGAGATCCACCCTTTTGATGATATCCAAGTCTCGGCCCCTATAGTCTCTCCAGTAAGGGAGGGTACATGTGTTATTGAGCCAACTCAGGTCTCCCCGCTAGAAGCTGATGTCGCTGGGGTATCTGATACTCTTAGGTCTTCCAACGATATCGTTGTTGTGACCCCCGTGGTTCCTAATATACATAGGGTGTTAAGATCAGGGTCACATCTTAACAGACCGTTTTTTTCTAAAAAAAGGGGACCGCAAAAGAAAAAAGAACATTGTTTCTGTTTCTAACACAGGCCCCTCTGAGCATATCTGTTCTAATAATGAGGTTCATTCTACCCATTTGACATTAGCTCCTGACCAGCTCGAGCTGCTAATTGGTATGATTGACAGTAAGTTAAATAATATTATCATACCTCTTTTAGATAAACTCGAGGCTATATCTAGGGAAGTGAGCAGATTAGGCGAAATGGTGCAATCCGGTCTAAACTCTAACAATAGCCCTCAATTGCCCGTTGTGGCAAACGGGAATATAGGCTTGACCTGTAAAAGCATGCAACCCCCTAATAAGCAATCTAGTAGGGGCCAGCTATGCGCGGGCACTAATACTCCCACACAGTCAAAGAGTAGGATTATTCCTGCTACTGAACGACAAGGTTGTGTTGGCAATGTAACACGATCTGTTTCTGGGAGTGAACTTAGTGTTATCCCAGCTATACCTGCTTGTCCTATTGGTATCACCCCAAACGTAGATATACATGCCCCGGGAAGTATGACAAAGACATCTGGAAGGGGGATTCTCAATAATCGAAGCCTTTCGCAACCAAATCTGCCCCCTGATTGCGCACCATATGTGGCAGTCCTGACTAATGTACCACCCATCAGAGAGGACAGGCCCTACCACTCTGTGGAACCACATGATTCCCTTAAGAACAAAACTGTGGCATGGCTTAACCGCGAATGTGGTTTTCCGGTGGCTATGGCGGATCAGATTTTGGCTACTACTAGAACTAACTGGATTGGAGTGTCCCCTAAAAACATTCCTGGGGATTGTGTTATTATAAATTTTAGTTCTCCCCACCTTGCCACGACAGCTTTGATTAGAGCTACGTCCCGCCCTAGTATTGACCAGGGGATTACACTCCGCCCCCTTGGTTTTTTCTATAGTCAGCATATAGAACACTTTTCAACGCACCGAGGGGGAGGGAAAATAAGGAGGGAAGGGGTGTCTAGCTTGGTAAACAGTTTTCAGATAGATACTGCTAACCGTTTTCAATGCTTGAGTGGGTTGGACCAAAATGATTGACAGGAGGACAGTGTTATTTTAGGATTAATAGAAGAGCCCATATTAATGGATAAGATGGACGTCACTGAAGTCTGTTTGGATTTTGAAATAGAGGTGGGTGTGGTACCACCGGTAACCCAGGGGAATCAAGTCCTATTGGATATAGGCCCAACTGTATGTTTGCCTGGGGTGGAAGAGGCAATTCCTGGGTCAAGTATAATTTGTATGACTAAGGGTAAAGAAGGAGATCTAGTAGGCCACCCTGAGTTATCCAAGGAGACCCCTATCATTGTTGCTCCCCAACAGGGCGGTTATTGTATTATTTGGGATCAGGTATCCACGGCTCCTCCGGATGTTATATTGTTAGTTGGAATATCGCGGGAATTAGATCAAAATCAGATAGTCTGGGGTGGACGGAATTCTTAGATCTTTTTGATGTTATCCGTCTACAGGAAACTTGGTGCACCGACTTTAAAGGCTATTGTGGTTTTAATTCATATCAGTTACCCGCTACCGCCTCAGTATCTGAAAGAGCCAAAGGGTGTCTACTCGTTTTGATTTCAGTTAAAGCCCCTTTGTCGGTTATTAAATATGTTCAGGTTGGGGCTCACTCCCAGCTTTTATGGCTGCACATAAGTCGAGGTAGGAACATTCTTTTAATTAATTTTTACAACAATATTTTTAATGATTCCAGGGATCAGCCGGTTAAGGATCTTTTAAGGGCACTGGTAGACTTCTTTAAGGAATCTAATGAAGCCTTTGATTTGTTTTTGGCCGGGGATTTTAATATTACTACCTGTCCTTTCTCAGAGGTTAATGTCTGCGGGTTGGTGGACGACCACAAGGATGGGATTCTTCATTTTCAACATAATCATTACGGAGACGCCCTAAACAACCTTCTTGCTACATATAATATGTGTATTATGGCCAATGAGAAAAATTCAAAGGGGGAGATTTGTCCTACCTTTACAGGTCGGGGAACGAATTCAATAATAGATTTTATTTGTATCTCCCCGGGTCTTGAGGCTTGGATTACGGCCCCTAAAGTAATAGACATCCAACTTAGTGACCATGACTGCCTGGTAGTAAAGGTTATGTTATGGGATAAGGATGATGCCAGTACTCTGGGCCGTACTATCACTAGTATTGAGGCCGAACGCCCCAATGGTACAAGAATTAGATGGAAGGGGGACAAGGCCGACATTACGTCTGATTTTATCATCCACAGTTGCCTAGAAGATATTATCGCGATCATAGAAGATAACTCTGGTTCCCTTGGCTCTATAGAGCATTTTATCAATATTAATGCGGCCATCAACTCCAAACTTACAAGTACATGTAAGCACAAGGAGGATCGACCGCAGGGTTGGTTCAACTCAACTTGTACCCTGGCCCTGAGGGAATTGAAATCTGCCCTATCAACCAAACCTAGAGATAGGGGTCTGGTCGTAGACTTAAGAGCCAGATATAAAGAAACCCTCAAACGCAGGAAATTAGAACTCCAGCAGGAGGCATGGGACAACCTGACTAAGGCAGCTGAACTGAATAATTGTTCCCTGTTCTGGAAAACTGTCAATTCTCCATTCCTTAAAGATGACAAAATTCCGGAACTAACCTCGAACGTTATGCAGGCAGAATGGGTCTCGCATTTCTCTAAAATTTTTCAGTCAGATGGTGCTTCTCATGTTTTGGAGAATAGATGGCCGCATCTTTTATTAAATTTTACGGTACCAGAAGTTCTAGATAGCATACGGGACAGCAAAGGGGGTAAAGCTCAAGGCCCAGATGGGGTACCAATTGATGTATACAAGTTGGTCCCAGAAATATGGGGGCCTTTGCTTACCAATATTTTTAATTCAGCTGTTAGTAATGAAATGCCCCCGACTTGGGAAGAATCTATTTTAGTTCTAATTTTTAAGAAAGGTAATCGTGGGGAAGCCAAGAACTACCGACCAATTTCCCTGCTGGATTCCTCCGTAAAAGTCATGAGCCGAGTGCTCTTAGTGAGATTGGAGGAATGGGCGGAGGAAAACGGTATTTTAGCCGAGAGTCAGTTTGGTTTTAGGAAAGGTCGTGGCACGATTGAGCAGTGCTTAAATTTAGAGCTGCTCATTAGCAAATATACTTTGGCCAAGACTGGCACGATTTACCTCTGCTTTGCAGATCTAAGTAGTGTCTTTGATCTGGTGGATCACGGCATTCTTTGGGCAAAGTTGTTAGAAATGGGGGCCCCGGATGGTATTGTCTTCTTTTTAGCACGCCTATATACCAAACTGAGAGCATGTGTCCGTTATGGATCACAAGGCGAATGCACTCCCATGTTTAAGATCGGTCGTGGAATACGCCAGGGATGTGTGCTAGCCCCACTGCTTTTTATACTCTTTATTAATGAGATGGATTCCTTTCTGAAATCCTTGTCAGTGGATGCTCCCAAAATTAACAATGAATATGTCCCTGTGCTACTTTACGCGGATGACGCGGTTTTAATCTCACGTACACCATACGGTCTCCAACAGTTGCTGGATGGTTTTATGCAATCTATTAAAAGCAGAAAGTTAGTTTTAAACAAATCTAAAACTTATGTAATGGAATATGGTCGCAGGCAAGGAAAGAAACAGCCCTCCTTTTATATAGAGGGCCAAAAGGTCCAGGCTGTGGATAACTTTTCGTATTTGGGGGTTACTTTTTCAAACAAAAATTCTTGGGTAAATGAGCATAAGAATGTACGGTCTAAAATGGCCAGGAGCGCGTATGGAATCTTTACCATGGCAACCAAATTGGGAAATAGGCGGGTAAATGACATGCTGAAAATATTCCAATCATGGTGTGTTTCAATTGCCTTATACGAAGCTGGTATATGGGGCTATGCCCCGGCAGGATCTCTCCAGGTAGAGGAAAATGATTTTTTGAAGAAACTTTTGTGCCTACCAACCTCTGTCTCAAACGCCTTAGTGCATAATGAACTAGGCATTGACTACCTTTCCGATTTGATTTTACTTAGACCATTGACCCTATGGCGCTCCATATGGACCAAAGAAGAGACCTCTCTGTGTAGAGCTATTATCTCTGATTGTCTTACTTTGGACCACTACACCAAAATCCCATGGTTAAAGTATGTAACCGATAGATTTCGGGAGATCTATAACATTAACATTACTATGGATCACCATGGGACAGATATGTTGTCCAAATCTGATCTTAAGCAGTGTTTTCTACAGCAGGCTTCTACCAAACGACACCATATTAGCCTTAAGCTTTCATCTTAAGCCTATTGTGAATGAAGTTGTGGGTTATCAACCTTATTTATCTCAAGTTACCTGGAAGGCACACCGGTATGTATTGACCAGGTTTAGAATGGGAGTAGCCCACAACCTGGTTGCCTTCCCGTCTTTGAACCTACCCCCAGCTGGTCCATGTCCATGTGACAACTCTACCCCCCAAAGCACTGTGCACTTTCTTCTGCTTTGTCAGCTGTATAAATATCATCGGATAGCATATTTAAAACCCTTGTTTGTCAAATTCGGGGTCAAATCATTACGTGACTGTATGTGTTTACTTTTTAATTTGTATCATCCAGATGTGTGTTTTTATACGGCTACTTTTCTTCTTAAATCCATTAATGTCAGGAAAAGTATGCTCTTTTAACTATTTTAAACAATGTTACACTGTCGATTTTTCTACCTCTGTTGTCTTTAATCATGTTGTCTTTTTAATTGTGCTTTTATGAACTTATTTTATGTTCGAATAAAGCCTTATGAAATGAAAATGAAATGAATTAATAATATTGAACAATGTAATAATTAATTATAGTTAAATTACTTCCCACCATATACCCTTGTACACCACACAACCCGCACCTAAAAGTTAATTGAAAAAATAAATTAATTACACAATTTTCATAATTAATTATCAATTAAATATGTAATAATTATTTCAAATCAAAATTAATTAATTATAATTAAATTCCTACCCACCCTATACCCCTACAAAACCCACAACCTGCTACGGCACAAAAGATGACAATAAACAATTAAATCAAATTAAACAACAACTAAAAATATCCAAACTATATTAAAATACATTAGTAATAATTATTCAAACAATTTAAAACATATGCAATGAAAGCATATACTAAAATACATAAAAATAATTAAAAATCGATATAATTAACACCAATATTTTTGTAAATGATATTAACAATGTAAATATTTTATAACATTGATGTTAACAACATAGATATTTTTGTAAACGATATTAACAACATAGATATTTTTGACATTGATATCACCTACCTTAAAAAAATCGATGTTCTTGTCAACAATATTCCTGCATCATGATATTTGTGTATTATGATATTAAAAACTCAATATTTTTGCATCTCGATATTTTCTTTAAATATTTTGTCCGAACACCTGTGTCCTTTCTCTTTTAGTTCATTATATACTAACATACATAACTGATTTTCTGTTCCAGTAGGGGGAGCATTTATGCATACATGACCCATGAATACTCCATTTTGCTGATTCTATGATATTGCACCACTCTTTGCGTTCAAGCCATCACTATGTAGACAGCATTATACTTCTAATTTGTACAACTGAGATAAATTATGCGGTTTCTTAGAACACCCAAGTTGACATTCTTAAAAAGCCTAAGAGCCTGATTACGAGTTTAGCGGTGTGGGGCGGTGGCCGCCCACCTACTGCACAGCCAAACTCGGTCGCCGGCAAGCCGAATGCTGGTGCGGCGGTCCCCGACTGCCACCTCACCTCAGCTATGGGTTCGGTGGTCCGATGGACTGCCAAACTCTTAATCAGGCTCTTAATCTTTAAATGGTGGTGTATATGTTTGTTATGGTTAAAAAAAATCATAAAGGTAAGACAGGTCTTGGAGCAATTTATGAACTTCTTTAAGGTGACTGCACATGTAATATGAACAGATCCATTAATTCATCTGGCAAGTATCTAATTACTAAAGGGAAAAAAAGTTTCTGCTCCTCTACACAGTTAACTTGAATTACCTCAGGCAACCTCCAGTGGAGGAGGTAGGATACACATTTATTACCATTTTACCAATATTTTCCTGCACCATAAGTTAAGACTTTAATGACTGGTTGCAGTATATATTCCACTGACCTACGTCAATTTGATATTCCCGTTACTAAGCGTTATTTTGCACAAGTTTGTGACAGATTTTCTGTAATGCTCATACTTTAAGGTGAAATCCATTTATTCTACAATACCTGTGAGATTAGGGAGCTATGTGTGTGTGTACCTGGGCATTGTGAATGTATAGTGGTGAATCTATGTGAGTGTGTCAGCTATATTTGGGTATGCAGGGACCTCTCTTGGGAGAGATCTCCATGACATGGGCATCTCTTTAAGGGGTCTTTGAATGGGCTTGGTTCTCTGGGTGGTTTACTTTCTGTGTTAAGTTGTGTTAGTAATTCCAGGTCTGTGTGTGGGCCTCCTTGGGTGTGGGTTGTGTCGACATGAGGAGTCTTCCTATGCTTAAAGCAGAAGTGGCATCCACGCGGAAGCAGCCATGCAGGAGCGAACATGTAGCCACTGACACTTGGAAGAGCTAGCTCAGCAGGAGCCTGTTGTTCCTCTGGGCACTTGGGGTCATGTAAATTAGAGTTTGATGGACATGTTATTCCATCTCAAGCATGACGTATATCCTGTTTGTCTTTTTACTATGTCCTTATATCCTGTGGCACTTCTAACAAGTAGGCTTGGGCAAACGTTTAATTGCACTAGCATATTTTGATTTATTTCAGGAATTTTGCATTATGCTTGTTACTTGAAAGTCCTAAAATTACACCACTACGCCTCCTAATGTAATTATGCTCTGTTGGTGATAACAATTTACGGCAAATGCTGCAATTTCTGGAAACCCACGGTAAAAATGTACCACAAACAGAGGAAAACTAGACTGCAAGAGGCTGTTGTTCATGGTGCCCTTCTTTAAATGCATCCCCTCGCCCAAAATTGACACAAGGATGCATCTCGACTCGAACAAAAATATAGAGCAAAAAGATGGATTTGCATTTGCGTAATTATGTCTAATTTTGTCACAATTCTTTGTAATTAGGCGAAAGCAATTTATACGAGTTTCACACATCCCTAGTAATAAGGCAGATGGGAAATCTGTCTCATTTACGATGGAGTACTCGCCAGCCAAACTCTAAATCAGGCAGTTGGTATGGAGAGAAATGAAAACGCAGGGATGGAGCATGCTTAGAGCAGGGTTGGAACATTCATAGAGCTAATCAAGGGAACTAACGTGGATGTGAAGAGTGGGTAAAGGTAGGGATTGGGGAATTTTAGAGGGAAGAGAAGACAGGTCTGAATGCAAAGGTTAGAGAAACCAGGTAACTTCAAAGAGTGAAATTATTGGAAATAGGTTCCCAGATAACCCCAGATTCCTGGATGCTCGGAGTTCCCCCAAGTATGAACTGTAAATACTTTATAATTATTAGAAATCTTGCAACACCCCTGTAGTAACAATGCTGAGTTACAGCTACAGGCAGTAACAGGCAAAGCCACATTCATTATTGGCTTTGTAACCTCATGTCTTACACTCCCTGGCAAACTCAAGAACCAGAAAGCGCAGCTAGTTTGGCACCAAAATACACCAAAAACATATGTTCACCTTGAACCATGCCAGTGAGCCAAGCAAGAGAGCCTGCCCGGCTCTTAGTAGCTTGGTGCGGAATCTGCCGCCACTGTTACAAAACGTTTTTCCAACGGTGCATTTTACCGTATAATTTCTCAAATATATTTGCTCAACGGCCTTAGGATGTTTAGGCAGTTCTGAAAGTCAACTAATGAAATAAAATACTTCAAAGTCTGTCACGGTACCCAGGAGCAATATTTCTCTAATGTATAAAATTAAATATGCGCCCATGAGAAATTTGTGTACCAGTTATGAAAATACAGGCTGGTAAGCAAAGCAGGAAAGCGGTGTGCCACTGGAGAGGCAGTGCCTGTCCCAATAGCTAGTCCCACAGAGTCGTTGCTCATTCATAATTCCATGTAAATAGAGATGTAATTTATTTTAAATTCTGCTTCAGGATCTAATGTCCATCACATGTGCCATTGAAGTATCTAGTACAAATGTTGTACTGCTGAGAAAATGAATTGTATGCCTTTCGAGTAGGGGTGCTGCTTAAATTTACTGGGGCTCAGTTGTATATCAATATATCGACTTCAGAAGCAACTACCGAAATATTGCCACAAAAATAATGAGGACCAAACCATCTAGTAGGTATGTGCATGTGGGTAAGGTGGATGTTATGTATTGCTTGTTTATATTTAATGTTGGCTAGAGCGTGGCGTGGAATGCTTGTTGTATTCTTTCACGGAGTTCCAGTCCAGGAGTCAGTTGTCACTGGTGTCTTGGACTGGAAACCATGTTGCCTGGCTCTCGCCTGTTCCCTTTCAGATCAGCTCAATAAATATTGGAAGGTAATCCTGTGTCCTCCCTTCATAACAATTGGCGACGAGGATGGGATTACCAACGCGTGGAGGCAGCTAAGAAATGTTTGCCCAAAAGGAAACGGAAAAAAAAAGAAGAACGAAATGTCGGATTACAGGAAAAAAATATCGGACTACAGATCACGGAGTTCCAGTCCAGGAGCCAGTTGTCACCGGTGTACTGGAAGCCGTTGCCTGGCTCTCGCCTGTTCCCTTTCAGATCAGCTCAATAAATATTGGAATGTAATCCTGTGTCCTACCTTCATAACAATTGGCGACGAGGATGGGATTACCAACGCGTTGAGGCAGCTAAGAAATTTTTACCCAAAAGGAAACGGAAAAAAAAGAAGAAAGAAATATCGGATTACAGGAAAAAAATATCGGACTACAGATCACGGAGTTCCAGTCCAGGAGCCAGTTGGCACCGGTGTCTTGTACTGGAAGCCGTTGCCTGGCTCTCGCCTGTTCCATTTCAGATCAGCTCAATAAATATTGGAAATGTAATCCTGTGTCCTCCCTTCATAACAGTGGAATTCCCCAGAACACTGTTCAGAATTGCAGCTTGTTAGATGTGATCACTGATGCTCAAAAAGGCCATTGCTGCTCATTGTAAGATGATATACCCGAGAGCTGCCTTTTAGAGGGGTTTGGGCTGGTGCAGTTTACTATACACACTCCTCTTTGCACATTAGTTGTATCTACCTGGTCACAGGCACTGTCATACATGCTTGTGTCCATATTACTCCTCTATGAAATGCCAAACTTGCCATTGCAATTTCTACATTGACCATGTATGGAAAAAAGAAATTGCCATGCTAAAAACAACAAATGCTGGAGGTTAGAAAGACAACTGTCAGGCCACAAGCCACTTTGCCGCATCTATAAATCATTCCGATTTTTTGATTTGATTCGAATTCTGTAAAGCACGAACAAATACGCAGAGGTGTCTCAGCGCTAAGAAGTAAGGAATCATAGAGAAAGGAGTTAGGAATTAGTGAAAAGCTTGCGGAAACTCTAGAGAGATGAGGCAGATTTTATTTCCAAAACCGGTTCCAGTTTTGATCTATACAAACCAAAATGCTCCTACCTCCCCATGAGGACAGCTTATAGGGAGGCCTCACCAGATTCTTGGTTGTGCTGGACCTAAGGGTCCTGTTGGGAACATACCTTCTTAGTTTTTCTCTAAAGAAAGCTGGACTTTGTCTCTGACGTGCTTTATAGGTGATGCCGAGCGCTTTAAAGAGAATCCTTCGATGAACAGGGAGCCAGTGAAGCCTCACCAAAGCCTGTGAGGCCGACTGGAACCTCGGGATTTTCATCAGCAATCTTGCTGTTTTATTTTGTCATGCCAGAATCCATATTACCACAAATGATGAATACCTCTGTCATGCAAGAATCCATATTTCCCCTCTAACTATGTAAACATCACTGCTAGGATAGAATCAACACTTCTCTGGTACGTAAACACTACTACAATGCAAGCATGCATATCACCGAATTGGTACTGCACCATCCACATGCCAGAATCCAAGCTGCCTAGATGTGTGCACAAGCATGTCATGCTAGTAATCAAGTTGTGACTTAAGACATGGTGCCAATTACGATCCGGCAAAAAATTTCCCCGTACGACTCGTATCCAGTCTTTTTACCGTACGAATCGTACAAGTGCCGTACAAACTGCCAATTACGATTCGCATGGGAAAAAGACCATACGAATCGCATTGGGAATAATTCCCCACACGTCCTCGTGTCGGAAAATGTGTCCGACACGTCCTCGGACGAATCACCGTACAAATGTGAAAAGTGAAGTCCGACCGCGGAATCACGATCCATCCCGTGCGTCAGAAGTTACAACCGTATGGAAAAAACACCGTCCGCACCGAACACCCATAGCAAACATGGAGACATGTGCCCGCATACGCGCCCAACACCCCCCCCAGCCCCCGTACGTTCGAGTCGTATCCCCCGTGTATGTACACCCCCCGTGTATGTACACCCCCCCTGTATGTACACCCCTGTACGTGTCGTACCCCCACCCGTGTATGTACACCCGTGTACGTGACGTACCCCCTGTGTATGTACACCCGTGTACGTTCGAGTCGTACCCCCACCCGTGTATGTACAGCCGTGTACGTGTCGTACCCCCCCTGTATGTACACCCCTGTACATGTCGTACCCCCGTGTATGTACACCCCTGTACGTGTCGTACCCCCGTGTATGTACACCCGTGTATGTGTCGTACCCCCGTGTATGTACACCCGTGTACGTGTCCTACCCCCCCCCTGTATGTACACCCCTGTACGTGTCGTACCCCCCCCAGTATGTACACCCGTGTACGTGTCGTACCCCCTGTGTATGTACACCCGTGTACGTGTCCTACCCCCCCCATATGTACACCCCTGTACGTGTCGTACCCCCGTGTATGTACACCCGTGTACGTGTCGTACCCCCCCCTGTATGTACACCCCTGTACGTGTCGTACCCCCCGTGTATGTACACCCGTGTACGTGACGTACCCCCCCCGTATGTACACCCCTGTACGTGTCGTACCCCCTGTGTATATACACCCCTGTACGTGTCGTACCCCCCGTGTATGTACACCCGTGTACGTGTCGTACCCCCGTGTATGTACACCCGTGTACGTGTCGTACCCCCCTCTGTATGTACACCCGTGTACGTGTCGTACCCCCCATGTATGTACACCCGTGTACGTGTCCTACCCCCCCCTGTATGTACCCCCCCGTGTACGTACACCCGTGTACGTGTCGTACCCCCCGTGTATGTACACCCGTGTACGTGTCGTACCCCCGTGTATGTATACCCGTGTACGTGTCCTACCCCGTGTATGTACACCCGTGTATGTGTCGTACCCCCGTGTATGTACACCCGTGTACGTGTCCTACCCCCCCTGTATGTACACCCGTGTATGTGTCGTACCCCCGTGTATGTACACCCGTGTACGTGTCCTACCCCCCCCTGTATGTACACCCCTGTACGTGTCATACCCCCACCCGTGTATGTACACCCGTGTACGTGACATACCCCCGTGTATGTACACCCGTGTACGTTCAAGTCGTACCCCCACCCGTGTATGTACACCCGTGTACGTGTCGTACCCCTCCCCTGTATGTACACCCCTGTACGTGTCGTACCCCCGTGTATGTACACCCCTGTACGTGTCGTACCCCCCGTGTATGTACACCCGTGTATGTGTTGTACCCCCCGTGTATGTACATCCGTGTACGTGTCCTACCCCCCGCTGTATGTACACCCCTGTACGTGTCGTACCCCCCTGTATGTACACCCCTGTACGTGTCGTACCCCCCGTGTATGTACACCCCTGTACGTGTCATACCCCCCGTGTATGTACACCCGTGTACGTGTCCTACCCCCCCCTGTATGTACACCCGTGTACGTGTTGTACCCCCCCCTGTATGTACACCCCTGTACGTGTCGTACCCCCGTGTATGTACACCCCTGTACGTATCGTACCCCCGTGTATGTACACCCGTGTACGTGTCGTACCCCCCCCTGTATGTACACCCCTGTAAGTGTCGTACCCCCCGTGTATGTACACCCCTGTACGTGTCGTACCCCCGTGTATGTACACCCGTGTACGTGTCGTACCCCCGTGTATGTACACCCGTGTACGTGTCCTACCCCCCCCTGTATGTACACACGTGTACGTGTCGTACCCCCGTGTATGTACACTCGTGTACGTGTCGTACCCCCCCTGTATGTACACCCGTGTACGTGTCGTACCCCGTGTATGTACACCCGTGTACGTGTCCTACCCCCCCCTGTATGTACACCCCTGTACGTGTCGTACCCCCCGTGTACGTACACCCGTGTACGTGTCCTACCCCCGTGTATGTACACCCGTGTACGTGTCGTACCCCCTGTGTATGTACACCCGTGTACGTATCCTACCCCCGTGTATGTACACCCGTGTACGTGTCGTACCCCCCGTGTATGTACACCCGTGTACGTGTCCTACCCCCCCCTGTATGTACACCCGTGTACGTGTCATACCCCCCGTGTATGTACACCCGTGTACGTGTCCTACCCCCCCCTGTATGTACACCCCTGTACGTGTCGTACCCCCCGTGTATGTACACTCGTGTATGTGTCGTACCCCCGTGTATGTACACCCCTGTACGTGTCGTACTCCCCGTGTATGTACACCCGTGTACGTGTCGTACCCCCCGTGTATGTACACCCATGTACGTGTCGTACCCCCGTGTATGTACACCCCTGTACGTGTCGTACCCCCGTGTATCTACACCCGTGTACATTAGAGTCGTACCCCCACCCGCGTATGCATGGAGCGTACCCCCACCACAACATTCTAAGTACGGAGCACACCCCAGGCCCCAACATCACAACCGCATGTACGAGTCGTACCAAGCCACACACAAGGACAGCACTGTACAACAAAATGACCCATGTACACACCGTACACACGCTAAAAACCCACGTACACAACCAGGACAAACCAAAACAACACAAGAATACACCATTCGAATGGCACAAAGCCACTAAACATGTCCAACAACCACTAAAACAACACATTCACTGACCTGCAACTGCCAAAAACAAACAGAGGCCCAAAACACCACCACTCCTTATAACACACCCACCCAAAGTTCAAACACATCCACACCCACCAATGGACCAATAAAAAGGGCCCACACACACAAACCATGAGCCTTTGCAACAGACTCACTGCTGCCAGACCCCACAGACAACCTACAGCACCATACTAGAAGCTTTACCACACCTTACACTTGCACACCTTCACACAACCACCTTCACAAACACCCCCTCATCACATTCACACACACACCTGCACAACCACACCCACACACCCACAACCATCCACACACACCCCTCACCATGCCCACTAACAAGAATCCAAAGTTCACTAGCCGAGAGTTGGAGGTCCTTGTCGATGAAATCCTCAGAGTCGAGCCACACCTCTTTGGAACATTGGTCAGACAGACCAGCATTTCAGCAAAAACAGCCATGTGGCAGACCATAGTCGATGCTGTGAATGCTGTTGCGGACACCAGAAGGAACAAGCAGGAATGCCAAGCCAGGTGGTACGATCTGCGGAGGAGGGTCCGAGCCAAGATGACGGATGAACACAACCAGGCCAACGTCACTGGAGGAGGGCCGTCCCGCAGACCCGTACACTACCATCCCTGGGAGGAGAGGGTGATGGCCATACTGCCGGTGGAGGCAGTCGAAGGATTAGGAGGACTCCGAGACCCGGGTGAGTACACAAACAACGCACCTCACATGGGGGGAACGTCATCCACAACCAAACTCACAAACAGACACGCAACCACCCCAAGCTATCGCATGACTCAACCACACTCCATGAACACGCACATGCCACTGGCGCCACCATGCCCCATGCACCCAGCTGGACAATGTCAAGTCACAGGCCACAGAAGACACCAACACATGACACGATAAGCCGGATGGCGGGAGGGTGGGCCCCAAAAATCACATAGTGCAACTCAGAAGCAGACAACTATGCCCTCTGCCCATATGGCCTAGGTCACAGCCAGACAAACAGTGTGTCCCCACACAGGAAAGACTTGCCAGCAAATGGCGGACGCCTTGCATTAACACATGGGGGTGAAGCCACGTTTTTGCACATGACAGCAGCTAATGAACAGCCAACACTGTGAAAGAGTGGCAGCACACTCCACCACAGCAGCAGCGCAGACACAGACACTACACCCAATGGGTGCCTGGAGATCAGAAACAAACTCACATCAACAAGCCAAGGGCCATTCAAAGATCTGCTAACAGTGTGTGCCCAGGAAGCTGGGCTGAGGTGACAGAGGGTGACACACAGAGGGAGAGAGAGGGGGACAGAGAGGGAGGGAGACACAGGGAGACGGACAGAGGGAGGAGGCCGACACACAGAGGGAGGGAGAGGGGGACAGAGAGGGAGGGAGACACAGGGAGACGGACAGAGGGAGGAGGCCGACACACAGAGGGAGGAAGAGGGGGACAGAGAGGGAGGGAGACACAGGGAGACGGACAGAGGGAGGAGGCCGACACACAGAGGGAGGGAGAGGGGGACAGAGAGGGAGGGAGACACAGGGAGAGCAAATCAGCCTTGTGGTGTGTGGGAATGTCTGCTCATCAGCAGGTGGACTGCGTGCATGTAGACAAGGGTGGCCAGTGCCAGCACCCCCCCTCTCCTCCATGGCAAAACACAGGGCCATGTCACAACCTGTGCACGAGCACAACGACAGCTACCTGCATCATTGAAGTGTGTGGAACAACTTAATGTGCCCACGTACAGTGCAACACGGAAGGCGCCAATGCACAGCTCGCCACACCTGCCCACTCCACTGCTGACTGCAGTCACACTTGACGCAGCAAGTAAGACTGTGCCACACATAGTTAAAGTCCCCAAAGCTGTGCCCAAGGGACACACCCATGCACAAGTGCACTG
The DNA here is from genome assembly GCF_964204655.1 of Triturus cristatus. Classification (NCBI taxonomy): domain Eukaryota; kingdom Metazoa; phylum Chordata; class Amphibia; order Caudata; family Salamandridae; genus Triturus; species Triturus cristatus. Next base: position 567,051,046 of record NC_140593.1, read on the forward strand.
TGAGTGGAATGTAAGACAGATCCAAATTCCCAGAGGAAATGTTCCAACTTTGAAACTAATGAAACATGGATGTTGCATGGAACAAAATTAACATTGTCTCTCTCACACACAGGTCAACGTCGTGGTTCACCCCCCAACACTGGGGGGGAAGACTCACAGGACCCGGCTCTGCGGGAGGCCGATCCCACCGGCAGCGACGACTCTCACCACTCTGTGGACGACCCCGACCAACCTGGCCCCTCTGGTGTCCAACGACCTGCAGCACCTGCGTCAGGTACAACGGGGCCAACCACCACCCCCACTCCTGCCACATCCCAGGAGACACCCAGGATCCCTGCCCCACCACCACAAAGCAGCCAGTCTGTCCAGGAGGGACAAGGTTCTCCGGGCACCCAGGAGGAGGCAGGCAACACCGCAAATGCCATCCCTCAGGGGTCCCGGAGACCCGATGAGCCCACAACGGCAGGCCAGGCACAAGTGGGCAGGGGTGGTGGGAGTGGAGGACGGCGGAGGCGCCAGCCTGACCAGTTGGCTGGGGAACCGGTATATTCTCATGTCCGAAACATCCTGGACACATACCGGCAGGACACCACGGACATGGCCCAGGTTGTGTCCGTCCTCGAGGGGATCAAGACCCAGCAGGCCCAGCAACATGCGGAGCTACATGCCTGTCTACTGCAACACCAACGGAGGATGGAGGACAGACAGGCTGAGCTTGTGACGGTGTTCACGGGAATTCACAGTACACTCCGTTGGATGGCCGACAACATGGGCAACCCTCCCTGTGCCAGAAGGCGTAGAACATCACCACCCACAGGGAGGGATCAGGAGGAGGAGGAGGAAACATCCGATGGAGCATCCCAAACATCGTCACGGCCTGCTTCTGAGGGTCCCCGCAGGAGGGCGGGTCGTCCACGGAAAAGACCGTGAGGGTCGGCGCTACAGCACCATCTCCCAGGACACCTGGCCTGGCACCTGGCCCACTGGAGCAACAGCAGCACAGCATCAAAAGACATTCTCTGCCACATGGCCTTGCTGGTCACTGTCTGACCAATGTTGACAAAGACTGTGGCATGGACTCTGAGGATTTCCAATGGCAAGGACACCCACTCCCCTAGTGAACTTTGGATTCCAAACACCCGGTAAGCCCCTCATGTCATACCCCCCCCCCCACTACAATAAAAAGTCACACCATGAAGAGAAGATGCCTGCTGGTTGCATTATTACCTTACATGTGTCTTGTAAAGTCTAAACATGCCTGAGTTCTCTTTTGACTTCAACCATCCACACCCTGGGGCCTGAGTCTGGCACAGGACACACGGGTCACAGTGTATTAGGCAAGACAGACATGGAGCACCATACACACCCGTGATGGGCCCAACCAGCTGAGGGGGTGGCCGCACAACTGTGCCGACAGACATATTGAGTACAGCAACAGTCATGCGCAGAGGTCAGGGATCATGTTGAGTGTCCTGGGGGGCACCCAGGTATGTGTAGACAGGTGGCAGAACCATGTCCTGCAAGCTTGAGTCCGGTGGATGCAGAGAATGGGGGCCTGGCCAACGTTGGATGCATGGGGATGGCACATGTCACAATACCCACACAGTCATGGACATCATGCACAATACACAGTCTAATCCCACACACACAGCTTGCATCTTGCTACTCGACACATAGACACATAGCCACTATCACGGAAAACCATGCCAGACATGCCGGATGCACCGTGGCAACACACCAGCATTGACTGAGAAGAGGCACCTTGGAGGCATAGGGACACCTTTATTAGTCATGTATTCGGGATTGCAGAAGCAACTCGAAGTACACATGAACAGTTCATGTGGAGTAACATGTGGGTCCAACACTGGCACCCCCCTTCTGCAGCACAAATGCGTGATAGCCATGGAACTGGCACACAAGTGTCGGCTAACAGCTAAACACCCCCAGCTGCTCACGGAGAGCCTGCCATACACCATTGATCCGCTGATGTGGAAGTCCCACAGCATGTCAAGCCAATGCAAACCGTATGTGTCCGAGGGCAGTGTTACACACATTGATGCCATCATCACAATCCACTATCCCATCACAGATGACTGTCAACAAGTCGGACCATCTATTCAGGTGTACCCAGCTGCATGTAATGTGTACCATGGTGATGCAACATGTCTGCAGAGGAACCAAACATCGACAGGGGCAGTGTGCATACATCGTGAACAACTGCCACACCCAATACACCCCTGATGCATCCCTTACCCTAAGGAGACTTCCAAACGTGTCCGTGCCTGTAACGCTGAGTCAGCACACGATGACGTGTCCATGAGGAATAGCAGTGCCACAACAATGCAACCAGCAGACGGCATGCGCAAGTACCTGGGGAAGAGAGACACACAAGAAGTCAGCCACAAAAAGCACAGCCACTTGCATGTGCATGTACTCGACACATGTATGGATGACAACATGCTAGGTCACAATTATGACTGGGGAAATACAACCATCACTGGCACCATCACTCCAGTGACACCCCCACACACACCTCTGACTCACGTGCCATACATGCAGGTGGAGACACACATCGCAACACATGCCACATGGGGACCAATGCGTGCACACTCAGACACTGGTACTCACCACTAAGCAAAGAAGTCGCGTATGAGCCGAGTCCGGATGTCCTCTTGCGGCTCCACATCCTCCACATCACTAGCCCCATTGCCAAGCCCTTCGTCCTCCACGGGTGGATGGTCCTGGTCATCTTGATCCAGGATGAGTGGCACAGCTTTCTCAACTGCCATGTTGTGCAGCATGCAGCAGACCATGAAGATTTTGCAGACCTTCGCCGGGGCATATGGGAGGGCGCCGCCGGTCTTGTGGAGGCATCTGAATCGGCTCTTCAGGAGGCCAAACGTCCTCTCTATCACTCGCCTTGTCCGGCCATGGGCGGTGTTGTAGCGGAGCTGGGCCTGCGTGATGGGGTTGCGGAGAGGTGTGATCAGCCATGGCATGTTGGGATAGCCAGCGTCCCCTACATGGAAAGCACATGGACATAAGCAGGACAGGAGAAGCGGTCGTGCTGGAAGTCTACGCAAAATACAGGACAGAGTGTACCCACCAACAACACATGCTCGTTCGTTGCGCAGCTGCGTCATCATTTCAGGCACCCTGCTGCGCCTCATGATGTAGGCATCGTGTGCTGATCCTGGAAAACGAGCACAGACATGTGAAATCACCATGTTGGACAGACACACCACAAGGGCATTGATGGAGTGGTAGTGCTTGCGATTCCGGTACGCTACCTCCTGTGCCTGTGGTGGTACCAAAGCCACATGTGTCCCATCTATGGACCCAATGACATGGGGCATCCCTCCCTGGGCATAGAATCCACGCTTGACCCCAGTCAACATTTCAGGGGTAGGAAAATGGATGAAGTCATCCAGGTGAATCAACATGGCCTCTAAGAAATCATGCAGCACATGGCAGAACATGCTCTGGGACATGCCACCAACATGAGCTATGGTATTTTGAAAGGTACCCGTGGCTAGAAAATGTAGGGCTGCCATTACCTTCAGCTTTGGTGTCAGTGCCGTAGGATACCTGTGCAGCGGTTGCAGGTGTGGTGCCAGTCTCGCCGTCAAATCCAGAATCAACCGTTGGGGGAAGCGGTAGCACCGGATACAGTCATTCTCCCGCATGGCAGCCAAGTCCGGAATTGGTCGGGGAAGAGGCGGCGCTCTGCAGTAATTTGGAAGTGATAAGGAAGAGTGAGTGCACCACAACAACAATTAATTTGTACTGAGCACATGTTAATCTGTCTATACACATATGCTACATACGGAGTCAGGTATGTGCCACATGCCCTGGACACGTATGGCTGCCAGGTGACACTCCTACCAAGACCCAGCTACACACGGAGATTGTGAACCTCCACATGCCATGGCATGGGATTAGCTGTGTCCCAGTGCAAGTGAACAGCCAGACGCAAGACAGGAGTGACATACATCCACACATCAGCAGAAGTAGGATGTCGATTGCAGAGACTGGTAGCGGAACACTAGAGCCACAGGTCACATGACATTACACTAGGACAGCCCACACACCTTGCCATGAAGGTGTACATGTCATGACTCACCACACATTCATAGAGAGGATGCAGACATGTCCTTGTTACGCTACTCCGTGTCCCATGCATACATACGCACCTCACATCCGATACCACATGTTGCATGGTGTGCGGAACAGTGTGCAATGTCAATCTACACATAGACACATGTTGGTTGCTGCAACAGCTGCAGCTTTTGAGGGTGCTCCAACATCAACCTAATGGGAACCCCCCACACATACATGACATAGTCACATCGTGCACCGTGGGTAGTGACATGTCAGGTGTGGTAACCCCTGTACCGGGCATCAGGGGACACTTCCGTGTGTTGGTGTCCGTGCCATGCCAGTGACGCTCATCACAAGTGTGCAGTACGACATGCACACATGTCAAAGGAGTCAAGGGCATGCCTGGCACACATTGCACCGTCACACATTACATGTGTACACATCTCATCATACATCTGGTGCCTTCTCGACTCAGGAGTCATGTGCCACATCACAGCCTGTCACACCTGTGCCCCACACATGTAGTACTGCCCAGACAATGCCTTGATGTCCATCCATGGACAAGTATGTCAGCCCTATTCCTTCCTGTGTGCTGCCTGTCACCACTGTGATGTGTGAAAACCACCGTACTGCTGCTAAGAGGGCCTGTGTACGTTCCCATATCACTATGGGAGTGCTGCCGTATGTGTACCCATAGTGATGGTGAGCGTACAGGCATGTGTACGGTCAGTAAGTACGCATACGCAAGAACACCCATAGTGGTACGGCCCGTACACGCGTGCGTACATTCACTATCACTATGGGTGTCCTCGCGTATGCGTACTCGCAGTGGTACGGCCCGTACACACACCTGTACGTTCACTATCACCATGGGTGTCCTCGCGTATGCGTACTCGTAGTGGTACGGCCCGTACACACGCCTGTACGTTCACTATCACTATGGGTGTCCTCGCGTATGCGTACTCGCAGTGGTACGGCCCGTACACACGCCTGTACGTTCACTATCACCATGGGTGTCCTCGCGTATGCGTACTCGTAGTGGTACGGCCCGTACACACGCCTGTACGTTCACTATCACCATGGGTGTCCTCGCGTATGCGTACTCGTAGTGGTACGGCCCATACACACGCCTGTACGTTCACTATCACTATGGGTGTCCTCGCGTATGCGTACTCGCAGTGGTACGGCCCGTACACACGCCTGTACGCTCACTATCACTACGAGTACGCATACGCGAGGACACCCATAGTGATAGTGAGCGTACAGGCGTGTGTACGGGCCGTACCACTGCGAGTACGCAGACGCGAGGACACCCATAGTGATAGTGAACGTACAGGCGTGTGTACGGGCCCTACCACTACGAGTACGCATACGCGAGGACACCCATGGTGATAGTGAACGTACAGGTGTGTGTACGGGCCGTACCACTACGAGTACGCATACGCGAGGACACCCATGGTGATAGTGAACGTACGCACGCGTGTACGGGCCGTACCACTATGGGTCTTCTTGCTTATGCGTACTCATAGTGGTACGGCCCGTACACACGCCTGTACGGGCCGTTGCTATGCATTTGGGGTGCCCTAGGGGCCCGGAACGCACCGTACCTGTGTGTGAAGCTCAATTTTACATAGGGAACACATGAGGGACAAGTATTAAGGCCTACATGCATGCTGGTTGTCATGGAGACCAAGTTTTAAGTTTGAATTTGTTCTGGAAGGTGCACAGCAGAAGTCAGTTGGAATGAATCTACTTTGTTGCAATGTGTTTGTGGGGTTGACATGCTGAAGAAAAAACACAATAACAACCCACTGACTGCTATGTTTGAAGGGATTGGAGGAAACATAGGATGCAAATGTGAGTGACCAATCACTCTGTACTCCTGTGCATGAAACAGGCCAGCAAGGCAGATATAAGGCAGCCAGGTCCCATGAGGGATCACTTGCCTGCACATATTTCGATTCTACCACACTGCTGCTGCTCCTGATTCCCTGGAACCATGTCAAGGTCTGTGGAGAGGTCACAGCCATTCACCCTGGAGGAGAACCTGGCATTGCTGGATGTGATCCTCCCACAGTACCCCCTGCTGTATGGGCGACCAGGGTATCAGGTGAGTGCAGAGGCTACTAGCACAGACTGTGTCCCTTTTTTGTGACTGTGATTTCTGCCATTGTGTCCAGGTGTGACACACATGCTATGTACTGTAGGGGGGGTCCCAGGGGGGGGAATGCCTGATGTCTCCCAGCAGTGCCCAGAGACAGGAGGGGTGGGTGCAGAGTCCTCCCAGCAGTGCCCAGACACAGGAGGGGTGGGTGCAGAGTCCTCCCAGCAGTACCCAGAGACAGGAGGGGTATGTGCAGAGTCCTCCCAGCAGTGCCCAGACGCAGGAGGGGTGGGTGCAGAGTCCTCCCAGCAGTGCCCAGAGTCAGGAGGGGTGGGTGCAGAGTCCTCCCAGCAGTGCCCAGACGCAGGAGGGGTGGGTGCAGAGTCCTCCCAGCAGTGCCCAGAGTCAGGAGGGGTGGGTGCAGAGTCCTCCCAGCAGTGCCCAGAGTCAGGAGGAGTGGGTGCAGAGTCCTCCCAGCAGTGCCCAGACACAGGAGGGGTGGGTGTGATGCACAGTGTGAGCCCTGATAATTGATTGTGTCTTTGCCCTCATTCCACCTGTGTACTTTCACTGGCACGTATTGCTTTTGCCCTTCCCCAGAGGAGTATGTCCCTATGGCAAAGGTGCAATGCGTTGGCTGCATGACATGCCTGTATTGATGTAGTGTCACTTGTTCATCCTCACAGGTAGGCGCCTCTGCCAAGGAGCAGATCTGGCTGACCGCCGTCAGTGCCATGAGGAGTGCGGATGGTCGCAAGCGGCGCCTGTCCCAGGTGAGGAAACGCTGGCAGGATATCCGGTGCTGGACGCGGAGGATCGCACGGGTCCTGCTGGGGGACTCACCTGAGAGCCATAAGAACCGCGGGCGCCGCCGTCTCTCCCACATCCACAAGCGTGTGCTGGCGGTGGTATTTCCAGACTTGGACAGGCGCGTACAGGAGATGCAGCAGCAGGAAGGGGGTAGGTACATGTGTGTTTGTTGTGTTTCACCAGCATTTGTAAGTGCACTCTTCCATGGATACACTGCCAGGGTTTAATGGTGCTGTGCAGATCTTGTTACCCACAGTATTGCAGTGCTCTCCTGCCTCCCTTCCCCTCCTTGCAATGTGTTCCCTGGTCTGTGTGAAGTCACTCCGTCACAAGGTTATGTAGCCTGGCACCTTCTCCACGTGTACAATGCCTGCAGCATCATGTGTGGGGGTGGTGTGTAACAGGTTTTGGGACCTTGCCTGTGCCCTGTCCAGTTCTGGTCTTGTGGGTTCCATGTCAGTTGGCACTAATGCTGAGTCCAGACATGGGAGTTAGTCTCTCAAGTGTGAGGCCTTACAGCACGCATGTCCTATGTGGTGGCCTGTGACATGATGTGCATGAGTGTGCGGTACGCATAGTGCGGGGATGGTAGCGTGTGTTGCAGTCATTCCCATTCAGGAGCATGGAGTTGTGTGGCCACTACTGTCCCCAGGGGCATATTTTCCTAGGTATCATGTGTGTAATCCGAATATGTCGACAATCTCTGTGTCTACAGCATAGGTTGTGCTCTGTGCCATTGTCCCCTGGCCAAATGTATATTGACGTGAAATGTAGTACAAGTGTCCACTGTACAGCCTGACCTGATTTTCCTTGTTCATACTCACGGTGGACATTGCCTGTGTGTCTTGTTACAATCATCTGATGATGCCCATTTGTACATGATTATTTGGACAGGCGCACCTTGGGTAGTTTGTGTGCAATCTTGAATTGTTGCATCCCATGTGTATTTCACCCAGACTAAGGGATGTAAGTGCTTCCTGTGTCTCCAAATAATTGTCTCATGTAGGGGGTGGGTGGTGCGGGCATGGCCTTCATGTCACAACCTGATATCTCCTTGCTAGGACTGGCCAGTGTGTGATGTTTGTCTGGACATGCACTCAAGGTGCAGTGGGCCAGTCATGGTGGGCATGTTTTCAGTATAACCTATGCTGCATGTGCCTCTTGTTCCTGGATATGGTCCCTGCTCATCCCTATTTCCTGCCACGCTGTGTGGTGCAGATGCAGTGCTGGATTGTCCCCAGGGCCTTGCTCCTCAGTCAAAATTCCATTCCATCTCATTTGCTATTGTGTCATGCTCTCCATAGTTTTTCAGTGGCATGGTGGGTCAAACAACTGTGTCTTGCATGCCCTACATATGTACCTTGTTTTATAGATGTAACTCTTCTTTTGTTTCAGGCTATGCACTGTGACCTATGTAGATTGGACTCATGTGACATATGTATACAGGTGTATGATTAATTTCTGTCTCTTCACCCTGCCCACAGCATCGTCGGGGGACACGGAGGGAGACATGGGCACAGACGGAGCAGAGGGACCGAGCACCAGTGCCAGCGGTGACATCGGGGCTGGCACATCAAGTGGGACTGAGGCGGAGGAGAGTGAAGCCGAGGACCTGTCGACTGGCACAACAGAGTATGAAGCTGACGGGTCCGAGGATGATCTCTCCGAGTGGGCGGCGGCTGCACCAGCAGCTGACAGCGGCACTACATCACGCCCCGCCCCCTCCATTGCCATCAGCCGCCTCCCACTTGCTCGTGTCCCTTCCCAACGTGCCCGGTCACCACATGTCTCCTTCCTGCCAGGCACCGCACCCCCTGCCCCTGTCTCCACTGCTGCCGCCAATGCCGAGTCTGTGGACATCCAGCGGCAGTTGCAGATTGGTCAGGCTGCGATCCTTAATGTCCTCCATGGCCACAGCCAGGTCCTCAACAACATGGAGGCATACTTGGAGGGCATTCATTCATCGCAGGCTGACCAACGCAGCTTGCTGAGGTCGATAGACTCGACACTGACTGCAGCAGTGGGTATCCTGCAGCGCTACGTCCCACCCCCTACCCCTGCCCCATCCACACTTCCCACTCCCATGCCTGTCCCACGTACACCCAGACGTCAGCATGCACCCACCACAACACACACAGGCACCACACCAGCAGGGAAGGTCCACCGCACACCTCCTGACACGCACACACAGGGTGAAGTAGGCACACCCACTGGGTCGGGGGGCAAACGTGTGGCACGCAGCCAGAGTGGGAGTCCGCATTCCACCCAATCCACTCCCTCCAAATCCCCTCCCCTCAGCTCTCATGGCCACATCTCCCCCAAAGACTCCTTCATGGCCGCTCTGTCCCTGAGCCCCACAGTGACACCACCACGCAAGCGGTCAAGGAAGTCCCCGGTCAGGGTGGTTGATTCCCCCCCCCCTGTCTACACCCTCCCCCAGTGGCGCTGCGACCCATCCCTCTGACCCCCCCCCTCCTTGGGGCCTGTGGTTCCTTCGGGTGCAGGGGATTCCCTGGAGGACCTTGCTAAGGTGTGCAGCGAGATCCTGGCCTCCGCCTTTGGCCCTGCCCCACCCCCTGTGGTGGAGTCCTCCATCCCTGCACCCACGACGACTACCCTTCACCCTCCTGTCCCTGCGGTGCCTGGTTCTTCCCCCCCACAGGATGTCCTCACCCCTGTGGAAGACGACGGAATGTAACTGTGCAGGCAAGCTAGGGGACACGCATCCCACTGTGTCCCCCATCCAGCTGTGACTTCTGGACTGCCCTATGGGCTTTGTAAATATTGAACTTCCTACAAACAAGATTTTTTGGTTCATGCTGAATAAAGCAATTTATTTTTTTCCCCTGGGAACACTACTGCTTTGCTGGTATTGCTGTTGGTGGGGCTGCTACATGGTTTTGGGTGGTGTTCATGTGTTGGGTGTGTGGGAAATGTAGTAGTGTGCTGGTCATAGGGGGGACCCTGGGATCTGTGTGCCATCACACGGTGTTAGCTAGGTTTCTGTGTTCATGTAAGCAGTTGCTGCATGGTGAAATTGTCCAAAGGTGTATTCCTTCCTCTGTGTACCCTGACATCTTCCCTGCAGGGTGTTCCCAATATTTAGCGCTGAGCTGTGTGTACATTAGCTGGGTGTGTGACGGACTCCTTCTACTTTGCACATGCATGCTGAGCGATGTCTCCACCTGCATCATTCGTGGCATTCTTGGTAGTCATTGTACTTGTGTATGTGGACTATTGACATGACTTCATGTGGACATGTTTTCTTTTCTGCGCTATGCATGCGTATACTCCCAGCCTCGCACACATGTGGTACATGTACTGCAGGGTCTTTGTGCTCCTGACTGAAATTTGTGGGCATGGTATCTGTGGCTACTCCACCCTTTCCGTTCCATGGGCACTGCTGTGAGTGTTAGGCACACACCCCTCTTGTGACTGGGCACTGCTGGGAGGACTCTGCACACACTCCTCCTGTGTCTGGGCACTGCTGGGAGTGATAGGCACCCACCCCTCATATGTCTGGGCACTGCTGGGAGGACTCTGCACCCACCCCTCCTGACTCTGGGCACTGCTGGGAGGACTCTGCACCCACCCCTCCTGTGTCTGGGCACTGCTGGGAGGACTCTGCACACACCCCTCCTGTGTCTGGGCACTGCTGGGAGTGATAGGCACCCACCCCCATGTCTCTGGGCACTGCTGGGAGTGATAGGCACCCACCCCTCCTGTGTCTGGGCACTGCTGGGAGGACTCTGCACCCACCCCTCCTGACTCTGGGCACTGCTGGGAGGACTCTGCACCCACCCCTCCTGCATCTGGGCACTGCTGGGAGGACTCTGCACCCACCCCTCCTGCGTCTGGGCACTGCTGGGAGGACTCTGCACCCACCCCTCCTGTGTCTGGGCACTGCTGGGAGGACTCTGCACACACCCCTCCTGTGTCTGGGCACTGCTGGGGGACTCTGCACCCACCCCTCCTGCGTCTGGGCACTGCTGGGAGGACTCTGCACCCACCCCTCCTGTCTCTGGGCACTGCTGGGAGGACTCTGCACCCACCCCTCCTGTCTCTGGGCACTGCTGGGAGGACTCTGCACCCACCCCTCCTGTGTCTGGGCACTGCTGGGAGGACTCTGCACCCACCCCTCCTGACTCTGGGCACTGCTGGGAGGACTCTGCACCCACCCCTTCTGTCTCTGGGCACTGCTGGGAGGACTCTGCACCCACCCCTCCTGTGTCTGGGCACTGCTGGGAGGACTCTGCACCCACCCCTCCTGACTCTGGGCACTGCTGGGAGGACTCTGCACACAACCCTCCTGTGTCTGGGCACTGCTGGGGGGACTCTGCACCCACCCCTCCTGCGTCTGGGCACTGCTAGGAGGACTCTGCACCCACCCCTCCTGTCTCTGGGCACTGCTGGGAGGACTCTTCACCCACCCCTCCTGTCTCTGGGCACTGCTGGGAGGACTCTGCACCCACCCCTCCTGTGTCTGGGCACTGCTGGGAGGACTCTGCACCCACCCCTCCTGACTCTGGGCACTGCTGGGGGATCTCTGCACCCACCCCTCCTGCGTCTGGGCACTGCTGGGAGGACTCTGCACCCACCCCTCCTGTCTCTGGGCACTGCTGGGAGGACTCTGCACCCACCCCTCCTGTCTCTGGGCACTGCTGGGAGGACTCTGCACCCACCCCTCCTGTGTCTGGGCACTGCTGGGAGGACTCTGCACCCACCCCTCCTGACTCTGGGCACTGCTGGGAGGACTCTGCACCCACCCCTCCTGACTCTGGGCACTGCTGGGAGGACTCTGCACCCACCCCTCCTGCGTCTGGGCACTGCTGGGAGGACTCTGCACCCACCCCTCCTGCGTCTGGGCACTGCTGGGAGGACTCTGCACCCACCCCTCCTGACTCTGGGCACTGCTGGGAGGACTCTGCACCCACCCCTCCTGTGTCTGGGCACTGCTGGGAGTGATAGGGACCCACCCCTCCTGCGTCTGGGCACTGCTGGGAGTGATAGGCACACACCCCTCCTATTTAACAATATGTACGCTTAGAACATACACGTGTGTGGGTTCGCTCCATGGGGGTACGGTTCGTGCTTACACTGTTGGGGTGGGAGTAGGCTCCATACGTACGCGGGTGGGGTACGGGTCGTACTTACACTGTTGGGGTGGGAGTACGCTCCATACGTACGCGGGTGGGGTACGGGTCATACTTACACTGTTGGGGTGGGGGGTACGCTCCATGCATATGCGGGTGAGGGTACGGGTCGCACTTACACTGTTAGGGTGGGGGGTACGCTCCATGCATACGCGGGTGAGGATACGGGTCGTACTTACACTGTTGGGGTGGGGGGTACGCTCCATACATACGCGGGTGAGGGTATGGGTCGTACTTACACTGTTGGGGTGGGGGGTACGCTCCATGCATACGCGGGTGAGGGTACGGGTCGTACTTACACTGTTGGGGTGGGGGGTACGCTCCATACGTACGCGGGTGGGGGTACGGGTCGTACTTACACTGTTGGGGTTGGGGGTACGCTCCATGTATACGGGGGTGGGGGTACGGTCCGTACATATCCGTCCCCACGCTATGTGATGCTTGTGCGGGCCGTACCCAGGCCTTTGCCACGTGGGTACAGCCGTCCCGCCATTGTTGGGGTGACGTAGGTGTGGGCGTGGTACGACTCGTACCCACGCTCTTAAGGCGTGGGTACGGGACGTACCTGTATAGTTGTGTTGCCGGTTCGCGTGGTCAGGCACTTCCTTTGTGGCGGACGCTGGCTTTGCTGGACACGCCCCCCCCCTCGTAGTGACCAGGGCATGGGGGTCAGGTATGTCCAGGGCATGTGTGCTGTGTGACATTGGTGGTGGTTTTGTGGCCTGCCCCTGGTCCTGCCCCCCCCCTTTCCCCCCCTCCCTTAGTCGTTCTGACCTTCTGCGGCGTCTGCGTCGGAACCTGTAGAGGAGGTCGACTGCTATGAGGGCCGGGATGACACGTAGGTTCGGGTCCATGTCTGTCCGTCGCGCACAGGTACTCCTTGTTCGCGTTGTCCTGATTTCCCGGCAGTTTTTGGCAGCCGGAAAATATTCACCGTGCGGGATGATGTCGGTGCGAATCGTAATTCCTGGTTCGTGAATGGCAGGCTGCGTGCGTCCCGACGTCACGTCGGCGCTTTCCCGGATCGCATTTGTATGTTTATTTTCGTCGGTCGGGGTTTTGTACGATTCGTACGGAAATTGAGTTTCCGTGCGAATCGTAATTCCATGTTTGTATATTTTGACGACCGGGTACGTGGCGGACGGAGAATATGCTCCGTCCGACGGTTCGTACCCGGTTTTTGCAGGATCGTGATCGGCACCAAAATGTCAGTTCAAGCACCATTTTCACCATGCTGCCAACCTCAGCTTTCACTCCATCCTCTGCTCTCATCATCCTCTTGCACTTAGATCTGCAGAACCCATCCACCAACATTATACCTAATGCCGGCTGCTCAGCATTCCACTGGAGTATAAAGTGCAAGTTCTAAACCGCCCCCTCTCCCCCCACAGCGCCTTGAGACCCTAATGGGTGAGTAGTCACACTTTACAAGAAACCTGATTGATTGATTGAAGTTGCAATCCTGCTGCTATCAAGAGGAAGAACATTTTGAATAAATTAGTATCTTTATACCTTTTACTAAACCCCTTTCATGATTTGAGAGATGCATTTGCGGGACTTTAGGGATTTATTTCGCCTCCAAATCTAGGGATAGTCTAACCGCTTACCAGGGTGTAAATGCTTCTCAGTCATGTTTGTTTCTTCCTGTGTTTAGTCTAAATAATGGCTCTACCTGCTTCCCCAATACTTTTGTATTAATGAGATTGTTAAAACTATTATGTTTAACCAGTGATGTAAGTGCATTAAAAAATAGGAACCATGATCCAGAGTGCATGGAGACGGGGTCATTGAATGTAGGGGCAGGAACAGCGATGTGGCTACAAAGAAGACAATGATCTGTAAATATTTTTTTGACCTATCACATTCAGGTAAGTACATATAACATGTAACACACACAATTTAAATGAAAAATAAATGCAAATTAAAATAATCTGTGGAAAATTCACTCTTCTACCTTATGAAAGATCAATCGGTTAACGGCATCTCTGAAGATGTCTGTGTGTAACCAGACATTCACAGTACTGTATCCTGATTGGTGCAGTGGGGAATAGTGACGTGTATTTATAGTGATACGAGGTTTCAGACTGCAACGGAAGCACTGTGAATATGCTAGTCATTCTTTTAAAATTGTATTAAACACAATAAAACATGTGATGTTGAAAATGTGCAGAGATTTAGGGTCTGATTCACAAAAGTAACATATGCTTTTGAGTATGTTTGAACTCTTGAGTAGGCTTACTACTTTTTTGTAATCACAGACTCTTAGTGTAAATTACTACTAAAAATAATTAGTAAGTCCTGCACTACATATGGCCAACTACTGGTACTGCAACACCTACTGTCCCATAGAAAATGGAGGTTGGTACTTAAAACTTAAAGCCCCCATATATAAAATGATTTAATATGGTTAAAAATATAAATAAATACATATATAAAATAGTACAGATTTATAATTTAATTAAAACATATTTTAATAACTTATTTAATATTTAAAAGTATTGTAAAAATAAATTTGACAAAAAAAGTTACATTAATTTTAATTATTCTATACATCAAGTACTGATGCACATGAACATATTTTTCCCTTTAGGTGGCAATTTATTCTTTAATTTAACCTTCAGAAACATTTATTTTCCCCATAAAAATATATTGAATATTTTATTTTCAAATTAAAGAAACTTTTTTTTATTTTCCCCTATATTTTACCATGCAGAGATCTCCACCCAGACTGCAGATTTTAAGTAAGATTCTTAAATTTCCATGAGCGCATGTTTCAGAGCTCAGGGGGTGGACATAATCATGGGACAGCTGCTCATACCTAGGTATAATCTTAAATCCTTAAAAATTGGATGTAAGTGTGAGATTATCATTTGATGACCTGATGCTGTACTTTTATGCACTAGCTTCATACATTAAATTATGGCACTGAGCTTAAATTAATCACATTTAGGTCACTGATTTGCAGAAATAGTGGGCTTACTTTGGGCATTCCTGTGGATACACAGTTTAGCTGTATAAATATATATATGCTTTTTTCTCACACAAAAAAGTTTAAAGTGAATTAATAGATGAATTTGTCAGTTAAAATGCTATATTTTAAACTCTAGCACCATGCAGTGTTGTCATCAATGATATCATTCCAGGTGTTGCATTGATGTTAAAAGCTTTGTCAAAAAGTCACCAATAACTATTATCAAATATATATTTCATAAATTCACCAATGCAATGTTTAATAATAGTGATTGTCACAAAATATTCTCAATAAAGATTTAAAACAAAAAAATTAAGCATGCCTTTGAGTCTTTTTAAAAAACATTCTTAGGCCATAAAGTGCAACTATAGAGCCAATCACAAGGTGTCTATGCACTACAGTTAAAGTGTATACCGCTCCTGCCTGAAGTGCATTAAAAAATATAGTACGCTCTCTTGTGGTCATGGATTCAATGACCCAGGAAAAGTGCTGGAAAGTAGGGGTATTGCGCCAGATCCAGCAGTTATTTCTGGCCAGATCTGGGGGCCTAGGAAAACATGCTGCATTTGTCCTGGTGTCATTTACCGACACTAGGACACATTTTAGCCACACCTCCAAAATTGTCTGCATTCTGTTCGGAGCAGCAATGTGAAGGGGGTTTACTTATTTACACTTCCTGCTGGGCCCAAAACGAAAGCCAGATTTAAAGGGCTATCAGCCCTCCTTTTCTTTTTAGCATGAAACTGGGTGGGAGCTATCTGAAGCCTAACACCTAGACCCGAAAGCAATAGAAGAAAACAAGGAGCACAGCATGTTATCACTTCACAAGTACTTAAGAGAAACTATGATTTGGAGGCAGGTTTAAACTTTGTTCATCTCCTTATGTAAGATTTGTGCTTGTACTGTAACAATGCAAGATACATCTTTCTGTATGAGTAAGTACACAGATATTGACGTAAACAGCACCTACTTTTTTAATTTAATCATTTTATAGCACTACTCATCCAAATGTAGTGTGTCAGAGCAATTTACATCACACACAGAGTCACAATAAATCATACACTTCTGTAAATCAGTGTACAGGAAATGTTACATAAAACAATGAAGATCATAACTTATATGTGTAGGAATTATGCATCATCCATACATTATATGTTAAGACTGAACGGTCTGGTGAATGATAAAATCAGGGTATAAAACCTAATGCGATGATTGTGTTTGTCTGTACTAATAAGACATTATTACTCCCCAAAGAAACCCTTCTTTGCAATCTCAGAATACCAACAGATTGAGAAAAAAACAATAAGGATTTAAGCCTATAACTTAAAAGTTTTGCATGCAACTCCTTCAGTCAATCAATCAATCAATCAATCAGGACTTATAAAGCACGGCTAATCACCTGACAGGGTATCCAGACGCATGCAGGCCCTGCAGGACTTTTCGAATAGCCAGGTCTTGAGGACCATTCGGAATTCCGTAAGTGAGGTGATGGTCCGGAAGTACATGGGGAGGCTGTTCCAAGTCTTTGCTGTGATGTGGGAGAAGGAATGTCCTCCACTTCCTCTTTGGTAGATGTGGTGAGTATAGGCAAATGAAAGGGAGGTGGGATGTAGGCTTCTCGATGGTTGGTGGAAGTTCAGGTGGTGATTAATGTAGGCGGGTCCTTGGTTGTGTAGAGCTTTGTGTGCGTGGATCAGCAGCTTGAATTGGCATCTCTTCTATACTGGGAGCCAGTGGAGTTTCTAAAGGTGGGGTGTGATGTGGGTTCATCAGTACTTCTGTCTTGTCTGTGTTCAACTGCTGGCAGTTGTTCTTCATCCAGTCAGCGACGTTTGTCATGCATCTATGGAAGTTGGTTCTGGTGGTGGAATCATCAGTGAGTGAGAGAATGAGTTGGGTGTCGTCTGCATAGGAAATTATGTTGAGACTATGGGATCTGACGATGTTGGGCAGGAGGGTCACATATGCGTTGAAGATTGTGGAGCTGAGGGAGGAGTCCTGGGAGACACTGCAGGTGATCTCCTTGGGTTCAGAGGTGAAAGGTGGGAGGTGGATCATCAGGGCTCTTCCAGTGAGGAAGGAGGTGATCCATCTGAGCGCGTTCCCTTGGATACCGATGTGGTGGAGTCTTTCGATCAGTGTGTGGTGGGATATGGTGTCGAAGCCTGTCGAGAAGTCGAGGAGGATCAAAACTGCTGTTTCTACTCTCTCAAGGAGCGTTCAGATGTCATCGGTGGCTGCGATCAGGGCAGTTTTGGTGATGTGATTGCTGAGGAAGCCATATTGGGAGGCGTCAAGTAGCTGGTTCTGCTCCAGGTGTGTCATTCGTTGATTGTTGATGATGATCTTTTCCAGTACCATCACTGGGAATGGGAGCAAGGAGATTGACCAGTAGTTTTTGAGTTTGCTGGGGTTGGCAGAGGTTTTTTTTAGTAGCGGTCTGACTTCGGCATGTTTCAAGGCATCAGGACATGTTGTGGTGGTGATAGAGGTGTTGAGTAGGGTGGTGAGCTCTTGGTAGATACTTTGGATACTGATGTTGAAGATGTAGTGTGGGCATGGTTATGTGGGAGCTCCAGAGTGGATGGATTTCATGGTGGAGTTGGTGTCCTGGGTGAAGAGGACGTTCCAGGTGGTCAGTGTGTGGTTCGTGTTGGTTACGGTGATGGGATATCTGTCGAGTAAGTCCGTAGGTGTGGGTTGGGGTGCGAAGTTTCTGAATATGGTTGTGATCTTGTCGTGGAAGCAGAGGGCGAGGTTGTCGCACAGCTCCTGTGAGAGTTTGATTTTGTTTTTCCTCGCACCCAGGTTGGAGAATTCCTTAACAATGTTAAAAAGTTATTTGATGTTGTTGGCGCTGGTTTTGAATGCATGCAGCAATGGCTGTATTCTTTGTTGTGCTCAGCAGGAAGTGGTAGAGTTTGAGTGAGATTTTGAGGGCTGCCTTGTCGGCGGTGTCCTTGCTCGTGCACCATCTCCTATCCAAGTGTTTGCTGTTTTACCCAACTCCAGCAGTGCCCAGGAGACCTACTATGTATTTTTAAATGTTGCTCGTGGCTGCTATTCTTCCTGCAGCCCTCCACTACATTGAAAAAGTGCTCACCAACAACTTCTTCATTTTTGACAAACTAGCAGTGACTCCTCTGCAATGGCGGAGGAGCGTCATCCCACTGGCTCAGAGCCAGCAGCTGAAAAATAAAACAATATTTTACTATTGTTTTATTTTTTAGCTGCTAGCTGAGTCAGCGTGTGTAGGGAGGGCTGGGGCCGGGCAATGGGTGGGAGGAGGAATGGAATGGTATGTGCGAGGGGGTTGGGACGTGTTCCACATCAATGTATTTTTGTAGGGACTCAACTTCCCACCACTTGCCAATTATTTTAAGTCATTTCTCCAGTTGTTCCTGTAGTATCTGGATTCTCATGCCTTTCCCCATACTGCCTGTGTTACTAGGAATATTTTTGTTTGCAATAGTCTGTGCTAAAAATAATCCATTTGACATTTCTTTTCTCTTTGCTTCCGAAGTTGAATCCATACTGGAAAGTTTATCATTTTGAATCCAAGTGCTGCTTAGAGAGCATATATGCTCCCCAATATTAGCAGCTCTGCAACCGTCCACGTTGTACAGAGTAGCCCACCCACCAACAGTCTGAGGGCAGTGAGGCAGGGGTCCTCACCATACCACAGGGCAGATTACCGCCGGGTCCTTCAGCTTCGCCATTATCTCTCTGCATGCATGTGGCACCTCCCTATCTCATCCGCTTCTCATCTGAGATGATGGCTCGCTGTTTCAGATCCTGGGTCTTGCACAATATTATTCTGAGGGAGTCCTCTTCCCACGGTCAGTGCCTAGTCGTTGCGGTGTAGTTTCCTTGTGTCCGAGCCCCTAAGAGTAATAAAATGATCCTATGAGGGAGCCCCTCTGAGGACCTGGATTTAAAGGTTGAGGTCAGCAATGGACAAATACACACCAAGCAACATCGTAAGTCCACTATAGGTAACAGTCTGCTCAATGCCAATAGTGACCACTCGCCCAGCCTGATCTACAGTATCCCTTATGGGGAACTTCTACGTGCAAAACGTAATTGCAGTATGAAAGAGGCTTTTAAGGAAGAGAAAGCCATCATGTACAACAGATTTAAGGATAGAGGGTACAGCAATAAAGTTATCAAGCAATCATGTGCTAAAGTAGTTCTAGTTTCTAGAGCATGTCTTCTGCACCCTAGAACAGACCCAGTGATAGCTAAACCCCACCAGGTAAGATTCATCACCACGTTTTCTAAACAGGCATATATTAGTTAAGGAAGGTCAAGAACTGGCATATTCTTAAAACAGAAAAGATATTAGAAAAGTATCTACATTAAATACCACAGATCACTTTCAGAAAGAGTAGATCCCCAATAGACAAACTGAGTTTCAACATAGTCACCCAAGACACTACTAAGAGACAAATTGGGAGTAAAAGTGGCTTTTTCTGCTGCATAAAATGCAAAGCATGCAGCAATAACTACAACTTCTGCAGAATCAAGATTCCCAATAGCACTAGGGTGCATAACATCAAAGGCATTTTTGACTGCAATGCGGACTACTGTGTGTACTTCCTCATCTGCCCTTGTAACAAACTCTACATAGGTAGTAGCATCCATCGAGCCAGAAAACGGATACTTGAGCACAGACGTACAATTCAACATAACGATCAACAGTATCCGGTAGCCAGGCATTTCACAGAGATGCACTTTCACAATGAAAATCTTCTCAAGTTTGTGGTGATTGATACCACCTCTCCTGATTCTAGAGGGGATGATAAGGAGCATAAACTGAGGGTTTTTGAATTTAAATACATTGTGGACTTTGATACATTGATACTAATTGGTTTGAACTCTAGTGAGGAGATGTCTGTACATTTAGGATGAATATTATTACTTACTTCTTGTTTGACTTGGCATCTTTGGTGTGAGCCGGAATGCGAGTCAGACCGGAAGTGGAGCAGGACTGTGCCGCGGCATGTAGCACCGGAAACGGGAGACGGTCTAGTCTCGAGACCGCCCTTGGAGGAGGGGCCAGACACGGAAGAGGAAGCGGGACGCTTAAAAACGGCAAGGAAGGACGAGAAGGTGTGGGGGATGCGAGGAGTATCGAGAGGAGCAGGAGTATCGAGCGGAACAGCGGTGAGCAGAGGAGCAGCGGTGACCGGAGGAGCAGCGGCGACCGGAGGAGCAGCGGTGAGCGGAGGAGCAGCGGTGAGCGGAGGAGCAGCGGTGACCGGAGGAGCAGCGGTGACCGGAGGAGCAGAGGCGACTGGAGGAGCAAAGGCGACCGGAGGAGCAGAGGCGACCGGAGGAGCGGTGGTGATCGGAGGACGAGGACGACGAGCGAGAGGAGAAACAGCAGCGGACGACGAAGCAGGTCGCGTCAGTAACATCTTTACGGCTCTCAAACCCGGTGGGCAGCAGGGAGGAGAAACCACCCCGGGTCCCAGCGCCGCGGTCCGGAGAACGGGCCGTGGCTCGAGGCAAGTGGCTCTGCGGGGACCTTTTGGGTGGGGGCGGTGGGGAGGTTGTGAAGGGCTGTGACCCACGTGAGAGGTGCAGAACATCCCCGACCCCACACTTCCCCTCCTACACATCCCCTTGGTGACGGTAGCACAACAAAGAGATCCTGGTAGCAGTAACTCAGACCATTCTCTTTCTCTTTTCTTTCTCCCTGCAACCCCGAGCACCTGTGAAGATTGAGATCCCTGACGTGGAGGAGCAAGGAAAACACCCTACAGGGAGAAATCTCGGGGAAGACCTACGTTGTTTTGCTCTGCCTAGTTACAGTTTGAGACTGTTCTATCAGTGTTTGGTTCTCCGCCTATCTGTAAATAAACAAGAACCTAAACCTATTCGTGGTATACCCAACTTCTTTCTGACGGTAAAACCCCACGAGGGACGGTAACCCCCACATTTGGCATGGTTTCCACTGACTTTTTGCCTCTACTTCCTGTATTTTTGATGCTGTGCTGGATTTCGTTTTTGCTGGCTTAGATGCTTTGGGCACTTTGCCACTGCTGATCACTGTCAAAGTGCAAGTGCTCCCTGTGTAAATTGTTATTACAATTAGTTCTCCCTATTTGGCCTATTTCATTTACTGGTATGTCCATAGTAAAGTGCACTGAAGTGTGCCAGGACCTGTAAATCAAATGCTACTAGTGAGCCTGCAGCACTGATTGTGCCACCCACATGAGTAGCCCTGAAAAGGTATCTCAGACCTGCCACTGCAGTGTCTGTGCGCAGTTTGTTAACTGCCATTTCGACTTGGCAAGAGCACCACTTGCCAGGCCCTCACCTTTCCTTTTCATACATGTAAGGCATTCCTATGGTAGGCCCATGGTACCCTCCGGAGGAAGGGTGCAGTGTATGTGAAAGGTAGGTCATGTACTGGTGTGTCTTGATAGTGATATACTGCCAATTTCGTTTTTCACTATTGAAAGGCTATCTGCCCCTCAGGATATAATGGAAAATGCTTTCTAACATCTTACAAGTATAACGTCCCATTGGGACAAGATAGACAAAATAAGTTTAGGCTCTCTGAGCTCAAAATTGAATAACACATCTTTTAGTAAAGATGATTTTTAAATTGCGTGTTTGAAAATGCCACCAAGGCATTTCCTTGTTTAACCATTCTGTGTGCCTCTGCCTGTTTGTGTATTAACTGTCTGGTTTTGGAGTGACAGGGCTGAGGATGTGCATTCACTGTAGACTGCCACTGGGGGGGTTGAGGTGTGCCTAGCCCTTCCTGGATGACTCAGACCTGGGCTGAATAGACCTTGGCAGAATTTAGAGTAGTGGAGGAGATTTCCTTGCACCTGAATAGGGCCTATCTCCCTTGCACAATGCTATCTTCACCAACTGTGGTCATACTGCACCAGTGAGGACCGAACTGGTTTGGACTGGTCTCAGAGACCCTTGCACTAAGAGAACAAAGACATTTTGGGGTATAAGTATTACACCTACAGCCCCAGAACTTTAGATCACTTCTGGACTCAAGAGGAACCTTTGCCAAGGTGAAGAGCTGAAGAGCTGTGAGGAGGAGTACTGCCCCTTTAGTGTGTGCTGTGTGAGGTTCGCCTGCAGTTGCTGTTTCTGCCAAGGAGAGGACAAAGACTGGAACTTTGCTTTAAACCTGCTTCAAGACGATCTCCAAGGGCCTGTGTGTGCCGGCCTCCTGTTCTGAAGTCTCAGAGACACACAGACTTCACCCTCAGCTCCCCTGAACTCTACTACTAAGGTGCCGATTGCGATCCGAGTCGGAAAGCACTCCGACCGAGCCGGATCCGTAGTGTTTTCCGACCGAGACGGAGTCCTGCAGTCCAACCGAGATAGTACGATGCAGCCGTATGCTGCCGGACTCGGTTCGGTCGGACTCCAATAGAAGTCAATGGGAGCCGGTCGTACGACGCGTACATGGGCTCCCATTTACTGAATGGGTACGTCTTGCGCAGGGGCGCCCCCTACAGTGGCTACGCGTCAGTGCCATCCACACCGTACATGCCTATGTTGGGGGGACCCTTGGGTCTCCCCCTGTGTCCGAGTCGTAGGGCTGCGGGTGACAGGGGGTCTGACACAGACCCCCAAAGGCAACCACCCGGACGTTTTGCGAGCCGAACCCTACGGCTCGCACAGGCTGTCCGACGCGTGCATCGTACTGGCTCGGTTGTAATCCGCATCCATTGCACGCCACGGTTAGCTTACGACTGAGATGTACGGAGCGGTTCGGACCCGGAAACGACTCGGTTGGTGAATCTTACGTAGCTCGCACCGTACTTGTTCGCTCATACAGCTGTACGAGTCGGGCGGAAAACAAGAGTGCAGCTCATAGTTTTTTCGGCACGGATCGCGTTCAGTGCCCTTCCGACCCGGATCGGAATCGACCCTTATGAGTTATGACCTGCCAGGAGGTTCCTGTTTCAGTTCGGGCCTCTGGAGGTTGGTGCTGCTGTTGGGAGCTGGAAGAAACCCAGAAAACTGAAGAAATTAAAGCATCGCTCTTCTTGCAACTCTTTTTCCGACGCAGCACCGTTGTGCGAGAAGAATCTCCACACATCACCACTGCCAAAACTGACGCAGTGCCTGTCGCCGCTGCAAGGATCGATGCATCTAGGGATTGCGGCTGAAGAAACCGACGTCGCGCCGCATCAATCGTCGATGCATCCTGGATTTCTACGCATCGTACCTGTATGGCAAGTTTTCCCGACGCATCACCCGCGGATCAGAACCGTCTTGGAGTCGATGCATCACTTCCCCCTACAGACTGGATTCAGCGCATCACTTCTCCTGCGTGCAGCAGAACTGTCGCATCGCCTCCCCATGGCCTTAGGAACTGACGCATCTCTTTGTTTCTCGACTCTTCCCATCTCTGCGGCTGTTTGGCCTTGTGAATTTTGACGCATCTACAGGTACTTTGTGAGAAATCACGCATCCATAGTTTTCTATGGACCCAGTTGCTTGAAACCTTTTCAAAGTCATATTCTTATTACATGTATGTTGGATTTTTGTTGTTTTGGTCTTGTTGAGTTTAGATAAAGATACTTTATTTTTTCCTAAACTGGTGTGGTGTCCATTTTTGGTGTTATCACTGTATTACTGTGTGTTTTGAGTACCAATACTTTACAAATTGCCTTAGGGATATGTCTGTCTGCTCATGCCAAGCTACCCAGGGGGTGTGCAGGGGTTATCTAAGGTGTGTAGCCCCCTTACCCTGACTAGAAGCAAGGTTCCCTATTTGGACAAAGGTACCTACCTCTGCCAACTAGAGACCCCCATTTATAACACTTCTCCATGCTGTTCTCTGCTTCTTGAGGTGCCTCAGGACTTTGAACTGATTTTAATCACTGTATATTTTTTCTGTTGTTATCTCCTTCACACAGGTACACGCACTGAATATATCAGAGGGTAGCCAGCTGGGCACTGCACTTCTTCTTGTCCACATCACCCTAGCAGAGAGCACATCTCGAGAGTTTGAATGTGCCCACATGAGCGAGATTATAGAGTGACTCATGTTCACATCACACCTTAACTGTAAGACATGGCAGCCCACTTGGGCAGAATTTGTTGCTAGGTTTTGACCAATGGGGTGTTATGAAATATATCCTATTGCATGCAGTATGCAGATGTATAATTGACTGGGTGTGCATGTGATATGTATCCTAGATACTTGGTTTTTGTATAAATATTTAATCACTGCATGCAGGCACTAAGACTATGATACGCAACTTTGTCCAGCTGTCTCTAGGGTAATCCAGTGACCTTTTCAGTTCAAGGGAATGTAGGTAAAATCTGAATGAGCTGGAATCTGACCGATCTATGTCCGACCTACAGAGCTTATGCAGGTCACTGTAGCCCACATGGGCAGGATTTGTTGCATGCTTTGTGGATAGGTTTTGTCTTTAGATTACATGTATTGTACAAATAACTTTTTCTTAGTCCCTCTGCATACATCAGCATGTGGTGGAATGGCCGGAAATGTGACTACATCATTGTATACATTTAATCCTATGTAGTGGCTTGTTTTATCCAATTCATATAGCAGATACTGACACTATTACCATATTATGTCTAATATTATTGGTGATAGAGCGTTCAGGTCATGGACTAGCACATAGCTAGTCACATTTATATCACTGGACTACATATCCACAAACCACTGGGTGCATTGTGATGTTGTAGAAATTCTGCTCACCTCTGTACTACACCTACGACTGCCCCACATCATTTCATTGTGCTTTCATTGTGCTGATTATCGCCAATCCCATATGACCATCAATATCTTAAAGAGCCAATATTGTTACTTTACATCATTACGGTGGAGTCATACTTTTCACACATTATCCATTCATGAACACTGCACCCTATGGGCAGATTTCCATCAGCACCAGAGACTGTGTATTACTCTTCTTTGAATGCTGTTACCAATATGTGCCATGATCAATCCATGTGATACCAGACCTCCAAGCTACGCCCAATAGACATTTTGCTGTATTATATGGTATTTGATTTTTTAGTCAGCCCTAAATATGTGTGTGACAGGGTCTCTCCTGGAGTACTTAAATCACTATTCAATGTTGACAATCACTCTCTGTTTACATCTGTATGTATTAAACAAGTCATTCTTTATTGCTGCCTATTATAGCATGAATGCAGTATGAATGATACCATTAAAGGTGATTTAACAGTGAATGAGTTAAGATGGCGGCTACCTTCGTTTTTTGATTGCACGCTTCACTTATTTGTGTCCCTCATTTATATTGGTAATCCATTACATGTTATTACTATGTCAGTTCCTCTTCCTTTATCGAGATCAAGGCTACGGCCAAAACGCGTTGGTGATGACATACTTTGTGAATAAATCTGCATTGCAAATCCAGGAGTGTCCATATATATATATATATATATATATATATATATATATATATATATATATACAAAAGATCGAACAGATATTGTGGTACGCTGTTCCGATAAAGGAGGAAATGTGGTTCTCTGGCCCCTAGAATTGTACAATAAGGAGGCATTGTTTCAGCTACAAGACAGAGACTGCTATAACCGTATTAGTGCAACGAACATCATAAGTGTGAAAGACAAATTTCATAAAGCCCTTTATGATTGGAGAGGGGCTGGACTTATCTCAAAACATGAGTTCGAATTTTTGAAAAATGACTATGCAATAACACCGCAACTATACCTACTCCCTAAGATACATAAAAACGCTTTGTGTCCCCCTGGGAGACCAATTATATATGCAATTGGGAGCCTGTTTGAGAACACAAGTAGATTTATTGATTTCTTTCTACAACCATTTGTTCAAAAACTTCCAGTGTATATCAGAGACACTGGAAACTTTTTAGCAAAAATCTATGATTGTTCTTGGCACAATGATTATGTTTTCATGACATTGGATATTCAGAGTTTGTACACCAGTATCAGACATAGAGATTGCCTGAATGCACTTAGTCACTATTTGGGCACCAGACACATAGGGCTATATCGACATACACTCATGCTACTACAGATGGCAGAGTGGTGCCTAGAAAATAACATCTTCATTTTTGATAGGTTGTTCTATAAACAGATGCAAGGAACTGCCATGGGTACTTGCTTTGCCCCCAGCTATGCTAATTTGCATATGGGCTGGTGGGAGGAGCAAGTACTCATGAAGACACATGACACCAATATGTCTGACAATGTCATCTTATATACTAGATATATAGATGACATTTTTATCCTATGGCGTGGCACTGAACAAAGTGCTATAGATTTTGCATCAGAGATCAATAATAACTCTCTCAACCTAACTTTTACATGTGTCACCAGTAAGGAGTCTATCGTCTTCCTAGATCTAGAATTGTACATAGAGAACGACAAAGTACAATCTAGAACTTTCAGAAAACCTACATCTGGGAATGCTATTCTTCATGCTAACAGTTTTCATCCATCCAATCTTATAGAAAGCATTCCATATGTGGAATGTCTGAGGATAAAACGAAACTGTAGCACACTAGACAGTCTCAAAAATTCAACTGACAGTCTTTTCACAAGACTAAAGAGCAGGGGATACAAAGCTAAGACACTAACAATGGCAAAACAGAAATGTGATAAAATCAAAAGAGAAGATTTGATTTTTAAAGAAAGAAAGCAATACACACCGGGAATGACAGACAATACTCCTAGACTGATTACTGGATACAACATTTACCACACAAATCTAAGGAAGATACTACACAGACACTGGCCCCTGGTACGCAGTGATCCTATTATTGGATCAACGTGTACTAAGTTTCCACAACTCACGTTCAGGAGAGCGAAGAGTTTGCGCCAAGAACTAGTCTGCAACGCACCAGTACATAACAAAGGGGGAAATTGGCTGAAACCTCGGAGAGGTTTTCTGAAGTGCTCAAAATGTAAGGCCTGCAAATACGGTGTGAACACTAGAACCATTCCCCTTCCCCTTAGGAATACCCCTTTTGAAATCCGGGGATGCTACTCATGTAAAACGGATTTCGCTGTATATGTCCTTCGCTGCACCTGCAACACAATGTATGTGGGCAGCACAATACATCCCGTACATGTCCGGATACTACAGCATCTAAGAGCCATCACAAATGATGACCCAACGTATCCCGTAGCGAGACATATAAATTCACAACATGGGGGCAAAGCAGAGGAACTTTCCTATTTTGTGATCGACAGCATTGCCAAAAATATAAGGGGAGGAAATAGACAATTGTGCCTGAGGAGATTGGAATCCAGGTATATTATACTATTGGACTGTAAAATCCCTAATGGGATGAATCCTGATGAGGCTTTAAATGTACATCTGTAAGTTAAACAACATAAGCCTCCCAATATTACTGAAACACATTTTGCTGCTCTCGCTTTTTTACCCTATCCGCTGCATGTGGATCTCTCTTTTCTTTTATTTAACACAATATATCTAGTCTCGTATGGCACACATCTTATTTTTATTTTATTTTATTTTCACACTTTGGAACACACATTTATTTTTTTCTCACATATATCTCTACTGATTAACGGGTATATTTTAACTTTGTCTGCTCTTAATCATATTGAATATGAGTATATAGCAAACCAACATAGTGTGGAAATGTGAATTTTCATGATCCATTATGTCCCCTATCTTAGACCCCAACGGTTCCATGTATATGTTACAAGTACATGTATGTTCCTTCCAGTTCCAGTTATGAAGACGCAAACACATGTGCGTCCTCCGTCAACATGTCACCTTTCAGATCCGCCATAAATGGGCCGGATATTCCATTCCTAAGTACAAAAGGCCACCGACTTTATATGGCTCAGTTACTCCATTTATGCAGTTCAGGCGAGTAGGCCCTGATTCTGCCATCAAGCTTTCCCTGCTTTCTACTTCTGACAGCTCCAGCATGAGCTCGCATCTGTATCCATGAACTTTGTCCTACTCCCTGCGCAGCTAACGGTGCCTGACTTCGGCCTGTCTGCCTGCCAACCACTGTATTTCACCTTCAAAGATTATCTGCTTCGCTCCCTGCCCAATGCATTCCTGTCTAGTGATTTAAGTAAACATTCTGCCAGCTCCCGAGCAAAGGCCCGGCTTCTCTGTCCTCATGCAAGTAATTCATAGCCCTGTTACTATGGAAGATTCCTGCCCTCGCATCTAGTGTAGACACTTAGACGCTTGTACACGCACACACAGTCAGTATAGAATAAGATTCTATCCTAAGAAACCTTCCTTTAGGGATAACATAGTTCTTTAAACATAGGATGTTAGATATGATTTGGGATTAGGTTGACTTGACCCCCCAGACTTCTTGTCTCCACATGTAGAGCTAAATGTCAAGTCCCCTTCACCCCCTAGTTGCACGTCAATCACACGTCATGCTGCTGCGCGCGCATCTCTGCCAAGTATATCTGCTGATACTGCGAAATTATCTCATAGATCCACCTATTTGTGACATCACAACCAATAACGTTTCTCTGTTACGCCCTATTATGCCTTTTTACATTACGTATGTGTATTCTTATCTGTATTATCAGCTGTTACGCCTCCTGCATCTGCCTTAATGTAAATGTTTTCATATATATATTGTTACCTATCAATAATGAATTGTCCTTCACTTCCTGAACCTTCGTGGTGATGGAACTTGAAATCCCAGATTCGAATCTGTCACGGAATAAAGCCCATTCCGAACCTCTAATACCACGGATTCTGCCTCTTATTTTACTGAGCTATTTGTATTATGTTCCCGTATCAAATTAAGTCCCGGTAATTAAATTATTTACCACATGAATGGCGCCCGAATAGGGACACTTTCTCATCTCACGCGCCGGAGGTGCGTTGCAGGCCCGGTCTCCTGCCACAGCTGGACGGACAACAACGCGTACCAGCAGGATTTCCTGTATCTCCCTCCGGTCAAGCGGGGGCGACTGAGGCTGCGATCAACACCCAGACGAGGCGGTGAGAAGTGCGAAGTATCCCGACCAGAGCCTAGCTGAGAGAGCAAGATCCGAGGTATGCAGAGGCCCACCAAGTCCCGAAGTTTCAAGTCGAGTCCGAAGTTTCAAGTCGAGTCCAGTCCGGTAGTCCGGTAGTCCGATCCAGTTCAAGTTCAAGATCCGTTCCGAGGCCTTCTGTTCCGAGCTACCCGGTGAGTACCATTACCGGGGAGGCGTTTCTGACGTGCACAAAGGTTGTGCCGGTCATCAAGACGGGTTTGGGTACACAAATCCGGTCTGCACTGTTTCAGCAGTGTATCTGTACTGTTTAGCAGTATATCTAGTCTGTCTAGTATGCCAAGTAACTAGTTTCCTAATGGCCATCATTATTGTTCGTTAACTGTTAAAGTGTTAAATGTTAAATGTTAAATGTTTTAGATACGTTCTGCATATTGTGGGGTGAATGACTGTTCATTATTGTTCATTATTTTTGTTTTTCTTGTATTAAGTGTGTTCAAGACTAAGTATCAGATCAGTTATCAATATGCCGCTCTTTTCAAAGTTAAGACAGATCAAGACTAGAAAAGGGGTACTCGAAGAAGCTGTTCCCATTCCTCCTAGGGACACTCCAGGGTACTTCATGTATCATAAACATGGCCTAGATGCCGTGTTATTTCTTGATTTATGGGTAGACTATACCAAGGAATTACCAGAAAATCAGAGATGGCCCGCCGCTGGGACCTGGGATGCAGATTGCATCATGAGAGTAGAGGAAGAGTTATGGAAAAAGAAAGCTAGACAATCACAGAAAGATGCCATTGAATTATGGCGTAAAGAATCTCATAGACGTACAGAAAAAGCGCTCAGACTAGAAGAGAAGAGTAAGGAAAATTCAAATAAAGCACAAGAAAATCTCTTAATTGAGGAAGGTACACGAGTAAAGTCAGAACAAGTAGACAGACAAAGAAATGCCCTTATGAATGGTATGTATCCACTCTTGGCCGAAGGATTACCTAAGGCTACCCCAGAGATACCAAAAGACTTGCCAACCCCATTGTTTCCGATAAAAATACATCCCAAAGGGCATCCCCGAACCGCAGAAGATGTTTTTCTTTCTTCATATTTAGACGACGCAGTTCCCGAGTATGCTAACACCGCACCACATAGAGCGTCTGCCTTGGTTCAACACCAAGATCCTGTGGCTGTACCTCAGCAACCACAAATTCTGACACAAGTTCCGGCAAGCACATCTGTTCCTACATCTGTTCCCACAGCCGTTTCTACAGCTGTGCCCACACCTATGGTTGCTGTATCAAGTTCAACGAATCCTTTCGCGCCCAGTACCCCAGATGGGGCTACCGGAGGTGCTATCAGCGTTCATTCTACACCATCCCGAATAAATAAACTTACTTTTCAAGAAGCAGCACATCCACGTACCCCCAAACTTATAAACTCCCGCACGCTTAAGGAACTTCTTGTAGATTGTCGATATGACCCGGTGCCCGGCAAAGAGGACGAAATGATCTTGGCATCATTACGTATCAGACGAGCTGCAATGTATTTAGAGAAGCTACCAGGAATGACTATGCACCTAGATAACATATATTATTTTGTCCAAACAGGGCGAGATTCTGAATGTATTAACAGAGCTATGGAATATCAGAAAGTAGAGATACAAGGGGAACTGTTACGATTCCTCATAAATTGTGTGATCAGAAATCAAGACCGACCGGGGGTAAATCCGGAAACAATGCAAATTCTTACGAGATGGAGCCAGAATATATCAGAGGGGAGACATGATAAGCAATCATGTATAGCAGCCATGTGCCGGAAGATCCGTAAAGAAATAGAACGAATACATGAAGAGAGATTAGAGACAGACGAGCCTGAACCAGACAGAACAGACGAGGAAGAGACAGGACCACCAACAGGAAACGTAGACACGGTGGCTTATGTAGGTAGAGGAAGATTCTCTAATAAGACTAGATGCTATAATGATTCGATACGTCCAACACGTCCAGAAAGTAGCAGACATTACCAAACCCCTATAATAAATATAAGATCTCCCGAACATTTATTCCAAGCCGCTGACAACCTACTTCGAGAACGAAGAGGATGTCATATACTTGATTCATTGGACGAACAAGAATTAGCCAGATCAGCCGTACTATGGGCTGACAGTCCCGGAAAATACAGTGATGATACACTAGCACACACATTTTTAAACCTTACCCCAGACGAACAGCGTTTAGCTGGTATATACATGATTCAGCACCTCCTTATATTATATAAAGGCCAACACTCTGATCCTGGTCCTTTACCTGATATATTGACTGAATTACTCACGAATAAATGGAGAGGTTCAGGTGCTGATTTAATCAAAGAAATACTAGAATTCAGAAACCAGTATATTCTTTTTGTATGCCCAGAACATGTCTCACTACCCATCAAGGAAAGAACGACATATTATATGGATAGACAGAATCCCTTACGCGAAGTACACCCAATAAAGGGTGAAGACAACCTGTTTAAACGTGTATTTGTATACGCACCCATATCTAAAATAGAATTATTAGAAATGAAGAAGGTGGTACCCAGTCATGATAAAGACCCAGCGGGTTTCCACCGGGAAATTAAAGATATGTTGCTCATGGGAGAGTATACCTACCCCGACATTATGAAAATATTAAAGGTTCTAATGCCAGCTGGCATTTACGAGAAACTCAAGGAAAAAGATTGGGAGGTGGGAGACCAAAAGATAGATTGGACAGCATTAGAAACCGAAGAGAAAGCCCGAGGTCCTGGTTCAGGGCTTGGGCCAAAGACTAAAACACTACCAGGTTTACTAGTACAGGTATTGCCACGTTTATTAACTACGAAAAAGGAAGACTGGGGTGCAATCTCAGCCTGTAAACAAAAGCAAGATGAAGACACTAGTGATTTCTATGTCCGATTCGAAAAATGTTTTGGTATAAACAGTGGTATAAAAGCAAATAGCAAATCATACCCACATCTGTTTGTGACGAAGTTAGTTGAAAACTCCCTGCCTCAAGTCAAGAATAGAGTATTGAAATTTGAGAGTACCTGGCAAGGTAACACTCCGTCACAAATGTTACAAATGTTACAGTACCATCACAACAGAATTAGGGAGGAACAAGAACATGAACAAAGACGAATGAAAGACACGAAAATGAAAATGTTAGTCTCCCAGACAGTTCCAGCTGACGGTCATAAAAAGGGTATGACACAGTCCAGTGACTCGGCAGGTCCTGTGAAAGGGACATGCAACTATTGTAAACAACCAGGTCATTATGTACACGATTGTACAGTCTTAAAATATAATATTGCCAGAGGTGCAACAAAGGAAAGACCACGTCCGCTTAGACAGGATCAGAACCAACAAGGAGCCCTGCAACATGCACAATCCATGCCAGCTCCGCAACAATCCATGCCAGCTCCGCAACCCTCTATGCCGGCTGCACCACTGCAACCTATTGCTACTACACAATCCAAGACACGACAGATGTATCAGACCGCACAGTATGATTATCCTGATTATCAACGGTACTCATGAGACAGCCTAGAGAAGGAAGTTGACTTACCCCTTATCGAGGTTCCTGTAGATCAAGAAGGACCTTATGTACACAGTGAATTATTAGGCCAAGACAGAAAATTTTTACTCGATACAGGGGCAAGCCGAACAACAATAAAACGTAGTGAAGTTCCAGGGGTACCCCTCTCAGGCTCACAAAATATTTCCCTTGGTTTTTCGGGAAAACCTATCATTAACGAAGTATCACAGCCTCTTCCACTTACGATTGGTCCCTTGACACGAACTACAGATTTATTGCTTACTAAATCATGTCCAGAAAACTTGTTAGGTATAAAAACTCTGAAAGCTCTAGGAGCTATAATATGCTGCTCTCCGGAAGGAGTACGATTGTTTTTACGTGATTTTAAAGGGCACTATGTATCTCGAGATATGGATTCCCAACTGCAGAATTTACCTGTACACTTATGGGCACAAGGCCCTACTGATGTTGGTTGCATGAACATTACACCATATCAAGTCACATTGAAGACAGGAGTAGTATTACCACGAATACGACAATACAGGTTACCCCCAGATGCTGTAGTGGCTTTACTGCAAATCATTGACGAGCTTATTGCCCAAGGAGTGGTTGTGGAAACCGACTCCAATGTATGTAATTCTCCGATAATTCCGATTCTTAAACGAACTGATCCAAAGGCTCCGCCAGTATATCGATTGGTTATTGATCTGCGCGAATTAAATAAATGCATTGTGCCACAATTTCCAGTGGTCCCAGATATCTCGTCATTATTGACAGCCATTGATTCCGAAGCAACGTTCTTTACTGTAATTGATCTTAAAAATGCCTTTTTCAGCGTCCCAATAGATCCGGAAAGCCAATACTTGTTCGGATTTAGTTTAAATGGACGAAGTTTTAAATTCACACGCGCACCTCAAGGATTTACAGAAAGCCCCAGCATCTATAGCCAAGCACTGAAAAGAGAACTTGACAGTATACACATGCCAGTCAACACAGCACTGTTCCAATATGTTGATGATCTGCTGATCACCGCTCGAAGTGAACCTGAATGTGAAAAAGCATCACTGACGGTTTTGCAATTTCTGGCCGACAAGGGGCACAAGGTGTCCCCTTCTAAGCTGCAATTCTGTGTCCAGCGAGTAGTTTATCTTGGTCACTCGCTGTCCAAGGAGGGAAGGCAGCTTACACCCGACCGCATTCAGTTAATAGCTAACATGCCGATGCCCAAGACACAAAAGGAGGTGCGGGCTTTTATAGGCCTCACTTCATATTGTAGGCAGTGGATCCCTCAATATGCATTTCTAGCGAAACCACTCGTTCAGTTGACAACACAGGAGGCAGCCACACCGACTGTCCTCCCTTGGACCCAGGAACACACACTAGCTTTTGAAAGCTTAAAGACAGTTTTATGTCAAGCACCAGTTTTAGCAACACCATGTTACAGCAAACATTTTACACTCTTTGTTACAGAACGCGAAGGTACTGCCTTGTCAGTACTCACACAGGAACAAGCAGGATCACACAAACCATGTGCTTATTTTTCTAGTACATTAGATCCCGTAGCTCAGGCTCTTCCTGCGTGCCTGAAATCAGTGGCAGCAACAGCTTTAGCAATCAGACAAAGTGATGCCATCGTGTTAGGACATCCATTGACAGTACAAGTACCACATGCAGTAGAGGTTCTTCTGAACCGAACGCAAACACAACACTTGACCATAGCAAGACTTACTGGGTATGAATTAACATTGTTTCAGCCACATATAGAGATTAGACGTTGCAAAACATTGAATCCTGCCACACTCCTGCCAGTAAACGGGACAGACCCACAAGCACATGACTGTATTGATGTTATTACTATTACGACGAAACCTAGACAAGACTTGACAGATGTCCCATTGTCAGATCCAGACCTAACATTGTATGTAGATGGTTCATGTATGAGAACAAGTACAGGAAATTTAGTGGCCGCGTATGCAGTCACAACAGAAACTGAAGTTATTGAAACAAATTGTATTAGCACTTTGTCAGCTCAAGCAGCAGAGCTTATTGCTCTGACACAAGCCTGTATTCAAGCCACAAATAAGAAAGTCAACATATATACAGATTCACGTTATGCATTCGGAGTTGTTCATGACTTCGGCGTGCTGTGGCGAGAGAGAGGTTATTTAACTTCTCACGGTGCCCACATTCAGCACGGACCCCTTATTCATGCTCTGTTAGACGCAATTCACCTACCCACTGCAATATCGATTATGAAATGCAAAGCTCATACGAAAGTTACTGATATCATTTCTCAAGGCAATGATCTAGCTGACAGAACAGCTAAACAGACTGCTCAAATTCACACATCTGACGTGACAAAGACTATAGTTCCGACACCAACACATTGCCTGACAGTTAAGGATCCCGCTCTTGATGTAATTGACATACAGACACATGCTACACCAGACGAGATAAAGAAATGGACTGAATCAGGAGGGATCCAAACGGACCAGGGATGGATGACGAAGGAAAAATCCGTGTGGTTTCTTCCTGATTCAATGGTTCAAGTCGTTATAAATTCCATACATAGTCCAGCGCATCTAGGAGAGAAAGCTATGCTAGATAGCATTCAACACATTTGGTTCAACACACATTTACGAGCAGCAGCTAAGCAAAAAGTCCGTACCTGTATGATATGTTGTCAGTTTAATCCCGGTAAAAGCATCCCTGTAGAGCAGGGTGGATTTCAGCCCCCTGATCACCCTTTTGAAGTCCTCCAGATGGATTATATCCAGATGGAACGTTGTCGAGGATTCAAATATGTTCTCGTAGTTGTATGCGCTCTTTCCCGTTGGACAGAGGCGTATCCCGTCTCAGATTACACTGCCCCGACTACTGCCAAACAGTTAGTTCGAGAATTCTTCCCACGGTACGGTTTTACCACGTGTCGTCTACTCAGATAACGGCCAGCCGTTCTCATCCGAACTAATGAAACATGTTTCACTCTTGCTAGGATATAAATGGAAGTTTCATTGTGTCCGACACCCCGAGGCAGCAGGTCTCGTGGAACGACATAATCAAACTCTGAAAATCAGATTGTCCAAAATATGTAGAGAGAAAGGTGTCGACTGGGTAGTAGCTCTACCAGTTGCACTCTTTTACATGAGAATGGTAGCGCACTCTCGAACAGGGCTATCCCCTTATGAGGTGATCTTTGGCAGACCACCAAATATGTGGGGGACGCCTATACCTCGTAAAATAACTGATGTTGACTGTAATATGCTGACAGATTACCTGGCTTCCTTGATGTCTGCACTACAATCTTGTCGTTCACAGGTAGCTGCAGCCTTTCCTGATAACACCGAGGTGAAACCCCATGACGTAGCTCCGGGGGATTTTGTTTTTGTGAGGAATTTTGATCGAAAGACTCAGCTGGAGCCTAGGTGGAGGACACCTCAACTCGTTCTGCTTACCACAAGGACAGCCGTGAAGATCGAGGGACGCAAGGGTTGGGTGCATTCAAGTCATATCAAGAAATTTCATGGACTATCCTCAGATATAGACATTGTGCCCTGCACTCCCTCACAGACTGATTCAAAACTGCCTTTGGTTGAAAAGACTAAACCTGAACTCTATAAAGTAAAATTGCGGCCTAGAACGTCAGACAATTTGATTGTTTAAGTCCTCTCCAAGGTGAAGCGGTTGAATTTGTCTCTGACATGTATCCTCTAGACCTGAATAGGGAAACCAATGGAAAAATGTTGAAACGACATGCGTACTGCAAATCACTGCGTAGTCATTGTATAGTGACGTTATTAATTTTGTTTTTCTTAAGTCTTTTCATAATCGTTGCAAGTATATTGTTGCACATATATTATCCTATTTCTAAACATGTTTACAATGTTACTGCCGAACATTCTTTTAGTGAATTACCACCGCATGAATTGTCTTATAGAGTTGCGCTGCGCAATAACACTTTCATTAGTATGTTACATCATTCCCATCAGACCAGCAATGCTACCAATTGTTGGATATGTGGCCAACTCCCTCCCTATCAGGATTATAAAGGAGTTTTGCCTCTCTTTCCATATCCATTCACACACAATGGCTCCTGTGGAGCATGGTTCAGTTTAATCAATTCCTTAGATTCAAATTCAGTAGTTCATCAAGACAATTGGGTATGGGGAAACCTGAACCCAGCTTTGCTTAAGGTCTGCTACCCTAACAAGGAGGGACTCCCCAAAAGAACAGGAACTGATCTAGAAAATGAAGTATATGGATTAGGTAATTTTACACTTAACCTCATGATCCTGAGCGTTGAATCCAAATCTACACCAATATTGCCCGCCATGTCAGTATTCCCAGTAAAAGGGGAATTATGTATAAGAAAGAATGGTTCCATACACCTGGGCCATAGTAAATGCACCACTGTGATAAAATTCAGTGATCAAGGCAAATCTACATTTAGAGCTTCGCGTCATTCCTACTTTATATGTGGTCACACCGCATATATACGCTTACCTCCAGATTGGGATGGTACCTGTTACATAGCATTCCTTCTACCACCTGTTTTTCTAGCCCCGCCTGATTATCATAGGAATATCCATTTAGTACACAATAGAGAACAGAGAGATCTCCCAATTGTCGATTATACTGAGACAGCATGGGAAAAATATACAGATTTCAATAAAGGTCTTTTTCCCTATATAGGCACAGTTACTAATAGTAAGCTGATACGTAGATTAACTAGGACCCTTGAAGCCGTAGTGAATGAGACTATTTCTGCCCTAGGCAACTTGACAGAGGAGCAGTCTGCGATGAGGATTGTTGTTCTTCAAAATCGTCTTGTCCTTGACGTCATCCTGGCCGATAGGGGTGGAGCTTGTAGGGTCATCGGATCAAGCTGTTGCATATTCATACCAGAAAATTCGCCATCTGTATACAAAGCTATAACTCGCCTTCATAAGATTGTAAGCCAGATACACCAGAATCCAGGAACCTGGACTTGGTCCAGTTGGTTTTGGAGCGTGTTGTCAGCCTGGGGATGGAGAATACTATCCTTCCTAGGTATTGGCTTCCTCATACTATTCAGTTGCTGCTTATGTCTGCAATGTGGGCCAGCGATTTGTGGTCTGTGTGCCACATCGTGTATCCCACATTCAAGTTTTCGTTCAAAATCCCGGATAAAGAAAGAAGAACAAATGATACTATATGAACAGATCGATGATTTGATGAAGATCGATATTTCTTGAGGTCAGTAGGGGACAAGGAGGGAATGTGGAAATGTGAATTTTCATGATCCATTATGTCCCCTATCTTAGACCCCAACGGTTCCATGTATATGTTACAAGTACATGTATGTTCCTTCCAGTTCCAGTTATGAAGACGCAAACACATGTGCGTCCTCCGTCAACATGTCACCTTTCAGATCCGCCATAAATGGGCCGGATATTCCATTCCTAAGTACAAAAGGCCACCGACTTTATATGGCTCAGTTACTCCATTTATGCAGTTCAGGCGAGTAGGCCCTGATTCTGCCATCAAGCTTTCCCTGCTTTCTACTTCTGACAGCTCCAGCATGAGCTCGCATCTGTATCCATGAACTTTGTCCTACTCCCTGCGCAGCTAACGGTGCCTGACTTCGGCCTGTCTGCCTGCCAACCACTGTATTTCACCTTCAAAGATTATCTGCTTCGCTCCCTGCCCAATGCATTCCTGTCTAGTGATTTAAGTAAACATTCTGCCAGCTCCCGAGCAAAGGCCCGGCTTCTCTGTCCTCATGCAAGTAATTCATAGCCCTGTTACTATGGAAGATTCCTGCCCTCGCATCTAGTGTAGACACTTAGACGCTTGTACACGCACACACAGTCAGTATAGAATAAGATTCTATCCTAAGAAACCTTCCTTTAGGGATAACATAGTTCTTTAAACATAGGATGTTAGATATGATTTGGGATTAGGTTGACTTGACCCCCCAGACTTCTTGTCTCCACATGTAGAGCTAAATGTCAAGTCCCCTTCACCCCCTAGTTGCACGTCAATCACACGTCATGCTGCTGCGCGCGCATCTCTGCCAAGTATATCTGCTGATACTGCGAAATTATCTCATAGATCCACCTATTTGTGACATCACAACCAATAACGTTTCTCTGTTACGCCCTATTATGCCTTTTTACATTACGTATGTGTATTCTTATCTGTATTATCAGCTGTTACGCCTCCTGCATCTGCCTTAATGTAAATGTTTTCATATATGTATTGTTACCTATCAATAATGAATTGTCCTTCACTTCCTGAACCTTCGTGGTGATGGAACTTGAAATCCCAGATTCGAATCTGTCACGGAATAAAGCCCATTCCGAACCTCTAATACCACGGATTCTGCCTCTTATTTTACTGAGCTATTTGTATTATGTTCCCGTATCAAATTAAGTCCCGGTAATTAAATTATTTACCACAATAGGCCACATGATATGTACCATAAATGTCGTATTCATCCTGACCACTTGGGCTGCACTAGGAATACCGGGTATAAGTACCATTTATGTTATATGCATTACTGAACAATATAGGAATCCATGAGATATCTTTCCATGTTTTCTTAAAAAACGCAATTTACAAATGCAAAATTACAAATGCATCAGAGTAATATTTCATTGCTTTCTTAGCGTTGATTAATACACTCATACACTGGTATTGTAATTTGTTTGTAGTCCCACTCATCTTTAATATACTCACATTCATTTTTGTATCAACATTTAATTTGTATCTATGATGTGTATCCAACAACAGTACAAATATGCCTGTTTAGTTTAAATTATATTATATGTTGTACTATTAGTTGGAAAATGTGAGAAATTCTTCACTTTTCATTAATTACACCAAGAAGTTGTATTTTTTCCATTTCCTTTCCAAGGAGTAACGGTTGCTGTGACAACCAATGTATTTTGTGCCACGTCCATGTAAATATAAGTAACATTGCATAGAGACCAGATGTAGTGAACAAGGCGGTCTTATCCGCCGAAACGCGTCTGGGCAACCCTATGGAATAAACACTTTCTCTTTGACAAATCTGTCTCACGGTGTCAGCACTTTTGCATACCTGGAATCAAGACTGGTACAATATATATATATATATATATATATATATATATATATATATATATATATATATATATATATATTTCTCCAAAAGCTAAGAACACAACAAAGCGTGGCGCACACTTGCGATTATAGATAAATTATTTTATTCTGCTCCCATCGGCAGACAAACACGTTTCGGCCATGCCGGCCTTTATCAATGTTGATGTTCACAATGTTCATCAAAGTTTAAATTCACATCATTTCCCACATTTTTCAATTGAAACAGAAAACGGACTAATTGGTGTATTACAATTGATCCACATTGAATTTAGCGGCAGCCATTCTGGAATGGGCAAAAGGATGATAGTTTGTCTGTCTATAAATACCCAAACATCCAATATAAAACACAGATTTTAACTTCAATTTCTATGTAATCATACATCATATTAATATATCACCCTGCTTTATATAATCTCGCCCTGAATGGGCAATGGCGCCTTTTAACTTTGTTTCCTGAAATATAACAATTTCATAAGTAGGATTCAGACATTGATTAAAAACAATCAAATTACAATTTACAAAATTCATGAGGATGAGAAAATTCATTAATTTGAAAAAACTATCAGCCTCATGCATCAACCCAAAATCCAGTCGGTAAAATACCGATTCGGTAATAGCTCCCGGTATTAAGTAAAAAATACCCAATCCCAATGCATCAACCCAAAAGCAGAAATCGCTATTTAAGGAATCCTTAAATAGCGATTCTTTAAATAGGGATTCCTTAAATACCGATTCCTTAAATAGCGATTGCATTTAAGGAATCCCAAAGTGAGATTCCTTAAATGCAATGCATCAAAGTGAAAAAATTAGCGATTTCGCTAATAGGGGGAGCAAATTACCATGAAGATGAACTGCATGGTAATTTGCAAAAACTTTGAAAAATGCACTTTTGTGCATTTTTCAAAGTTTCATGTTGCGCACACACATGCCCTTAGAGCATGTGTGTGTGCAACATATGTGCACATATCATTTTCAGGGGTGCAACAGGGTGTCCTTTTGACACCCTGGCACCCTTGAAAGTGCTCCCGCTATTAGCGATTCGGTAATACCGAATCGCTAATACAGACTGGCTTTACATTCATTCCTATGGGCCTCCAAGCCCATAGGAATGAATGGGTAGGTATTCCTTATTACCGATTCGGTATTACCGATTCGGTAATAAGGAATATTAAGGAATCGCTATTTGAATAGCGATTCCTACATGCATAGCCTTTTGCTATTCCTTATTAGCGATTCCTTATTTTTCGCTAATAAGGAATCGCAAATGGCATTGTTGATGCATAGGCCCCTCTATATTGAAACACACTTGCTCGAAAAAAGGAAGCACGAATCTCATCTGGTTATCATTATCTGCCCGCTAAATTTCAGTTGCTACAAGGGATGGCACTTACTTCAAATAGCTCATTTACTAATCACCCAGAAGAGTGGAGTGAGTAACCTTCTATTTTATACTTTTCTATTTTATCATGTAGTAATTTTTTATTTTTTTTGATATTTTAGCATTTTTACAAGATCTCTTTTCCTCTCAAACTGCTCAGCCAACGTGTACCCACATTTCTTCTTCACAATTTAAACCATATGGAGCTAGAGTGCGAAGTTCTACTATATATTTGGATGCTAACTGTCTGAGGGTTCTTATCCGATCACCCCCTATCCTAAGGGGTAAAACTCGATCCAGACAGAAGAAATGTGGTAGATTGCTGTTGCTTTTATGTTTTTCCACAAAATGCCTTGCCACAGGATAATTACTATCCTTCTTGGTTATTGCACGCTTGTGCTCTAGGATTCTCTTTTTAGTCTGGTGTATCGTGCTTCCCACATAAAGTAGGTTGCATGGACACACCAGACAATAGACTGTGAAGTCTGAATTGCAATTTAATAGTTTGGTAACAGCTTTGGCTTGATTACTTCCAGGAACATTATAGTTTTTCACTATTTTACTGTTTTTACATGCTTTGCATTTTAAGCATGGATAAGAGCCTTTCACCTCATGTGAACTGGCTTCTCCTTTAGTGAAATGACTATGTACTAGCATATCCTTAAGGGAAATATTTTTCCTATATGTTATGCTAGGATGTTTTGTTATCTGTTGACCAATAATCACAACTGCCTAGAGTAAATTCCAATGATTTTTTTAAATCTGTTGAATATGCCCTGAGTCTGAGGAAAAGGTTAAAATTAGTCTGGTCACATTATCACTATTCTCTTTTGGGGGCCTATCCAAAAGTTCTTGTCTTTTACGCTCTTCCGCTCTGGCAGTAGCTGATTGTAGAACTTTCTGTGGGTAACCTCTTTGCCCAAAACGGCCTAAAGCTTGCTTTGTGGCTATTTCATAGTCTTCTTTTGTTGTATTATTCCTTTTCAGGCGAAGACACTCACCATACGGAATACTATTCACTAAACACCGGGGATGCTGGCTAATGAAATGTAAAGTCGCATTACCCGCTGTAGGCTTACGAAACTGTTTGGTTTTTTAACGTGTCATTGTCTACGTATACTAGCAGATCTAAATAAGGCACTTCTTGCTTGCTGATGGTACTAGAAAAATTAAGATTGACATCATTACTATTGAGATTATTGATATATTCTTCTAGTTCTTCTCTGTTGCCTGTCCAAAGAATATGTCATCTATAAAGCGGGTCCAAATTCCTATTTTTTGTGCCAAGACCTCATAGGTGCCCAGGCCCCGTGCTTCTCTCACCAGCCTACGAATAAATTCGCATAGCTGGGGGCGAAGCACGTGCCCATCGCAGTACCCTGCCTTTGGATATACAATTGTTCCCCAAATGCAAAAATGTTGTTATTCAAACAAAATGATAAAAATTGTAAAATCATTTGATTGTGTTCTGTATATTTGAGAGGTCTGGTTTTTAAAAAGGATTTAATGGCCGCTTCTCCCTGTCCGTGATTAATACACGTGTACAGACTAGTGATGTTTAAAGTAACTAGCAGGAAGGAATCTTCCCAGCTGGTATTCCCAATCAGCTTGATGAAATCCGTGCTGTCTTTGATATATGATACTAGGTCAAAAACAAAAGGGCAAAGAACAGTATTTACCAAAATGGAAGTATTCTCCAAAAGACTGCCCCTAGATGAGACAATTGGTCTCCTGGGGGGTCTTTTATCATTTTTGTGTAAGTAGACCACAGTAGATAGTTATAGTTAGGACCGTGTTTCCATAGGAAATCCGCAACATTCTATTTGGAATAACTTTGGCGCCGGTTGTCGAATCCTCGCGAAATTTTCAAAATAGGTGGGGCGCTCCGCTCCACTCCTACCCTGAAAGTCTCGGGGGGATTCAACAAGCGGGGGCTGAGAAAAAAGGGGGGTCCCAAAACGCGTTTTCCCCATGCAATTTTCCATAGGGACCTTTAGTCCAAGGTACAGCCCGAACGGCTGAACAGAATTACTTGAAATTTGGCAAAGAGGTAGTCCTCAGGTCAGGCATGTGCCTTTTGCATATATGGTGTCAATCTGTTCAGTAGTTCCTGAGAAAATCAAAAGTAAAATCATATACCCCCTTGTGACTGGTCAGACCATCACATCATCACCTTTAACATTTCCTCCTCTACCAGGAAAACCTTCCCGCAACAAAACAAAAATAAACAATGGGTAAGAAACACAAAAAACCTCGACTGGAACACCCTAGCCTCTCACTGTGAAAAAGTTCTCATCCCACCCAACAACAAATCCAACGCCAGTGACCTCACCGACCACTACAACTCCACGATGACCAAGATCTTCGATCAAGCTGCCTCACCTAAGCTCAAACGAATTCCAGACAAAGATAAAAACCCTTGGTTTAACGGAGCCCTTAATGAGGAAAGACGTAAACTGAGATCATCAGAACGGAAATGGCGACAGCATCCCTCCCCTCTCCATCTCAAACTACTTTGGCAAGCTAGAAACTCCTACAACAAAAGTATTCTTCAATCCAAAAAATACTTCTTTAGATTAGAACTAGACAATTCCAAGAACAGACCAAAGAAACTCTTTGACATTCTAAAACAACAATCTAACAAATTGCGCTAAATCCTCTCTCTTGACCGCAAAATCACAAATCACCAGTGAAGAATTCTCATCCTTTTTCACTGCAAAAACAAACTCCCTCCAACTTGAGCTTAACATGGCCGCAGCGAATGCAAACATCCCAAAGCACCCTGATCAACCCGAGTTACCTTTCCCTAAAAATAACTCGCACTGGTCCACTTTCAAACTCTACGACCCAATTGCCATCACCAAAACATTAGCATCCACCAAACTCAACAACCACTTCAATGACCCAGCCCCTTCAATATGCCTTCCACACATCTACCGAGCCATCTCCCCTCTCTGGACCAAAATCATCAACGCCTCGTTAGCGCAAGGACACATACCGGACTGCCTAAAAACAGGCCAGGTCACCCCTATACTAAAGAAACCGACTGCAAACTCATCCGATCCAAACAACTTCTGACCTATAACTAACATTCCCATGCTAGCCAAGGTCCTGGAAAAATGTGTTCAACAACAACTGAACCAACACATCAGAAACAGCCATTCTACATGTGGACGACGCTCTCCTTGCCCTTGACCGCAACGAAACTTGTCTACTAGTCCTGCTCGACCTCTCCTCAGCCTTCGACACGGTCAATCACGAAAAAATTCTAAAAAGACTGGAAAATAGGATGGGTTTATCTGGCTCAGTCCTTCAATGGTTTAAATCCTTTCTGGAAAACAGAACACAATCTTTCCTGGTAAACAAAAATCTCTCCCGCTCATCACCAAACCCCCTGGGTGTTTCACAAGGCTCTACTCTATCCCCCACCCTATTCAACCTATATGTCGAACCGCTAACCGAACTTCTACAGCAGGCAAACATAGCCTACCACATGTACGCGGACGACACTCAGCTGTACATCAAGATCTCCTCCATTGAAGATATAACATCGATGAACATAGCACTTGAGAAGACCGTCCACTGGCTAACAACCAACTTTCTCAAGCTAAACTCACAAAAAACTGAATTTCTGCTAATCTCCCCCCCTAAAAACTCCCAGGAGACAAAGGAATGGCTCAACTTGATCACTGCACTAAACTGCACGCCAACTCTA
Organism: Triturus cristatus; assembly: GCF_964204655.1. Classification (NCBI taxonomy): domain Eukaryota; kingdom Metazoa; phylum Chordata; class Amphibia; order Caudata; family Salamandridae; genus Triturus; species Triturus cristatus. The sequence continues at coordinate 567,095,940 of NC_140593.1, forward strand.
GTGGACTCCACCAAATCACTTGGTATCACACTAGACAGGAACCTTAACATGCAAACACACATCAACTTGCTTGCTAAAAATGCACGTTTTCACCTCAGCTATCTAAGGAAAATGAAACTTTTCATTGATAACCAGGACCTCAAAACCGCAGTTCAATCCCTAGTCATCTCAAGACTGGAGTACGGTTGCACCACCCTCGCGGGTCTGCCCAAAATCTCAACCGCCCCATTAAAAGCCTGTCTCAACGCCGCAGCAAGACTGCTAACAGGATCCAGGAAATTTGACCACATATCGCCACACCTGAAAGCGCTTCACTGGCTTCCGTTTGAAGCTCGAATCCACCTAAAAATGGCATGCATCACTCACAAAGCGCTTCACCACAATACGCCCCAGTACCTATCCCTAAAACTGACCTTATCCGGAGGAATCAGACATTCAAGGAGTGCTGATAATTTACTCCTGAAACCCTCACGCTTTAGAAAGAAAAAAACTTCAGACAGAGCATTTTCCGGAGCAGCACCAAGAATATGGAACTCGCTTCCTCCCTACATCAGAAAAATCCCCTCTACTCTTCTGTTAAAAAAAGAAGCAAAATCTTTCCTTATGTGTAAATTCCTCCCGTAAATTATCTCTCGGACCTCTCCAGATATACACCCTAAAACTTGCTCCTGTTGTCCTCCGATAGACTCCCTCGCTGTTCCCGACCCGTTTGCTCAAAATTTGATTTTATGTATGCTATTTTTCTATTATAGTATACAGTATCCCTCTAGACCTAAATTGCTTTTACTTTGTTGTGGGTTTACATGGAAAAAAGGCAACAACTGTGTGTTTATATTTTATCTATTTTATTCATTTTTTAATTTCTTTTCACTTTTTTAATATCTTTTTTTTACATTGTTCTCTCATATCGGTAAAATTCATCTCTTATCACAGAAAAGCAAACTATGCAAAGTTAATTATTACTCCTCTGTGTATGCACAGCTCTATTTTCACTATGCCCACATATGTAGCAAGTATTTACAAATGCTTTAACATGAGAGAACTAAAATTGTACAAAATAGGAAACATGGTTTTTATCAAAACATACAAGTCTCAACATTAATTCAAAAAATATCCCCACACCGATCACACCTCTAAGCATACTACATGCATGTCACTTTCATACATAACATTCACCCTACACCCCAGAGAGGCACGAATGTGCTCAAAAATGGCCAAACAGGGGTAAACTGCTCGGCACTCTAATGTTATGCTGGACACTGGGGTGTGTCACACAAGCTGGTCGACGCACGTTTCGGTGGCTTAATCTTCTTTGGATGCCACCTTCCTCAGGACCTGTTGCTACGTGTTTTTTATCACGGGCAAGGATGGGGAAACTGGTTTTCTGAAAGTCAATTGGATAATGTTAAAAACTGTTTTAGCCTAATATTACCATGTCTGTATCCCACAGGAGAATATACCATTTATCTCCAATATATAGAATTAAAAAGAGTTTTCTTTACTATCAAGTTCGCAATAGTGCCACTGATTTTCATTCTCTCTAGGTTATATAAAGAACAGCTTTTAAGGGAAAAGTAGGAGTGGATAAAACAGAAGAAGAAAGAAAGAACATGGATTCCTAACAGCCCCAGTTCTGCAACAGTTCTCATATATATCTAGAGACATTGTCACTTTATTCAGCTTGTTAGTATTTTGTGTGGTAATACGGACTAATTTCTCCTTGTTCGTTCTGACTCTGAAAAGTAAAAGGCAATGTGGTCTACCTGTTCAGTATCGATGTTTTGATAGCAGTACTCGTTTTCTGTAGTAGTTTATCGTATAATTACTTTTTATATTCTTGATTTAACTGATACTGTGAAAAGATTTTTTCATATTGTCAGTGATTTGAGCTTATTATATTTATACACTTTTATCTTATATGTCTCAATCTTGCATATGTTATATATACCTTGGTCGGACTGAATCTATATCTTCAGGTTCAGAAACGATGAGTCATCACGTGGTAGATGTTACGGGTCTTATCTCAGGGGGGCACAATTAGGATCAACCGTCATGTAGTCATTTCGTGCCTGCATATAACGATAAAAGTTGGAAGTGGTTACTATTTGCAATCGAGATTTCCAGGCAATGTGGAATAAGTTATCTGTTCCGTTCTCAGAAGATCGATCTATTTTTTAGTGACCTACTTGATCTATGCATGTCCTATTAACTCTCCCTTGTGATATTTTCTTTTTTCTTTTCCTTCCTCACAGACCTCCGCGTTTGTAGATATCTGCGTGGGGGTTGATAGTGCCCTTCTTATTAGTTGCCCTGGTCAGTAGTATGACAAAAAAGGAAATAATCACATAATATGGAGGCCTAATTAAAGTGACCTTGCAAACGAGTCCCGCGGTTGTTCGGAACTCTCAACTGTAGCGACAAACGCTGGCCATTATCTTTTTCGCTCATTGTGAGCAATATACAGTCTCTCCCCCACTCGCTCCCGCTGACGTCAGTTAAAAAGGTTTTACTTATATTGGTCGTCATGTTTACTCACCACCTAGAGTGGGAGGGTGTCTCACACACATCACAGACAGCACTTCTTCATCATTCTGTCTGTTCTAATCTTATTGCTGTCTTCGAAACGAAGATAGGATAGGACTAAGTTCCACTAGGAGGCTACTAACTATACAGTCTCTCAACAGGGCATCTTACCTGCCGATAATGGCATCTGTCCTACAACCAAAATTCCCGACGTGGACCGGCTCCGATACACTGGCAAACGATACTGTTGCCTTTTTATATTCTTGGCGGTCGTGGTACAAGGTTGCTAATGCTAATCATCTGTGGCGCACTATGGCGCGTTACGTAACGTAATTACTGACGCCCTCTACTCGTAAGTAACTGTGCTACTAACGGTTCCATCTTGGAGTGGCGATTTAAGAGATGAAGTCTGTATAGATTATTTTGGTCTTTAAAATGTTACAGACCATTGATACTATTATTTGCCCGATATTTCAGGGATACAAAAAACAGAGATGTCATGAGTGATGTCACTGACCATGTCATGAGTGATGTAATATGTGACGTCATCAACAGTGCATTGCGGGCGCGCAAGTTATAGTTAGCTGAACTAACTATAACGGGGGAATTTCTATGGTTTTGTACGAGTGAAAAGTCCAGCTAACTATAACGCCCCTGAAACCTATGGTTTTTTCAGTGAATTTCTAAGGTTTTTTAAATGCTAATTCCTAGCTATAACGTGCCTGAAACCTATGTTTTATTCAGTGAATATATATATATATATATATATATATATATATATATATATATATATATATATATGTAGGCATCCATATATCCAATCGCAGATACTGACAAAGAGGAGCGCCACAGCCTCTCGGGTCGGGGCCTGACTCAGGTGTGTCAGACACCTCAAATATTCCTCAGAAACACGCACCCTTCAGCTACGTGAAACAGGCCACACCGACGTGCTTTTCAAGTTCTTTATTTTCAGGCAGAAAACAGCATAACGCGTTTCAAGGTCAACACCGCTTAATCATATGCCACAGATCAGGGGTGGGTTTGTTTGCTTTTTAAATAACGTAATTCAAACATCGAAAAAGGACCAATGTCCATGTGTTTGATTTAAAGAGGCAGTCTGTGTACATGTTTTTTAAATATTCTTTCACATGGCAGGAATGGTAAGTACTATTTAATGTTCATATTCGAAATAGTTCCTCTGTAAGTCAGATGTTTTTTCCTTTCACATTTCCACTCCTTCATTTATATGTCGTACTCCTTCGTTACTAGGACCGCAATGCCCATAATGCCTCAAACAATGTCTTAAGGCACTTGGTTTCTCCGATGGTGCTTTTGGCAAAACTTCACCTGATTTTAACCGTGTCCTAAAGATGCATTAATTGCCTTTACTAGGATTAGTACCATATTGCGGCTGCATACAGATGGTCACAGAAAAGAGGGAAGTCTGCTACCACCCCGTTTTTTCTGGTTTGTTACCTGCCTTGAAATCGATGTTGAGCAGCACGTTCTGCATAGGGAAATCCCTGATTTTAACCGTGTCCCAAATATATATATGTTCACTGAAAAAACCATTGGTTTCACACATGTTATAGTTAGCTGGACATTTCACTCGTAAAAAACCATTGAAATTCCCCCGTTATAGTTAGTTCAGCTAACTATAACTCGCGCGACCGCAATCCACTGCTGATGACGTCACATATTACATCACTCATGACATGGTCAGTGACATCACTCATGACATCACTGATGACATCTCCAATGACTATAACTATAACGGAGAATATATATATATCACTTTTCTCTGTGTCAAACTCGCAGATTCCTCCTTTAACCACGGACACGGACCAGAGGTAGTGCAAATTAAATCTTTATTCCTCTGATGTCGCCATAACGTTTCGGCTCATGTGTGTGTGTTTGCGTGTGTGTGTGTGTGTGTGTGCGTATGTATGTATGTATGTATATATATATATTTATTTTTTTATTTGACTAACAAACAGTCCCAGATGCATTATTATCATCGCAAAGGGCACGGACTCCTGAATTCTGTGCTGCATATACATTTCTTTACGCAGACTTGTCGTTATGACGCGTTTCGGCCACAACATGTGGCCTTGTTCACAATAAGTACGCGCTTCGAAACATTAACGAAATATTTAAATTAACATAAAGACCACGTTAGATGTAGCCATGGAAAACAGACTGCTCTACATTCTTCATATTATGCTAGAAAAAGTACTCCAATTTAAAACATGAATAGATAAATGGGTAGATGTCCACATTGGTTACATACATGTATTTTGAATTTGTAAAAATGCCTTTAACCCCTTAATCTAGAAAACTCAGTGATCCATTGTTAAGCGACTTATTCCAGGTGAAAGTACAAACTAGAGGAACCAGTAGCTCGCTACATTAGATGCATAACTGCATTATCTTATAAACGTACTACTGTGTGTGTATATATATATATATATTTTTTTTTGTTAATCAGTGATGTCATTTGAGATGTCATCAGTGATCTCACTGACCATTTCATGAATGATGTAATATATGACGTCATCTGCAGTGCATTGCGGGTGAGCGAGTTATAGTTAGCTGAACTAACTATAACGCCGGAATTTCTATGGTTTTGTAAGAGTGAAATGCCCAACTTACTATAACGTTCCTGAAACCTATGGTTTTTTCAGGGAATTTCTAAGGTTTTTTTATGCTAATTTCTAACTATAACGTGCCTGAAACCTATGGTTTTTTCAGTGAATTTCAAAGGTTTTTTAAATGCTAATTTCTAAATATAAGGTGCCTGAAACCTATGGTTTTTTCAGTGAATTTCAAAGGCTTTTTAAAAGAAAGTTTGTAAGTCTAGTGTACCTGAATCCTATGTTTTTTTTATTTCCTATATATATTTACATATATATATATATTTTTTTTTAAATTGTGAATAATTTTTAGTTACGAAAACTATATTCATTCATTGTTTTTTTTTTATATTACACAGCAGAGCCGCGCACCCATCGCGTTCACACGGGGGTCCCCGCTGAGAGCCGCGAACCAAAAGCGTTCACATGGGGGCCACGCTGAGAGCCGCGCACCCATCACGTTCACAGAGGGGGGCGCGCGGACAGCCTCGCACCCATCGCATTCACACTAGGGGGCTGTGCTGAAAGCCCCGCTAGGGTCGCGACTCCAATTATTTATTTATTTTAAATGTCCACTTTCACTAATTTACATTCGCCTCAGGGACCCCATCCCCCGAGGCATGCCCACATGTAAACTTTTTTATTTTTACAACAAACGGGAGGAGGGCCGTGTGGCCCCCCTCCCAGGCCACGTCTGGCCCCTCTTCATTGGGGACCATGGGGGGAGCCCCAATGCCCCCACGGTCCCTGACGGCTCCCCGCCTCCTGCGGGAGCCGGCATTGCTTTTCCACACGGGGAGCTGCTGACATGCAGCTTCCCGTGTGGAAAGGCAATTCTGCTTTGGATTTTTAAAGAGAGAGCAGGTTTCCCTGCTCCGGCTTCCAAAATCCAAAGCAGAGTATGCTATGGTAGGGTGGGAGTCGTGCTCCCGGCCTACTATAGCAAGCGGCAGTGTCCCGGGGGTGGGCACCCCGGGACACTGCAGGAGCCGGCCCTGGGGGGTGGTGGTCCCCAGGGCCATCAAGAGCTCCAGGAGGGGGACCGCACAGCCCCCCTCCCAAAAAAGCTAAAGCCCCTGGGAGGTGGTGGTCCCCGGGGCAGTGTGGGGTGTGTGACCCCCCACACACATTTTTATTTATAGCCCCGGGCGGTGGCGGTCCCCGGGGCTTGGGGGGGGGGTCCTGCAAGGCTCCCCCCACTAATTTCAATCTGTGCCCCGGGGAGGTGGCGGTCCCCGGGGCTGCGGGGCCCCCGTGGGCCCCTGCAAATTATTTTGCGAGTGCCCCTGGGACCTGACACACCCGGGGGCTTTTTCAAACACAGTGCCTCATTTCGTTTTTTTTTCTCTGCAGAATCCGTGACCCCAGCGCGAATTCTCCCATTTAAAAAAAAAAATGCTCTTTGTGCCCTGGTCGGCCTTGTGGGACCCCCTGAATAGGCCATGGGGGTAGGGTGTTTGTACTCTGACCCCTTTTCTTCATTTTCATCTTTAATTTTACATTGTTTCTTCTGACTGGGTTAGCGAGTCAGAAAATGGCTGCCAACACATTCTGGTTTGGAGTGTTGGCAGCCAATTAAAATGAAGCACGTGGTCAGGAGGGGTCGCGAACCCACCGAGGCCATAGATATCAAAACTTTTATTTTTTGAATTTCTCACCAACTACTGAAAGGATTTACACTATTTAAAAAAAAGCGCTTTCTGAACCAAGCACTACCTTTTTGCTAAATTTGGGGTAATTCCGTTCAGCAGTTTGGGCTGTAGCCTTGCCTAAAGTTTCCTATGGGAAATTTATTTTTTGACTCTTATTTTTTTAATTTCTCAGCAACTACTGAACGGATTTACACCATTTAAGAAAAAGGTCGCCTCGTGAACCAAGAGCTACCTTTCTACCAAATTTGGTGTAATTCCGTTTGGCAGTTCGGGCTGTAGCCTGTCTCAAAAGTTCCTATGGAAATTACCACACGAAAAACACGTTTTGGCACTCCCCTGTTTTCTCAGCCCCCGCTTCATGAATCACCCCCAAACTGTCAGGATAGGAGCTGACCTGAATAGACCTTTCTTGGGGATAATTTCATGAAGATTCGTCGAACGACGCCAAAGTTATTAGCAAATCAAAAAACTCTTTTCCTATGGAAACTAGGTTCTAACTATAACTACCTACTGGCGACTGCCAGTAGGTAATATATATATATACTCCAACAGCTTGATGTTTCACCAGGGCCCATGATGGGTGGGGCATTATGCCGGACGAGCCCATCGGCAAATTTTTTAAAACAAGAAATCCAACACGAAGAAGGAAACGCTCACTCAGACTCATATAGATGCAAAATGTTTACTTCCAAACATGACGTGTTCCGGCCACAGCTGTGGCCTTGATCACATATGCATAGGTCTGTGATATCCTTGACTGGTGGATTATGGATATATATATATCCATATCCTAGTGACAGTTGTCACTAGGTGTTTATAGTTAGGTCTGCTTTTCCTTAGGAAAAGCGTTTTTTCTATTGCTAATAACTTTGGAACCATTTGTAGAATCTCCATAAAAATGAATCTTTCCAAAAAGGTTTGACTAGTTTGTGCATGGCAAGCTTCAGGGTGATCTGTCAAGCGAGGACCATGAAAAAAGGAGGAGTCCCAAAAAGTGCAATCCCCATGCATCTGCATAGACCTCTTTAGCCAGGGCTACAGTAAAAACTGCTGAGCAGTTGTGTACAATTTTGGCAGGAGGAAGACTAGGTCCACAGATTGTCCTTTTTGTAATTTGGTGTAAATCCGTTCAGTAGTTTTTAAGGGTAAAAAATAATTGTATATTTTGGCAGTTGGGCTCGCGAGAATCTCTCAGAGGAGCCCACCCCGGGCCGATCATATTATTTATGAGGGAGGGGCCGCATGTCCCTGTGTCTTAAGTATCCCCGGGGAGTCCATCATTCATTTTTATGGGGAAGGGGCTACACAGCCCTCCTTACTGATCCTCTAAGGGCCCCAGGAAGTCCTCCCCTGTGGCTGAAAGTGCAGATAATGAGGAGGGTGCTGCATGGCCCCCACCCCAAGCCTAAAAGGCCCTGGGGAGCCCTGATTCTTTTAAGGGTGGGGGTCACGGGGCACCCCTCCCTTAGCCATTAATGGCCCTGGGGACCCCATCCCCCAGAACATAGCTGATTTCCTGCCTGCACCAGCATGGGCAGGGAAACCTGTGTTTGCTCTCGCTTGGCAGGAGCATTTTTAAATCTCTCACCAAGTGGGAGCAAACACCAAGTATACTCCCAGCTGGCGGGGGCTTCAAAATGCTCCTGCACACTTGGCGTGGACTTTAGATCTGTTTCCATGCCTGCAGTGATGCGGGCAGGGAAACAGAACTAAATATTGCTCCCACCCAGAGGGAGCAGCATTATTAGCTGCTCCCTCCAGCGGGTGCCAGGCTGGATCTCACTGGATGCAGGGAGCTGGCTGGGGCCATGGGGAAATTGTGGCTCTCCCTGTGGCTCCAACAATAGTCTGGTGGATGCCCTGGGTGGGCACCCACCGTTAAGGTGCCCGGCCACGAGGGATGGGGCCTCTGGGGCCAAACTTATACTGGATATGGGGAGCCACGCAAGCCCCCTCCCCTTTATTTAAAAGACTGGTCCTGAGGGATGGGTTCCCCAGGGCCTAACAGGGCCTGGGGGGGCACATGGCCCCTCCCCTTTATTTAATAAAGAGGCCCCAGGGTATGGGGTCACCGGGGCTGATAACGCCTTTGGAAAGGAGACCTGATGCCCCTCTCTCCTTTAATTAGAAAAAAACAGACCTGGGGTACGGGGTCCCAGGGCCAGGCCCTATGGCCAATGACCTTCTGTGCATGGGAGAAGCCCATTCGCAGGGTGGGATTAGCTGTGCGGGGTGGTGTTGGCTGAGGCCAGGCCGTGCAGCCAACCCCCCGCTGCTCATGTACGAAGATAGTGCACGGCTGGGGGTTGCATTTACATATGGTAATAAAGTACTACTTTGTGTTAAAAAAACATTTGAAATTCTCAGATAAAACCAAAGTTTAAAGTAACATTATAATTAGGTGTGATAAAAGGATCTTTTTTTTTTTTTTTTTTATCTTTGAAATTCACTGAAAAAACAACGGTTAAAGGAACTTTATAGCTAGATGAACATGTCAGTGATAACATTAATATTTTGAACAAAAAAACCCACAGAAATTCACCAGTTATAGTTAGCAGCGCCAACTATAACTTGCGCCCTCACCATGCACTGCTTATGACCTCACATATGACATAATTTCTGACATGTTCTCTGACATCATTTATGACTTCACTGATGAAATCTCAAATGACAACATTGATGACATCACTTATGACATTTAGAGTAATGGAGGAGATTTCCTTGCACCTAAATAGGGCCTGTCTCCCTTGCACAATGCTATCTCCACCCCCTGTGGTCATACTGCACCAGTGAGTACAGAACTGGATTGGACTGGGCTCAGAGACCCCTGCACAAAGAGAACAAAGACATTTTGGGGTATAAGTATTACACCTACAACCCTAGAACGTTAGATCACTTCTGGACTCAAGAGGAACCTTTGTCAAGGTGAAGAGCTGTGAGGAGGAGTACTGCCCCTTTGCTGTGTGCTGTGTGGGATTGGCCTGCAGTTGCTGTTTCTGCCAAGGAGAGGACACAGACTGGAACTTTGCTTTAAACCTGCTTGAAGAAGATCTCCAAGGGCCTGTGTGTGCCAGCCTCCTGTTCTGAAGTCTCAGAGACACAAAGACTTCACCCCCAGCTCCCCTGAACTCTACTGCTGAAAGTTATGACCTGCCAGGAGGTGCCTGTTTCAGTTCTGTGCCTCTGGAGGTTGGTGCTGCTGTTGGGAGCTGGAAGAAACCCAGAGAACTGAAGAAATTAACGCATCGCTCTTCTTGCAACTCTTTTTCTGACGTAGCACCATTGTGCGAGAAGAATCTCCACACATCATCACTGCCAAAACTGACGCAGTGCCTGTCGCCGCAGCAAGAACCGAGGCATCAAGGGATTGTGGCTGAAGAAACCGACGCCACACCGCTCGACGCCGCTGCATCGATTGAACATTTTCATCTCGGAGGCCCACTGGAGGGCTTTTAAATTAAATGAACATTTTGACACAGCACAGAAACCTACTAAAGGTAAAGTAATTCGAAAGTGCACTACTAATCCCAGCCTGCAACACTTAGTTGATCTCACCTGTGAGGTCCACTGAGGGCTAATTAAATGGACATGCAGAGGGGAGTGCCTTTTCACCATTTCTGTGCAGTATCATGAAGCCTGTGATCAAGAAGCTAAGTGCTTTGAAACATGTTATGCAAATAAATGCATCTGAATGAAAATGCCAGTTTCCTTTTAATTCATCTGCTTTTCGAGTGCGTCTTCAAACTGGGGATGTTTTGATGGATGGACGGGAGCCTTAATAATCTGGGCAATGAGGTGTGTGCGCTAAGAAAGGAGGACGCTGAGCAACCCACTGGGGTTTTATTTTGCTTTTATGGACTGACTTCATGACGGCTCACTGCAGCAAAACATGGGTAGCACTTCAAGCACCATGAGGCCATGCATGCGGTTATGCCCACTGAGGCGGGGTACTTATGGACATACAGGTCCACCATTAGTCTTTTGGCGTCAGTATCAACCAGCCTGTGAAAAAGGGAAGAGTCTCGAAATGCGTCGGCTTTGTACATAAATTGCCTGTGTTCCTAACCAACTTGCGCTGCAGCCCTGATTTGAAAGCACTACTTACCCGTTGTTCTGGGCTCCTTCTTTTGAGGTAAAACTTCGTTGATGGATATATATATATATGCATATATATATCCTCTACGAAAATTATATATATATTGCACGAACAAGGAGTCACGGACCCAAAATTTTGTGACTGAAACTTCTTTATTCAGTAAGCCATATGACGCGTTTCGGGCAACCATAGGTTTCAAGGGTGTTATAGTTAGCTGGACATTTCCCTCGTACAAAACCCTAGTAATTCCCCTGTTATAGTTAGTTCAGCTAACTATAACTTGTGCCCCCGCAATGCACTGCTGATGGCGTCACATATTACATCACTCATGACATGGTCAGTGACATCACTGATGACATCACTGATGACATCTCAAATGACATCACTGATGACATCACTGATGACGTCATCCAGTGACAGTGTGTTTCTGTAAAGTTTAAATATGTTTTATATATTTATAGTGAAAGAACCTGTGGAAGAATGAGTGGGTGTACAAGTGTGTGAAGGGATGATTTTCTAGGTGTGTAACTGACTCTATAAGTGAGTCATTAAATGTATCTTACTGCAGACTAGTGACTAAACTGTGTGAATGTCTGTATGTGTCTGTGTAGGTGTATAAGTGGCTGCATGGTTTTGTGAATACCTATATGAGTGTCTATATGGGTTATTGATTGGTTGTCTGAGTATCTGTATGGGTGCCTGAGTGTTTGTGTGGGTAGGGTGTGTGTGACTCTATGCATAGATGTGTGAGTGGGTGATTCTATGGGTGCATGGTTTTAAGAGTGCATCTGTGATGAACTGTATGGTTGGGTGAGTGTATGTATGGGTGTGTTAGGGATTGAATGTATATCTCAGTGGTACATGTGTGACTAACTACATATGTGAAAGGCAGTATATATGTGTGTAAGAGTATATAAGTGGGTATATGTGAGAGTGTGTGATTGTGAGAGTGGCTGTATGGATGAGTGTGTGCTTGTATCAATGATTGTATAAGAGCGTAAGAATGTGGTACTATTTTTATGAGTAAGTGAACTTGAGTGTGTTTAACTGTATAGGTGAGTAAATTCGAATGTGTTTAATTACTTGCACAACTGACTAGGTGTGTCAGTACCTCAATGGATGATTGGCGGTGTGTGAGTGTTTATATAGGTGTATAAATGCATGTGATAGTCTTGTACGGAGTGACTGTAAGTATGAGTGACTGTACAGGTGAGTGAGTGGAGGTGTATGTAGACCTAAGAGTTAATGATTGGGTATTTAGTTATTGGTATTGGAGTATCTATGGTTTTCAAAATGCCCGCCTGAAATTTTGAGTCGGTGTATCAAAGGTTAAATTTGGGTGGGAGAAGATGCACTAATTTATCACATGGATGATGTTATCAGTGATGTCATTTGAGATGTCATCAGTGATGTCATCAGTGATGTCACTGACCATGTCATGAGTGATGTAATATGTGACGTCATCAGCAGTGCATTGCGGGGGCGCAAGTTATAGTTAGCTGAACTAACTATAACAGGGGAATTTCTAGGGTTTTGTACGAGGGAAATGTCCAGTTAACTATAACACCCCTGAAACCTATGGTTTTTTCAGTGAATTTCTAAGGTTTTTTAAATGCCAATTCCTAACTATAACGTGCATTAAACCTATGGTTTTTTCAGTGAATTTCAAAGGTTTTTTAAATGCTAATTCCTATCTATAACTTATCTCTGAAGATATCATGAAAAGAATTATTTTTTAAAAGTAGGGTGCACATTAGTTTTGTGGAAAAGCATCTTCGTGATTGGTTAAGAAAAAACAGTTTCAACGTGGAGTACATATCATAGGATTAAATTTGCTCAGCTCAACCACACCTGCTACTTGCATTTGGAAGGCACTGTTCGAACTTGAAACAATCGTCAACTTTTAACCTGCACGTGTCGTTAAATGTTCAAGAAAATGTTACAAAAAAATATCGTAAAGTTTTAAAATATTTATGAACTTTTAAGCTGCACGTATTGTAGAATGTTCTAGAAAGTGTGTTGATAGAATACGTTGCACTTCTAACTTCTATGTGTTGTTGAATATTTAAAAAAACGGTTCATATGGAAAATTAAAAAGAAACCAATAGAGAAGTTTTGAAACCTAAAATAATCAAGGAACTATTATAATTTATTCTTTACATGTATTTATGTCTGCAGCAACACAATTATAGACACAACAGCACTAGGAAGAGGAAGAAGCAGGGAGTGGGGCGAGTGGGGGAGATGGGCAGAATGGCACACATGCACAATTAAGTACAACACCCATATAGACTAACAATGGCCAAAATGAAACACACCAACAAGGAGCACAAGTCACACAACCTGCCAACATCACACCACTGAATGAGCATAGAAGTTAAAACCACGCTGCATTCATACAGGATGTGTACAAAGGCCAGTCGTTGGTGTTGTGGGATGTCTGAGACCGTGGTCATCATGGATGAGATGCCCAGCATGTGGCACATGGTCGAGTTCACTGTGTGTTATGTTGCCAAACGGCTGCTCCTCTCTCCCACGAGCCCCCACACTTTTGTACGGTGAGCTGTTGTAACTCGTGTACTCATACGGCATGCCATTGTAATGCCTATTTGTGCATGTCCTGCTACATTCCAACTACAACATCACAGTGCTGTTTGGAGGTGGTGCATGCCACTTTACAACATCGACTGCTGCAGCTCTTGTAACAGGCCACACCAGAACACAGAGACACACTTACCGCACTTCCTGTACACGGACATGTCCGAGACACCCCGTTCCCCTTGCCGGATAGGCACACCCCTGCACTGACCTGTGAACGACAGACCAGCACACGCCAGTTGTGCATGCAGGAGGATGCATACGTAGCTACACATCCAGCCTCACTGCCAACGCTGAGGTGACAGCACACTGTGATGTTGCAGGGCTCGTGCCTATCATGCTAAGACAATGACCATAGGGACGCACTTACTAAGATGTGGGTTTGGGGGGCATTGGCGGTCCTGGAGTTGTTGAGATGAGTCATCTGGCCCTCATGGGTATCCCTGTATCATGCTCACTGACTCTATGGCACCTGTGGGTGTTCTAGTGTGGCTCTTGGCTGTGTTCCCTTTCATGGTGCAGGTAGTTGTCCTGCTTAACACCAGCAGAAAGCAGGTGTAAAATTCCCGGTGCTAACGTGTCTTATCGCCGGAATTTGTTTCGCATTGCAATTGGTGTGAAAGTTGTGATGTGATTTTTTTCGTGTGCACAACAATATACGAACTGAGTAGTGTATCTCTTCAAGATCCAGCACGTGACGCACTATTCCCAATCAATATAAATACAATGACATTTCTTAATAGATTTTGTGTGTACACTGTAAGTGCAGCCAATTCCTCAGTGCAATACAATACAGAATTTAAGTATTTAGAATAAATCGCATAGGTGCACCTCGTGTCTTTTTGCACGGGAACGGCTACTCTCCATTTCATTATCAGCACTTTAACGGAAGTAAAGTTGAGATAAATCTAACACACTATTCAGAAGTTGGTGCAAACTGCACATATCACCAGTATTCCAGCGATAAGTGCCCCAAAATTTAACACCATGGTGGACTCCATCAAATAACAGTAATAAGAACAAGAAAGAGTCACACAGCAGTTAAGAGAACAACCAAAAACATTATTATTATTTTTTCCAAACTTTATTTTTTATAATAATAAATATATAAACGATAAACTATTTTCAAACTTTAATTTTTTATTAACATAAATATAAACAATAAACTAATAAACAAAATGTAACAACAATAATACAAAACAACAAAGCGGAACACTCCTGTGGGAACCACGGATGTCGACGACAGACCTGGAAAATCAGAAAGATTGTTAAAAAAACAACAACATGGTATTCTCAACAAAATACCACAAGAAAAACAGATATATAAAATGTATACAGCTAACAAAATTTTATAAGTTTAACTTACAAAAACTGTAAATGTTGCCGCTTTAAAATATTTACCGAATCTGAGGAATTTGTTTTGCAGAAGGCACCACGCCCACAACGTTTTTCTTCAGTGGTGAAGAATTTTTTTACTTTTTCCAAGGGGCAAACAAAGACCAATGCCACCTTCTTCATTCGCAAGATTTGCCAAAGAGTTCTGTTACGAGGGGATCCTAACAAAAAATACTCGTGCGGCACAGCAAGTATGATGAAACACCTAAGGACCCTTCATCCAAACAATCTTGCACGAGAAGAGTGCAAACAGATGAGAAACACTCCTGTTCTGTATCTGTAAAAAAGAATCACAAATAAATGTATATTAATAACTTTCAAATTTATACTATTCCATTACTGTACAAACACATTTTATATAAAAACTGACTAAGAAACTATAGCCCTGAACTACAAGTGTGACCATCGTTAAAACACTACATGCATAGTGCATACTACTTTGAAGCAGTTCATGCCCTAAAGCCTACCTCACTAAAAGTCTACATGCTAACTGACTAAATGATTACAGTACTATAAGGAGACACACTGGGTGAGTGACAGGGTGTTTGCTAGAAAAGTATGAATACTAACTAGGGAATTGAAGGTGTGAAACACAACTGTGTAGGTGATTAGAGGACTGCTTCCATACTGCATAGGCATTTAAAGCAGTCCGTGTGCTAAGGCCTGGCTCACTGCATGACTACTTGGGTACTGACTGAATGATTAGAGTACAGCAAGGAGAGTGCCTAGGTGAATTTATAAGTGCTAGGCTTTTCGCACACGGAATGGATTAGTACTTGGTACTGAATGGGTCACTAGAGGAGTGCAAAAGCAGTCACAAGTGCTGGACTGTATGGATACTGACCTTGAAATTTAAAGTGTGAAAGACAAGTGTCTAGGTGGTTAGAAGACTGCATGCATAGTGCATAGGGGTTTGAACCAGTCCATGTGCTACGGCCTGGCTCAGTGTAGGAATACTTAGGCAGTGACTGAATGATTAGAGTACTGCAAAGATAGTATCTTGGTGAATTTATAAGTGTTTGGGTTTTAGCACAGTGAATGGATTAGTACATGGTGCTGAATGGGTCACTAGAGGACTGCAAAGGGAGTGACAGGGTATTTCCTGGAAGTGTATGGATACTGGCTAGGGAATTGAAGGTGAGAAAGACAATTGTGTAGGTGGTTAGAGGACTGAATGCATAGTGGATAAGGGTTTGAAGCAGTCCATATACTAAGGCCTGGGTCACTGGATGAGTACTTGGGTACTGACTGAATGATTAGAGTACTGCAAAGAGAGTGCCTGGGTGAATTTATTAGGGTTTGGCGCAGTGAATGGATTAGTACATGATGCTGAATGGGTCACTAGAGGAGTGCAAATGGAGTGACTGGGTGTTTGCTGGAAGTGAACGGATACTGACTGGGGAATTGAAGGTGTGAAAGACAAGTGTGTAGGTGCTTAGAGGACTGCATGCATAGTGGATAGGGGTTTGAAGAAGTCCATGTGCTAAGACCTGGCTCAGTGCATGAATACTTAGGCAGTGACTGAATCATAAGAGTACTGGAAAGAGAGTGTCTTGGTGAATTTATAAGTGTTTGGGTTTTGCGACAGTGAATGGATTAGTACATACTGTTGAATGGGTCTCTAGAGGACTGCAAAGGAAGTGACAGGATGTTTCCTGGAAGTGTATGGATACTGACTAGGGAATTGAAGGTGTAAAAGACAAGTCTATAGTATGTTAGAACACTACATGCATACTGCATACACATTTGAAGCAGTCTATTTGGTACTTAGAAACTGACTAAATAATCAGACTACTTCTAGGACAGTGCTTAGGTAAAACTTTTAAATTTTCAGTTCTGCCACAGTGAACAGAATAGTACATGGTACTGCACCTTAGTGTCAAACCCTGACTCATTTTATCAATGCATAAGCAAAGACTAGCTTCTAATGCTACTAAAACTTGACAACATGAGAGGTTTTAAATTAGTTATCTGTCAGCAAATACACGATGTTACCAAACACTTCTCTCACAGTGGTTCCCAAATGCACACAGACTCACAGTGTGATTCTAGACAAACAACACGATACCTAGGAGTTTACCAAAAATCATTCACTACTGTGAAAGTGGTAAGCGAACTGCACACAATCTTCATATTTCAGGACTGCACTTTTGTGTCAAAGCCTGACTCATTTAATCAAAGCATAAGCAAAGACTGGCTTCTAATGCTACTAAAACTTCACAACATGACCGGTTTTAAAAAGGTATATGTCAGCAAATACACGATGTTACCAAATGCTTCTCTCACAATCCTTAACCAAATGCACACAGACTCACAGTGTGATTTTAGACAAGCAACACTATCCTAGGAGTTTACCAAAACTCATTCACTACTCTGGAAGAGTTAATGGTACTGCACACAATCTACATATTTAAGTACACAAAGCATGACTCATTTAATCAACACATAAGCAAAGACTGGATTCTAATCCTACTAAAACTTCACAACATGACAGGTTTTAAAACAGTTATCTGTCAGCAAATACATGATGTGACCAAATGCTTCTCTCACAGTGATCCCAAATACACACTAACTCACAATGTAATTCTAGACAAGCACCACTATCCCTATGAGTTTACCAAAACTCATTCACTACAGTGCAAGTGGTAAGGGAACTGCACACAATCTACATATTTCACAACTGCAATTTACTGTCAATGCCTGACTCATATAATGAAAGCATAAGCCATAACTGTCTTCTAATGCTACTAAAACTTGACAACATGACATGTTTTACAACACTTATCTGTCAGCAAATACACGATGTTACCAAACACTTCTCTCACAGTGGTTCCCAAATGCACACAGACTCACAGTGTGATTCTAGACAAACAACACTATCCCTAGGAGTTTACCAAAACTCATTCACTACAGTGGAAGTGGTAAAGGAACTGCACACAATCTACATATTTCACGACTACACTTTAATGTCAATGCCTGACTAATTTAATCAACGCATAAGCAAAGACTGGCTTCTTATGCTACTAAAACTTGACAACATGACAGGTTTTAAAACAGTTATCTGTCAGTAAATACACGATGTTACCAAATGTTTCTCTCACAATCCTTACCCAAATGCACACAGACTCACAGTGTGATTTTAGACAATCAACACTATCCTAGGACTTTACCAAAACTCATTCACTACTGTGGAAGGGGTAAGGGGACTGCACACAATCTACATATTTAAGTACAGCACATCAGTGTCAAAGCATGACTCATTTAATCAACATATAAGCAAAGACTGGATTCTAATGCTACTAAAACTTCACATGACAGATTTTAAAACAGTTATCTGTCAGCAAATACATGATGTTACCAAATGATTCTCTCACACTGATCCCAAATACACACTAACTCACAGTGTGATTCTAGACAAGCACCACTATTCCTATGAGTTTACCAAAACTCATTCACTACAGTGCAAGTGGTAAGGGAACTGCACACAATCTACATATTTCACGACTACACTTTAATGTCAATGCCTGACTAATTTAATCAACGCATAAGCAAAGACTGGCTTCTAATGCTACTAAAACTTGACAACATGACAGGTTTTAAAACAGTTATCTGTCAGTAAATACACGATGTTACCAAATGCTTCTCTCACAATCCTTACCCAAATGCACACATACTCACAGTGTGATTTTAGACAATCAACACTATCCTAGGACTTTACCAAAACTCATTCACTACTGTGGAAGGGGTAAGGGGACTGCACACAATCTACATATTTAAGTACAGCACATCAGTGTCAAAGCATGACTCATTTAATCAACATATAAGCAAAGACTGGATTCTAATGCTACTAAAACTTCACAACATGACAGATTTTAAAACAGTTATCTGTCAGCAAATACATGATGTTACCAAATGATTCTCTCACACTGATCCCAAATACACACTAACTCACAGTGTGATTCTAGACAAGCACCACTATCCCTATGAGTTTACAGTGCAAGTGGTAAGGGAACTGCACATAATCTACATATTTCACGACTGCAATTTACTGTCAATGCCTGACTCATTTCATGAAAGCATACGCCATAACTGTCTTCTAATGCTACTAAAACTTGACAACCTGACTGGTTTCAAAACAGTTATCTGTCAGCAAATACACCATGTTACCAAATGCTTCTCTCACAGTGGTTCCCAAATGCACACAGACTCACTGTGTGATTCTAGACAAACAACACTATCCCTTGCACTATATCAAAACACATTTCTTCATCTAGAAGTAGTACT
Organism: Triturus cristatus; assembly: GCF_964204655.1. NCBI lineage: Eukaryota > Metazoa > Chordata > Amphibia > Caudata > Salamandridae > Triturus > Triturus cristatus. Next base: position 567,115,121 of record NC_140593.1, read on the forward strand.
ACATTTTAGTATAGAAACATAACATAACTCATTTCACAAATTCATAAACAATGACTGGTTTCTAATTCTACCAAAATATAAAAACTGCACAGTTATCTGTCTACAAACACATGAAAAACACAAATGCCAATCACAGAATGGTTTCTACATGCACACACATTGTAGAGAAAAGAAGTACTCCCTACACTTTAGCAGGAAAAATACATTAGTCTGATTGAAATCAAAATAGTCTACATACATCCCCTCACAATTAAATAACTCATCTTTCAAGTTCCTTTGTAGATTAAGGAGTATATCAATCACTCACCATATTTTCTTTTACAGAATCTCTGCACTGTGCACCTCTCAGCAAAAAATGAAAAAGTTTCCCTTTCATTTTCCACACATATACATGTAAACATCAAATCACAATCCTTCGCACATAAACTCAAAAGCAAACACACATTTCTATTGATTAAACATTTCAACCCTTTCCAACTGAAATACATTTCAACCCTTCCCCCAATCTGCCTTCTGCCTGTTACCATAGAAACAGGTCATGGAACACTGCACTGAGCTCACAGGTCACAAGTTCAGCACACAATGTTCCTACACAAGACAGGAAGTGTGCTTGACTTTTCAACATATCAGCTTATCATATATAATGTTCCTTACAATCTGTTTTTGTTAACCAATAACAATCATACCTTTAAAAAACAAAAATATACACCCTACCTTTCAGTGTAGAAAGTTGTTATACAACCAATGATTTCTTGTCGTTTTTCCAAAAACGTTGCCGTGGATCCGCGCACCCACCGCGAGAGAATCCGTTAGGTTAAATCAATTCCTTCCATGATGTGTTTGACTGCTACGTGGTCTTGATCACATGAGACCATGTGATCAAGACTGAGTAGCAGTCAAAACAAGTTTTGGAGGGTATGGATTAAACCTGACACTGCAACTTTGACCAGGTCCTGAGTGCGTTCTTCACTTCTGTGACGTATTGCTGCATATATATATATATATATATATATATATATATATATATAAATATATATATATATATATATATATATATATATATATATATATATTTGGAGAGGGTTTTGCCTTAAGTCAAACAGAGCTGTAAAATTCATTATCAGCCCTCCAAAATTCAAACTTTCCTCTGTAGGCAAGGTGCCTTGTTTATTTTTGTCAGAGGGTATTTTATCTTTTCTCACTTCAGAAATGTTTTTAAGTGGCAGTGTGCCTGGCTGAATTTTTCCGACTCAAGATCGAAATGATGTGGCCACATGCTTTCCAGTCTGCATTTGTTTCTTGTTATTGTTCTCAAACCTCTGGGAAAGCCACATTTTCTTAGGGTACTGAGTAGAAACCATACAGTGATATGTATGGACCTGCTGGTGTAGGGCAATCTGCTGCTAATTAAAATATTTTTCAGGCTACAGATAGTTCCTAAACTACAGGATTCTAGGTGGATAAATGCTCAGTAAGGCATGCCTTAAATCCAATGCACAAAGGTAGGAAACCCAAAATAGGTTGTTTAAGGATCAGTACAGACTAGAGAAACTAAGGATAGCTAGAAATGTTCTCTCTCTGACTACAGAAAATCAAATAAATTAATCCTATAGCTGGTGCTTTGGTTTAGGAGCAAGGTGGTGTGCAAGAAAAATAAGGGTACCAGACCGCCTTGAAGTCTGTCCTGTTTATTATGGAGAAAAAAAAAACAAATTGCCATATTGTGCCCAGTAGCGGCTGCTACCAATCAGGAGTGGTGGGTGGGTGCGGAGGCAGAGGGGTGCAGGACGGAACAGAATAAAATAAACAAGCATTAAAAATGCAATAGGTCTCGCCTTTTATTAAGTTAAAGCCATTTGCTTTGCTATACAGTACCATTAGCAAAGCAAATGGCTTTAACTTAGTGAGTGTTGTAGGGGAAGGGAAATCCTTTAAAGAGAGTCATTTACTCCCTGGATTTCCCTTCTCTTTTTGGATCACAGGAGCAGCAACATGGTTGTGGTGTCACCAGGGCTTTGAGTGGAAGCGTTTTCAATATTATATACAAGCCATAATTGCTGCTTATTTATCTTATGCAACTAGCAACCATTGACAAAGCCAATAGTCCTGACTTATAGGTATGATGTGACGCAGTGACAGGAACAGCAAAATACAAATCGGGCGATGCACTATGCTAAACACAGATTTTACCTTACGTGTTTTTATGCCGCGCCCTTAAATACATTGACCACGCCCTTTTGAGAGACAGTTTTTCATCCCACTTAAAGCCCTGCCTAGTGGTGACAGTGCTGCTCTTCACAAATCCTGATTGAAAAAAAAATGTTTAATAGGCTAAAAAATGCTATAAAATCTAAATATGATCCGTGAAACAGTTGTGTTTGTTGTGTTGACTTTGCTGCACTGAGGAATGACAGCTAAACCTCTTGACTTGTCCTCAGAAAACCCGCAGACAAATCTGCCCTTCGAATAAAACATATGTGCAGGGGGTATATAACTATGAGTGACAGCAGCAATTAATGATCCGCAAGGCAATCGGGCTGCGTTACCAGAGGCCTTGTTGCAATAGGCACTGATTCTCTCGAGCTGCTGATGGTCGCTGTCTCGGTGACCGCTGCCTGTGGGACTGATGCCGTGTTCATCACTGATCACTTCTCAGAACTGGAAGACAGGCAGAGACGGCGATTAGACAGCATGTGTCACTCCCCAGAGACGCGTGTCAGCCAGCACATCTCCCTCAGACCTGGCCATGTCGAGCTTAGAATGATTGCAATGTAATCGTCCATTCATCCATCCCCTCCCGCGTCCCACAACTACCAAGACTTGGGCGTGGTTGTGCACCGCTGATCTTGGAATTATTCTTACGCTGTAGTCACACCTTCACCTCCACGCCGATCTGAGTGCGCAGAACAGTACGGAGAAAAAAAACGGAAAACAAAATGTTTTAAAAAGTCACTCGAACAACCCCCCACCAACAATATCTGGACTCGACCATGCAGGTGAGGCCCGGAAATATTGCAATCCGAGCACCCGATATGAGAAAGCCATGCAGCCTCAAGTGAGTACAGACAGCAAGGTACATTAAGATGCATGGTGCGACGTCTTATTAAAATGAAAACGTTGCAATATTTCTTTTGCCTACTTAATGGTGTTGTATGACATTATATTCTGCGATTGCTGGCGTCCCACGAGCGTTGTGGGGGTGGGGGGGCAGCCAAAGTTAAAGGGCACATGGCACGCTACGAAGAAAAGGAGTGAAGCAACTCGGTTAAGTTAAAGGGCATATGGCACGCTACTAAGCAAAGGAGTGAAGCAAATTGATTAAGGTAGCTCCTTCATAGCCCACGGGCCCCCAAAAATCTGGAGGGGCTTCTCCCAGCATGCAACAGAACCATGATCCCGGAGTGGAGCTGGGTGGGAGCATGGGGCTCCAAAAAGGGAAGACAGTGGAAAATCCAAGCCTCTCCTACCTGCTCAACACCTTCCTTGACACTGGAGTGGGGAAGACTTGAAAACGCTTTATTCCTCCTCCTCCTCCCAACTTTTTTTTTTGGGGGGGGGCCAAAAAGCCTTTTCTTCTCCACTTCCCCGGGGAAGATTGATGCTGTTTGGAAGGTGGGAAGGGTGTTTTCTGTAGGAAGGCATATGGTCGCCGTAGTAAGTAAATAAATAAATTAAGGATACAGCAATCGCTGCTTGATGCTGTTTGGGAGGTGGGAGGGGTGTTCTCTGTAGAAAAGCATACGGGTGCCGTACTAAATAAATAAACAAGCGATTGGTTTTGGTAAGTAGAAAAAAATAATAAGAAAATAGGACCGAAGAGGAGAAATACGGCATTGGGACAGCTGCTTGCAGCTATTTTGTATTCATGCTCCTCTCTCGAATACTCACTCTACGTGTGCCCCCAAGTTGTTGCACAATTTGCGAGTGCCCTGGCAAGTATCTGCCGTAGGCTTACAGAACAGCCTTGGCAATTACGAAGATACTTCTTTTGCTTGCGCTTCCTAGAAGAATGGAGACTGCGCGATGATGATTTTATGTATAAAGTGAGCGCGGTGCTTGCGCTTCCTAAAAGAACGGAGACAGCACGACGATGATTTTATGTATAAAGTGAGCGCGGTGTCCCTCGCGGGCACCGCACTCATTAAAGAAATTTTAAAAAAAAAACTGTCCAACGAAAGTCGCTTGTTTATATCTGCAAAAATAAACGCGCTAATATGTAGTGATACGAGACAGAGCTGTGGAACCACGTTTCAACTCATGCAGTTGTGTCTCTGCAGATCACCATCTGCTCGTGGAGAGAGGCAGAGGGAAGGGGAAACAAAAAGTGCTTACCCAGTAATTAAAGGCCACAGTATCATGCCACCGGTAAAAGATGCAATCCCAGTGGGCGGGGCCAAAAGTGGACAAGGCGGTAACCAGGAGAGACTAAGAAGCCTCCTTTTCAATGATGAGCCAGCATTTACCATGGAGGATGACGCCAGCGAATGAAAAAGATGGGCGGAGCTTCTGAAAGCTTCGGAATCCGTATTGATTCCAAGAAGCCCTCAGCATGGCGAGAGCAGCGCATGCGCTGCTCACGCCAGGCCAAGACCTAAAAAACACTCACCTGGGTCGGCCAACTGCTGCCTCTTCTCCGTCCTCTTCTTCCAGTCTCCGTCGGCTGCAGGAAGGAGCAGGAAGCACCCGGGCTTCCCATAGCCAATCACACCACTGCAATAATGCGTTGTGATTGGTATGAGCGCCGAACCACGGCACTCAGATGGGGACTGGGAGGCTTTGCATGTTCCTCACCAGGCTGTGTTAAGCAAGCCTGGTTGGGAAGATGCAAATTGTGCATGACTGTTTGGCCGGCCCAAGAGGGCCCGCCAAGCAGTCTTGCATACTTAAGGAGTGCAAACCACTCCTCTCCCAGCTATGGCCAGCCCCGCCCGTGAGCCACACATTTCAAAAGGAAAAATAAAATGATTATAACGACACATTACTATCATTATATATATTTCCTATTGAAGTCGGAGAGGCGACACCCCTCCGCCTTAGCAGAGAAGCAGCCACTGATTGCGACCCAGAGAGAGAGAAAGCTTTGCCTTACAAGGAGTTGGGTATCTAAGGCTAACTCCTCCCTAAATATCCCCAACTTTTATACTTTTTTTACATAGGCAGTTGAAGCTGCTTACAAGGGAAAAAACAGTAACTGTACATAATTCAGTACTGCTTTGACGTAAATCAGCAGCAAAAAAGTGTAATCAATGGTTAAAAGAGAGTTTTGACGTTTATATCAACCATGAAAGAGAGAGAGATGAGAGGTCTACCATGATTGATATAAAAAATTTGGTCTTGGCATGTTTGTAGAATCAGCCTGTCATATCGAGGACATTATAGAAGTGGTCGGAAGGACCCTGGAGACACCAGACAGACCCCTGGGCACTAGTCATCACTTTCTGCCAACGACAAGGACTGCAAGTGGGAAAGAACAGATAGTCGGTCCAGGGCTTTTAGTGGGCCGGGTCCTGCGGGTACTCAGCACCTGCAGTTCTAAAAAGCAGGTGCTGAGACTGGTCCCTATCGGGCTCTCCATTTTGCTCTCACCCTCAGGGTTCTTAGTATAAAAAGGTGACAGTGCCTTTCTGTAGGTCTGCCCACTGTCTCACGGTATCACCATGAAAATAGAGATCAGGCAGCGCACCATAATACGAGCTGGTACAGTGACAAGAGGATTATTTCAGTTGCAACAACCAGGAACTCATTTGTGTAAATCGTGAAATGACAGGAGAATAAGTATAAATGCAGAGCGCGTTTGCATAATTATACTCATTTCAATGACATAAAAAATGATGTTTTTACAAAGGCGCAACATAGATACTTCAGCTTGAAAGAAGATGCACTACGAAATCGATTTTGCTTGTGGAAATACTGAAAATAACATTGAAGTGGTTAAACAAGGGAAGGGCGCCAGGCTCCACCTGCGTGTACGTGGTACAATTTAAAAAAATAATGACTAATAACAGACTGATTAATAATCAAAAATAGAATGGATCACTTGTACCTGTTTTCCAGGGTGATACGGTTTTTCATCTATTCCTTCAAAAAACCCTCAATCACGTTTAAGCGGTTCGTGGGGCGGTATATCTTGATTCTCCGCCTAATTTTCTAAAAACGTGATAGCATCATCATTGGGTTTTTATTTTGCTACCTCCACCCGGAGGGAACCACTGGGTATTAACAGTAGTGATCAGAGATAAAAACAGTTGTGAAGTGCTCGTGTTCAGTGAAGAGATTATTAAAAACAAAATTCCTCAAGCTGCCTGGACTGTGTTTTTTATTTTTGTCTGGAGCCAGGGAAAGAATAAGAAAGGGGAGGAGTGTGCAGATAGGGCGTATTAGGAGTCCACTGCACAGTCAGTCCGAGTGATGGGTCGACATGTTTCAGCCCTCAATTCGCTCCGAAGGGTCGGGGGGCTTTCTTCAGGACCTTAAGGGTGTTTTGGGTGGAAAGATAAAGGGAAATTACCCAAAATCAATTCGGAGTTCAATTATCATTCTGTAGAGCTCCAGGTGTTTACCTAAGGTGGAGAGAGAAGGATAGGGGAAAGAGATAAGGGACAAGTACGTCCTTACCGGTTAGTAAGGGCATCAAGGTCAAAACAGACTGAGACATATATGTGAATATTTGTGACCATCAACACAGAAGAATAGAATTGACACAAAAGAGAATACATGAAAATTATAAAGTTCCTTTTGTTTAGGTAAGACAGCATACATCGTGTTCATGATGATTTCAAAAAGAAGCAAATAGGTAAATAACATTACATCACAAGGTAACTTTTAATGGCGCATCTCCAAGCTGTAATCCGGGTACAATCCCCTGGTGCACTGTGGCATGGCCTTCATTTATTTTGGATATTTAAAAGACGCAGAGCTTGTTGCCAGAGAAGGCCACTTTAGAGAGTGGGCGTTCCAATGTTACTGGTTGTGTTATATATCTGGATGCAATGACAGAAGCAGCAAAATGCCAGTCGGGCGGCGCACTATGCTAAGCACATGATTTTAGCTTACTTGTTTTAAAGATGTTCAAAATCAGTGAGGAAGAAAGTGACCTGGTGAAAGAACTCAGTTATACACATGCCATCTGCTGAGGGGTGGTATAAATGGATTGCTTGTGATTTATTCGGATTACCCGAGCTGTATCCTCATGGCTCCAGTTTTCCCAAAGCTTGCTGGTGTCACCTGAGAGCGTTTGCTTGATACTCAACAGTTCCAAGCTGAATTCCGAATTGTAATCGCATTGGCTTTGTGACCATGCATGGAGTTTCTTCCATCCTACAGTCAGAGAGATTTCGCAACTAACGCTGCAGGCGCTCCTTTCGGCCAGGTTTTCTTCTCAAAGTCTGAAAATGAGCCTTTTACTGTGCATAGCCCCGGGCTCCCGTGCCCTGTTCCGAATTAGAGACCAGGTGATAAGTCTGTGAGCCAACTCTCCGAGCCAGTCCCCGAGCCCACCCAACAGGGGTAAGGCCACCTCGGTGCTTCCTCGCCAGTTGTCTGTTGTCTCCGTCTCATGCTTACGGAGCTCAAGTGCGCAGGCGCGTAGCATCCTTCTGCCGGTCAATAGCAGGAGCCCCGCGGGAGGCTGTGACGTCAGCAGCCGCTGCGCCCAGTCGCTGAGGAGGCTGAGCCAGGGAGAGCTGAGGATGGAGTGAGGACCACAGCTCTGCCTAGCAGCATCCCGCAGCATCAGCAAGCAGCATCAGCAGCATCCGGCGTCGCACACGGAGCCAAACGCAGCCAGCAGCGGGCTGCGCAGAGCTATGGAGCTCAAGAAATCCATTTCGGGTGGCATGGAGGCGGACAAGCCCTACCGGCGCTACGGGGCAGTGGAGGAGACCGAGTGGACGGCTGGGGGGCTGGGGCGAAGTGAGTACTCTGGGAATCTGTGTGTATGGGTGGCTGCTACATAGGCGTGTTTGGGCGGCGGGGCCAAGTGAGGGACCGGGAGATACCACAAGATGTATGTGTGGCTGCATGTCTATATATCAGCTGGGTTACTCTAGAAAAATGTGCACGAGGTTTGTGTTGAGTAAATACTGACGACTATCTGGAGGTTGAATAATGAAAGGAGTATTGGTAATAATAGACGCGAGTAGTAGTGGGCATTCTGCAACGCAGGGACGTGCGAGTGCTCTGGGACATTCGACTGAAGTACTGTGGGGCAGCCCAGCAGTATTGATGGGTATTAAAATGCAGACCAACTAGTATTCAAGAGTAAAGTATCCTGTGTGCAGTGGAGCTGAGTTTTGAGAGCTCAAGGTGTCTTTGGGAAAACTGGTGCATACTTCAAGCACGGGTACTCCGGAGTATTCATCAGATTGAGAAGACACGAGTACTGTCAGGAGTATGCAGTGAGGAGACATGAGAACTGGTATGGATTCTGGATTGTCAGGTAGTTTGTTTTGATAGATGGACAGGGCAGTAATAAATAAATGAGGATCGAGTGCTTCCCTTGTGTCTGAAATGGGGAGAGTACTGCTCTGTTGGGGGGGGTAAATATGAAGACTGAAGATGATGTGGGGGATCAGGAGAAGTGGGGTTGAGCGGTGTGGTGTGTATGTTGATGGCCTGGGCAGAAGCTCATACGTGTGGGTGTTTCACTCCATGGGAAGTGTCAATTTCTTGGTTGATGGAGTAAGTGGCACTGGGTCCCGTGGTCCTGGAATGGGTACTCATTAGATGGGGAAGGATGTAAGGAATCGAGCACTGGGGGCATCTCTGAGGGGTATTCTGTAGGATTAGTAGGAATTATTGGAGTATTATTTGAGGGAGTATGGAGTATCTGGTACTGGATAAAGCAAACATTGCAAGATGTGTGATGGATTAAGCGAGCATGGTGAATTACTGAGGAGTAGTCTGTGTGGTTACTGATTTGTCATTTTTGGAGTATTATTTGAGGGATTGTTGAGTAATTAGTACAGGGGCCCTGTAGTACTGGGTAGAGTAAACATTAGATGATGGGGAGATGTAAAGCGAGCACCGGGGCATTTCTGAGGTGTATTCTATGTGGTTATTAGTCATTATTGGAGGATTCATTCAGGGGTTATGTAATAAATGGCACTGGGGTTGTGGCACTGGATAAAGGAATTATTATAAAATGGGGATGGAAGAAGCAAGCATTGGTTCAATACTGATGTGTACTCTGTGTGATTATTGATTAGAAATTGGTACTTGGCCCCGGATGGAAGATGCGAGCATTGGGGCATTACTGAGATGTAGCTGATGTGGTTTTTGGTTAGTAATTATTGGAGGATTATTTGAGAGATTAAGGGTTAATTGGATCTGGGTCCCTGTGTTACTGAGAAAATGAAGCATTAGAGGTGGGGGGGAGGTGGAATAGGTGTGTTTTGGAGAATGACTGAGGGTATTCCATGTTGTTTTGATTAGTAGTTCCAGGACTATTTAAGGCCTTGTGAAGAAGGTGGTGCTGGGTTGTGCAGTACTGGAAAAAGTACTAATTAAATGATTGGCGGGTGAAAGTACAGGATGGATATCTGCCTGGTATCAGTATATGTATGGATTTACAGAATGAATATATTCTTGAATTCAGTGCTATGTAGGTACAAAACAGGGAAAATCTGGGAGCAAATAATATATAAGGACAAGAAGTGCAAGTAACAGATGAACATTTTTGTTAGTGTAGCCATATGCAAATGTAGACTGGATATATTCTTAGAGGTAAGCCCATATAAGTACAGGGTGGACGTGTTCTGTAGAGTCAGTGGTAAGTACAGATGGTTATGTTCTGTCAATTTGTGAGTATGTGAGCATTTGATGAGTATAGTTTGGAAAGTTGAGTCTAGGAAGGAACATTATCAGACAGATCAGATATATTCTGGGGAGTCAGACACATGCAAAAATAGGGTAAAAATATCCTGGGACTGTGAGATTGTAAGGGATTCCGTCAACAAATGGTGACAGGGTAGACAAGGTTCACAGAATATTGGGAACAGATCTGCCCTACGTCATACAGAGACAGCAGCGAAAAGGGAGCCTATAGGAAAGCTCCGCACAAGGTAACAAAAAGCCAAAGTTCAGAAAGAACAGGCATTCCAGAGGCAATTCAGCATTCGGAATAACTAACACCCAGGATGTGCAAGACATGCATAGAATTACATTACCAATAAATGGAATGGGGCGGCGGGGGGTAAAGCATGTGGGAGCTTCTCACTGTAAGACTGAAACTCGGGTAGTTCCTTGCCTACAATTGCTGTTATAGACACTGATTGCTACATGCAAGGGCAGGTTCTGTGGAGCTGATACCTTTGGTGATGTTATAAAAATACATATAGATAATACTCACAATGGATGAGACAATACTCACAATGGATGAGAAACACCAACTAGGATGTTGGGTATGCCCATAAATCTGGTGATCTCACCGGAGCAGAGCACGCAAGGCGGTAACAGCAAGGGTGAAGAACTAAAATACACGGCCATCATAGACAAGGAACTAGAGAGAAGGAATGTTTCACAGGAAAGAAGGGAAAAACAAGGGTAAACAAGGCAGAAAGTAAGTAAACAAACATCTTAGAAAACTGAAAGCTAAGGCCGGTGGAATAAGAAGGTCGCTGGGAAAAAGGTAACTACAGAAAGAGTGAATGTTCAATGATCAAGGATGCACAAAAATTGTGTTAGCTCAGGAATCAAGGAAGCACTACACATAGGGGTCCATTAGGATGGCGGGCGGACACCCTAGCGGTACTGGGACCGGCCGCCACCGTGGCGGTCCCATCCCGCATATACAACATTGTGGCAGGCAGTGCTGTGAGCAGCACCCGCCACAATGTTGTAAATGCATGTTGTGCATTGGCATGCACAACGTGACAGGCACCGCGCACTGCCTGCCACCTTGTGTATGCCAATGTAGGCGGGTACCATGGGTGCGCCCCAAGTGCAGCCCCCTACCCCCCAACCCCCTCGGGGGCCCACAACGGTCCTCCAAAGCGATTCCCGCATGCCTTTCCATGGCGGAGTCTCCGCCATGGAAAGGCATGAAACCGCCAACATCCTATTATGGATAGCGGTGCCTGCAAGGCGACGCCACCATATTGTGGGCCTTTTCCGCCCCGTAGGCAATCGTGACGATTGCCTACTGGTGGAAAAGCGGTGGACGGTCTTTCCATCCGCCGCGTTACCCCCGCCATGCTGATGTGGCGGTGGTAACAGGCCGTCCGGCGGGGTGTTTTGGCTGGCGGATCGCCACAGCCGGTCGGGCGGTGCTGATCCGCCCGCCATGCTAATGACACCCATAGTGTTGTTTCAAGCAACAAGGCTAAGCTAAGGCTCAGAAATGTTCTGGAAAAAAAAGTTGTAGAGTCGAGAAATAGGGTCAGTCAAACAGGAGCAGTGCTACAAAGATCAAACGCTGGACTGAAGCACACCCGGGCTTAAAGGAGCTCACTCTGATCACACGCCTCAGCTGTGATCATGCTAGCACTTGCCAGCCACAGCTGTTCTGAATTTCTCCATTTATCCTTGGCCTGCATGGGTGAAGAGAAAGAGGTGAGTATGGAATTCCAGGCATTGGAGTTTTTAACAAGAACAGCAGACTGGTTTCCACAAGAGCCAGTGTGGATCTGGAATGATTAGGAATTGTTATAATAGTGTCTGAGAAGCTGGCAGTCAGTATGGGTAAAGCACAAGGTCCAGAAGCTTATTTGAACACTGGAAAGTCCCACAGGTAGGCCCCCTGGTGGTAGGTGCAAGAGAGCAAGAAGTAAATTATGAAATGGGAATAAAAGTTACATATATTTAGGGAAATCCTGGATAAGTATGTACAGTGTGGATATGGTCTTTGAGTTGGGATATGTAATTTAAGGATTGAATATATTCTCGGGAGATAAATATATGTAAATAAAGACAATATATTCTTTGAATTGTGATACCTAACTAACAGACAGATGTGTTCTGGGGGTCATGGTTATGAATGTACAGAACAAACATACTTTGGATATGCAGGATATGTAAGTACATGATAGATACATTGTAGGAGTCACAAATATGTAAGTACAGAATCATTGTATTCGGGGTCATTTAAGTGTATGTAAGGGTACTATGGATTCAGTAGGGTGGTCAAGCAGGTGCAGATGTAGCTGCAAAGATAGGTATCTGAGACTTGTAAGTCATTGGTTTGAACCACAGAAATGTTAACCAAGCTTTTTATCCTTACATCATCGATAATTTAAGTCCATTAGACCGATTGATTATAACATCTATTATTAAGTCAAATGTGCAAAATGTTGATCTGAAACTGGTTGTAATAATATATATTCTGTAACATCAGTTGTATGTCACTTTAGAGTGAAAGCATTCTGGGAATTGAGGATACATGATGGATATATTTAACAGAACCAATAATAAGCAAAGGACAGAATTATTCTGGGTATTTGTAAATATAAGTGCTTATTGATATATTCTGAGGAGTTCAGGAAAAGTAAAAACCTCATAGATCTACTTTCAGAGCCTTAAAAATGTAAAGACTGGAGGGCATCGGGGTAAGTAAAGGATGGCTATTTTATGGATGCGAGGGACATGTAAAATAAGGGCAAGTATATGCCATGGAGTAAGGCTATGTAAATATATGATGGCTATATTACATAAGTCAAGGATATGCAAATATTGGATGAATGCATTTCGGGGAGTCAGGAATATGTATTTACAGGATGGAATTATTGTGGAAGTTGAGATGTGCTTCTGCGAAGTTGGGTATAAATTATTGCAGGATGGATTTTTTATGAGGGGCAGGAATACAGAAGCATGGGGCCAGAAGTACTCAGATTTTTTGTGCTCTCAAATGGCCCAATTCGCAAAAGTGAGCCATTTGCAACTGCAAAAATTCATTTTGCAATATAACAAACAAAAAATGTGATTCAGTAAAATGTTCCCGAGCAGCAATTTGTGTTTGCGAGCACCTGCCCAAGCTCCATTTGGAAGGAGTCTGTTTAGGGCGCCCCTTCCATATATGGATTCTCCATGGGATGTATTAATGTTTTACCCAACGAAATCCAGTTGTAGAACATTAATATTTCAACTGCTACACAAAGGTAGTGGTAACACATTTGCAAATGTGAATGTTGACAAAAACATTTTTTAAGAGTAGGCAGTAGTCTCATGGACTGGTTCTATGTAGGTTGTGAGAGAGCGCAGCAACAGAAGAACATACCACACTTGCTAGTCAAGAATTATCATTTCACAAGAAAGATCCTAACCTATTGAAATATTGCTTAGTGTCCCGGTGCTTATCAAGAGATGTGAACTTCACATCAAGAATAGTTTGGTTTGGTCCTGATGATGACCCAAAAAAAAGATAAATGTGATGAAACAGGTTTGCAAAATCGGTTCATTTGCTATTAAGTAATATCTATATCTATATATATCTATATCTATATATATCAAAAAAAATACTGAGGCAAGTGTAGTTGAATTAAGAATTCGTCTTTATCCTTCAGTCATGGTTTTCCATCTAACCTCATTCTGAAAAGTAACCGGTAATATGAAGAGTATTCCACTCGGTGTGTATTATACTGCTTACATGTTCTCGAAGATGATATAAATATAATTGTATCTATGATGTCAATTTGGTTTTTGCTCTTTTATTTATGTTGGTATGTTTATTGCTGCATAAGAACAGATTTGCACTGTACAATTTAAATAATTTAATTCAGTGCTTTGTCGGGAGATATGCATTTTTATTAAATTTTGATTAGCCAGCTGGCCTCTCTCCTTGGTGTGCAGCAGTAAAACATTGTCAAACAAACATTATCAACCTTATTTCTAAATCTTTGCAAAGGCAAGTCTAAAAAAATCTTTTCTTTGCTTCTTTTGTTAGTTGAAGAGCGATCCCTTCAGAGATGCCAAGCAAAATAGTAGAGTCATATATTCTACAGGGGAAACAACCTTTACAACACAGTCATTACAACGCACTACCTTTACAACACAGTCATTACAACACAACATCGTTTACATCGCATGCCATTACAACGCAGCCATTACATCGTATGTCACTACAACGCATGTCATTACAACGCATGTCACTACAACGCATGCCATGACAACGCATTATAAGGTAAGTAATGGGAAATAGTAATTTTTACCCCTACACTATCCAACACTTACCCTACTGTTGCACTCACCGGAGTGGGAATAGTAATTTTTACCCCTACACTATCCAATACTTACCCTACTGTTGCACTCACTGGAGTGGGAATAGTAATTTTTACCCCAACACTATCCAACACTTACCGTACTGTTGCCCTAAAAGTAATATGCGTTGTAATGGTATGCGTTGTAATGGTATGCGTTGTAATGAAATGCGTTGTAAATGTAGTTTCTAAAAATGCGTTGTGTTATGGCATGCAATGTAAAATCAATGCTTTGTAATGGATGTTGCCATGTAAAAACTGCGTTGTAAAGGCATGTGTTGTAAATGTTTGCATTGTAATGTCATGCATTCGTTCTATAGTATGTGTCACTTTAAATGTGAGACTATTCTAATTTCATGAGAAGGATATAGTTGAAATGTTTTTAGAGTCGGGAAAATACTATTTACACCCTAGTGATATAGAGAGTAAAGAAAATGGGAAACAAGTAATGCAACGGCAGCAGGACAGAAGCATATTTACATCCAACCACCTTTATGCATGGGATTATGGTACAAGGTAATGCACTTTACACCACAAGCAGTTCATGCTGTTCCACCCTGATACCACACACAACCTACACATAAGAAACTTCTCATGCACGTGGCTTCACAATCTGCTTTCCACTTCAGTGGTCTACTCCCTCAAATACCCTTCCTTCCCTCTCCTTCTTCAAGTGCATGGTCTATAACTACTCCCCCTTAGAAGATGAGGAACCAACTCTCTACACTATGTTAAAATGTTTATCTACAACACATCTCTTGGTAGAACATAAACTCAACACTCTTCATCCCTCTTCACAGAACACACTGTTTACCCTCGTTGTAATATATTTAACTTGCAGGTTGGTTGTACTATTTTCTGTCAATATGAAGCCTGCTTCAGTTCTTGGCTGTTTTCCCCCTTTCCTTCGCTCTAGAAGGGTAGCCTCCACATTGATACTTAAATCTGATTAGGCCTGAACGTCTGCATTCCCTCTGCTTGGCGCATTGCTTCTTGCTTCCTCCATAAATCCCTTGCTCCCTAGCAGCAGTTTGCTGATGAAGCTAGACCATCGAGTTAGTTCTGCCTCAATTCTCAAAGAACTGTTGACTTTGAATGAACATCCCTAAGAACTTTTTTGTTTGATGGAGGCATGCCATTTAAGTTTGCAGACACCCCAGTTTGGTGAGCTTTTGGCCATTGTATGTACCAAAGTGCATTCTTTCCACTTTGGTATTTTCTGAAAAGACTCCTGATTTTTACTCAATTGCTCCAATCTCCTAGTTGGACTAATGGCCAACTCTGTAAATTACAGTATCTTGTTTTCTTCTACGATGATCTCTTTGTTAGGTTGAACAGTTCCTCATATTCCTTTCGTAACTGTCCATTGATATACAATGCTCAGAAGCCTTTAATGTCGAATTTATACAGTGTAAAACCAAAGCAATAGCTGCGTAGATTCATAAATAAGCAAAGCAAATAAGTAATAAATATGTAAAATAAATATTCTTGCACAGTTTAGTATGCTTCTATATCTTAACCGAGGCCATTTACATCTCTGGAGACACTTGTCGATGCCAGTGAGATCCTTGGTATCCTAAATAGGAAATATTTCACTCGTGCTGGATTTGTCCTGGATGACAGTCTCTTAGTTTTAAGTTTAAATACTCCACTCAGAGTGGGACAACAGATTACACAAATGTACCTGTGGGTACAAAAGCTCTGATATAAGCCTAATTCATTCAGTAATTACCCATAACCTTCCCTTCTCATTTCCCTTCCTTATTTTGGGTAAGCTCTGTCTACTCTAGCCACCATTTCAATACATTCAGGCATCCTTGCCTCTATTTGCCAGATGGTTATGTGTGAAAATATTGAGTACATAAATGTTGTGGTGCCAACAAAGTTTGGCCTAAATAGCGAGAACAGAATATCATGAAGTTAAGTGCACATAGTTAAATTGAGATTTAATATTCTTAATTCTACTGCACAGCTTGACAATATATATATTATCAACGTACATATATATGGAGTTAGGATTAATAAATCTATATTACCTACATATACTTACGGTAACAATATTTTGGTTGACAAGATTTTGACTATAATATTTTTGCACCATAATATCTAAAACTCAATATTCCTGTGGCATACTTTATCGGACAATCTTCTTATCCTTAGCTTTCCTCTCCCTCGCCTCCTCCATTATAATCATGAGCCCAATCTTCTCTCCTCCATTTTTGGGTAAATTCTGACGAATCTAGTTCCCTCTGAGATACTCCCAGACACCCTCTACTCTAATTTCAGGTCCTCCGCTTCCTTATCCTTTATGCCTAATCGCAATGCCCCGTATATTTCTCTATTTCCTTCGTTCTCTCTCTCTCTCTTATCATTATCTTCAAATCTTTGGTTTTTCATTACCTCCCAACTGGTGAGGTTAGGCCTGACTGAATAATGTTTCATTCTTCAAAATCCAACCGATTTGCTTAGTTTAGTCATTGCTTTTAGATTCATATGAAACTCTTCATTGTAAACACCAATCTAGGTAAATTCAGTTGATCTGTATTTATCCACTCACACATGCTACCAACAAGGTTACTAGCCCATGCAGTAATGATGTACAAATCTAGATTGCCCAGCAACTTCTTGAGTGGAACCCATTACGCTACGATGATGCCTGGCAGACTACATTGCATAAGTTAAGTTTTATTTCAATAGTAATCATGCAGTATACTTTGATCTTTTCTTTATTCTTGGCTTCGGTCGGTAAAGCTTTTAAAGTTCAGTGTCGAATAGCCATTGATTTACAAAAGCATATTTAAACTCTAATCCTAGTGCATTGTGGGACTTCACGCCTTTTCATCAGGGAGTTAAGGTGATCTTGCAGTGCAGACCACTTCAATGTCAAAGTTCTGCCCGGTAAATTTGTGCAAAATGGAGAGTCCAGTCTCCTCAGGTGGCGTGCTGCAGCCATCATTTAACAAATTATTCAAGGGTTTTGCTTTAATTCCATGCTTTTTACAGAGACTGCTGTCAAATTCTCTAATTATTGTGACTTGACAATATTCCTATTATATGAGAATGATAGTTCTTTGGAAGGAGTTGTCATGAGCCACCATGTTGTTTTTAGAGTTCAGCATACTGACTCCCAACATAAAAATGGGAAATCAATAAATACATGAAAATTGGACTGCGGGTACAACATGCACATTAGTAGCCCTGAAGCTATCTCACAGGACACAGCAGGGATCATTCTCACGGTAGCTCTAAATGGTTCCAAAATTATCTGTTAGATAAAGAAGTTGTGCTACTAATTCTGAGATAGATCTTCCACAAGACCTTCCACCATTTTTCATTCTTATGAATTTATTGTTAGCATATAACATTTTGGAGATGGGCGAGATAAGCCTTGGTGTAACTCTGCCTATGAAACCCAGACCAGCACCCCATGAGGATCTCAGTTTGTGGTAGTCACTAAACCTGTTCTGCCTTATAGTACTCTTGGCTGCCCTTGCTCCCGACACTAGGATGATTTTATTTTGCTTTCTGGAATGCAAATGTGAGATGCATAGTGAACTGTCTTTTGTGGCGGTGTGATACATACGTGAAAAACGGTGACATTTTCTTTCTTGGTTCCAGGTGGTGTGTAGTGGCTCGTGGTAGTTCATTTTACCTTCCGCGGGACACAAAGTTCTGCCATTCAGACAACTTTCGTAAAAAAAGAGGAGAATTCCTTCCGGTGCTTAATTTGTAAAATATTAAGTGCCAGGGCTCTGACCAGGAGGCCACTGCAGCTTGCAGCACACATCGCCCTTGTCATCGCTGCCAAAGCAACCACTAACCATCTCTCGCGCATGTAAATGACATTGACAAATCCAATAGCTCTCGTTTTTCCATAGCATTTAGCATTGTTTTGGGCTTTGCCAACGACTGTTGCTGATGCTGAACAGCATTAGTAAAAAAGAAAAGCCAGAATGCCCACTGCAACATGATGATGTATGTGTACTTCTAGTGTAAGTGATGCCACTGCAGTGCAGGCACTGGCATTCTGTGCACCAACATTATTGGCGAACAGATATTTGTAGGATATGTTAGATACTCATGTAGTACACCACTCCTGGTAGTTGATGCTTGCTTATGTGCCTGGATTGTACGGCGTGGTTAGTTGGGATGATCCGTTAGACCAGCGGGCCGAGCCGGCAAACTACCAACACTCCTGGCAAGTTATCAATGCTCCTGGCAAGTTATCCTATGGAGATGTCTATATGGCACAATTAAGTGTAGTAAAACTTTACTGAATATATCCAACCATCTGTAGATACATTATGCGAATTGATCTTAATAAGATTATAGTGTCCGATGCAGATATGTATTTACATGTGGAAGCTGAATACACGCAGTTATTTTATTCAAAGCTGGAAGTGGATTGTTAATTCCTGATCTCTTGGATGTCTATATCACTGCAGACTCTTGTGGGTTTATGTACCTCCCAATGCAATACCCTCTTGGGGTGGGGTTCTCCGACAGTCAGAGTTTACACCAATGGCATGCTTTGTGTCTCTTTGTGGATTGAGAGATGTTTGTCACATCTGTTTCGTCAGCCACACCAAGACCATGAAGCTATGGTCCATCCCTTTCAATCAATCAATCGATCAATTGATCGATCAATCAATCAAGATTTGTGGAGCGTGGCTGCTTCACCCATGAGGGTCTCGAGGCGCTGTTGGTAAATTCTGCCTATACTGCCATGTCTTGAGGTCCTTCCTGAATTGCTGGAGTGATGGTTAGGCTCTGAGGTGCAGGGGGAAGCCGTTTGAGGTTTTGGCTGCCAGATGGCCAGTTGTCAGGCAAATGTGACAGGTGGCGGGTGGGGCGCGGGATCTGGATCTGAGTTTCCTGGTGGGCTGGTGGAAGGTCATGCATTTTTTGAGGTACTCAGGTCCTTCGTTGTGTATTGCCTTGTTTGCGTGGGTGAGTAGCTTGTACCAGCATCTCTTCATGACTGGTAGCCAGTGGAGGTTCCGGAGGTGAGGCGTTATGTGCATCCGTCTTTCAAGGTGTATGTTTTGTGCTTGAGCTGTTTTCTGTCCCTTGTGTGTACGTGTAGCATTTTTGGTGTTGCAGATGGGTCATAGACGATTCTTTTAGGTCAAAGACTGTATAGGTAAAGATGCCAAAATCCGGCTGCCTTATGTTTTTTACTAAGAAATGAACCTAACCCACAAGAACAGTTGGAATTTCAAAGTCCACACACCAGGTCCTTTAGACAGAGGTGTTCGCTCATAGCTCCCTTCTCAGAGAACCAAGCCAACACTGGGGAAGATGTTTTAACAAGCATTTCATATAATAACAAATAAGCAGATAGAATAATGTATCCATGTACATCCGGAAGTGGAAGGACTGCTATTAAAAAAAAAACAGAATGCCTCCTGTTTAGGCTAATGTTGCAATGACTAGTTTCTTGTTAGTGCACAGTCACAACTCAGAGATAAATTCTGCTTTGCCTTGATCCACACTCTCGGGAAGGGCAGCCGTGTGACTCAGCACCACAGCCCAAGGTCTGCGTCGTGTCTCGTCCACATATATGCAGTGTAGACTTATGTAGACAAAACATTGGCAACTGTCCATTCGAGAAACTTGTTGTTCAAGAACCACCCAGGCCCTTCGCTGTGCATTATGTGTTGCACACTGCCTGCATTCTGGTTCCTTCTTAGAGAAAGTAAGGGTTAGTTCTCAAGAAGTGTCTGGTCAAAATAACACATGATTCGGCACCTGCATGTTCACACTCTACAAAACCTTACTGTTGACAATATGAACACTTATTTATGACCAGGCCTGCACTTCTGCTGCTATGAGGGAACATCTTATCTAAAGAATGTTGGATTCTCATATCAAGGCACATCTCTACTTTGATTTTTGCGTCATTGTCTAATCATGCCATGTCTTCTTAATAATACAGCTCACACTGAGTTATACCACTCGTGTTCTGGAACACTAGCCAGGTCTGCTCTATTCCTACCTATCCTTACCTACTCTTGGGTGCAAGTCCTGTGTCCAAGCACTACTCTAAGTGTACACGAACACCAGTACAGTTTATTTTGGCACACTAGTGGTGTATGCAAGTGCATGATTGATTTGTAAGGTGATTGGGTATTTCTGTGAGTGCAGGTATAGACTCACAGAAGCACAACGCTCACCTTGCACTCACACAGGCACACTAATCATCCTGCTCATACACAGGCACTGCTCTCCCATCACACATAAATACACCTTCCACTCAAACAGGCAGACAGTTTACATTGCATGCACATTGACAACCCCTGCACTCACTCGGGCAAACTGCTTACTCTGTAGTCACACAGGAATATTGTTCACCCTGCAGCCATATAGTTTGGAGACTCATCCTGCAATCATCCTGGCACATCCCTACCCCTTCACTCACATAGGCACAGCACCACTCACCCTGTGCTCACACAGACACACAATTCACCCTACACTCACACAAGAACACAGTTCACCCTATCTGCCAACAGGCACACCGTTCACCGTACCTGCACACAGGGCCAACCCTGCACTCGCACACTCACAAAGGCACACTGCTCACCCTGCACTCACACTGGGACAGTATACACCATGCATGTACACATGTACAGTACAGTTATACCCTGCATGATTGCTACTCACTCGTGCTGCACTTACAAAGGCACATTGTACACCTGTGTACACAGCCAGGACTCAGTCAGTCCTCAGAGAGACAAACTGCTACCTGTGCCCTCAAACAGGCATACCACTCACCTCAGACTCATTCAGGCACTCCTCATAGGTGCTTGTGCAAGTCTTTATAGATCTAAATGTCTCTGGTGAAACTATTTCTGGAGGTGAGGCTCAATTACTTAGTGAGTTGAGAGTGTCAGTACTTCAGTTGCAGCAATCCATACTTGGCAGTTTGTCATGGAGTCTTAACGTCTGCCAGTGAATGCACTCCGGGGCAGATTTATTTTCAATTCACACAACAAAGTGCAGCAGGACAAGTTGCCGCGCTGCATTGCGTGACTGGGAAAGAGCTGAAACGTGCCATATCAACTAAGAGAGGATGCTCTTCAGCTCTCACCCTGGGCTGGTACACTTGTGGCTGCCTAGCACCATCGCAGGCACCCGTGCACCATAGTGCAAGGTGGCCTGCATTACAGGCAGGATTGTTTTTTTTAAAGTTTAAAATACAGTTTATTGGGTATAAGTATAAGATAAAACAGTAATACAATACAGTATATAGTAATAATAAAATGGAAAATATGCTGTATACAACAAAGAAAGTAGAATAGGTGGGAGGGGAGGGAAAGCAGAAAAATATATATATCCTATATTAATACAACTGAAACATCATTCAAAAATATAGCATACATATCATACTTATCTCACTACTACAAACTTAATTACATATTGAGAATAAGAACAGAATATAATAATATTTAATTAACAATAATTTAAGGAGGCTTGGAAACTTCTTCTATGACTGGAATATATGACGGTAATGATTGAGCAGAGATATTTAGAAAATTGGTAACGGTTAGCCATAATAAGTCACATTTAATGGCAAGTGCAATCGGGTGAACATAAGCTCTATCTAATCTGTGGTTATAACAAACACCATACCACCAGGCCTGAAAAGAAACATTTGAAGCATTTTTCCACGATTTAGTAATTTGTTGAA
Organism: Triturus cristatus; assembly: GCF_964204655.1. Lineage (NCBI taxonomy): Eukaryota > Metazoa > Chordata > Amphibia > Caudata > Salamandridae > Triturus > Triturus cristatus. The sequence continues at coordinate 567,137,000 of NC_140593.1, forward strand.
AAGCAACAGCTATAAGTAAGTCAATGATGAGGGTATTAAGAGAGGAGGAAGAGGACCAAACTTCTGCAACACTACCTAGAAAAATATGAGAAAAAGAAAAAGGGATATGTGTGTGAAATATTTTGTTAACTTGTTGCCATACCCTAGTCCAAAATTGATGAATAACTGGACATGTAAATAACATATGTTTAAGATCTGTAGCAGGGGCTGGACAGGACCAACAGGTAGAGGAAATGAGAGGGTTAATTTGATGCAATTTGTCCGGAGTAATTAAAAGTCTATTATATATGAAAAATAACGTTTGTGTAGTATTTGCTGCCCTAGAAGATTTCCTTATTTTAGTCCAAATTTTATCCCACACTGAAATGGAAAAGGAAGTGCCTAAATCAGATTCCCAACTAGATTCTACTGTAGACTTATCCTGAGTATGACCAATGTTTCTCAATTTATTGTAAATTTGAGAAGCTGAAGTGGTTAACTTCAAGAACGAAATTTGTACAGGAGAAGGATTAATCTGTGCGGAAGAAGTCATGAGATTATCATAAGAACTTTGAGCAGCTAGGGTCAATAATATATATTTAGAATGATAAGAAGAAGGAAGGGAATAACGCATTTGCATTATAGAGAAGGGTATACAGGTATCACCTAGAAAAAGCTGATGAGTCCATTTAAGACCAAGATTGAACCAGTCTTTCCAAAAAAGAGTCCTATTTTTAATCTTAATGTGACTGTTGTACCAAATCGGAGATTGCAAAAAACGGTTTCGGTCATCTAAACCATCTAGCATAAGTGGGTGAAGAATTTTACGAGTATGTTTAAGAATGGGGAGAGAAATTGTTTGATGAGTGTTAGATATGGATAAAAATTCTTCAAATGAGAGAGGGTAAATAAAATAAGATTCAATTTCTACCCACAAAGGTAAAGATAACAAATCAGTCGTATTCTGTGATAGTAATGAAAAAGAATTCTTAAGAAAGAAGGAAGTATGATATGATGCAAAATCAGGGAAATTAACTCCACCTAAATGTTTAGGCTGTTTAAGCTTGGAGAAAGACATCCTAGGTTTTTTGTTCTGCCACAGAAATTTTGATAAAATAGTATATATTTCTTTGTAACAGGATTTAGGAATGTTGACTGGAAGATTAGATAAGAAAAATAAAATTATAGGAACCAACATCATTTTTACAGAATCTAGTCTACCCCACCAAGATAAAAATAAGGGGTGCCATCGCGATGTGGAATTGGTTAAAGTTGACTGGAGGTTCTTAAGATTGAGTGATACAGTATCTTTAATAGAAGGAGTAAACCATAGGCCTAAGTATTTAATCTTAGTAGGGCTCCAGTGAAAAGAAGAAGATACAAAATCAGCATGGAAACAATATTTATTTAACGGAAGAATTTCACATTTGTCTACATTGAGTTTGTATCCTGAAACTGAAGAAAAAGTAGAGACTTCTGAAAGAAAAGCCGGTAAAGAGGTCTGAGGATTAGATATAAATAAAAGAATATCATCGGCATATGCCGAGAGTTTTAGATGTTTATCGCCATAAGGAAAACCGGATTTTAGATAAGAAAGGTTCTAAAGCCAAAATAAATAAAAGAGGAGAAAGGGGACAACCTTGCCTGACACCTCAGAGAAGTGGGAAGGAAGAGGAAACAAGGCCATTAGCTAAAATAAACGATCTTGGAAAAGAGTAAAGCAGTGACATATAGGAAAGAAATTTAGGGCCAAAACCAAACCAAGTAAGTGTTGAAAAGATAAACTGCCAATTAACCCTGTCAAAGGCTTTCTCAGCATCTAAAGCAACAGCTGCTAGTAGAGATCTATGGGAATGAGATTTACTGAGTACATTGAAAAAGAGACGGGTGTTATCAGAGAGGTGGCGACCCTTAATGAATCCACATTGTTCTTTACCTATTAATTGTGGTAGAATATTATCTAGACGAAGCACAAGAATCTTCGCAAAGATCTTATAATCCAAATTGATTAAAGAAATAGGTCTGTAATTTTTGCATAGTGTATGATCTTTACCTTCTTTAGGAAGGAGACAAATCAAAGCCTCTTGAAATGAACCCTCAGATCTCTGGGAAGTTATAAAAAACAAGAATAATTTAAGTAGTTTGGGAATGAGCAAATTGGAAAAGTGGGTATAAAATTCTATAGTAAAACCATCAGGTCCCAGAGCTTTCCCCTTTTTAAGTGATTGAATAGCTTTGGGGATGTCTTTAGTGTGTATATCAGTTTCTAGAGAGGAGAAATCCACATCCAAAGAGGGAGGTGGAGGAATAGAGGCAAAATATTGATCAATTTCAGATGAAAGTGGTGGAGATTCAGGAGTATATAGTGATTTGTAAAAATTGGAGTATTGTAAAAGAATGTCTTCGTCTTTATGGAGTATGGTATTAGATGAGGATATGATAGATTTAATTTTAGTACATTCCTTTTTGATTTTGAGATATTTAGCAAGAAGGTTGCCAGATTTGTTTTGTGCAATATCGAATTTAGCGCTAGATTTAAGTAAATATAGATTTGCAGAATCAGTAGAAAGTTTATTAAAAGAAAGTTTGGCATTAATAAGTTCCTCTGAGGTGGGGGGGGCGTGGCTAGCCGAGCAGCGAGATGGCCGCTCTTTGAGTGAGCTCCGCCGGCTACTCCGATTGATCCTTGCATAATCCTGTTCCTGGCGACTGCGGAACCCCACACCTCCCGGGTTCTGCTACCTACACCCTGGTGATCCTCCGACCCGAGTTAGGAGTGCGGGGACGGTTCCCCTTCGAAGCGGAGACGGACGACTTTTTTGCCGGCTGGCGGGCTGGTCCTGACCCGCGCCGGAAGTGCCTCTCGCTGGAAGCCGCGAGACACGGTGGGCCGCGGCTGTAGAGGCCCCAGCTGATTGAGCGGTACTTGTTGTGGGCACCTCGCTGTTAAACCCCCACTGCTGCCGACGGAGAGTTACCCTGGCGGAAGGCTGCGGGGAGATAGAGGAGACCGGCGCGGCTTGACAGAACAGCCGCGCCGTGGTGCGGTGATCCTGCAGCCGCCGAAGGCGGCGCTGGCCGGTGTCGAGCCCGGTGGAGATCGGAGAAGTTGGCCTGCGCCAGCTACATCAAGGCGACGACCGGAGAGGAGGTGAGAGGGTGCCATGGAGGGACGAGGAGCCCTGTCGATCCTGCCGCTTCGCAGCAGCGCCGGGACCTCCCGCTGATCTTCAGCTCGGCGGGACACACAATTGCACGCACGGAGAAGCACCTTGCAGCCCTGAATCCCCTGAGCCCCGGTGCTGCGCTTTTCTAGTGGTGTGAGCGGACCCCTCATTGCACTGCGGGAGCCCGCCACTTTGAATCCGGAGAAGGCCCTAGTTAAACGCTGAAGCTTGCTGAGCTCACTGGGCACCTACAGAGGTCACTAACGCGGCTGGCCCTACTTGCCGCATGTTAATAGTCACGCCTGGCGCGCACTGGCACCGCCTGGACAGTCACGTTCATACGGGGCACTTGCTAGCGGTGGCACAGAGGGGTGCTGCCCCATTGCTTGGCCGGTGGATATCTCTTGACTGCTGAGATGGGGAAAAATGACGCCAAACAACCTAAGCTGACTTTTGACAGTAGAAAGCCTCCGAAGACCGCGACAATGGAGCCGGATGTTGGCGCATCGGCATCGCAGGGTGCTGCCCCGGACATAGACTTTGGGGCCCTCATCATGGAGGTGAGGACCAGCCTGAAGAGCATAGATGCAAAACTTGATACCATGACGGCGCAACTCGAAACCGTGAAGGCTAAGGTGGACACCCACGAGAAGAGACTGGACTGTCTCGAAAATAGGCAAACTGAATGTTGCGAATTCCAGCAACAGGCTAAGCGGCACATCACGACGCTGGAGCGTGAACTCGACAATTTGCGCGCCAAGTCGGACGATTTGGAAGCGCGCTCCAGAAGATCCAACATCCGCATTACGGGCATTCCAGAGACTACAAACACGGGAAAGATGGAATCGTTTGTGTCGAGCCTCCTGCATGAACTGTTCAACCCGGACTTGTCCCCGGTGTTCACGGTGGAGAGGGCACACAGGTCCCTGGGGAAGAAACCCCCGGTGGGAGCCCCACCGCGTCCGATCCTGGCTAAACTACTTAACTACCAAGATAGGGACGTCATTCTACGTTTGGCGAGAGAGAAGGGTAAGATCACGCATCAGGGTAATCACATCTCCTTCTACCCAGATTTCACCCCTCTGGTGCAAGCGGCCCGGAAGGAATTCTTACCAGCGAAGAAAGTTCTACTACAAGCCGGCGTGCCCTACTCTCTCCTATACCCGGCAAAGCTGAAGGTCCACCACGAAAACACCTCTCACTTCTTCACTGACGCCAAATCAGCCCTCAAATTCGCTAAACACATTTGTGCTGGGGCCAGGAGAAAATCGCCAAGACTCGAGGAAGCTTCGGAGCACCTGAGTGACAACGACTGAGGTCTCTGACATGCTCACCCTGCAAGGCTGCAAATTTACTCTTTGTGTCACAGTTGAAAGCCGGATTGAACTCTCGCACAGGTTTGCTCCTCCCGAACTGACTAATTGGGGGTAAGTTACTGAGACGCCATTGTGCACCGGCTTGTGCTGCCGTCTCCGCGCTCCCACTGGGACACTGGTTGGCTGCGGACCTTGAGGACTACGGGGTGGGGGCACTGCCAGAACCCAGGACCACTAAAGTTTGATAGTAGCCACCCCGCGTATACGGGGGTGTTAGCCGAGCGCACCACGCCTCATGGGGTGCCTCCCTTTGTTGTTGATGTTGGGGTATTTCTACGCATTGCGTACATGTTACTGGGATATGTCACGACCTGATTGGGGGGTTGCTGAGGGAAGGGGGTGGAGGGGGGGTTTTAATATGTTGCGAGTTTTGGTTCGTATTGGGTGCAATGTACTACTACACATGCCTATATCTCTGTGCGCTGGGTCTGCGGCTATGGTGTCTAGGTGCCAGGATGGCTTCCGGGGGCGGGGTTATGAGATGGGGGTTCGGGGCTGTCAAATGCTTTAATGGGAGGTATCAAAATCTGGACTTGGAACATTAGAGGCCTTGGGGACTTCAAAAAAGCCCGCTTGCTGCATGGCGTGTTGTCAAGACACAATGTAGATATTTGCTTCCTACAAGAAACACATCTGAATGTCACCCCCTCAGCTAGATTGAAGAATTCAAGATGGGCGCACGTTTATTCTTCCATTTACTCAAATTATGCGAGGGGCGTAGCTATACTCATTCGCAGAGGGTTGGATTGGCGGGAGTACTCCCATGTGAGGGATGCGGAGGGAAGATATGTCCTGCTCCATGGGGCTTTACAGGGGCGACCCATTGTCCTAGCTGCAATCTATGGCCCGAATGTGGATGATCCTGACTTTTTTAGAAATGTTTGGGCGAAAATTGTGTTGCTGGATTGCCAGGCGGTTGTGTTGGGGGGGGATTTCAACGTTGTGTTAAATGATGACACGGATCGCAGAGGTGTGAGCAGACCGCAGCACACTAGAGCGCGCCAAGCGATCTCTGATATCATGAGTGAGGGTCTACTTTCAGATGTGTGGCGAGTTAGAAATCCGGGTGCAAAAGTAGGGACCTGCTACACCTATCATAAGGCTGCTTGGTCGCGACTAGATTTCTGGTTGGTGTCTCCTGAGGTTGCGACATGGGTGTCAAATGTTGATATTATGGCTAGATCACTATCAGACCATGCTCCGTGTATGTTGGTATTGCATCCCCCCGACGCTGCACATAGGGCATTCCAATGGCGCCTTCCCCCACACGCGCTCACAGACCCTGTGTTTGTAGAGGAGATAAGAGAGGATATCACTAATTACTTTGCTGAGAATGCTGGGTCTGCCACTTCTGAAGCCATTGTGTGGGATGCATTTAAAGCTGTTATAAGGGGTCAATGTATTGCACGAAAAGCAGGGGTCCTACGCACCATAAGAGACGCGTTAGCTAAACTTGAGGGGGAACTGAAGGACCTAGATGTTGATTTTAGCTCCGGCCCATCGTTGGCGACTGCTGGCGCTCTGAAAGCTAAACTGTTGGCATTTAATGAGGAGGCGGAGCGAGAGGTGCGGTTTCTAGGGAGGCAGGCAGAGGCGCGCAGGTATGGGGAGGGAGATAGGCCAAGCAGGACTCTTGCCAGACTGATTGCTCCTCGCACACAGTCGAACTACATACACACTATCTATGATAACACCGGACGTCTAGTAGTAGGCCAAGAGGCGGTGTTAGGCGCCTTCGCAGACTTCTATGCTGCCCTGTACACCTCAAGACAGCCCACGACACCGGCGTCACTGCGGGACTTCCTTGACTCCATAGCACTCGTGTGGTTCAACAACAACCACAGACAATACATGGACCTCACCGTTACAGTGCAAGATATCGCCCAGGTGATTAAAAGCATGCCGGCCAATAAAGCTCCTGGCCCAGATGGCCTGACCACCTCCTTTTATAAAACCTACGTGGCTGAACTAGCGCCGAGACTACACTCTGTGTTTGTCGAGGCTCTCGAGTCAAATTCCCTCCCAGACTCCATGCGTGAGGCTCTCATTGTCACGCTCCTCAAGCCAGACAAAGATGACCAACAGCTGGACTCTTACAGGCCCCTGTCCCTTATAAACGTAGATGCCAAGATATACGCAAAAGTAATTGCCGATAGATTACAACCGATGTTGCCGATGATAGCGCTCCCAGATCAATCGGGATTCATCCCTGGCCGAGCAACATCACATAATCTCAGAACGATCTTTTCGGTCCTTCACTATTTACACCCGTCAGTACAGGCAGCGGTGGTGTTTTTGGACGCCACCAAAGCCTTCGACTCCTTAGAATGGCCCTACCTCTTCAGTGTACTGAGGCGGATGGGATTCAGCCAAAACTTCCTGACCCTTATCAAGCTCATCTACACGAAACCCAGAGCCCGAGTGAGCGTTAATGGTCTCGTCTCCAAGCCATTCGATGTCTCGAGGGGTACTAGGCAGGGCTGCCCTCTGTCCCCGCTCCTCTTTGCGATTGCGATGGAGCCACTTGCGGCTCGAGTTCGGCAGCACCACACTTCCAGGGGCATCGGATTTAGTGCTAGAAGCTTACTGATCTCGCTGTACGCGGACGATGTCACCTTGTACGTCCTGAACCCTAAAGACAACCTGAGCCCACTACTTCGAGAATTTGTGAGATTTGAGGGTTTGGCAGGGATATCCATTAATTGGTCGAAGTCAGTGGCCTTCCCCCTGACGGAGAGCACTGTTAGACCTGCCCCTGACTACCCCCTCAGGTGGGAGACGGAAGCTGTCAAGTATTTGGGCATCTGGATCAGCCGAGATGTGCAGGAGTTGTGGTCGCTGAATTTTGGTAGGGCGGTGGACTGGTTGGAAGGAAAGGTCGAAGTCTGGAATAGGCTACCGCTGTCCCTGGTCGCTAGAATTGCACTGGCCAAAATGGTGGTCCTTCCCAAATTCTTGTACTTGTTCGTCAACGTACCACTACCTATGACAACGCACTTCCACACCCGGGTCCGCTCACTACTGCTGAAACTGGTGTGGGCCGGCGGCCAAGCCAGAGTCTCCTGGGACCTACTCACGCTTCCGCTCCGACAGGGAGGCCTGGGGGCCCCGGACTTGAAGCTCTATTCACTCTGTGCACAAGCTCAGTTCCTGCATTTCTGGGCCTACCCCACCCCCTACCAGCCGCATGTGGCGGTGGAACTGGCAGTGGTCGCCCCCTTGCCATTACGAGTGGCACTATATGGAGAGGTTACGTGCCCGTCGCGTGGTGTAGACACAGTGGAAATGGTCCGCTGGTCCTGGCGTGAACTTCGGAAACGAGCTGGTCTCTCCCTGCTTTATGCGCCGGCGGTTCCTCTGAGGGGCAACCCGATGCTGCCTTGTTTGACGGCAAGAGGTGACGTCCTCACTATCCGTGGGAATCGACTTCTCACCTTCGCTGACCTATATCCAGATGGCTCATTTTTCGAGATGCCTGCGGATGGGGATGACCAGCCCTGCACGTTTGCTGACAAATTACTATATCATTCCCTTAGGGAATCTTGCAAGAAGATAGGACCGTGCTTCCCGGAAGAGCCTTGCGCACTAGCCGCCCTCCAAAACTTGCTCTCACGACCTTCCCCTAAGAAGCTGGTGTCCAGATTATATAACTGCATGCAGGAACAAGCCCCGGTGACAGTAGCCACGGCCGAGACCGCTTGGGCTGAGGACCTGGGGGACCAGCTGCCGGATGACGCATGGGAGTATTGCTGCGCGCAACTCACAGCTCTATCCCCTAGTTACCGACTGCGGCTTATCCACTTCAAATTCCTACACAGATACTACCGCACTCCGACACTACTACGCCGTATGGGTATCCGTGAGGATGCCTCTTGCTGGAAATGTGGGGGTGACGATGCCACCTTTATTCATGTGGCTTGGAGCTGCCCCAAGCTGAGGGCATACTGGTCAGGGATCTTCAATGCCATCAATCAAATCATACAAAGGAGTGACTCACCGTCTCCACTGCTGGGATTGCTGGGGTATGTTAAGCACACTGAGCCCTGCGACAGGAAACTACATGCATTACTCCTGTTATATGCCAAACGACAGATCGCTATACACTGGGGCAGGCCGGCCCTCCCCACGCTTGAGAGCTGGATCAGGGATGTGACTTACGGCCACACACAACTGACGCACTATTGGGAGACCATGCCCACCGCTTCCAGACCCACTGACATATGGGGCCCGTTTGTACAGTGGACTACAGAACGCACGGCCCCTGACTCCACAGGTACCTCACGTGCTACGAGTATTTCAGACGACATGGGCTAAAGGTACGCGCTGCGTAGGTTAATGATAGGGGTCCCGCTGTCCCGCGCTTACACTGACAGGAACTGCCCAGACGCAAGTTTTGCGTTTACTGCCTCCACTGACCCGGATGGAGTCCCCTGCCCCCCCCCCCGTCCTACTGGTCCTCCTGTGGACAATTCACTGCCCCTCCCCCCCTCCCCCCCACCCCATACGTCCTTCGCTAATTCGTACACAGCCAAGATGCCTTTCCGTGCCCGCCCTGAACATGGCTGGCCCTCTATCTGGACAACCTGTGGCGGGCCCGCGCGACCCCTTTGTGAACTGGAGTGTTGTATGGATGCTGTTTCCAAGTACTTGCACCTATGTTTGAAGTTTCTGGTTTAGCTTGTTGGGGGGTCCTGTTGGGAGAAACATGGTGCTGACAGACACATCCTTTTTATAGGCTGCTGCAGCGGGTGGTTGACTGCTGCTTACTCGGGGGCGGCTTCATTGATTTTCGCTATCTTTCAATTGTCAGCAGCACTGTAAGAAAAGTAAGACCGTTTACTCGCTAGAGATGCACTGTAAACACTGAAGATTTTATTGTATCTTAAGTTTACCTCTGAATGATCAACCCGGCCGGATGATGGCCTCTGAGATATTTTTATGTAATCTTTGTATAACCTACCTGATAGCGGCCGGCCTCCGGGTTGTTGGCGTGACGCAGTGTGCATCATCTATTTCATTTGTTCATAATAAATGTCTTACAACAAAAAAAAAAAAATAAGTTCCTCTGAGGTAGACTGGCTTTTTGTTAAGTAATAAAGGTGTTCCAGTTTTTTAATTTGTAAATTAAGTGCCTGAAATGAAAGAGAAGCTGCACGTAGCTTTTGAGCAACAAAGGATATGATAAAATCCCTAGAGGCAGCTTTAAAGGAATCCCATACAAGTTGAGGAGACAATTGAGGGGATTCATTTTCTTCGAAAAATAAGGAGGCAAAATCGAGAAAGGCTGGTGTGAACTTAGGGTCTAATAAAAGAGAATTATTAAATCTCCAGCGTCTAGTACCTTTAGTGGGAGGAAGTAGATCTAAACTTAAGGAAACTGGGGCATGATCGGAAATTAGAATAGATCCTATGTCTGAGTGAGAAATGTGCTGAAGTAGAGCCTTGGAAATAAAAAGGTAATCTATTCGGGATTGTGAAGAATGAGCAGGTGAATAATAAGTGTATTCTTGTAGTGTGGGATGACAAAGTCTCCAAGAGTCTACAAGAGACCTTTGAGAGATGGTGGAGGTGAATTGAGAATGTATAAAAGAAGGGACGAATCTGGAGTTGGAGTTCCTGTCAATAAAGGGATCTACAATCATATTACAGTCCCCACCAAAAATCAAATACTCATCAGTGCATTGCATTAAAAGGGAAAGAATTTGGGGCCAAAACAATTTATCCTAAGTAGTGGGAGCATAAATATTAAAAATAGTGAGAGGAATCTTGTTAATCAGTAAGGAAATCACAACCCATTTACCATCAGAATCATTATCCTGTCGTATGAGCTGGACATCCAAGCGTTTATGACAGAGAATAGCAACGCCATTGCGTTTTCCTGAGCCTGGTGATGTGAAAACATGGCCTACCCAATTCCGTCGTAATTTAGTTATTTCAGTATCTGGTATAAGAATTTCCTGCAGTAGAGCAATATCTCCCTTTAAATTTGCAATATGTGACAAAACTCTTTGACGTTTGATAGGAGAACCCAAACCTTTAACATTCCAAGATATAATATTTAACGACATTTAAATCTTATATAAAATTAATCAAAACAATTCTTGAAAAAGTCTGCCATCTATAAAGGCAAAAACAATGCGAATTATTCAGCAAAATATGAAAAAAGAGCATTATTGTAAAGAGATAGCAGTGAGAAATACGTAAGCTCATGAGATAGAAGAAAAAATGAGGATGAGAAAAAAGATGATATAAATAAGAAGCTGGAAATTGAGATAAAACAGAGGAGTGAGGAGAAAAAGAGGGAAGGAGTGAAGATAACAAGAAACAAAAAGACAAAACAAAATTAACAATTGATAAAACAATACAATAATAGAAAAACATACCACAAAAGAACAATAATGTCGGGGTAGGTGGAGCCACATGGGGAAGGCCAAACACCGGGCGAGAGATCGCAGGACGAGAACCACACAGAGAACATCATCCAGGCGGAATGAAGAACACTGAGAATAAGGGAGCACAGAAACCACAACCTGGTAAAAGGGAAAAATAAGATAATAATTAATATGGAAAATTATAATAACACCAAAAATTACAGATATGACTGAGACAAAAGAGATTCACAATTGCAGACAAATAAGTAACAAACATTGAACATTTGAGACAAAGATATTCATGTCATATTATGATTTAGAAGTGTCCATAGAGACTCCTTTACAAGAGTCCAAAAATCGTTGAAGCACAGCAGGGTCTTCATAGTTGGTTGTTCTGTTGTTGTAAGTCACTTTGAAAAGACAGGGGTGAAATAAGCCATAATGAGCGTTCATGCTGCGAAGAGCTGGTCTCATATCTAAAAACTTCTTCCGACGGTCAGCAGATATTTTGGCATAGTCCTGAGCAAAAAAGAGATTAGAACCTTTCCAAGAAATCTTTCCTCTCTGTTTGGCTGCCTGTAAGACTTTAAGTAGATCTGTATATTCTAGGAAATACAAAATTACTCCTCTGGGTTTCGTTGAGGAAGATGGAGCACGGGGGTTTTGGCCCAAACGGTGTGCACGGTGGATATTTAATGGCGGAGATTCTGGAAGACCAAGAAGAGTTGGAAGAAAGGACTGAAAATAGGATATTGCGTTAGAACCTTCAAGTCCTTCAGCCAGACCATAAATGCGTAGATTATTACGCCTATTACGATTTTCTAAATGTTCAACTTGTTGTTTAAGATGTTCAACTTCTTTATGAATAAGAGGAACTTGTGCAGCGAATTCTTGAACAGAATCAACTCGTTTCTCCAGAACATCAACTCTTTGCTCAGTGTGAGACCAATTATCTTCCAAGCTCTGCAAACGAATGTTGGTTTCTTCCATATAAGGTTTGAGGGCGCGAATCTCCTCGAGAAGAAGTTCCAACGAAAGAGGCGAAGAAGAATTAGTAGGAGAAGGTGGGTTCGTTTTTCCTCGGTTTTCTAGGCGTGAAGGGAGCTGAAGATGGTATTTTGGACCTCTGTTTGGAGCCTAGTCGAGTCGTAGAGGGAGAGGAGCCCTTTATAGCCGCGGAGTCACTGGGGATATCGTCTGTGTTCTCTTGTAGAATGTTAAAAGGATTGAAGTCCTCTAAAGATGCACCATTGGACTGCGGAGCTTCTTTACGGTTAGTCCGAGATGTTGCCATGGTCTAAACTGAAAGAAGGTGATCTTCAGCAAAATTCTGGAGAGTAAAGTATAGCTGTTTGTAGCTACTAAATGTAGGACATTACACAACGCCGCTATATGGAGTATATATGAGGAGAAGAAACGCTGGTGACGGTTCCAAAAATTCTGATTCAGAGAGTATTGTCACCCAAAATATGCTGGCAGCAGTATAGAGCGAAAGAGTAACATCCCTGCCATGTCAAACTGGTTTTATGATGAACGAATCGTTCTCCAAGTGCAGAAATAGCAAGCGTGAGGGGAGCCAAGGAACAAAAATTGTGTCAGATAAGGTAGTTCAAATATGGTGTTCAAATATGATGTACCAAGCAAAAAACAATAAAGAAGCTCAAAGGAAGCGCAATAAAATTCTGTTTAGGCAGTCATTTCATTAAAAACAGATGTCCTCTGAGGCACAGTGGCAGCAAACACGAGGAGCGCATTAAAGATAAAAACAAAATGGCAGCCGCGAGTACATTGCAGCCGTTATGAAGCCGAAATACATCTTAAAGCTCACCATACACCGGTGGTTGTAGCGCGTTAATTGGAGCAACACTTCCGACGATATCGGAAGCGGCCTCTATGCTCCGAGAGTGAGCGGAGACAGCCTGGAAAGATTCTGTCGCCTCACGCCACCGCGGAGCTCTCGGAAACGGCGGCCATCTCCGAAGGCGCCTAAGCCACGCCACCCCAATGTTTGTTTTAATATCAAGGAAATCAAGGATAAAACCTAGCCCAGCAGACCATAAAACCGGCACACAGACAGTGAAAAAAAACAGCCGACACACTGACCTGCCAGAGCAACCCTGGGCACTGCCCTATAGGCCAATCCAACACCGCACTCTGCCCAATTAAATGTACTCATGGTAACGATCATGTAGGTCGAGGCAAAGCCCCTCGTTCGGAAGTACTTCTTGAAGCTCCTTTTTGGCAATCACATGAGGTGTGGAGACAGCTGCGCTGTCAAGCCAGAACTGCACACCGCCTCCCAGTCATAACAGTCCCTGAAAGCCTTTTTCAGACTAATTTTCTGTACAGTTGTTCAAGCTGCACGTACATTATTTACAGAGTGGGTGGAAAGGCGAGTTGAATGTTGTCACCAATGAGTTTTCGCTTAGCCTGACTGGGTTTAAGAGGTGTGGAGCTGCTCCCAACCCCAGGACCTCACCTCTGTCGTGCGTTTGCTTGAGACTACTCACGTCGAGTGTCTGCCTCTTTTAAATGTGACCTCAAATACACCCTGTGTGCTGATTTCCACCGGTGGACCAGCACTTAACTGCGAGGGCAGACCAGCATCAGTGAGCGAGGGTCTCCTTTACATGCGCAACATTCTGCCCTTTGTGAGGGCAATTGTAGAAGGTGTCACCGAATGGATGCATTATTCACGACATAGTCAACATTATGTTTCTGTTGCCGGTGATAGAAGGCGGACTGATCTGATTTTAAAGGCTTTTGTTAATCCTATCCTCTTAAACCCAGCTGGCTTGGGAAGCAGCACAGCTTTGCATATACCGTATCTGGAGAAAAGGTGCATCGCTAGGGCTGGAAATGGAAACAGTTCACACTAGGGTGGGATGCCATCACTGGTGGAGAAGGCATGGCAGCGGAAAGGGCGGAGTCAGGAGGGTTACAGAAAGAGTCTGACATCTGGGCTGGAAATGAAAATATACATGTGCAGGTGGTCAGTATACCAGCGTATCTGTTTACTTCTGAATAGGCGCCATGGAACTGCAGGTATACTGCAAGGGATGAGTGTAGAAGCTTGCTGTTTTTTCTCAATATTTTGTTATTCTAAGGTTGCCATAAAAAAAGGTTCAGTTTTTGTGGCAAGAAATACTTATTAGTTAGTGCTGTATAAATTAATATTAGTGTAATTAAATTATGCTTGTGTACCGGTTCAGGGAGGACTTGGCCTGGCAGTTTGGGCTGGACGGTTCAGATTAGCGCAGGGTGAAGACGGATTTCTGTATGGCTGGGTCCGAACCTTGGTAGCATGTTGGGCAAAACCGAGTGATTGCCAATTAGACTTATTGCAAGCATTCCTTCCATCACCTTTTATGTGTTTGATATTATCTGACCATGTTACAGTTCAGGCGTAATTTAAATACAGAGCTTGGAAAACCCAACACCTGCTTCCAAACCATAGTTTAGCATAAGCACTTGCAAAGCGAGACCCTGAATGTTTTTTTTCAGCGGTGGCATTGGCATCAAGGTGTTAGGCTCCAGCTAGCGCCCATCCAGGATGAGAGTCAATCAGAAAGAGTGCTCAAGGACCTTTAATTGAGGCATTTGGGCTGGCTTCAGCTGGAACTGAAAATAAAAGACCTCCCTTAACCAACCCCATGATCTTCCTCTGGACATAAATAAAAGTGTCCCAGTGTCGCAAATTGCAAGGGAACAAAGTCAGCACATTTCATTGAGGCCATTTTGGAACCTATTCTTTATGCCTGACAGCCAACCATACCCTTGCTGTACTAAAGAGATTGCTACGTTGGTCAGGCCATCTCCTGTGTACAGTCAGTTTAAACTATAAACCGTCGAGAGGCTCACATGATGATGGCATGCAGTAAATGAACCAGTGTGAAAGCAAGTAGAACCTACAAAGCTAACTTTCATTTGAGTGGGTTTTGCTGGCTGGATTGGCCTAGCGGGCTGGTTTGCTGCTCGCTCAGGCGCAGCGAGCCTGTGCCGTTTCTCCACCCGGCTGTGGAACACAGCTGGGTTGGAGAAACCTAAATTCGAATGTCTGTTTGGACGGCCTAAGACAGCCGGCCAAACTGACATGCGCATTTACATGTGCTCACCACTCCTCATCCCAGTCCCCGTCAACAGAGGATTGCCTGGCCCCATCCCGTCCTAGACATCAGCAGCCAGTAAACAATATAACGATAATAAAACTGTTTTATTATCGTTTTTTTCCATTCTGCACTAAGTGGGGCGACGTTCCTCTGCCATTACGGAGGAGCCGCCGCTGACAAATAGTTTCCTAAATGTGAGCAGTGCAAGAATACTAGTCATCCAGTTACAACAATGGTAAATGAGCTATGCTTCAGGCAAGGGACAAACACAAGAAAAGCATGGAAAGCAATTGAATAAGAAGGAAGCAAATGTAATTGAGGCAAAAGCCTACCCATGATGAGCAATGGACCAAGTCAAAGCCCACTTTAAGTATTGTTACTGCTCACGATGTGTTTTTGATGAATGTTACAGTTAGCGCTCTAGCGTTTCCGCTAGAGCGCTGTTGAACGCACGCAGGTTGCGCTCACGTCGAGGACGTGAGCGCGGTAATATAAATAATAAACGGGCGGACGAGCGACAGTTCGCGCCCAACTAAGAAACTGTGTGTGTGGTCCCTGCTTACGCTGCTAGCGCGCGAGGCCTCCCCTGGGCTCCCCAGGCTACGAGCGTGGTACTCCAGGGCACTACCCCTCCCAGACAGAGGTCAGGGGTTAAAACACAACACTGGCGACGAGGGGTGAGATGTCTGTGGGCGAGACCTAAACCGTATGAGCGCTGCTCTTCTCCGAATGTAGTTGCACCTGAGAGGGGTTGTCAGAGGAGCCCAATCGGTGTCACAAGCCGGCAGTGCCTCTGGTATGATGAAGATGAAATGCAACTAATTGGGCAATGCTGCTATCGTGACAGTCCAGCGACTGCTGCATTGTCTTGAGATAAACGGGCCTGATGGAGCGCGAGGACGCGTCTCTTCCGGAGTCTGCTGACCAGGAAGCTCCCAGGCAGGGCGGGCTTTAGGGCAGTACGACTGGTGCGGCCGCACTGGGCGCTGGCCTGTGGAGGGGGAGACGCTGTGTTTAGTAACAGCGTATGATTGGAGAGATGAGGGGCACTTTTACCCCCTGGTAGTGAGAGAATCCGAGGAGGCGGTCATGGGGTGGGGGGGGGGGGGGGACAAAAATGATTGTCGCACTGGGTACCACCAGCGCTAAAGCCGGCACTGCTCCCAGGCACCTCTTTCCTCTGTCCCTGCCCACCTCGTCCTTAGCACGCTGGCTGCCTGTGTTTCACTGGCCGTGACTCGTTTTTGCAAACTGTGGCTGCTGAAACTGCAGAATCACGCGTTTTTTCGCTCTAGGCTGGAAATCTAAAGATGTGCTTATTTATTCAATGCATATATTTGTTCGTGAAAAGCCTTTGATGTAATGTCCCCAAATTAGAATTTTGCATATGTTGTAATTGTCGACTGAAGAAATCTGTTCCTTAGGTCGGGTGATTTTCTGCCGATATGCTGCTTTGGGCAAGGGAATGTAGTCTGAGCAGCTGTGGTTCTAGATTGGGTACCCAATCCCGACCCTGCTCTTGCACTTCATAAAAAATAGTGAAACTTGCATATCGGATAATTTGTCTTGGGATTGTATCTGCAGCGTAACCATAATATGTTATACCCTCCCCCCCGCCCCCCCCAAAAAAATCGAACTTTATTTCGTGCTTTAGATAGTACAGTCCTGTTACATTTTCGTTTCTACTTCACCAGCCCTTCTTTCTCTCTTTCTCTCTCAAACATACACACATACACACACATGCGCACGCACGCGCGCACACAGACGCACACACACACGCGCGCGCATACCCATGCTGTGCTATAAAATTAAAAATCTGTGTTAACAAGTGATGCCGATCCCTTGTCAGCATTTCCGATGTAATTGTCACAAACAGAATGTTAAATTTCAACATGAGGGTTGGCACATACCAAGCTGTGATGTGAGAGAAGGTAACATGTCATAGACCATCACAAAGAAGTGATTAATACAGCTCAATATAACGTTCTGCATACAACACTATGGGGCATATTCACAAGAAAGTGGCAAAGCGTATTGTTAAGCCAATCCAAGGATTGGATTGGAGTGGGGTGGATTGGATTGGTGTGGAATGGTGCAGATTGAATTGGAGTGGGGTGGAGTGAATTAAGGTGGGTTGGAGTGGGGTGGAATAAGGTGGACTGGAGTGAATTGGGCTGGGGTGGATTAAAATGGATTAGATTGGAGTGGGATGGATTGGAGTAGGGTTGCGGTGGATTGGATTGGAGTGGGGTGGGGTGGATTGAAATTGGGTGGGATGGGTTTGAGTGGGTGGATTGGTTTGGATTGGAGGGGGTGAGTTGGATTGGAAACGGTGGATTGGACTGGAGTGAGGTGGATAGCAGTGGGATGCGTTGGACTGGAGAGGGGTGGATTGGATTGGAGAGAGGTGAATTGCACTGGATTGAAGTTGGGTGGATTGGGGTGGAGAGGATTGGAGTGGGGTACATTGGACTACGGTGGATTGGATTGGTGTGGATTGGATTGGATTGGAGAAGGGTGAATTGGTATGAAGTAGTGTGGTTTGGGACGGAAGGGAGTGGAGTGGAAAGAGATGGATTGGATTGGGGTGAAGTGGATTGGATTGGATTGGGGCGTATTGGATTGGAGAAGGGCAGACTAGATTGGAGTTGGATGGATTGTATTGAAGTGGGGCGCATTGTATTGAAGTGGGCAGCATTGGATTGGAGTGGATGGATTGGATTGGAGTGATGCATATTGTTTTGGATTGGAGTGGGCAGATTGTTTTGGATTGGAGTGGTGCAGATTGTTTTGCATTTGAGTGGGTCAGATTGTTTTGGATTGAACTGGGGCAGATTGTTTTAGATTGGGGCAGATTGTTTTGGATTGGTGTAAGGCAGATTGTTTTGGATTGGAGTGGGGCAGGTTATTTTGGATTGGAGTGGGGCAGATTGTTTTAAATTGGGGCGGATTGTTTTGGATTGGTGTGAGGCATATTGTTTTGGATTGGAGTGGGGCAGATTATTTTGGATTGGAATGGGGAAGATTGGAATGGCATGTATTGTTTTGGATTGGAGTGGGGCAGGTTATTTTGGATTGGAGTGGATCAGATTGTTTTAGATTGGGGCGGATTGTTTTGGATTGGTGTTAGGCATATTGTTTTGAATTGGAGTGGGGCAGATTATTTTGGATTGGAATGGGGCAGATTGGAATGTCATGTATTGTTTTTGATTGGAGTGGGGCATATTGTTTTGTGTTTGAGTGGAGTAGATTGTTTTGGATTGGAGTGGGGCAGATTGTTTTCGACTGGAGTGGGGCATATTGTTTTGGACTGGAGTGGGGCAGATTGTTTTGGACTGGAGTGGGGCAGATTGTTTTTGATTGCAGTGGGGTAGATTGTTTTGGATTTGAGTGGGGCAGATTGTTTTGGACAGGAGTGGGGCATATTGAAGTGGGGTAGATTGCTTTGAATTGGAGTGGGGAAGATTGGAGTGAGGCAGATTATTTTGGATTGGAATGGGGCAGATTGGAATGGCATGTATTGTTTTTGATTGGACTGGGGCAGATTGCTTTGTATTGGAGTGGAGCAGATTGTTTTGGATTGGAGTGGGGCGTATTGTTTTGGGCTGTAGTGGGGCAGATTGTTTTTGACTGGAGTGGGGCAAATTGTTTTGGATTGGAGTGGGGCAGATTGTTTTGAATGTGAGTGGGGAACATTGTTTTAGACAGGATTGGCGATATTGAAGTGGGGTAGATTGTTTTGAATAGGAGTGGGGCAGATTGCTTTGGATTGGAGTGGGGCAGATTGTTTTGTATTGGATTGGGGCAGATTGGAATGGGATAGATTGTTTTGGATTGGAGTCGGCCAGGTGGGAGTGGGACAGATTGTTTTGGATTGGAGTGGGACAAATTGTTTTGGATTGGAGTGAGACTGATTGGGTGGGGTAGATTGTTTTGGATTGGAACAGACTGGATTGTGGCAGATTTGAGTGTTGCAGATTGTAATGAGGTTGATTGTATTGGAGTGGGGTAGATTGGATTGGGCGGGATTGATTGTGTAGGGTGAATTAGATTGGAGGTGGTGAATTGGGATGGAGTGAGGTGGATTGGATTGGAGTGGGGCAGTTTGGAGTGGAGCGGACTGGAGTGGGGCAGATGAATTTAGATTGAAGTGGGCAGATTATTTGGATTGGAGTGGTGCAGAATGTTTTGGATTGGGGCAGAATGGAGTGGGTCAGATTGTTTTGGATTGTAGTGTGACAGATTGTTTTGAATTGAATGGGGCAGATTGTTTGGGATTGGAGTGGAGATTGTTTTGGATTGGGGCAGTTTGGAGTGGTGCAGATTGTTTTGGATTGCAGTGGGGCAGATTGTTTCAGATTGGAGTGGGGCAGATTCCTTTGGATTGGAGTGGGGAAGATTGGAGTGTGGCAGATTGTTTTGGATTGGACTGGGCAGATTGTTTCGGAGTGGGGCAGACTGCTTGGAGGGTGGCAGATCTTTTTGGAGTAAGGCAGATTGTTTTGGATTGGAGTGGGGCAGATTGGAGTGGGACATATTCTAGTGGATTGCTGGTTTGGAGTGGGGTGGGATGGGGAATTGGGGTGTGGTAGATTGAAGTGGATTGGGGTTTGTGGGGTGGACTTGATTGGTCTGGGGTGTATTGGATTGAGTGGGACGGATTAGCTTGAGTGAATTGGTGTGGGGTGAGGTGCGGTGGATTGGCGTGGCGTGGACTGGAGTGGGGCGGTTTGAAGTAGAGTGCAGTGGCATGGGATGTACTGCACTGCATCATTTATAGAATTACATATAAAAAAGAAACAATGTCACTTTGCAATATATAGAACAAGATAATCATCATCTTTTGAGAACAGCGCCCACGAGCAAAAACAAAACAAATCATGAGTGCAGAATGAGAAAAGAAGAATTGGCAAAATAAATGTAAGTTAATTAAAAAGAATAGAACTTTGCAATTTCGTTTGTACTGCTGGGCATGTTTTTGCCGGTCACATGCCTTCTGTTTGCAGGGCACTGGAAGTTAAACAGAACAAAATAGAACCTCAATCACACTTGGAGCAGCGGACGGGCTCTGATTAAGTTGAATCAATCAGTGCTTGGTCCCTGCCCCGCACAAAGGAACGAAAATGATGTTACGCCTGCGGTGACCAGGTATGAGGCTGTAAAGAAGAGTGCCACACAAGCCAACAACTTGAAACAGCAGGGCGGGCTCCAAGCTCTTTTTGTTAACAACCTTGGCTTGCAAGCAATACGCGTGCGCTAGCGCATGCGATCGCAGGCTCGACCCTAAGAAAACATGAGCGCAAAGTGAGAAAAGAAAAAATGGCAAAATAAAAGATGGTTTACTACAGAAAATAAAACTTTGCAAATGTGTTTGTCCTGCTGGGCACATTTTGCCAGTCACACGCCTTCTGTTTGCAAGGCACTGGAAACTAAGAAGAACAAAATAGTACCTCAATCACGTCGGGAGCAGCAGATGGGCACTGATTACATTGAATCAGTCAGTTCTTGTCGCTGCTTCACACAGAGGGACGGAAATTATATTAGGCCAGTTACAAGGCTGTAAAGAAGAGTGCCATGCAAGCCAGAACATTGTAAGCAACAGGGTGGGCTCCAAGCCCTATTTGTGAACAAGAGCGTCTCACAAGCGATGCACATGCGGTAGCACATGCTATTGCAGGCTCGACCCAAAGAATGCTCTTAGCTGCTCCAGGCCTGCACACAAAATCACATCCACAAACTCAAGGATCACAGAGTACTCCCCATACCACAACCTTGGACATCTTGAAATACTTCACCACTTACAATGGACCGCACCTCACTGAGGATATATTGTCCTGATGGCATTCAAGATATCTACCTTCATGACTATTGCCCGACCGTAAATAGAGATAGCACTCGCCTTATGGAGGGAGAAATAACGATGGAGGAGGTCTGAGCAACAATAACTAGATTACAAGGCCAAGAATCGCTGGTGCCTGATGGATTACCGGTTTCCTTTTACAAAGCTTTCATTAATTTACTGTCAGAACCCCTCACCATGTTCTTTAATGGTGTATTAAACCAATGCTTTGTCACAAATACATTTCTAGAATCACAGATTACACCCTTACTGAAGCCAGGAAAAGTCCAGGTCGAATGTCAATCATACAGACGACTGCTTTGCCTCGGTCCTGGTCTCGCGCCTGCACACAGTATAGCCTAACTTCATAGCTCCTCTGTAAGCAGAATTTGTCAAAGCTTGTTACAGGAGGGATAACACTAAGCTGGCCCTTACCCTCATAGAAGCAGTAGGGAGGACTCACACACTGATAAGAATTCTTTCACTAGGCGCGGAGAAGGCTTTTGATTGGGTAAACTGGCCCTACATCTCTAAAATACTAGAAAAGACCCTCCAAGCCGACATGATACAACAAATGATCTTAGCACACTACCAAAACCCAAAGACAAGGATCAAGGTCAATAGTGAATACTTCCCTCCCCTGCCTATCACAAGAGGCACCCGAAAGGGTTGCCCGCTTTCCCACTAATCTTCTCACTCACGATAGAAGCTTTTATCCAAAGAGCGTAACATAACCTGTGCATTAAGGGACTAAAAGTGGGCGTATAGGAAGCAAACGTTTGCTTTATGCCAATGATGTTCTGTACTTTTTGACATAGCAGGAATCCTCTGTCCCGGCACTGAATAAGAAATTAGCCCTTTTTGCTGAGGTCTCATGCATCCTGGTCAACTATTGCAAATCAGGTGGCATGGGAATCTCCTCCACATTCGTGAACTCAGGCACAATCCTTGAAAATAATGGCTTCTCCAGGTCACAGGGGCCTTTAGAACATCTTGGTATAAATCCTTTATAACTCCATGATGAGCCTCTATCAATGTAATATTCCTCCTGTCTTGGGGGCCCTATATAAAGGCCCATACCTTTGGGGACGGCTATAAATTACATGGTTGACATCAGTAAAGAAGAACTTCCTGCCGAGATTCCTGTATATAGCGCAGACTCTCCCGCTTTGGTTCTCAGGCTCCATGTTAGATCAGAATGAGACGCTGCTACTAAGTTCGTCTTGAAAAATAGCTCTCCCAGAGTTGCCTGGTCCACTTTTTACAAAAGCCCAATTGAGAGTGGGCTGGGGTTCCCCATCATACGCACATACCCTTAACCAGGCCAAGTCAGACCAGCCCTCGATTGGAACTAGAACCCAGCCAACAAAAGCTGAATCCAAGTGGAGCAACACTTCTCACAGATCCCCCAGTACCATATCCTCTGACTCCCCAACAAACCTTAACGGGAGGCCCCAATCTGCTAATGACCACACCGATCCTTGTAAACACTTGGCAACAGGTAACCAAAAATGGCCATTTTCACCACATTCCCCTCTTCAATGTCTCCCATAGTTAAAAATCCTGACTTCCCACCCTGGCATCCATGACCCCAGCTTTAACAGCTGGAATGACGACAGTCCTCCTGTCTTGGGCGAGCTACACTCTGACTCCAGTGCTTAGTTTGTAAAGTAATAAGTGCAGGGCCCTCATCACGAGGCCACTTCAGCTCGCCCCACCCATTACTTCTGCCAGCACTGCCAATGACATTACAAGCACTCCTACTAGCCACTACACTCCTACAAGTTTGAGAATTCAGACTATTCCAGGCAACCAAAGCTATTATATGGCTTGAGTGGCCGGTATTAGTCATTTTCAATGAATATTGAATTTATAAATAACTTCTGTTATGCTGCTCTCTAAATAGGTGGCCTGCCATAGGTGCCGGTGCTTACAATTAAGTGCTGGTGCCGAACACCGGAAACCACTGGCTCAAATTAAGCACTGTCTGACTCTGACCTAAAACTGCGGGAAGAGATACAGTAATAATACCGGATTAATAGGTGAGACAGCTATAGACTCATACAACCTTTGCATTGGGCTGGCACTGGGGTGGTCAAGGGAAAAGCTAGTCGAAAGCGGACCCCTGTGGAAAGCATCTTCCATAACAAACTAACAAACTTGGCACAAAGGGCTCACCTGGCTGCAAAGAGCACTACTAGGTCTAGGTCCCAAAGCCAAGCACACCACCATGTGCCAATGGGAAAGGGACCTGGGTCAGGAGATTGGAGTAGAGGCCTCGGGGTCAATATGGTGGAGGGCTGCAAAAGTACTCTATATACACTTCACATAAGGAAAACACATACAAATTGATCACTTGTTGGTTTCTATCGCTAACAAGGATTCACACAATGTTTAGTGGTCCAGACCTGTGTTGTAAATTCTACTTTGAACAAGGTACGTTCCTTCACATGTGGTGGACATGCCCTATCATTCAGTCACACTGGACAGACACGGCCGCCCACACCAGATCAATGCTGGGAATATCACTCTCAATCCAGCCATTGGTGATGGATTGGTGATGGATACTCCTAGAGAAGGTGGGGAAACATAGCGAATACTCCTTGACTACACCGAGAGGTCAGTTCATTACTCACTTTCTAGTGGCGGCCAGCCTGGCCCCAACTCAGTTTTGGAAACAACCCTTGACCCTCCCTCTTCGTGTCTAGTGGGGGAAAATCTGGAACATTTACGCTCTTGAAAAAATGTTCGCGATTGTCTGAAACTGAACGGGCACATTTAAGGAGGTTTGGCTCCCCATTCGACCATTCATGAAACGAGACAGGGGGCGGGGTCTGACCCTGGTGGAATCTCTGGACTGGCGCGCAGGGCAGGACTCAATGTGATGAGTTCTGACTCAAGGAATCCGCCTGAGGATGGACTTGAAACATAATGGTCCACATTGGCAACAAGGCCTTAGAATACCAATGTAACGTTGTTTGATGTGTATAATAAATGTACGTTGTGACACAACATAGTTGCCTTTTTGTAATAATTAATGGCACAAAACTAAAAATAAAGTGGTAAATAAATAGCAATAAAACCCGCTCTTTTGTTCCTTGCAGCTAGATCCGCGAAGGGTTGCCACCTATCCATTATTATACTGATACAGAATGAAATTTTATATCAAGGCCGGAAATTCTTTTGTGAAAGTTAGTGAAAGGCAATATTTTTTGCACCTTAAAATATAAAATGAAAACAGCAAATATTAGAAGAAATCACTTCAAAAGTATTCGATGGCTGCATAAACTATTCTTTAATATTTATTTATGCAAACAGAATCAAAATCGCTATGTTAAAACAGAGAACAAAGTGTTTTATACAAATTGTAATTCCCTGCTCCTTCCATAATCTCAAGACATAGACAAAAGAGCAGTATTTTGTCTAAAAAGGTGGAAAACTGAGATTTTTCCATTGAAAGCATGGCATTTAACAACGCGTACTCTTGAATACAGAGACAAATGAATCCTTGACTAAGAAATAATTCTGAAACAATGAAGCATCTTCCACTTTTTCAGAGCTGAGAGGAGGGTTTTTATTGGCTCCCCAATGTATAATAACGAACCATAGCAGATACATTTATGCATTCGTAAAGTTGTTCATTTAGGATGTTATAACATGCACTTCCTAATTTTTGGATGTTTGCTTTGTCATCTTATGCTATGCTACACATTTTTTGGTATAGCGCCGAATCCTCCTATTACTTGGCCTCTTGGCGCTGACAGTAGAAGTGTCATTGTATAATCTTTGACCATTTACAGTGACCGACAACACCGAACATTGCATAATGATTGCAAATCTCAGTTACCATAGATTATAGTTAACATTTCATGGGTGCCATTTGAATTGTGGGGAGTACGTGCCCCACTACCTGCCGATTCGGGCACTCACCCTCAGGGGTCATGGCGGCAGCCTCAGGGACTGAAAGTAAACAGGACTTTCAAGGCCTGTTCACCTTTCTGTAGCTTCCTCTGCTGCCCACTCCATCAGCTCTTCATTCGCCAATACCAGGCTGCTGAGGGACTGAAGGTGGTCCAAGGGGCCAACCATATGATTTCATTGAGGGTGGGGAGAGGTCAAAAGGTGACTGATGTCACTTCCGGTATCTTTATATGTGAAAATAGAGGATGCACTCCTTCCCTTTTGCGAATCCATGATTTTAAGAATTATCTTGCTGTAGAGCGTGCGATCAGATACTATGATCCGTCCCAGTCATAGTGGTTACTACGAGTCAAACAACAAGGCACTAGCGTCGCGCCACCTCTGTCGCACTGCTGAATGGGGAACATTTCCCTGCCGTAAATCCATATATTCCACTTTAAACCATCATTTTCATTAATCAACCATTATTAAACCAGAGTTTTTTTCAAACTTGATGAATCACTGCAGAGACAGCATCATGTCACTCCTTGAATTTTATTTTCAATATTTCCAATTGATACTGCGCGCCCATCCAGGGCACTACTGCAATAAATTAAACAACAGCTCAATGGACAGTACACAACAAACCTTAGTTACTAACAAAATGCGCTAAATAATCATAAATCCACCCCACCCTGTCCCTAACAAATATATAACTGAGTGACACACCCATGGTTTTTAACCTCCCATCAATCGCACCAATCAACCCAAGACACCGTAAAGTCCTTCCCCCGGTCCTATCAAAACTAATGCTCCCCTTGTGCCTAAACTCACGAACCCCTCAACATCACGCCTTTGTCAAAATCACACACATCAAGCAAACTAACATCGAACAAAACGCTGTGCATTCCCATAAAGGTTTGTTGTGTACTGTCCATTGAGCTGTTGTTTAATTTATTGCAGTGACCCCTGACAAAGAGTCATTTGAGACTCGAAATGCATTGGGCAGAGAGCAATTAGTCTACTCAGTTGTACATTTCATGTTTTGGATTACGTGCTACTGTGTAAAGCCTGGATGGGCGCGCAGTATCAATTGGAAATATTGAAAATAAAATTCAAGGAGTGACATGACGCTGTCTCTGCAGTGATTCATCAAGTTTGAAAAAAACTCTGGTTTAATAATGGTTGATTAATGAAAATGATGGTTTAAAGTGGAATATATGGATTTACGGCAGGGAAATGTTCCCCATTCAGCAGTGCGACAGAGGTGGCGCGACGCTAGTGCCTTGTTGTTTGACTCACTTCCGGTATCTTTGGCATTTTCATGAATCAATGTCTGTGTAGCATTTCTAAATCTGCATTGTTATAGTTTGAAGCAAGTAGCACTTCCTCAATATTAGAACATTGGAATGTTGGCAGCTCCATTGAAAACAATGGAGTGCTCCGGGCTTATAATGGCTGGTATAAGCCCGGAGCTCCAACATTCCAATGCTTCTTTGTTCACAGCTCTGGCTGTGTACAAAGGCTTCAGGGAATCTGAGGTGATTTGAATCCCCTCGCGCTCCCTGAAGGCTTTGTTTTATTTGTTAGAACATTCTGCCCTCTAGTGGCAGAATGTTCTAATAGCCTTATAGCCCTTCGTAGCTGGGCTATACCGGCTATTAAAGTCCTGCTGCATTGTTAAAGTCCCTCACCTTCGGCTCAGGCCTTTAAAGATGCAGCGGGACTTTAATAGCCGGTATAGCCCGCTACCGCGGGCTACAAGGCTATATTAAAAGTATGTAACTGTATCATTAAAAATCCCTGCACTGCACAAGTGTTTAAGGTTTTATACAAACCCAGTTTTATTTTTTATGTATAATTTTTAAAATTGTTTTTCTAGTGCACAATGAAAGTGCAATTTACTGGATGACTTCTGTACCTTCACCAACACTTTACTGAAGTGTCTGTTGGTCATAATGCTTCGCACCGCATCCACTGCTGTGTAGGCCATGTTAACCTAGGGCAACAGTGTTAGCTGCTCCCGTTAGCATGCATCTAAATATAGTTCTACTAGTGAATAAAATCAAAGGGGTTGGCTCAATTGCCTCTGTGTGATTTGTGTATTTTACTGATGGCTCAACACTGGCTCAAGGTACATGGCACCCTCCACCGCTGAGTGAACTCCATACATTAATTTACTGGTTCCTTTACAATGATTGGGCTTCTGCCACTCCTTGGTAGCAGGGGCGTAGTGAGCAACAGGTGTTTTCCCGGTGGGCTGGAAGGGCGGGGACTGGTTTTGGACCGGTGGGGACCGTTTTTAGTACAAGGGGCCGGTTTTGCAGCAATCATGCAACTGTACCAAAAGCCTTGTTTCCCACCAGCATCCGCGACCCCTGCCCCTCGGCGTCCGGTCAGACTCAAGTGCCAGAGCCAGTTTGCATTCCCAGTCCGGCCCTGCTTGGTTGCCTCCATACATTATTTGTTGGTGGCTTCATAGTGTGTCTGCCACTCCAGGCGCTGACATGCTGAAGGTTGGCTGCAGTGAGTTCTGAGTAGGCTTCCACCAAACCTGCATCCGTGGGAGCGTCACCTTCTCTTTCCAGACGCCGCCTTGGAGTACTCTATGAAGGATAACGAGGATCCTTAAAGCCACCTTGAATTAGCAGTAAAGACTGGGCTACTCAAACACTTGGGACTTTGTGTCTACCGCCTTCTAAGCTATCCCTTCCTGCTTGCTTTATATTCCATTCAAAAAGTAAGATGGTCCTACACACGCCATGACAAGCCTAGAGCACATTCAGGGCCGGACTGGCTATAGCGGGCACCAGGCATTTCCCCGGTGGGCCGCCAGGGTGGGGTCTGGTTTTGGACCCCTGGGGGGCCATTTTCATTACTGGGGGCCAGTTTTGTCCCCTGTAACAAAAGCGTCAGTGGTGAGATGGGAGTGGTGCTTCCAACTAGCACCCCCTCCCCCCCGGGCCAGCCAAGCTGTTTGCCGGGCCGGTTTCGATTCCAGTGAGCACATTCTCTGGGCCTCACGCAAGACACCCCAAGCCACTACTCATAGTTGATACCACTACCTGTGATCATACATAACAAATGCAGTAGCTACTTGTTCAACCACCCAGAAATCGTTTTGGTGCCTCGACAATCAATCAATGGATTAAGCAGATTTCTAAAGCGCATGGCTACCCACATAAGGTTTCCCAGCGCTAGCAGAACAAAGACCAAAGAGAGCCAAGCTAGACTTTAAAGTGCCACATTCTCAGCAACTTCTGAAACAGCGCAAAGGTTTTGCACAAACGCAAACATTCCATAAATGTGTCTCCAAAAAGGCAAAGGGCTGACCTCCCTGCTTAGCCAGTTTGATGTTGGGAATAGATCCCATAATCCCTTTGATTGAGTGTAGTTCCCGCTTAGGAGTGTAAGGATTGGTCAAAGAGCATATGTATACAGAGCCAGCCCGATGCATGGCTCTGTGTACATAACACAGTACCTTTGAACTTAGTACGCTGGAGAACAAGGAGCCAATGCAGCTGACGCCGATGCTGTGCGACTGAGACGTTACAAGGAGTGTGACATACAAGGCGGGACGCAGCATTCTAGACAGTCTGTAGGCGCTTTAGTCGGGACTGTGTGACACCTAAGTACATTGCCATAGTCCAGTCTTCAAATTATAAGGGTCTGCACAACGGTTCTGTGCATGTTTAGAGGAAAGTACCATAAGATGTTTCTCAAGCACCTAAGCAGTCCAAAGCAGCATGCTGGCCGCTACCTTGGTGATCTGTCGTTCTATGGTCAGTCAGTCATCCGCCCAGATGCCTAGGTCATTGATTGACTGACTAGCAGGAGGGCAAATGTCTGTTCAGTTGGTCAGCAGTGAGTCCCCCCATAGCTGTGGTTGGTTGCCTAACAAAAGCACCTCTGTTTTGCTGCTGTTTAGTTTGATATATCAAGACACAAGAGCGACCCATACGTCCATGTGAATTGGTAATAGCTAATCAGCTTCAGCACAGTCGTTCACAAGGGACTCAGCTTAAACAATATTATTTTTGCAAATATATAACTTTTTGCAATGCCTTTGTCAAGCCTGACACGAAAAATACTTTAACAATATGTTTAAATGAATTTACACATTGTAGTATTTAACCTAGGAAGAGTAGCCCCAAGAATAGATCGTTAATACTCACTTCAGCCGAAATGAGTGGTATTTATTTCTTAATACAAAATGTCTTAATAAAACAACTCACAGGACACACTGTTTAGTTTGAGGCAGTTAATCTGCATCCAGTCTGCCACTTCCTGAAGACGATGACCAATACTGTGAGAGGTGCTCATTGCAGAGAGCGATATTGCAGTCTGTGTGTCATCCGCATAAGAGTAAATGGAAAAGTTATATTTTTCTACTGTCTCAGCCAGTGATTGCACTTGTAAGTTAGATAGGGTGGGACTTAAAGAGGATCCTTGAGGAACTCCATGAGGCAGATTGTGTATTTCTGATTTGAAAGGATTGGCGAGTACCTGAAAAGTGCAGCCATGCAAAAATGACTGAAACCGGGAGAGAGCTGACTCTTGAATTCCAACCTGCGCCATTCTATTAAGGAGCACCCGATGCAACACGGTGTCAAAGGCAGCACTTAGATCCAACAAAATCAGTGCCGCTGTTCCTCCTCTATCGTAATCCTGCCTCAAATGCTTCTTCGACCCCTAACAAAGCCGTTTCAGTACTGTGCTCTGAACAAATGCCAGACTGAGAGGGAGGCAGTACCTTGCGACTTCCAAGAACGCGGACATCTGGCCGTTGATGGATGTGCTTTTCAAGAACCTTAGTGTGGAAGGGGAGGACAAGACACAAGGAAGTGCTATAGAAGTGCTACAGTACAACACAATGCAAAACTGTCAGTTCTTCTTTCACTTACCAGCTCTCTTTTCACTGATCCTTTGAGCACTGTAAGCCAGTTCAAAATCACTTTCAGAAGGTATAGTGAGGGCATAGTTCATCATTTACACACCTGCGATTAAAAAAAATTCAAACATATTTTTATTGACTTTTAGTTTAATATTAGCCGGATATATCAGTTCATAACATGGCATGAGATAAAGTTTAAAATACATCTTATCATTACTATAAACGTGTACACCTAGCCCACATCTCATATCACTAATCTTATCTCAACCACCGAGAACCTGACATGTAATATAAGCTCAGAAGCCTGTGCCTATGGTTACTCCTATAAAGTTGTAGCTACCCAAACACACCACTTAGTACTTATGTGATGCACGACTCTCGATAGTATGCAACCAGATATAGAAAGTGGCCTTCAGGGAAATGTCACTCAGTTTATATAAAAAAGAAAACAACTATTAATCAACTTACTGTGCAGGGGGTTCTAGGTTACGCAATAGCATGTCAAAGAAAGGGATAAAGGCCTGGGAAGTGTGGTGTACAGGGGGACGTTCAATGGTTCTTGGTCACTGCCAACTTAACCGCAGGCTACTGTGCCATTGTCTCTGTATCTCAGACAAGCTGGATGGAGGTTCCATTAGGAGGCATCACCCAGTCTCCATTTTATTGCCTAGGTGCTACGATGTTCCATTCCAGTACTCTCCCTATTACCCAGGTCCACCATCACCGCTATTAGGGTCCCCAACTACTCAAGTGTGCTCCTCATCGGACTGGGTACTGTCACCACTCCCCTCTGCCCCACAACGATCCCGTTCAGGGTGCTCCCAGGCCTCAAGGACCTCTCTCCAGAGCTCTGCCATAGGGCGGCGCCTCAGCCCCCGCAATTCTGCTCTAGCAAGGACTCTTCCCTAAGACGCGTGGGACACATCCCGTTTCCAGGCCCCTGTCGTGGGCCAACCAACAGATTTCCAGGCCATTGCTATCCTCCTCCTAGCCAGAACTAAGGCAATATCCAAAAATCTATTTCCCACCTTTCATTTGGGTAGTCTGGTAAATAGTCCCAGCAGACAAACTTCAACCGTGGATTCTAGAGCACGCCCTACTATTGCCCCTACAAACATGAGTACTTCCTCTCAGAACCTGCATAGTGTGGTACAGCCCCAGGTCATACATATAAAATCAGGCATCACTATAATGACACCTCTGGCAGTTACGTATTTCACCGTTATAGGCGACCCGGATTCTATAGGGGGGGTCATGTAGGTCATATGTATATAATTAAATTGTGTGTATTTCATTCTGGGGTTACGGGAAACCTTTTTAGGGTACTGTAAATTTCTGCCCCATTTCAGATCTGAAAGTTCCCTGTCCAGTACTGTCTCACCTCGACCACATAATTTTAGTAATGGGGTACAGGACATCTCCGACAGTGAGGCATAAAACCATTTTGCCTGATGTTTCGCCGCGCCCAAGGTAAGCAGAGACTGCAATACCACATATGTTGTGGGTTCCTCTCGCCCTCTACTTCGCAACTCCCTGAATGTCCGTGCCAAGGCCTCATACTGCAGGAACTGACTCGGCTGAACGCCGAAGCCCTCAACCAGATCTCCAAAGGGGGCAAGCACGGACTGCCAATAGCAGTCCCCTACTGTCTCCAGCCTGACTTCAGTCCAAGCTGTTATTTGTTCAGGTGCGAATACCATTCTTGGGTTGCCATGCAGTAGGCCAACCAGGGGCAACACCTGTCGTAAATGACAGCAACATTCTAAAATCATTAGCCCATCCTGCTGCTTCTGAAGAAGACTATGTCAGTGTTAAGCAATATAGACCTGAGTGATGCTGTGTCTTTTGCTCGAGCATGAATCATGCTGGTCTTCTGTAAAGAAAGTTTTAACTGTTCCAGATATTCACTGGTACGGACACCTATATTCATCACTGTTTTGAGACAAATCATGCTTAAAAGGAGAAGCAATTTACCAGTATCAACCAATTTCTGGGCAAAGTGGCGGGGCGAGGAGAGGGGGGAGCCGGGGATGGACAACAAAATAAAAATGTTTATCTGGCTCAATGCACTGCAGGCCCTGGCATCTCAGAATCCCCTGTGGTCAATCCTGACGCTGCACAAAAGCAGCATCTGGATTGGTCTGAGCGCCGTGGAATTGCGCTCCCAGGTAGACTGGGATCCTGTGCCTGCTTTCTCCAACCCAGCAACCCAGCTGGGTTTGTAAAGAGTTTCAGTGCGCATGCCGGATTGGCCATCCTGAGACAGGCGGCCAAACCATCATGCTCACTGATTACAGTGCAAAACACTCCTCCACCAGCCTGTCATCTATGGCCCGCCCCCAAGCCTCGGTTCCGACAGCCAAAATAAAACGATAATAAACAAGCGTTTATTATTGTTTAATTTTTAAATTTTGGGGTTGTTGGCCGGGGGAGGGGGGGGCAACGCTCCTCGGCCATAGCGGAGACGCCGCTGCTGCAATTTACACTAAAACCTAGAAAATGCTACACCACACCTGTCTGAGTTTCCATAGAGAGATGTACAAAGAAAGGTACTAAAATGTCACTGGGGCACTTACCAGGAGGCATAGACTTATGTGCAGGTACAATTTGGGTCAAGGTAGTTATAAGATTAATTGTCAGATTATGTAAAAAAGCAACGAGATTATGCAAATGCAATGGTCTAGAGGAGATGTGATCATATTAAAATAAGCTGGACCTAGAATATCTGTAGAGACCTTCCTTCTTGATATTAAAGACACAGCCAGGAGAGCTATATAGGTGACGTTATTAGACAAGATATATAATCTTAGCGTTCTTACTCCTCCCACACTTATGTCTCTGCCCACTCCGTTAGTAATCTCCAAAACCTTTCCTTTTTGGATATTTTCCCCATTAAATCCATTTTGGACATAGAGATTCGGGCATCTAGCCACTCGGTGTGTTGAGGAGGATTACCACTCACCCACTTTCGACATATTTCCCTTCTCGCCAGTACCGTATATTAGAAAAGGCGGTCCAGAGTATAATTTTGTTTATGACTCAGAGTGCAAGCCCCCTGCACCATGTTTGTTAATACTTGTTTTACATAGTACTTAATTGCAGTAGTCGACCTGTTTCTAAATGCGCCCAAATTTGGCAGGGAAGTTAACTGAGGCAACAGGGGTGAAATGATAGACAAGAATCTCAAATTGTGCTTGGATGGGAAAAGTGAGTACATTCAGGTGTTTCACTTCCAAGGTTGTCAACTTAGTGTCGAGACCTTTTGTCCTCAGGGTAGCACCCTCTATGTGTTTAGCATTTTTGATTATGGCCAGAGCCACTGGTGTGTGCTTTGGCAGCCATTGTGAGTTCTGCATAATTGGGGATTTGCTGCATTAGCCGCATAATTAATCATATGCCTCCTAACCTGCAGACTTCAGCAAAAATGTTTCCAGCTCTGGTTTTAGCATAGCACGGACTGCATCTCCTGCAGGTCTGAATAAGACACCTGTACACCCTCCTTCTTCTCATTGATGTCTTCAGAATGTGAGGGGTTTGTAATTTCCTTTCCTCTGGCTTTAATTTCCCCAGAATGCACCTCCTGATGGATTGTGTGGAGAGCAAGGTATTTTATTACCAGCACAAGTACAGATCTACATGATTACATTGATTTAGCACATGGTGGAAAATTATTTCTATAATTTTTCAGTTACTTTGATTTAATCAAATATTTTAGCAGCGGTTCTTGTGGAGAAGGATCACTTAATAGCAGAGAAGAAAACAATGTGAGATGTGTAAGCAGGATCATGTCCAGCTAAATACTCCACATGTTATTTGTAGTCCAAGTACCGTTTATTAAAATGATATTTTTAGTGCCACCTAAAATGTTTCACTCTTCATGCCATATCATATTTGCCCTACCCTGTTCTCTCTTCTGCTAAGGTGATCTCAGAGCCCTGCACGGTGGAATTCTTCTGCAGCTCTTTAAGAGGCTGATAAAAGTATTAGAGCCTGTCTTTTGGCAGTGGCTTTAATTCTGATATACTAAATCTAACAAATCCTTCCTCATATAAATATGTAATGTACATCCTGTCATATAAGAGGATGATATAAAAACTCAGTTGGCAGACGCAGAATGAAAGAGATGTTCCTTTTATTACTAAAGTTGTATGTGCGTGGGTTTGTGTTTTACATATACTTGTTTACTTAGAGGGGTGGAGACAGCTTCAGCAGCACAGTATCGAAAAGTCGGTCCCTGTGATTCTGTGCAATATCAAATGAACAATCAGGGGTCAATAACATTTGAGCTGTCTTAAATTAATTTAAGAAATCATTGTACTCCATTATAACAGTATCTGTATATTATAGGTCGAAAAATAAGTCACAGCATGTGCCACATAATTTGCATTTAATGGCAAATTAGAACACTGGAATGCTGAGAGCTCTATTAAATACAGTCGAGTAAATCAGTGCCAGTTACGGCTGGTATGGGACTTCTGCTTCAACATTCCAATGTCTGTCTTTCTGTTTCTCCCATTTTATTTTAGAACATTCTACCTACAATGGGTGGGTGTAATAGGCTCATAGCATTATATCCCTTCTGCCTTTGGCTATACCCCTTACAGGCCTTTGCCTGCCGCATTGGCTTATAACGCAGGTCAGTGCCTCTAATAACCAATAAGGCCCTCGGAAGAAGGCTGTAATGCTATATTGTACCTCCTAATTTTGACTTTACCATGCTCGATAATAAGTAATCCCTGCCACATAATTTGCTCCTTTGTTGTTACATAAATCCACTGGCTATCCACATGCCATGATTACTACATAAATCACTTCATGTTTAAGATGCCATTAGTACAATAAAAAAGTTAAATTCACCCTGATTGACTGCTTTTTGCAGCTAGGTAGTCCATGCATCAATAAATTAGAGGCTAAAATGATACTTGATTAACAGCCTTGTTCTAGGATTCAGATTTAAAAGACATTAAAAAGACATGTTGTGGAAGGGTGAACATGGTATCGCCATAAATGTAACAAATGGGCATTAAATGATGCATTTCTTTCTTGACTAAATAGAAAAAAAAATGTAATAATTTTTTTTGTCTTCACTCTGTCTACACGTAGTGTTTTTTGTATGAGTATTGCACACTTTGATATTAAGTTGAAATATCGTGCGACAGGGGGCATGGCCAGAGATCGGAAGATGGCGGGCGTTCGTTCCTGAGCAACGGTATGCTAATGCTCCAAAACCCAGATTGGCTCAAGTATATCCGTGCCATGCCTGACCCCGAGATTGCCTTCGGAGCTGGGCTCAGGCTGCGGGGGGGCTGAAGTTTGGTGCGCGTCATATGGAGCCTCCCGGAGCCTCGTGACGGAGAGTTAAGATTTGGCCCATGGAAGGAAGGTCGTTTCCCAGCGCCTCTTCTTGTTTTTTTTTTTATATATATATCAACAGGATCTACTCCAAATTGCATTAGAAAATAACTATTTTCTTTATCGCGACACTTTCTACCGCCAAATCAAGGGCGTCTCTATGGGGGCTTGCTTTGCTCCCAATTTTGCTATCCTTTTCGTCTACAACCTGGAAATGACCCACATTCTTACCACCCAGAACCCTTTCATTAACCACATCTCCCTCTGGCGACGCTACATCGATGATGTCCTCCTCCTTTGGAAAGGCCCTGCCCAAACCCTTGACGATTTCATCCAATGGATTAACCAATCTCAGACCCATCTCACATTCACCCATGAGTCTAAACCCAATGACCTGCCTTTCCTGGATGTCATAATACACGCGGAAGATGACACAATTGGTACATGCCTATACCGGAAACCTACTGAAAGGAACACTCTGCTCCAATACTCAAGTTATCACCCACGCGGCCTCCGTGATGGCCTTCCCTATGGCCAATTCCTACGCATCCGCAGAAACTGTAAATGGCGTTAAGACTATTTCAGAGAATCAGACATCTTAATCCAGAAACTCCTAGACGGAGGTTATCCCAAGCGTCTCGTGACCAAAGCCCGAAAAAGAGCCTGGTATTGCCATCGAGAACATCTCCTGACGCCACAACCCAAAAAAACCATGACCAGGATCCCTTTTGTCTCCAAATTCAGTCCATGCAGCAACAAAGTTAGCAAGATCATCAAACACAATTGGCAGCTGCTACGACCATTCAGTACATTTGAGGAGGCCCCACTCTTCCTACCACCGAGGCAGTAATCGAGCCACTCACTTGGTGCATGCTATTACATGGCCGACTGGAGCCCCAAGCAAAAACACCATCACCACCGCTTGGGGCCTACCTCCTGCCATCGGACACTGCAAATGCCAAGCCTGTGTTGCTTGTGATCTTACACTCAATACCAAAGACTTCAAAACCAAAAACGACATTCACCATCTGCAGGTCTCAAAACATCATCTATGCCATCCGCTGTCCTTGCGACCTCGTTTACATTGGACAAACCACCCAAATGGTGAAACAGAAGATAATCCAACACAAAAGTAGAATCCATTGCAAGGTCCTTACAGCGTCGCTGGTTGCACATTACATCCAAAAAAATCACTGTGAAACAGATATCACTTGGCAAGTGATAGACCAACCCACACTACCAATGAGAGGGGGTGATATGAAAGCACTCCTCAACAAGTGTGAATGCAAATGGATTTCTGTCTGTAATTCTGTCCACACAGGCCTTAACATCATTGATGAATGGAACAGCACCATCCTACTTTGAATTACCTATCCCGCATCTCTGACTATCAAATACAGTATGTCTCCTTTGTTTTTTCTCCATGTCCTATAATGGCTACTCTGAGCTTCCACTGGCTTACTTGATATATCAGATATCCCCTCCTTGGATACATGCTCAATTATAACAAGATCTCTGTCCATGTTCATCACATATGTACTTCTATCCTTCAATATATGAGTCTTTTTACTCTGTAACTCGTATTACCATAGATTTCTCCCCTGTGTTCTAGTTGTTTTTTCACTTCCATCCATTTCCCGTTCCAATCCCGCCCCATGCCGTGCAGCGTCCCCCGAGCCCCGCCCCCTTCCGCGTTCACGTGACCTCGCACATGACGGGCCCTTCCTCTTCTATCCTGTGGCCACTCCGAGCTTCCACTGATTTACTTGATGTGTCTAATATCCCCTCCTTGGATACATGCACAATTTTATTAAGATCTCTGTCAATGTTCATCACATATGTACTTCTACCCTTCAATATATGAGTCCTTTCACTCTGTAACTCGTATTACCATATAATTCTCCCTTGTGGTCTAGTTGTTTTTTTCACTTCCATCCATTTCCAGTTCCAATCCCGCTCCATGCCGTGCAGCGTCCCCGAGCCCCGCCACCTTTCGCATTCACGTGACCTCGTACTTTATGGGTCTTTCCCCTCTTCTATCCTGTGGCTACCTCGAGCTTCCACTGATTTACACATATAGCCAGGAACAGTCTCCCCGACGCCCTCGCTGCCACCAGGATTTAGTCCCTCTCAGCTACCAAGTAAGTCGCTAAGCTTCGCTCCTCTCCTCTTCCATTGATTCCCTGGCCACGGCCTCGCCCTGACCCTCTGTGTTTTCCTCTTCCACCAAGGGATTTATTACCGGTAACCTTTCCTGACACCGCGAAGGATTCCCTAGCCTTATATCCCGCCGATGTTACGCCCTTGACACAGCCGATATTCCGGATCACGCAACCATCGACGAGGTCGTGCCGTCCCTGCCTTTGGATTCACTGATGCTCCCACTCCCCCTCCAGGTACCCCCTGCTTTACGCATCCATTGCTTTTGGTCTTCTCATCCACGCCATGTGAAATGACTCTCCCTCCCCCTCCTTTCAGGATTCACTTGCATGAGCCCGATCAGACCATACTTGGCCCCCTCGGATCTCAATCCGTGCTTTCCACAGGTATTTTTCTCCTTATTTTTCTTTTCCTTGCGCGACACCCCGTGCTCACCTCTCCCTCATTACCCTCCTTGATACCTTCCCTGGCCCTGATCTGTTTCCTTTGTACTAGCTCCTCGCCACATGCTCCCCACCCAGCGCTCACGAGCCGCTTCTACTGAGACCTGCTCTGATACCTCTCTGGACCTTGCGCATCCCCTCCATTCTTAGGACCTTCCTTAATTCAGCTCTTCTGTCACTCCCTTTTCCCCGGCGATCCTCTGCCCACCCACTTCCTCCTCTCACATATTCACCACCAGGCCCACGTGCCTTACCCACCCCCTTGGCTACCTGCCTCTGCAATTAGACCGACTATTGCCCGCGCTGCACAAGCATTCCCCTTACCCCTTCCCTTTCCTTTTTTGCACCCTTGTACAGCACTGCTTTTAATTCAACAACCCGGTCCTGAAGATGATCCTGAATCGGAGGATCGAAACGCCATCGACCGTTCAGCGCAAATAATAG
This sequence comes from Triturus cristatus, assembly GCF_964204655.1. Classification (NCBI taxonomy): domain Eukaryota; kingdom Metazoa; phylum Chordata; class Amphibia; order Caudata; family Salamandridae; genus Triturus; species Triturus cristatus. The sequence continues at coordinate 567,175,034 of NC_140593.1, forward strand.
CGCATCTTTCTCTGTGGTTCTTCCTAATAATTGTCTTCATTGAAAAAGTTGCTTATTCATTACTAGAACCACAAACACTCACTGTATATATTTTGTCACCATTCTTTTGTTGCGCCGTCTTCCGCTGATTCCACATTGTCACTTGCGTCGCCACTCTGTGTGTCACTTACACATTTAGCAACAAGTCCAATTCGGGTTGTTTTTCTTGCATTTCTTGCTTACAGTGCTGTTACAACTGTATTTTGCTTTAATTTATTTCTATGATTATAAACTTATGATGCCAAGTGCACTTTTCAAAAAATTCTTGCCTGAGTCTCCCTTTCTCCTCCCTGCAAATGTTGTGTACATGCATCTATAATTGTCCAGTATAATTATACCAGTTGAGATTTGTTGTCTTTTATCTGTTCTTGGGGGAGCATGGCCCAGGGGCGTGGAGAGCCAGCCGCGGCACCCTATGGGGGCTTGCCGGTTGCTCAACTACCAGAACTCCGAGACATGGACCCGTTGAGGTAAGCGGCTTCCCCCATATCTGGGCGGTGGCTCCAGACCTATCTGTGCGTGGCTCGGCTCGGCTCCAGCAGAGCACAAGATGGTCATCCCCAGTGGGAGGTGAGGAGACTGAACTGGCTATGGGAGACCCAGGGGTCACAATGTTGAGGGTGGTGTCTGCGGCCTCTCCCAGGCATTGAGGAGTACCTGGCCCCAGAGGGCTGGTGGGGGCAGTGGCTGCCACTCAATCTTGGGGCTGGTGGGCCCTGTTGCCAAGGATCCTGCTGCTCTTCCCCCCCTTCTCACCGGTGCAGGCAATCACGATTCAGGAGGTGAGGCCAAGACGTGGGCCCTGAACTTAATTGGAATTGCCTGTGAGGCATGAGGGATGTGACCCATGGGCCCCGGACTCCAGATAAAGACATAGTGGGTGAACTGGGAGAGAGGTCTCATGGCCTTGAGATTCTCTGTGTCATTAGCGGCCCTTGCCCGGGGCAGGGAAGGTGCGGATAAACTCCAGCTGGAGTGGACCAGAAGTACGGTCCTCGTGGGGGCCCCTCTCTTTTACCCAAAGGGGGTAGGACCTTAAACATCCACCCCATCCTCTTACTTCAAAATGATGGGGGATAAGGCCACGGCCCTGTCCAGCCAAGCCAAGCTGGACAAGTTCACCAGGGTGCTTCCACAGGATGCCGGAGAGGACGTTGCGTCATTGGTAGCAAAGGGGAGGGGTGGTGCCCCTGCTAATGACCTGGGTGTAGTGAACTCCATCAATGTCATCCTGAAAGCCATAGTGAACACTAGACACACTCTGGAGTCGCAGATTGATTTAGTGGGTAGCAGTATCACTTTACTATGGCAGGACTGCTGTCAGGTGGTCAATCAGGTCTCTGAGGCAACAGGATCCATCTCAACCCTGGAGGACGAAATCAGGGCCATGCGAACAGAACTGCACAAACTCAGAAAGACCAATTCGGAACTGTGTGCCCGTGTGGAGGATAAACAAGGGTGGGCTCGCTAAAACAATTTGAGGCTCTTAGTTTTTCTGGAGCGGACTGAAGGGGACGATGGAATGAAATTCATTGAGCAATGCCTTAAGCAATAGCTCCCGGATGCATGGTTCTCCACCTATTTCCTTATCAAGATAGCGCACAGAATGCTTTGCAAGCGGCTGACTCCGGGGTGCCACCGCACACGATAATTGCCCGCTTCCTCAAGTACCAAGTCCATGACATGGTGCTACGCTCAACGCGGTTAAGGGGAGAACTAAGACATGACTCTATGAACATTATGATTTTCTCCGACTACACACAGTTGGTGCCACGACAAAGATCATCCTTCGACCCGGTGAAGGTGAAATTGAGAGCTATGGGCCTTTACTATATGTTACTATTCTCTGCCAAGCTAAAAGTCCTATTTAAAGACAAGGGTCATGTTTGAAATGAGGGTCTTTAGTTGGCAGGTTGTTACCCTGTCCAAGTAGGTACCCTTCTTCCTAGTCAGGATATGAGAGTTACATTTCTGAAATAACCCCTGCTCACCCCCTTGGTAACTTTGCACGAGCAGTCAGGCTCATCTCAGAGGCAGAGTGTAAAGCCTTTGCACCTAATATACAGTAATACAATGAAAACTCTACAAAAGGACACCACATCAGTTTTAGAAAAAGAACCATAATGTATTTGTGTAAAACAAGGCCAAAACAATAGAAATTCAACATACAGGTATTCAGAAATATTAATAATCAAAAATAGACTTGGGAAATAGTTCCTCGCAGTGGATAGCTCCGTCCAGGGCTACCACGGTGGTTTGGATCAACAAATCCCACAGTTTTGGCCAACCGGGGCAGTGCGGCCTGGCTGCAGTATCGGAAGACCCTTAAACAGTACCTTTTGTTCCGGCCGACCGCGGTGATGCTGGCCAGCTGCAGCGGGCATCGAGGTTGAGATGTGAAGCAGAGTGGTGCAGCGTTCGATGCCCTCAGGTCATGGTGCAGGCAGTGGCTTGGTTGCGGTCATCCATTGGCATCGGTGAGACCAGGCCTGCTGTGCGATGTGGGGAGGTGCTGACGGTCACAGTGCAGGCAACGGTGTTCGTCGAAGATCAGCAGTCGATGGGACTGGCGTCGGTGGGCAGAGACTGCAGTGTGGGACAGGGCGGTGCTTCGTGTAACTTGTGAGTGCTGTCCCCAAATCACGGTGCAGACAGCGGCGGCGATGTCAACTGGCAGCAACGTTGTCGGTGGGGCCAGGGCGGCAGAGTGAAGTGAGGTGGTGCAGAGTGCAGTTCCCACAAGTCGCAGTGCAAGAGTGGCCAGTGACGGCATTGGAGGTTGTCATTGGTGTGACCAGGGTTGCGGTGCGAGATGTGGCAGTGTCCTCTGTGGTGCCTTTAGGTCACGGAACAGCCGGCGGAATTGGTGCCGGTGCCGGTTTGCGGTTTCCCTCTGTGACAACTGTAACATACAATCCCAGAGGCGGTACCCAGAGGCAGGCAAAGTCTTTGCTGCTCCTGAGACATCTTTAACAGGGGGCAAGCGCTACTTCAAGCACTTGGAGACACTCAGAAAGAATATTGAAGAAAGCTCAGTCCATTTTCTTTCTGCCCAAGACAAAAGCAGTTGCTGCAGGCTGACTCAGCAAAGCACACAGCAAAGCTATAGTATCTCCTCACAGCTTCTCCAGCTCTTCTTCTTGGCAGGGTCCTTAATCCAAAAGAGTTCTAAACTTCTGGGTTCAGGGCCCCAATATTTATACCACACTCCCTTTGAAGTTGACACAAACAAAGTTACACTGGCATCCATAAACAAGTTGTGCCTGGCTCAGACCAGGGCCACTCCAAGAGGGGGAGACTGCTTTGTGGAAGGCAGCCACAGTCCATTCAGGTGCAAGTGACAATTCCTCCCACTACTCTAAATGCAGCCAGGTCGATTCAGCCTGGCTATGAGTCACCCAGGAAAGACAGGGCACATCTCAACCCCCTTGCGCTTGTCTAGTGCGAATGCACATCCCTGCTCCTGTCACTCAGACGGTGATTACACAAATGGCAGAGGCGCACAGGATGGTTGAGAAAGAAAATGCCCACTTTTAAAATAAGTGGAATTTTTAAACACACAACATAAAAATCATCTTTACTAAAAGATGTATGTTTAAATCCTGAGTTCAGGCATACTAAACTCAATTTTTCTATCAGCTTCCACTGGCAAGCTACATCGGTAAAGTGTTACCAAGCAGCTCCCATGTTAACCTATGGGAGAGATAGCCTTTCAACAGTAAAAATGAAATACACAGTATTTCACCATTAGGGCATGCACAAATACACCACTACATATCCTATCTTTTACATACATGGCACCTTGCCCACGGGGCTACCTTAGGCCTACCTTAGGGGTGACTAAGATGTAAGAAAAGGGAAAGGCCTGGCAAGTGGGTGCACTTGCCAGGTCAACATGGCAGTTAAAAACTACGCGCAGACACTTCAGTGGCAGGTCTAAGATACCTCTGAAAAGCTGCTTATGAGGGTGGCACAACCAGTGTTTTAGGCCCACTCATATCATTTGATTTACAGGCCCTGGGCACATACAGTGCACTGCACTAGGAACTTAGTAGTAAATCAAATAAGCTCATTATGGAAACACCAATCCATAAACACAATGTATAGCAGGAGCACTTGCACTTTTATACTGATCAGCAGTATTAAATTGCACAAAAACACTAAACCAGCAAAATCAATATCCAGAGTACCACCAAAACCAGGAGGTCAGAGAAAAAAGACAGGGGAAACATGCCAAAAGATGCCAGGTCTAACAGGTCACTTTTTTGAATTGCCAGTGCAGGCTTGGGTGAAGTAGCGGCCGTGCATCTCTGGGGCGGCCAACTCTGAGGCCCAAGAGAAACAGTTCATGCTGGCCTTGAGAAGGCAACGCCAGTGCCAGCGGCATCGATCCCACCTCAGGAAGTCCAGGAGTGTAGACCAACAACAGGTTGATGGTGAGCAGGCCCATGAATCCCTGATTGGGGAACAGGGGTCTGAGAATGAGGAGGAGCCTGAATATCGGAGCTCAGATGGAGAATCATGACCTGCAATGTGGTTCCTTTGGGCTTTGGGCTGGGGCGCTCCTGTGGGATTCATAGGTGAAGTGCCACCATTCTCCATATGAAGCTGATCTGGGTTGATATACAGCTCTACTATTGGGTAGAGCAGATGATCCCAATTAATGACTGGTTGATCGGGGACTAGAACCCCTACAAAAGTTAGAGCTTCCCTGGGTAGAATGCCATGGCTTGCTCCATATGCTGTATCCTAACTCCCTCCCCGAAGTTACTAGGTTACCCTTACTTTGCCGGATCGTCACGATGAGGTCCATCGGGTGCCACACTGCCCTCACGGCAGCTACACCATTATGGCTTGGCACAAAACTCCCACAGGTGAGGTGCCTACAGGGCTTCTGGTAAACTAGTAAACTAGCAATGGGACCTAATTGGTATTTTAACACTGGTGGATGTATAGTCACATTACCATATGAAAGCCTTTCAAAACTTACAGGCAGAATTCTCACTATACACCTCTCAGTTCTGTCGCTACCTCCTGCTGCGACATGCCCTGGCAGTCTGTGGAGACAGATTTGGACCACTTCCCTAGAAGACAAGCTAATATTGGCAAAGGCGGAGAAGAAAGGTTTCTCACAGATTTTCCAGTCCCAGTTGCACAATGCCCCGGAACCTCTTCTATAACTCCGGCAGAGATGGGGAGCAGTTGGATGATGATGACTGGAGGGAGGAGATGATGGGCCTGCAGTGCTTGGCGGCGTCCAAGGCTACATCTTACCCAATATAAATATCTCCATAGGTACTACTATGCCACAAAACATCTCAGGGTAGAACACAAACTCCATATTGTACTAGATGCTAGGTTGCTGTGGGAGATTTTTTTCACCTGATCTGATCCTGCTCGACTATAAAACGATACTGGGAATCCATGTGCAGCAATTTTGGGGAGCTGATTGCTGGGGTGGTCCCTGTCGATCCTCAGATAGCAATATTGGGCCTTTTGTAAGGATCAGGGGGCCTCTCTGCACCCGGCTGTTCCTCGCCATGGGATTCTCGATAGCCAAGAGAGACTTGGCCTGGCACTGGAGTGATGTGGAGTCTCCCACAATGATGAGAGGTATGGACTTTGGCGCAAAGGTGGAGGAGCTGGTCTATAAGGCTCAGGGAATGCGTAAAAAGCATGAGAAAATATGGTGGAAATTGTGGACCTATTTGTAAACCAGAAGTCCTCCTCCCAGTACAAGCTACGATAAGCAATGATTACGCATACTTCTTAGGGTGTCGGGATGCATGTAAAGTAAAATACGAGCTGATTGTCAGTGACCTATTTGATGTTGATGTTGAACTTTGAAAGCTCAATAAAAATGATTATAAAAAAGAAATATCGTTCAACATACATCAATTCAGTAAATAGGGATACATGCCTGACCTGACCAGTGGGCTATATTCTGCTCCCCTGCTCAGTCAGTCTCATCACTCCCTGTAATCTCCATGGCAACCATTTGTTGATTGGTTTTGAAGGTCTTGCCACATTGTGAGTGTTCCACCCGCGCATTTTCCAATTAAGCTAACTGGCTGCGGCCAGGAACTCATGGTGCCTCCATTCTCTGATGACACGGCACATGTATGCAATGTGCACTGAAAGGTCTGCGGCACAATGGGTGTTTAGATCTCTATAGATGCCTATGTACCGACAAAATGTCACTCAGACCAAAGATGCTAAGAGGCTCGTGCATAGCAGTGTTCCACCACAATGGGAACATTGCTATGCACGAGTGGGAGGGCTGCAAGATCAGTCACCTAAGTGGGTGAAGTGGCACAGTTTACTCTTGACCCCAAGTGAACGGGCAACTTGCACATCCACAACTACATTCCTCTGTATGTGTTCAAAATCAAGCCTTATTTTAAACTCCCACTGTAAACCCTGCACTGACATAGCAGTGGAAGGGGCACTACATTCGCTGTCAAGAGTATTACAATAGTCTTTTCTGTGCAAACCTGTCCCAAGTTTAGAGGTGTTCCTACCCCACTAAAGAAAATAAATAAAACGTGCTATTTGCCCATGTGCAACTTGCATGTCCTGGGGTTGTATTATACATTGTGCACCCGGGACGCAATGGGCATTTGCGCCCTCTTTGTGTACCCTCGACTACAATGGAATTACAGAAGGGGCCGCAGACGCTTGTGCATCCCAATTTTTGTATTACTGATAGCGCTGGCGTTCAGGTAGCACCAGTGCTATTATGAGAGGCCATTCCCTCATTTGCATGGGGGTGTGGCAAATGAGGGAATCTCTTTGCCTCTGTGCCCACGCCGTGTTATGGTCACTGGTGCAGAAGCAAACATGCCCGTAGGAGGCGCTCTGACAGTGCACAATGAAAAGGTGGGGCACTTTCAGTGGGGCTCCTAAAGGCAGCCCACTGGACGAGAGAAAGGGGGCCCCATGGACCCCCCAGACAACCTGTGCTGTCGGGTGCAGTCACTCACTCCACCTGCCTGCACTGGGATCTCTCTCCCCTCTTCCAAGTGCTGCCTGCACTGTGAAAAGGGGAGTGGCTTTGAAGCAGCCACTGCATATTTCACTTGAGTGCACTGCTCTGGGGGCAGCGTATTCTTTGGAATATGGCGCACTGTCCCTGTTTGCGCCCAGCTCACATTTTGATAGGTGCGCAGTGGCGCAAACAGGGAAGGTGCGCTGGATACAAAATTCAGCCCCATGACTATTGGGCCACAAGTTTGCAGCAGTTAAACCTTGGTGAAGATTTTATTGACAAGTACATGAAATTCTGATTTGCGCACCCCTGGCACACATTCCAGAGCAACAAATTCAGCTTTACACACTCTGAAACACTTTGCATGGTGTGCATACTGGAATTTTTTGCTATTTGCCATGATTCTTGCCTTGTTTTGCCTACTGAAAACCCGTGGGCAATAACACTGCAGACGCAATTTTCACCTGGGGAAATAAAGCATGTGAAATTAGTGGGAGGGCAGATACCCCTCCACTTGGAATCCCGTTTCAAGTGTTCACAGGAGTATGTAGCCGAAATGGACTGAATGTTTTGTAGTCAGAGTCAAAACAGAGAAATTGCCCATCTGAATGAGAAAGTGCATGGACAGCCTGGCATCCTGCTCACTTTCAAAGAAAAAGCCAAAGTCTCAAAGAACCGGGGACAAGCATTAGGGATACCAATTTCCTAATTGCGATTCTCTCATATCACGGTTAGGAATTCGGTATTCCTGATGTATGAAACTCATTGAGTTTCATTTAGGGATTCCTTGTTGTTGCAAATCGACCTACCTCGTGAATATTAATGAGGTGGTTTGCAGTTTGCAACCCATTAGGAATCACAGGGATGGTGGCCTGCTGAGGTCAGCAGACCACCATGTCGGTGATTGCTTTTTAATAAAGCAATCTTTTCCTTTTTTTAAATGCAGCTCGTTTTACTTTTAAAAAAACAGGATGCGTTTGAACAGAAAAAAATGAAACCTTGAAGTAAGAGAAGGCAGTGGTTCACGGGACCACGGCCTGCTCTTAAAGATATTTTATTTACATTTTCAAAAGGGAAGGGGGTCTCTTTGGGACCCCTTCCCCATTGCGAATGCGTTACCACCTGTACTGTTTTGCAACCAGAATTCGGTCGCAAAACAGTTATACATGCCATGCCAATTCAGTATTTGGAATGGTTGCCCAAAACATACCCCTTCCCTTGCACTGCAGCGTTGTGATTGGCTTAGGGGAGGGATCCTGACTGCCTGCTTCCTGTTCCTGTTGGACGCAGAAGAGCAGGAGCAGAGAAGACGCGGGACCCGGCCTAAAGGTAAGTTGTATTTTTATTTATTATTATGACCCCAGCAACGCCCCTCACCCTGCAACCCCCCCTACCCCTGCGAACCCCCGTGCCCGCCCTTCACCCGCGAGGCATCCCAGCCACAATAGGTTATAGGGACCGAGTGTCCATCTCCCAGTCTCAGAATGCTAGTAACTAACAAGTTCTCTAAAATCCAAAAGTATCTTAAACTGGAGGTCAGAGTTTCAGCTCAATCTTTTACTGAAAGCCAAAGGAACAGTGTGTACAGGGACCAAATATGCAACTGTGGTCCCTGTGAGTTCAGATTATCAGCTTTTACAATGAAGTGTATCATGAGGCATTGCATTGTGTGTCTTATGCAGTGCTTTATTTGTAAACTAATAAGTGCCAGAGCCCTGACCAAAAGGCCACTGCATCTTGCATCAACCATGGACCCTGCCATTGCTGCCAAAACAACTACTAACCATCTCTCTCGCCTGTAAGTGCGACCGTTCAGATTATTCCAGGTCCCCAAAGCTAAAGGAATGGCTGGGGAGGCAGGTGTTAGCAATTTTTTTTATATATATTGTATTCATAAACAACCGTTGTTCTGCACATCTCTAAATTAGATGAGCACTGCCACCATGTGGCAGACTGTCCTAAGTGCAGTGTTGACAATCAGTGCCAGTGCTGAGCACCAAAGCCAATTAAGTGCCAGGGCTGAGCACCGGAAACCACTGGCTCAAATTAAGCACTGGTCTCATGTTTGTAGGAGAGTAGATTGCGTTATAGAATTCAGAGACTATTTTGAAGAACTCTTTATTTGGACATGTAGCATCTGAGATGCAAAGGAAATTGTGACATCATTAGAATTTTTTGATGGATGCTTAGCACAGTTTTATTACTGAATAGCGATGCCCAGAGTATCGTGGTCTAAGAATATTGAGGATAAAATATCAAGCAATAAAATATTGAAATGTTAGTGGATTTAGGGAAGCCTATATTTACAATTCCTACTTTCACATCTGTGGACCTTGCAGATATATGTACTGAGTAGATATTTATTTATATACAGAGTTAGATGCGCTGGGGTCAAAATTCAGGGTGCACACCCTTTGTAGATTCTGCATTGACTTTGAAGGTGTTTTTTTATCATTGCGATTACATGTTTTGCTTACTTGCCTTTTAAGCCACCTGGTTCTCTTTTTGTAAGTTTTTTTCCCAATGGACCCTTCTTCTCTGCAACTAGGTGTGCTGTTTGATGGAAATATGAATGCATTGATTTACTTATTTTTATTTATTCTTAGCATTAGATTGGAAAGGTTAAGCTATACTTTTTGTATAGTAAATATTCAAAATGTACACAGCAAAGGTGAAAGAAATCTAGAAGTCAACTTACCTTCCACCATCTGTCCTTTCTGTGTGACTTTTAGTTCCTTCTGCTATATTTTTTCAACATAGTTATTTTATTTCATGTCCTTGCTTTTAAAAAAAGACTTATTATACTTTCCTTACTTCTTTTTTAATTTCACAGTTTTTACTGTTCTTTGTGGAAGCATTTAATAGGGTGTGTCTATTCTGCCCACACGAACCAACAAGCATTTGCAATGCAATAGGTCTTGCATTTGCAAGAGTTTAAGCTACTGGTATTGTAAATGCCAATGCATTTTATTTATGACTTGATAATTACCACATAAATAAAAGGCATTGTCGTTTTCAATGCCAATTGCTCAAACTATTGTAAATGCGAGACCTATTGCATTTCAAAGAAGCGGCCGCCATTTTCCTGGGCTGCTCAGAAAGTTAAAGCACGCACGATGCACTGAATGTTGCAGGAAAGCATTTAGTGCCTGCAGTAGTAGAAACTATTTAAAGAAAATAGTTCTTACAGTCTCTTTAAGATGTACCGTGTAACAATCGAAGTAAAAGGGCTGGTCCTCATGGGAGGTTACAGATGAAGACAAGGCGGTACTAAGGAGGGACTAACAAGACTATTAACAAATTAGAAGCCAGCATTTACGAAGCACAATGACACAAGCCAATGACAATAAAGGCGGAGAGTGGGTGGGGCTTCAAGTACATACTCCAATACAGCATGCCTTACAGAGCAGTGCATGTGCTGCCCAGGCTCGACCTAAAAACGACCCCACATACTGACCTGTCAGACCAGCCCATCGGGCACTGCCTGATTGCCCTATTGGCCAGTCCAACCCCAAGGCTTCTGGCAGGGATTAAAAGGTGGTACACTGGTATAACCGGTCTACGCAAACGTCATAGTTTCCCAGCGTCTTTAGCCTTCAAGAGCAAGGTTTTGACATCGCACACACTAGTCCATAACAGTTCAGTTGATTTAAAAATAAAATCTTTGGATACCAACTGGGGATAGAAACCATGTGCAACTACTTAACTAAATGCCAGGAGCTCTTGAAAACAGAGGATTCTAATAAAAGGATCATTTAGTGTCACAGAAATATGGAAATTGATGGCTGCATGCCAGATTAGCCCCAAACCATAACCAATAGTACACCAAGTGGGCGTCAAGTTTACTTCCACGTTTATTTTTCATGAGGAGGAAAGGCAGCCTGACTGCCAGAGTTGTCCACTTTGGAATTGGAGAACGGTTTTCGGATCCTGGGTTCTGCTTTCAAACTTTACGGCATGGCGAGGCTCAGTCATCTGGGCAAATCACTTAGTCTCCCCATGCTTAAAATTATTTCATCCACCCTTGTGTACTGTAATCAGGTGCCCATGTAAAGAGCTCAGCAATAAAGCGCACAGCACGGCTCATTTTCTTTGTCGCTTTATAGGCAAACATTGCCTGTGTCTTAAATACATCTCCTCTTATATCCCCATAATGCACATTGTTATATGGAATATGCCACGGATGTTGCTGCCCCAGAAAACAAACATTTCTCGGTCTTAGATGCTCTCACAACGCATACACTCTGGTGCCGCGACAATGAGCAGCATTGTGCTTTAAGGGGGTGACTGAATTGAGGCAACGGGTTAGTCAATGCCCTGGTGTTTAATTGGCTGCTTTATGTATTTATGAACTGCTTGGACTGCAGCTAAAAGGGCCCGTGACATACAATAGGTTGCTTCTAGTTGGGCTTTGAAAGAAACTCAACTTTGATCGTTTGAAAGGCAATGGAGCTTGGTGCTCCAAACCAGAAAGGAAGGGGGTAATTTATGGCTGCCATTAAGAAGACAAAGATGTAGGGGAAAGGTTTGTCATCGGACAGCTTACAAATGTGTATAAGACGCCCCTAGGAATACAAATAGCATGGTATTTCTCTTAGAACACAACAAAAGAGAAGTGGATTGCAACCTGCCAGGCTTGGCTGCACGGTGAGGTGATAGGAAGGGTGAAGGAAAAACTAAGCATTTGCAATGCAATAGGTATCGCATTTACGCAAGACTTATTACATTGCAAAATGTAGGCATCACAGACAACGGGAGGGAGGGCGGACAGGTGGATGAAAAGGCACAGACAATGGGAGGGAGGGCGGGTGGGGGGTGAGAAGGCACGGCAACGGGAGGGAAGGCTGGCGAGGGGGCGAGAAGGCACGGACAACGGGAGGGCGGGCGGGAAGAAGGCACGGACAATGAGGGGGGGAGGCACGACAACGGGAGGGAGGGAGGAGTAAAGAAGGCACCAAAGCATGCTGTGCTTGCAGTAGGAGAACCTTATTAAAGAAAATAGTGCTCACAGTGTAAATAACACGTACCGTGTAACAGCCAAAGTAAAGGGGCCAGTCGCCATGGGAGGTGACAAATGAAAAGGAGGCAGTGCTAAGTAGGGACTAACAAGCCTATTGATGAAGCAGAAGCCAGCATTTAGGACGGACAATGTCTCAAGCCAATGGCAAATATGGGCGGAGAATGGGAGGGGCTTCTATTCGCTACTTTTCTACAATAAGTCTCGCAGAGCAGCGCATGCACGCTGGCTCTAGGCTCGATCTAAAAATGTGATCACTATTACTCACTATGACTTTGTTAGTTTTACTTCTCTATAACCTGTCATTGCCAGTCCATTCTTTGTATTGTGATGACTGGCACGTCAGTCACGTGATTTTTCTGTACATGGTTCATCCATCCAAGTCCTTGCACATACCTGCTCAAATTAAACACAGCATAAAATTAACGCATCTATCAACATGTTTTATTGTGCAAGAGTTGAGGGAGAAAAGAGGTGGTCATGAATAGGTCTGTGTGTTTTCCACCACTTTTTTGCTTTTCATGGGTAAGTGCAGTGAACAAAACATTCCAGAGCAGCCTCTTATTTCTGCCATTACTGGAGTAAGAAAGGTGCACCAAGCCTTCTATATTCCTGTTTGATCTGCCTCACTGTACCTCTTTAGGAAGAGATCTCTAACTTTAAAACTTACATGTGTCTAATTTGTATATATTTACTTTTTTCCTCCTCTTAAAAATGCATACTGCCAAATATTGGAAGGTACTTTTTAGATGTGGGCAGAAGCAGCTTTAGCTGTCTGCTGTACCTTACAACATCAACACACAATATAACAGCAATACACACATCACCCACTCACACGCCTACACAAACAGCTTACTAACCAATGAAGCACTTCCAGCTTTGTCATTATTTGTTTCTTTTGTTGGAGAATAGTGTAGACAGCAGAGCTCAGGTTAAAATATACACTGAAGCTTGAGTCCTGCCTCTCAATTCGAGATACTTTGAGAACATGTTTTTTAATCTTACAGGGTAATAGACTACGTTTGGATGCTAGCCTGGGATCCAAAGGTCACACTTAAACTTCTAAGTCTTTGAACAGTGTTTCTGATATTTGAACTTGAACATCTGTACAGCAGGCACATTGACCCTGATGTCGAAAACCATGCTACACAAATTTGCTTCTGTGGTGTGCAAGCTAAATCCAAACTTTCAGCAGGCAACTTCAGATATCTTATTTTGACTGGGGCATGGAGATTACACACACATTTGTATGTTGCAGGTAAATTAATCTCTTTTGCTCCCCTTCTGGGATTAGAACCTGGCACAAACTGGTGTCACAAAATCCTTTGTCCAGGATGCATAACCGCTTGACAAATCTTTCTGTTAGTTGAAACTGCAACCTAACAGATACACACAAATTGAAGTAACAAGTGTATAAAGCTGACTTGGTATCTTAACAGAATAGGAACATGTTACCTTAACATTACATACGTCTGTATTGCAGATGCATTAACTTATCCCGCTATCTAAGTGGTATCGCAGTATATGATTTGCAAGTTATACTGTAGAGGCACTATCCCGTCTGATCGCAGGGGCACATTCCCAAATAAGTGGTGCAATGCAGCCTTGCAAGCAAAGTTGCCGAGCTGCATGGTGTCAACTATAGAGAGCAGATCTGGCAATATCTTTAAAGAAATGGTGCGGTTCTCCTCCCTCCCTGAGCTGGCGCACTTTGGACTGCCTAGCACCAACTCAGGCACCCTTGCGCCATAGTGGAAGGGTGTCTGCATGTGGTCAGTATATTTTTCCTGCACAAAAACTATCCTTTTAGGCTATTTCCTCTTTGCATGTGTGCTGTAGAAAATTCAGTAAACATTTTTGCATGGAGTTTTTAATGATTTATGCCTCTATATTTTCATCTTGATGGCTTGCACATGATATTCTGCACTGACACTTTATTCCCTATATCTGGATTAAGAACAATCTAGTGGGGGGGCGGGTTGGGGGGGTAGGGGGTATTATGTGAAGGAGGGCTTGTAATGAATTCTTATATATTACTTACCCAAGCTCATTTTTGCTCCCATCATTTTTTATAATTTTTAGGGCAATTAGAAATTGATGAATTTAATGTTTTTTCGGATTCTATTCTTTTAAATTGTTGTCTCTTTTTAAAAATATTTTTTATGGCTTATATAAATTGAAAATTGTAAGTTTGGAAATGCTTTTAAGAGATTGGCTATAGAAATAAAGCAATTTAGAATTTGAATTTAATTCTTTGCTACGCCCCTTTGACTTACAATGTGCTTTCTCTTTCCACAAACTCGATGTTTGTGTTCCTTTACTTTGAGATGCTTTTAGTATTACTGTTTTGTGACTTAAAGAACATTAAGGAAATGTTACTGTGAAACTGGACAACGTTCACAGTGTTTATTTCTGATCGCAGCAGCTGCTTCATGTCCGTTGCACCATTCAGGGAGTCCTTTCGTTGGCGCTTTCATGAGGACATGATGAGGAAGCTGGAAACTTTTGGCACATTCTCTTTAAAAGCACAGCATGTTGGCGACTGGGTAATCGATTAGACCTATGTAGCGCTTTAGATCTCAAAGCGCTATGGTGGGTGCAGCAGTTACAACTCATGAAATATGGGGTGCAACTCACAAGGAGGGGGCAGGGTTGAGTGCACATTGGCTGCAATCGAACTCTTAAGATGATGGGCTGTGTGTATCCATTATCAGCAATCGCTAAGGGATCTTGTTTGTTTTGTTGTTGTGTTAATGCTTTGCTGCACACGTTTGACTTACAACGTGTTTTATCTTTCCATAAACTCGATGTTTGTGTTCCTTTATTTTGAGATGCTTTTAGTATTACTGTCACACACACAACCACAACCACACACACAACCACACACACAACCACACGCACAACCACACACACAACCACACACACACACACACAACCACAACCACACACACAACCACACACACACCCACACACACACACACACAACCACACACACACAACCACACACATACACACAACCACACACACACAACCACACACACAACCACACACACACAACAACCACACACAACCACACACACACAACCACACACACACAACCACACACACAACCACACACAACCTCACACACAACCACACACACACAACCACAACCACACACACACGTACAACCACACCCACAACCACACACATACACAACCACACACACACACAACCACACACAACCACACCCACAACCACACACACACAACCACACCCACAACCACACACACAACCACACACACAACCACACACACACAACCACACACACAACCACACAAACCACCCACCACACCCAACCACACCCACAACCACACACACACACAACCACACACACACACACAGACAACCACACACATAACCACACACACAACACACACAACCACATACACACAACCACACACACACACAACCACACTCAACCACACACACAACCACACATCCACACACAACCACACCCAACCACACATCCACACACACCCACAACCGCACCCACAACCACAACCACACACACAACCACACACACACACAACCACACACACACAACCACACACACAACCACACACACAACCACACACTCACACAACCACACACACACAACCACACACACAGCCACATACACACACACAACCACACACACACAACCACACACACACAACCACACACACACACACACACAACCACACACAACCACACACACAACCACACCAAGCATTGGCATAGCCACTAGGTCTTGGCTTTGGGACCTTATAAGTGTTTAGCCACGCAACAGTTGATGTGGTTGCACCAAGGATATTGTGATGCATAACTAAATACTTAGAAGGTCCCAAAAGCAAGACCTATTGGCTATGCCAATGCTTGTTTTGTTAGGCACGGGGAGATTACGTGATTTGCCCAGAATCACAGGATGTTCAGCGTCATTACCAAGACTCGAACCCAGTTCCCCAGGTCCGAGGTCGAGCGCCCTAGCCGTTAGGCCATCAGAGAAGGATGAAAAGCTTTTTTGGCCCGCTGGGATTTGAAACTATGAACCTGCTGGTTATGCAAATCTTTCCAGCAGATGTGTCATAATCTGCTGAATCTTCTTACCAGAAAGAGGTTTGCTTCAATTTCCTACTGAAATGCACGTTGTCAAATTAATTACTAATGATCCGGTTCTCTGTAATTATGAGAAAATATTTCCTATCCTCAGCATGAGAGTTGCCTTATTACGCATAAGGTGAGGTATTATTGGTTGTCAGATAAGCGGCTTATTACAAGCAGTAAAGGTCAATCATGGAAAATTTATATATTTTTAGTTGTTCCTGGTCCTAGCCTTATGTGATATTTTTGTGGTCAATTTGTGAAATATCGGCGAACATTTTTAAGAGCGTTATATTTTTAAATATGGCTGTTTTAATGCTCGACTTCAATCGAAGTGGAGAGTGAAATTAAATTTCGGCACGTGCCGCTTGCTGTAGAGAAATATATTTATGTATTGAAATAGTTTTTTTTTATGTAATTGCATTTAGTGTGCTATTTTATGCCAGTATTTTAAGAGCTTTACTCAATGAAATAAAATAAATTATAATCGTTTTGTAAATGTAAAAAAACAAACAAACATTTAAACAAGTTCATTATTGTCCGCCATAAATAATTTGCTTAAGATTTTCATAGGATTTGCATGGTACGACCCAGGTCAGATTAACAAATGGATTAGAATCAATCAAAAGCTGGTGAAATCAGAAGAGGATGGATAAGGGGAAAAATTTCATGTTTCTATTACTCTGTCTCTACCTCAGGCCTTCAGTTGCTACCTCCCACGTTATCTTCCAAAATGTGTCTCCTTCTTTGCTTCTCTATTCTATTGACAGAGGGGAAAAATTGTCAATTTTTTTCGTGGCCACTGTCTTGAAAACCTCAAGTGCTCTTAAAGTTTCAAGGAATGTTATGAAAACCAGGAAACCAATTAATGTGTTCTCAGATATCTTCCTATAGCTTGATTTTTATTATGTTGGCCACCTTATTACAAGAGAGCACTAAGTAGGCATGGAATTCTGTGGGTTAAAATCACAAAAGGTCATAACTCCCTAGATGTGCTATTACCCCTTTGGAGGGGGTTATGACTTTCTGCCTGATTCACAAAAACTTTTAATTGTACAGGAGAGCAAATTATGATGTCCAGAACTTTCCTGGCATAAAACTGGTTTCTTGCCCTTACCCCCACATGTGTAGTTTCCAAATTGCAGAAAATCTGCATGTTTAGGGATAGGAAATTTGTGAAATTGTCCAACTGTGTTTTCCTGTTTTTCCCCCATCTGGAAAACAAATTCGGTGCACAGTCTTCATACTCCTTAAGGGCATTTTTGCCACACTTTTGGCCCCACATAGGCCAGGTTCAGTCACGTGTAAATTTAGAAGTGTGGATATTTGCGGTGAGGAAACTACATAGTTTGGAAGCACCCACAAAGGTATCAATCAGTTGGTGCATATGTTGTTGGAATTTTATTTTGCTGAGAATTGTCACCTCCAAATCAATCTATTCCAAAAGGTCCCTCTTATGGAGGCAGCAATTATACACAAGTTGAAAGTCTGTCTACAAAATCAGTTTGGTTAATCGCATGCACAATTTGTACTCCTAATTTATTCATATTATTTATTTATTTTGCAGTTCTCTAAAGAACTGACTAGACCACCAGATTTCTGTGGATAACTACTGAATCACTTCTTTCTGTCTGTTCCTGGACTGTGCATAGCACCAGGCACCCTGGTTCTCACCCTACCCACTGCTACCCTGCTGCACTTGCCTGTGGTCTTAACCCCGGCCGCTGTTAACCGAACTGCTGCCACACCGCACTACACAGCATGGAAGGAACATTCACGTGCGTCTCCTGCAAGTTCTCATGCACTTTACCACCCCATACACCCAGCAGTCATGAACCAATAGCACCCCACTCACTCACACTCCCATAAACCAGCCACCCACTCACGATCACACAGACCAAACACACTCCAAACAACACACCACACTCGCATGTGATTGAGCGTCATGTTATTCTGAAATTTGTAGGGGTGCATCATATTCACTGTTAGTCAGCACCCACATATTAATCGATGTAGGTTAAGTGTGCCATAGAAATGTATTACTAGAATCGTTTAACATACAGGTGATTAGAAATGTAACCATGCTTTTAATGATAAGTAACGCTGAAGATTATTGCAAATGTATTTTAGTAAACGCATAATGTTTGATTCCCACGTAATGCAATGTGTTAGTTTAAACGTGTGCCATGCTGAAGTTACACGTGCAAGTTGCTTATTCACGTAAAGAGTAATGAATTAATGCTTAGAGTGTGATTTAGTAATGTGTTTAACAGTGTAAAGGCCTGATCGCATATACGTTTGAAGAGAAAGGCCTGTTCATTTTCTTATGTTAGCTAAACGTGTAGGCCGAAAATGATTTCCCTTGGTAAAGGCTTTGGGTTGCAGAACGATGGAAAATCTTGGAGAAAAGTTTTTCGTTCCCATGTTTCTGTTGCAGGTGCAAGGACATTTAGCTCGTTAGTGAGATTAGGTCTTTGTTTTAGGAGTTAGGATGCTACGAGAAGCCAACAGGGTGTACGTTGGAATGTGAGGATGATACTTTCAGCGGAGAAGGTGCCAGGGACCCAAGGTCAAGCTAACCGTCATTGGATGAGAGACAAGTTTCCCTGCAAAAGTACTGGAAGAAGACCTGGCTGAAGAGGTGTGCTGAAGGGCGTGTTCTACATTTTTGGGGTTTTGTATTAGGGACAGTGCCCCGTGGGTTGAGCAGTTGAGGTTTAGATGGGAAGCTAAAAGAAGCATCTTAGAACCAGCTCTGACTAAGTGAATGCACTTCTTAGGAAGTCTTCACTTCTGACACCTTTTTATTCTTTTGCCTGGGAAGGGAAATGCTAAGTAGGGATGTCACCTTAGAGATAGAGTAGGGAAAGACTAACTGATTTTCTTTTAGGCTAATGGTTTTAGATATAGAGATTGGACTAACCATTGTTTTGTTAATGCTTTTGGAATTGATTATCCTTTTTATTCGGAGTCGCATGAGACTCTTGCGTAGAATTTCTTTTGTATTAGTGCCCATTTATTTTCTTCACCTTGTATTGAGGTGTTTGTATGTGCATTTATTCCTGGTTGTAATAAAATCTTAGAATTTAGATTCGGAGTCAGTGGTCCTTTGGGAATGGGATTGATTCGGCTAATTATGTATTGAGATTTGAGTTTTCTCCCCTCTACACTATTTAGCAGATAAAAAAATCCTGGCGACCTGAGAGGATTCTTGGTGATAATTAGGTAGGCAAGAATCCGGCTGCATAGCATGCATGCTCCTCAACACTGCTCACACACCAAACACGTCATAGAGATATGGGACCTACTTCACAACCATGCTCCAGACCTGCTCTTTCTCATGGAAACCTAGCTAAACCCAACCTTGGCACTAGATATCGCTACGAACATCCATGCTGACTACAAGATTGCCAGGTGATATCATCGATACAAGCCTGGAGGTGGAGTTGTCATCATATTCAAAGATACCATCAGCTGCACCACCTGCATGGACACCCACCAGATACATGAAACACCTCACATTGAAGATATGCATCACAGTCAACTTCTCCCTAGTCCACTAAGCCACCCGAGCCGGGTACGGTGGCATAGTGGACTAATGCATCCACTGTAGGGCCTGTGTTCGACCTCATGGTCACAGGTTCAAATCCTGGCTGGTCCACTCAGCCTTTCATCCATCTGAGGTTGATAAAAATGAGTACCATTGAGTTGGGTAACAAGAAGCATCTGTTATTCAGCGCCTTGAGACCCACGGATGATAGGTGTGCTTTACAAATACACGTGTTATGTTATGTTATACAGAACACCATTAACCTGCACTAACTTTGCCACTGTTGCATCCCTCATCCTTAACACCAGCACCTTCATCCTCCTTAGAGACCTCAACTTTCACCTAGAAGACCTCACCGGCCCAAACTCTAAGCCCCTTCTAGAAAACTTCGGAAGCCTTGGCCTCACCTAGCACGTTATCAAACTACCCACACTGCTGGACACCTATTGGACCAGATTTTCTCCTCAATCAACAACATCAAAATCGACAAGCCAGCAACTATGACCTGGATAGACCACTCCCTCATCAGTTTTCAGAAGACCCATCCTGTACCACCACAGACCTACCACCTCCTGAACAATCCCCCACAGACAACCTCTGCTGCTGGAAAAGCATTTCAGAAGAGGAGTGGGCTTCTGCCCTCTTAGAGAACCAGCTCGAGCTCAATGGTAGCTTGCCAAAAGCCCCCGAGAACCTCAACAGCTGGATCACCGCATGCACCAACACCTTGGCTCCCCTCAAGCACAACCCAATGGCAAGAGCCACAGGCCTGTTGGTACACAGAGGAACTCAGGCTAATAAAATACCATTGCAAGCAACTCCTGCGCAAATGGAGAACAAGTCAAGACACAGCAAATAAAGACGTCTTCAAATCAGTACTAAGACGCTACCACCACCAGATAGCGAACACCAAGGGCACAGCTCTTGCGGATCGCATCACTGCCAGCTGCAAAGAAATTTCCATCAGCATCAAAGATTTCACTGCTCCTCCTGCTGCCTCCAGCAACATCACCCTCTCACAAGACCTTTGCAACGAACTCTCGGAATCCTTCTTTAATAAAATCACCTACACATATAACAACTTCGACTGTCAACCAGACCCCGTCACAACTCAATTTCCCATCATGGCCAATGAACAAACTATGACCATGTGGCCTGCCATCACCACCGTCCAAATCCCTGCTACCAATTATACCATCCACTCGGGGGCTCCATGGGACCCTTGCCTCCACCATGCCTTCACCAAAGGACTCCTACCTAGCAGCAAAGCACTAACATCCATCTTCAACGCCTCCATTGACTCAGCCACATTCCGAGACACCTGGAAACATGCCACTGTCATACCCATGCTCAAGAAACCAGCTGCTGACCCAGCCACGCTTCCAAATACAGACTCATCTCCCTCCTACCATACCCCTCAAAAGTCTTAGAGAAACTAATCAACCAATGCCTCACCAGCTACCTCAGCAACTAATAGCTCCTCAACACCATGCAGTCCAGATTCAGGCCCAACCATAGTACAGAAACAGCATGCATCACAAACACAGACCCATCCGTATGATCCTTGACAGAGGAGACATGGTAGCCATCAATCTCCTAGACTCTGCAGCATTTGAAACAGTCTTACACCTCAAACAATATCAGACACTGACACAAGATTGGTGTCCAAGGACTTACTCTGTTCTGGAACTGCTCCTTCTTAATGGATAAAACACAATCTGTCAGCCTGGCATTTTACTGCTTGGAAGCCTGCAAACTCATCAGTGCAGTGCCTCAAGGTTCATCGCTCAGCCTCAGCCTCTTCAACCATACATGATCCATCTGGTCAAAGCCATCTACACACACAACATCCTCTCCTATGCAGATGACACGCAACTCATACTCTCCCTCTTAAACAAGACTCCCAACAAAAGAAACAAGTTCACCACCTACATGACCGAAGTCTCTATGCCTCTACGCAGGAACAACAACCAAGCTCATGAGACGGCTGCAACGCATCCAGAACGCCTCAGCACGACTGATCCTCTACGTCCCCCGACGCAGTCACATCACACCCCACCTGAGAGGCCTGCACTGGCTCCGCATCAACAAGAGGATCACCTTCAAACTCCTCATCCACGCACACAAAGCCCTACACAACGCCAGACCAGCATACCTCAATGACTGACTCAGCTTCTACACCCCCACCCGCAGCCTCCGCTCTGTCAACCTCGCCCTCGCCACAGTTCCACTCATCCGGAAAACCACCGCCGGCGGCAGATCCTTCTCCCACCTCGCCGCCAAGACCTGGAACACTCTCCCCACCGACCTACGACAGACCCAGGACCTGCTTGCCTTCAGAAGACTTCTCAAGACCTGGCTCTTCGATCAGTAACCCCCCCCCCCTCCGCAGCGCCTTGAGACCCTCACGGGTATATAGCGCGCTTTACAAATGTTATGATTGATTGATTGATGAAGGCTAACTTTCTCAAGCTTAACACTGACAAGGCAGAAGTAGTGATCTTTGGCAAGAACAGTTCACTTGATGGCCAGCTGAACTCAGACCACACCCGGAACCCATCCAGGAAGCTCGTAATAATCATTGACAGCAAACTGGACATGACCACACATGTCAATGACACCACTGCTTCCTGCTTCAACACCTTGAAGATGCTGACTCCCAAGCAAGACTAGAAAAAATGTCACTCACATCCCATTTAACAGCAAGTTAGACTATGGGAACACCCTCTAGGCCGGGATCACCAAGCAACTCACTAGAAGTCTAAAAACCATCCACAAATCAGCAGCAAGACTCATCTTCAACCTCCCACACAGACCTCACATCATACCACACATCAGCGAACTACACTGGCCCCCAATACACAAACATGTTCAATTCAAATACCTCACACACATTCAACACACACACACACACACATTCAAGGCACTGCACAACTCAGGCCAGACCTACCGGAACAGTCACATCTCCTTCAACCCATACCCCTCTGCTCTGCAGGACTTCTACTCACACACATCCCATGCATACACAGAACTGGTTCAGGAGGATGGGTGTTCACTTACATCAGTCCTAAATCGTGGAATGGCCTCCCACTCTTCATCAGAGCCTTCTCTCTTCTTTAATTCTGCAAGAAGCTGAAGACCTGGCTTTTCAATTAACCAACTTGGCAGGGTTAGGCACACACACCTGCTCAGCACCAGGATACCCTCACGGGTGAGTTTTACAAATACAAATACACATAACATATCCCTGAGGATTTCCCTAAATTGATTTGGAAAGACATGGTAAATTCTGATATCTGTAGAATTTGTAACAAAACACTAATGCACCCCCCACTGTGCACGGCGGAGCCTACCCCTCCACAGTCAGTCAACCCAATGCTGCATGAGGGTTGGCCAAAAGGGCCTGGCCTGTGGCCAGGTCCTTTGGCCAACCCATCTGGATGGAATCACACACGCGTGGCCCCCCTCCCTAAGCCTATTGTGACCCTGAGGACCAGTAGCGGTCTGTGGAGGGTTTATGGTGGGGCAGAGAGGCGGGGTGGGGGAGGGGCAGGGTGCGGAAATGTAAACACCGGAATATGGATGAGCGGAGGTAAGTACACATTTAAATAAATAAAACAAATTCCTTTGCGCGCGCTGCATCGCAAAATGCGATGCAGCGCGCAATATATATATAATCTACTGGCGGTCGCCAGTAGATAGTTATAGTTAGGACCGAGTTTCCATAGGAAATCTGAAAATTCTATTTTGAATAACATTGGCGCCGGTTGACGAATCCTCGCGAAATTTTCAAAACTAATGGGGCGCTCCGTTCAGCTCCTACCCTGAAAGTCTCGGGGTGATTCGTCAAGCGGGGGCCGAGAAAAAAGGGGGGTGCTATAAATCGCGCGACCGCCACTCTTTCACAAGGATGATGTCATCAGTGATGTCATGAGTGATGCCACTGACCATGTCATGAGTGATGTAATATGTGACGTCATGAGCAGTGGATTGCGAGCGCGCGAGTTATAGTTATCTGAACTAACTGTAACGGGGGAATTTCATTGGTTTTTTACGAGTGAAATATCCACCTAACTATAACATGTGTGAAACCTATGGTTTTTTAAGTGAATTTGCAAGGTTTTTTAAATGCTAATTCCTAACTATAACGTGTGTGAAACCTATGGTTTTTTCAGTGAATATATATATATATACGTAATTGTGTACATACATCGTTAATGTGCATCCGATCAAAGTACTATTGAATGTACTATGTTTAACTGATATTAGTTTTTGCTTCGATATTTTCGCAGCTGGTCTTGGGTTTCTAAATTTGTCTGATATTAATTTGTCCTGTCTGTATGATATATTGCTGGTGATACATGCAGTGTGAATGAAATGTGTTAGTTTGCAAGGTGGTTTGGATAGTGTATGGGGTGTGAGTAGGAGGTTTCCCGGAGAGAGTCTATGTACTGATATTTCTGAATGCAAGTAGGTTCAAATAACTGTTTTTGTCTATATGTATATATTGATGACTATACATGTCCGTTAGCATGAATACAGAATTTCTATGAAAGTATAAATGCCACTGAATAAATTGATGTTTTCTTGTATATTGTGTACTTCCCCTATTTCTGCCTCTCTATCCCGTTGTGTGGGGTCCTCTTTTTTGTTTGAAGGGAAACTACTGTGTTCTGGGGGTGGGCTCCCCAGGACACACTAAGTGAACCAGGCCTTGGGGATGGGTCAACTGGCCCTTTAAAGGATCAGGGAGGAGGGCCACTTCTCCTTTAACTTACATTTTAACCCCAGGGATTAAGCTCGAGCAGGAGGGTTGCGTGCCCCCCTCCCTCCGTTTATTTACTCAGCTCCAGGGTATGGGGGATCTCCGAGGCCTCTTTAGGCCCGGGGAAGGGGCTTCATGCCCCTCCCTTTTTTTACCTCAGCCCTAAGGGATAGGGTACCAGGGGCCTCTCAGAGGCTCGGGAGAGGGGGTATTCTTCCCCTTCCCGCAAAATGAATACAAGTGTTACCCCCAGGCCCTGGCCCATCCCAGGGGAGGGGGGTAAACAAGCACAGAGCCTGTGCTTGGTTTATGTTTATGTTAATGATTTCAAATTTGTGGCAAAAAAGAACATGTTTGTCCCTATGTGGGGTCCCTCTGAGACCCTACCTCCAGGCCTAGGGTCAGGGTATCCATACCCTTCCCCTTTGTCTGTGTTTTGCATTTTTTGGGGGACTCAGAACCTGAGTCCCGAGTCCTAAGACGGCTGCCACCACTTCCTGGTTGCTGCGGTGGAAGCCAATCAGATCTCAACAGGAGATCTGTTGGCTCCCAACATCCTCCGTAGCATGAAATATACAACGTTTTTGAGCATTAATTGCTCCAAAACTTTTGAACATATTTACCCATTAGCACTTTTTCTGGACCAAGATCTAGCTTTATGCCAAATTTGGTGTAAATCCGTTCTGCGGCTTGGGCTGTAGCTCCTTCTAAAGTTCCAATGGAAAAATGAATGGGGAAAACGTGTTATGGGACACCCCATCCCCCTTTTTCACGGCCCCGTTTGACAAATCCCTCTGAAACTTTCCATGCCCAAACTAGTTAAAAAGTAGCACTTTTTGGGAACGTTTTGTGTAGATTTGTCAAACAGAGCGAAAGTTATTAGGTTCTGGGGCATTAAAATATCTTTGGGCAGAGAGAGGACCCATCACAAACTTCAAACACAAACCAAGTTTAAAACGTCTATTTTTTTCTTGGAGAACGAAAGAGGTATTGTTTGAAATAAAGGCATATTTTAATAAAGGCATTGCATGAAAGCTTGTAGAGACCCGACTCCAACAAAGATATATAATTATTGACCAACTTACCTCATATAACTGTAATTATCAAACAATGCAAACTTCTGCAGAAGCAGTGGCTGAAAAGGGTGCAGATTGTAGAGCACAGTTTCTTCCTTTAAAGGATAAAACAAAGAAAAAGCAAAATATGTCTCCATAAGATAAATATGCAAATGAACACCTTCAGTACAATTAGAAAAAGATGTGTCAGTGACTTAAAGGTCTGTTTAAATAAGCACCTACTCCCAGACTTGGATACTGTTATTTTATGGGAATATTAGGAAGTGCTCATAATATAGCAATTGTTTGAATTGTGATATTTTGGGATATAATGATACATCATTGCCTTCATTCTTAGACCTAGATTGCCAAAGGTGAAATGACAGGTTTTAATTGTACAGTTGAGATGAGTCATTGTTGGATAATTACCTAATGTACTAAGGTAGGAGAGGGCTGATTGAAATGAACTTTGTAAACTATATAAAGTCACCATATACGTTCACAGATTGGACCTAAAAATTCCACAGCTATGCATTGCATTGTTTTGCAGTAGGATCATGTTTATTAAAGAGTTGTCTGCCCTAGATGCAAAGACAAATCACCAGTATCCAACATTTTATTGATCTTTGCCACTGAGGAAGTACTGCTCCTGTCTTTTTCTCTGGGCAAGGGGGAAGTGAGTGGTACATGTAGGCATCCCCACATTTGGTGGTGCCGCGCGTCACATTGACCCGTTGAAATTGAGCTACCTTGACGGCTCAATTTTAATACCACATAAAATGACATAAAAATTGTGGAACTAAGCTTGGGCTGAGTCACTGATGCATTTAATGTACATGAAGCTAGAGTGGAATGGGTAGGGCATTAAGTTGTATCCCATACTAGGGAGCTCTGATCGGGGAAGCATTGTGCTGGAGGATCTGGTACGACAGAAGGGTCTTGCTGCCATGTGCAGTTTTATGTGTTAGACCATTAAGTCTAACCATAATAAATACATTTTTGGCATGTAAGATTTTGGGGCCATAGTACTAAAACAGTAAAAAAATTATAATAATACTAAAATACTTCAAAAATAAATATTAAAATTAAAGCACAAGTTGGAAGGGGTGGGCGGGGAGCAAAGATGAGCAGGAAAGTAAGCAGTTCCTTAGCAATTTGAAGGTGCTGGGGCTTCACACAATGAATTCTGGATTTTTTCTTCACAATTTTAAAAAGCTTACAAAAAGCGGAGCAGGGGGTAATGAGGGAGCAATGGATGAATGGGGAGGGCAGGCGGCAGTGCTTAATTTGAGCCGATGCTTTCCGGTGCTCAGCAGCGGCACTTAATTGGTTTCCGGTGCTCGGCACCGGCACCTAATTGTCAACACCACACTTAGAACAGTCCACCACATGGTGGTGCTGCTCATCTGATTTAGAGCTGAACAGAACAACGGTAGTTTAGGACTACAATATGCATTAAAATTGCTAATACCTGCCTCCCCAGCCATTCCTTTAGCTTTGGGAACTGAAATAATCTGAAAGGTCGCATTTGCATGCAAGAGAGATGGTTAGTGGCTGTTTTGACAGCGATGACGAGGGTGATGGGTGGTGCAAGCTGCAGTGGCCTCCTGGTCAGAGCCCTGGCACTTAATATTTTACAAATTAAGCACTGGCAGGCGGGTTATGGCTTAGAGACAAATGGATATAAAGTTTCAAGTGAAAAAATATAACTCATCCAATCAAAATGATGGTGTAGAAGATTTGATCCAGACGTGGGGCAAACACAAAAATATGGAGGAAAACCAATCACTCAGGAGCATCTATCTGAGAGATACCATTAAGTTGTCCAATCATGAGCAAAGGGCTGACCCAAACCTGACGCTATGTATGTTTTTAGAGAAGACAATAGGTCTTAGATAACAAAACTTTGCATAATTAGATCTGAACAAACCTGCATTTGTCCTTAAACGGCTGTAGGTGTTGAGGGTAATGAAAACGCTCATGTTAAAGATAAAGTGGCACATTTACTAAACTGTTGTGCAGTGCAGGGCAACAGGCAAGGCCGCAGCGCTGTGTTGCGTTGCTTAAAAGGGAGAGGGCAGAAATGTTCCACATTTACAAGGATATGGAACATTTCTGCTCTCTTCTTGCACTTGCGTACTGTGTGCAGACTAGCATCAACGCAGGCACCATTGCACCATAGCGCAAGGTTACCTGCCTTACAGGCAGGATTTATTTTTGCACAGGAAGGGACACTTTCCTGCACAAAAACAATTATTTTTTTGATAAACACATTTTTATTGATTTTGACAAAATAAAAGAATACACCAGCTATACAGCACAACACCATGAAAATCTAGGACTATAAAAAGAAGTTAGTGCCACCCAGTTTACAGACATTGATAAAGGCATAGGAATATGAATTCGGACATTGCTTTTATGACTAAACCACACACCCCCAACCATTTCCGCCAAACCCTACGGTATTTTTTGTGACATCCGCATGCCTCATACATAACTTTCTCTTGCATGGCGCCCCAATCCACCCCAGCCCTCCATTGTCCGACACCCGGAGGTTCAGGGAGCTTCCAGGAGGCCGCAATGTCCATTTTGGCAACCACCATTGCTCTAGTGAAAAACAACTTCTAGTTCCAAGACCCATCCAACCCATCAGTGATGCCCAGGATCGTGTGCTTTGGGACATGGGGGACCTCTGACCCTAAAACGTCAGTGAGTTCCTCCTCAATTTCCCCCCAGAACCTCGCCAAGCGGGGGCATGCCCACACCACAGTCAGCTGGGTCGTGGTCACACATAGAACAAGCGGAGGTCGGGCTGAGTCCCGCTCGGTGAAGGCGCGTCGGGGTGAGATATGCAGCATCTAAATAATAGAGTTGTACCAAGCGTAATCTAGCGGATGCGTGACCATCCTCGGAGCCATAAGAGCGTCACGCCAATCCTCCTCCTCCAAAGTGCCCACCCAACCCTCCCACTGAGCCCACAGTCGGTCCAGGGAAGTGGGGGTATTGTTGATCAGTGTGCGGTAAATACGGGAGATACCTCCCTTCCCCAAACATAATCTGAGCCTCAGGCGGGCAGTGATCGGGAAGACGTGTACCTGTTGTAAGGTGCGTGTGGAGGGCATGACGCAATTGCAAATACCTATAGAAATGTGATTGATGCAGGGAATATCTGCTTTGGAGGTCTCCGAAGGACCACATGTGATCTCCCACCCACACATCGCCTAATTGTGAGATGCCTATAAGGTCCCAAGCCATCAAACCCTGCAGCTCGCTAACTTTTTTGAGCCAGGTCCCCTGCCACAAGGACGTACATTGTGTCAGTGTGTGTGTCCATTTGGTGTGCCGCAGTGCTGCCCGCCAGGCCAGCAACACTGAGCGC
The DNA here is from genome assembly GCF_964204655.1 of Triturus cristatus. Taxonomy (NCBI): domain Eukaryota; kingdom Metazoa; phylum Chordata; class Amphibia; order Caudata; family Salamandridae; genus Triturus; species Triturus cristatus. The sequence continues at coordinate 567,203,949 of NC_140593.1, forward strand.
GTCACCTCTGGTAGGTGCGAAGGGATAGGGGCCCCGTACAACATGGCTTGAGTGCTGGTGAGGCCCAATTCCCCGACCTCGAGCCTATAAGCCGGGTCAGACCATCCCCCATTGAACCAATCATGTATGGAGAGAATGTATGGAGAGAAGTCGCGTGGCCAGATAATACAAATAGAGATGGGTCATCCCCAGACCCCCATCAAACGAGAGGATCCTGCAGACATTGAGTGCCAGTCGGGCCCTACCTTTCCCCCACAAAAACTTGTTCGCCATGCTATCGAGTTCGCGAAACCAGGCCCTGGGAAAGCACACGGGGGTGTTTTGGAGAACATAGAGGAAGCGGGGGAGCACCATCATTTTAAATAGGGCGACCCTCCCAATAGGGTTCAGAGGCAATGACTACCACTTCTAAAGGTCCGCCCTGGCCCGTTTCATCTGGGGAGTGACGATAAGGGCCCAGCTGAGCTCAGGGAGCAAGGTCAGCCATATTCCCAGGTATTTGAGGGATTGGCGGCGAAGAGGAATATTGGATTGCCAATCAAAACATTCACTGGACAGGTGGAGTGGAACTTGTACCGACTTGTCAGTGTTCAACCAGAGGCCAGAGGCCCGTTCGAAGGAATGCAGAATGCGGAGACAATGGGGGCCTGACCGGGCGGGATCTGCTAAGTATATGAGGACGTCATCTGCGTAGAGTGCAATTTTGTCTGGTTCGGTGTTGGGCCACTCCCAGCCCCGCACATGCTCGCACGACCGCATCAGGGATGCCAAGGGCTCCATCACCAAGGCGAAGAGCAGGGGGAAAGGTGACAGCCCTGTATTGTTCCCATGCAAACCGAAAAGGGCTCTGAGAGAACCCTGTTCACCAGGACATGAGCCCGAGGAAAGGCGTAAAGAACCTTGAGCATGGCACGAAAGCGGGGACCGAGTCTCATCTTGTCAAGGACATCCTCTAAAAAAACCCAATCCACCGAGTCGAAGGCCTTCTCAAAATCCACAAGAAGAATCGCAAGATAAGGGGTGAGGAGATGTCGGTGGGCCAAGGCCGATTGCAATCTACGGAGACAGTGCCTGGTGCCGCTTGAGGGCATGAACCCGCATTGGTCGGGATGAACCAACGTGGACAAGTGGGGTTTGAGTCACTGGACAAGGATCGTGGACAAAAATAATTCTTAGAGGCATTTTACTCTGTGTACTGCGCAGCACATGTGGAAAGAGGAAACAACGGAGAGAAACAAAGATATTTCTCCTCGTTACACCCCACATTTGGCCTTTTCATGCATTTCTCAGTTGTACATGTCTTTATAAATCTGGGAATGCACCAAAATCCGTGGTTGGATGCATGGGAACACCCGTTCTCTACCCATGGAATGCCTCCCAAATTGGAATATAAAGTGATGCAGTGCAAGCAGATGCCTTGCATTGCGTTTCTTTACAAAGCCACGCAAGGTAATCCAAATCCGGCCTTGCGTGAATATTACGGAATCCTTTGCGCAGTCCATGCCTTGCCTTGTATGACGCAAGGGTGACACAAGGGCGACGCAAAGGCTTCATAAATATGGGCCAGAATTACTTCTGTGTAGGAGTTGTCCTCAGTGCCAGGAGTTAAAGAACATGTCTTGGAAATATAGCTAAGGAAAAAGATGTCTGAGACAAAAAATGACTCAAATCCTAACTTAATTAACTGGAAGTAAAATAATAATTTTATGTTCCTGAAATCTTTTTTGTGAGGATGATAAATGAGGGTGACTAATGCCAGCTGCTGCCTCGTTACATTAGCTGGAGACATTATTTGCAGGGTAAAGATGTTTGTTTTGACATGCTTCCTACTTTGAAGAGGCAGAGGTTTTTTTCTTGTTTGTGAGGTTTATGGAAATTCTGAGGCGGCTGATGGAAACAGCAGAATAATTATTTAATTTTCAGGAATTTTGCATAGTGCCAGTACATTGTGCTTCACAGCCACAATTAGGGTGTTAATGGTATTCTATAAGAGCAGGAGGGCTGTCATTCTTCATTGTTTAGAACATATCATACAGAGAAAGACAAAATATAAATTCAAAGATGAAGTGTAGGGAAAAGTAAGGCGGTGTGGAGGGAGGGGGAATGCTAATACAAACACCCACCCACAAAAGAGTAAGGCCATTGTTACTCACAAACTACAACTTTCCTAAAGGTGACAAAACAGTACCCAATATATTCCAAGTTCCAACCCAGCCTTGGAGTAATCCTTGCACCACACAAGGCCACTCACAGGTACTGCAACATACTTCCATTTAAAATAATGGAGGCAGGGAATTAGGATAACACCCGTAGGAAATAATGTTAAAATATTTTAATTATTTTGACTTTAGAATTTTGTGCATAAAAGTGCTAACTTCATACTTGTAAATTTAGCTCCATCCCCTGGATTCACAGGGTGGGGACGTGTAAGTTTATATTCTGGAGTAAATTTACTCTTGGAAATGTTGAATTGCTTCAATATGTAGTAAATTTACACATACAGATTTACTCACATGTAAATTTACCTTTGTGAATACGTTCCTTGGAAGGGAAGGTTGAGGTTTCCACTAGCAGGTTTGTGAAATGCATTTTGTAGTATTTAGTATTACTGTACTACTACTTCAGTTACTGCCAAATGAAGTTTGTGACCCGGACTCCAAGGGTGTAACTGTAGACATCTCCTTATATTCCCTGTGCAAAAAAATATAAGCAGCCAGTACTGGATAGGTCAGTGAGTTAAGATATTGTTGTTGCAGAAGAGGTTCAGACAGAGTTGTGGGGCTCTAAAGGCCGCACCTGATATTACAATATGCTTTGATCTGTGGTTGTGGTATCATGGACTATTTACATTAGTGACCACGGCACTCTTGCGTTTGGCAGACAGTGTACTTTAACAGTCTATGAACCTGTGACTGCCACTACCACTTGGAAACAAGGAGGCTGAGCTGCTGGCGCAGAGACCTGCGCGCTTGCTGAATTCTAAGAGCTAGTTTACTCTGTGATTTGTGTGGCTGCCGGCTCCACATTGTTTGTTCTGCTGCATGTGGCTAGGTCGTGGCCATCTGGGTTCCATGATGCTCCATCTTCTCTCACTTCAAGGCTTCTGCAGCTATGTGGGTGTGGGCGTGGTTGTGGGTGTGGTTGTGGGTGTGCGTGCGTGTGTGTGTGTCCTCGTTTACCTCTACCTCCAAGCCTGGCTTACTATATGCATTTGTTGGTCTGTGGACTCACCTCTGTGCTTATCTCAGTGTCTGTGCCTCTGTGTGTGGGATGCCCATAGTTCCTGCATACCTTTGTGCTTATCTCAGTGTCTATGCCTCTGTGTGTGGGATGCCTATAGTTCCTGCGTACCGTTGTGCTTATCTCAGTGTCTGTGCCTCTGTGTGTGGAATGCCCATAGTTCCTGCATACTTTTGTGCTTATCTCAGTGTCTGTGCCTCTGTGTGTGGGATGCCCATAGTTCCTGCGTACCTTTGTGCTTATCTCAGTGTCTGTGCCTCTGTGTGTGGGATGCCTATAGTTCCTGCGTACCTTTGTGCTTATCTCAGTGTCTGTGCCTCTGTGTGTGGGATGCCTATAGTTCCTGCATACCTGTGTGCTTAACTCAGTGTCTGTGCCTCAGTGTGTGGGATGCCCATAGTTCCTGCATACCTTTGTGCTTATCTCAGTGTCTGTGCCTCTGTGTGTGGAATGCCTATAGTTCCTGCATACCTTTGTGCTTATCTCAGTGTCTGTGCCTCTGTGTGTGGAATGCCTATAGTTCCTGCATACCTTTGTGCTTATCTCAGTGTCTGTGCCTCTGTGTGTGGAATGCCTATAGTTCCTGCATACCTTTGTGCTTATCTCAGTGTCTGTGCCTCTGTGTGTGGGATGCCCATAGTTCCTGCATACCTTTGTGCTTATCTCAGTGTCTGTGCCTCTGTGTGTGGAATGCCTATAGTTCCTGCATACCTTTGTGCTTATCTCAGTGTCTGTGCCTCTGTGTGTGGGATGCCTATAGTTCCTGCATACCTGTGTGCTTAACTCAGTGTCTGTGCCTCAGTGTGTGGGATGCCCATAGTTCCTGCATACCTTTGTGCTTATCTCAGTGTCTGTGCCTCTGTGTGTGGAATGCCTATAGTTCCTGCATACCTTTGTGCTTATCTCAGTGTCTGTGCCTCTGTGTGTGGAATGCCTATAGTTCCTGCATACCTGTGTGCTTAACTCAGTGTCTGTGCCTCAGTGTGTGGGATGCCCATAGTTCCTGCATACCTTTGTGCTTATCTCAGTGTCTGTGCCTCTGTGTGTGGAATGCCTATAGTTCCTGCATACCTTTGTGCTTATCTCAGTGTCTGTGCCTCTGTGTGTGGAATGCCTATAGTTCCTGCATACCTTTGTGCTTATCTCAGTGTCTGTGCCTCTGTGTGTGGGATGCCTATAGTTCCTGCATACCTGTGTGCTTAACTCAGTGTCTGTGCCTCAGTGTGTGGGATGCCCATAGTTCCTGCATACCTTTGTGCTTATCTCAGTGTCTGTGCCTCTGTGTGTGGAATGCCTATAGTTCCTGCATACCTTTGTGCTTATCTCAGTGTCTGTGCCTCTGTGTGTGGAATGCCTATAGTTCCTGCATACCTTTGTGCTTATCTCAGTGTCTGTGCCTCTGTGTGTGGGATGCCCATAGTTCCAGCATACCTTTGTGCTTATCTCAGTGTCTGTGCCTCTATGTGTGGGATGCCCATAGTTCCTGCGTACCTTTGTGCTTATCTCAGTGTCTGTGCCTCTGTGTGTGGGATGCCCATAGTTCTTGCGTACCTTTGTGCTTATCTCAGTGTCTGTGCCTCTGTGTGTGGGATGCCCATAGTTCCAGCATAACTTTGTGCTTATCTCAGTGTCTGTGCCTCTGTGTGTGGGATGCCCATAGTTCCTGCGTACCTTTGTGCTTATCTCAGTGTCTGTGCCTCTGTGTGTGGGATGCCCATAGTTCCAGCATACCTTTGTGCTTATCTCAGTGTCTGTGCCTCTGTGTGTGGGATGCTTATAGTTCCTGCATACCTTTGTGCTTGCATTAGGATGAATCTTTGCCTCTGTGTGCCTTTCTGAGTGTTTACGTCTCTGCCTGACTGTGTTTACCTGTGCCTGCCTCTCTCTGCTTGGCTCCACTTCTATGTGTGCTGTCTTTGTGTCTGCATATCTCCGTGTGACTGGCTGTGTGACACAGGAAAATGTTCCATTGTGCTTTAAAATTCGAAATTTTCATGAATATTAATCGGGGTGAAAAGAACTAAGTCCTCTGCTTATTTTTACAACTGACATTGTATACTTTAAATCTACAGACATTGTACCCTTTAAACTACTGACACTATGGACTTTAATGTAGTGGCATTGTGTACTTTAAATCAACTGATTATGTACTTTAATCTACTGACACTCCTGACATTGTGCACTTTAAATCTATTGACATTATGTACTTTAGTCTACAGACATTGTGTACTTTAAACTACGGACATTGTGTACTTTAAAATTACTGACAGTATGTATTTGAATCTACTGACACTGTGTTCTTTAAAATGCACCATTTGTATTAATTGCCACCAAAATACCACAAATAACTACCAGACCACTGTAGAGATGTCTTCGAATTATGCTCAATTTTGATCTGTATCTATGACCAAATCTATTTTTAAAATGCCAGATGGGTCACTAATGATCCCCTAAATGACACAAGGAGACGGCCACCCCACGTATTCACCAAGAGCATGTTTTTAACCGTTATCCGATTTAATAGCCCAGAAGTACGTCAAATTCTCAATTTGTCGCCCTTTCTGACTAAAACATGCCCTTGAGTACTTCTCAAATAAAGGTCAGGAGTGAACGTGGGCAACCCTTCCATTTTTGTCGCCGGCCCTATTTTGTCCTAGTCTGACCATGGTCAGAACTGTATGTAATCACAATACTGATAAACAGATTACCTTTGCGATATGTCATACTAACACACCTGTTGTTTACAATACTAACGATTGACAAAACTATGGTGGGAAGCACTTTATAAAAATATGTGCAATACAAAAAGTAGCAACCGGGCCTTATCCATCACATCAAATGATGCCCTGACAACTCACAAAGTATTGAGATAATGCGCTGCACAGGAAATTATAAGGCCACATTTATGGAAAGTGTTGCATTGATGCGATAAAACAGCGATGCAACACTTTTCACTGCGCCGTCCTTGCAACACCATGGATGCGCTGTATTTACTGTATGGCATTCCATGTCGCAAGGAGTGACAGATGCGTCAGGAATCCTGACGTATCTGTTGGTGCAAAACTCACGCATTGCCGCAGTTGTGTCGTAAGCATGACGCAACTCCAGCAGTGCATGGGGAAGGCCTGTATCCATTGCACTGCGTCACCCTTACGCCTGCTATGAGGCAGGCGTAAGGTTTTGACGCAGTGGCATCCTAGAAGTGGCACAGTGAAATCTGGTAGATTTCACTGCTCTACTTCTACGAGGCTTTCTTGCGGGGGTGCCCACCCTGCATACATTATACCTGGTGCAGGTATAATGTATGCAGGGGTTTACAGGGTGACGCATCTGCCTAGATGCTTCACTTTGTAAATATGGCGCAACGTGGTGCAGTGTTTACGCCGCCTCTGCGTCACGAAAAGTGACGCAACCTCATCACAAGTGTCGCAAGGGGCTCATAAATAAGCCCCATAGTTTCCTGCTCATAGTACAGCACAGGCATATTATAAAGAAATATAGCATATAAACCTATAACCCTCTTATAAAGGAACGTGACTCACATCCCACTGGAACAGTGACTTGCAGCTACCAGTAAAGGGCATTTCAGTCTCAAGATGGAAAGGTGACTTTTCAGATGCCCGAGCAGGAGGGAGATGCTGCAGGCATTTGTGCTGAACTGTTTTCGATTTTTCCTCTGGGTACCCTTGGCAGCGAAATGCGAAATAAAGGACCAAACCTTTTGAAAATCATTTTAGAAAAAATTTAATAAAAAAGTAGATGTGCATAAATGAGCCAGGAGACCGGTAAAGCATTGCCAAGGGCTGTAAATGCTTCCAAACAGTAGCGTTTCATTTATCGTTTTGGAAGCAGCAGTCATGTGAAATATTGCTTGTTCCAAGAATCAGAAAAATATTAGTTACCAGAGTGTCAGGGATTTTCTACTCGCCTAATCATTTATTTCGAGGCGGTACAATCAGAAAGCATGTGTCCACTAGGACCAACTCCAAAAATTAGCTCTAATATGCAGATGGTAATTTTTGCATGTTTTTTTCCACCTCATGTCTGCTCTTCCACTCCGCCTCCCTCCATTCCTGACTACATTTCCTATAGCTTGCCTAAGATATCTCCAGTAGTGTTGAATTTGTGCCGGCGGTTGCAGGTGGTTAATTTTTGGGAACCGGAACTTATTTTTCATCATTAGACTTTGACACGGAGCAAAAGCGATAAAGGCAGAAATGGGAGAAAGAAAGCAGGAGGAAGAGAAAGGTAGGGTAATATTTGAAGATAAAAAAAGCATGAATGAAAAAGAACCAGCAAGAGTGAGATAAAGAATCAGGAAGTGGAGAGTGGTGTAAGAAAGAGCCATGAGAAATTGATTTTGGCGTTCTGGGACTCCAGGATTCAGAATCACCAGCAAAGGGCTTGTTAGAAATCATTTGGGCCCCTGCACCGATCTTCTTTTACAAATCAAGTGTTGCACCGGAGTCTGTGGTCGACGCCTAAGATTGTAACGACATTAGTAAATTTGAAAAAACAAGTTAGCTATGTGTGAAAATCAAACGATGTAACTATTTTTTAGCAAAGAAGACATTCTAACATTACTTCCTCATCGTTGATCCGTCCCAGGCCCTAAATGAGGTAAATCTATCTTTTGACATAGGTGCAGTCATACTTGAAAAGTACTGAGAATAGGCCTGCTCTCCCTGTTGGGTGGGGTAAGAACCACCTTACCTAGAATCCCTACTTTTTTGACTGTCTCTGATTGAACCACCCATTTACCTTTTGGGCGATCTGCCTGTTTATTCCTATCTTTCTTTAATTTCTTTTTGGTAACTGTTGGACTTGGCCCTTCTGGCAGGTTCACCCCTAAACTTTTTGTGATTATCTTAGCTTTTTCCCTATGTTGTGTGAGTGGTTTTAGGCCCCTAGGCGCTTTTACACTGTGTCCCAGTGGAGAGTGCTTGTGCGCTGTGTATGTCTTTAGTGAGACTGACCTGCCCTCCCATAGGAATGCATGGGGAATGTGTGTGTCCATGGTAGTTCCTGGTGCGTGGGGAGTGCAGGGTCGAGTTTGGTATGTGCGAACTCGTGAGATTGAATGCTGCGCGATGATGTGTGCGGCATTACTGTGTCTAGTGTGGAAGTGCCACTTCTAGAAGCGGGCATGTTATGTTATGTTATGCTATTTTATATTTATAGAGCGCACAGATGCCACAGCCAAGCGGCGTCCCGGCGCTACAAAGGACGAGCAACATAACAACCAACATATCAAACCAGCTGTAACCATTAAACCACAGGAAACAAGAATGTTTTTACAGCTTTCCTAAAAAGGAGCAAGTCAGAAATGGATCGAATGCTAACCGGCAATGTATTCCAGAGGCTAGCTGCTAGAACACCGAATGAGCGACCGCCCAATCTGGCTTTTTTAAAACAGGGAACTATAGCTAGAAATTGTCCCGTTGAACGTAGTGTTCTGGCAGGAGTATAGTATGAAATGGCCTGAGCTAGAATAGGAGGGGAAGCCAGCTTCAGAATTTTAAAAGCTAGACACAATACTTTAAATTGTATCCTCTGCCTAACAGGCAACCAATGAAGATCAGAGATAGAACGCCTGACTGAACAAAACTTAGGCAAACCGATCAGCATTCGAGCAGCTGCATTTTGCACACGCTGAAGTCGTGTGAGCTCTGCTTGATTGGTGCTCAATAAAAGTGCACTGGCATAATCCAATCTGGAAAGAATCATGGCCTGCACTATGAGTTGCCTGGTGGTGGCGTCGAAAAATTTAAAAATAGGCCTGAGACTCTGAAGAACGCCAAAGCAAGTGCCCGCCATTTTCTTTGTGTGGGGGATGAATGATAGATTGACGTCGAGCAGGATCCCAAGGTTCTTCACCTGAGATACCGGCATAGGAGTTTGGCCAAGCTCTGACGGCCACCAGTCATCTCCCCAAAGATGAATTTCTTTGCCCAGCACTAGCACTTCGGTTTTAGCTGCATTAAGTTGGAGACGATTATCGGTCATCCAGCTTGCCACCTCTCTAAGAGCTCTTTGAAAACTAGAGGCATTCAGCGTAGTGTTCCCATTTAGTGCGACCGCTAGTTGAGTGTCGTCAGCGTATGACACCATGGTTAAACCCCATTTATTGGCAACCTCCGTCAGCGGTCTCACATACAAGTTGAACAGAGTCGGACTAAGTGCCGAACCCTGCGGAACTCCTTGGGAGATAGAGCGGGGAGAAGACTCAAAGGGGGGAGTACACACTTTAAAAGTACGCTCGGCCAAAAACGAGCGAAACCAGTCCAAAGCAGTGCCGTCTACTCCGGCTTCTCTCAATCTCTGGAGCAGAATCGAATGGGAGACAGTGTCGAAAGCGGCACTGAGATCCAATAGGATCAGTGCCGCCGTCTGTCCAGAGTGTAACAGTCTTCGAAGATGCTCAACCATAGCCACCAAAGCTGTCTCAGTGCTATGGCCTGCTCTGAAGCCATTCTGGGAAGGGTAAAGGATACCTATATTTAAGAGATGGCCAGATAGAATATTATTAACATGAGCCTCAGCAATCTTAGAGACCCATGGAAGCAAAGAAATGGGCCGGTAATGTTCTGATTTTGCTGGGTCTAATGTAGCCTTTTTCAATATCGGCATCACCATAGCTTGCTTCCATTTTATAGGCACCTTCCCAGTATTAAGAGACAGCTTAATGAGATTGAGAAGAAATGGGAGGCAATACTCAGCGGATTCCCTGAATTGTGCAGGTCTCAGAGGGTCCATCGGAGAACCTGATTTAACCCTCACCACTAGGGAATCAAATTCTTCCTGAGAAGGCACAGGAAGCACTAATAGTGGACTGGCGATGTCATACATAGATTCTCCAGTGTTGATGGATGTAGTAAGGGGGGGAAAGGATCTGTAGATCGAATCCACTTTTTCCACAAAAAATGACGCTAGTTCTTCACAGTGAGCCTGAGAGCCATTCCCCAACGCAGCAGTTTTCCTGTTGGTTAGATCTTTAAGAACCTTAAAAATTAATTTAGTTGGATTGGCACAGTTCTTAAATTCTAAAGAGTAGAAAGAGGCGCGTGCTTTACAAATAGCTCGATGGTATAGCTTAATGCTGGCTTGATAGGCCTGTTTTAGAGTAGGGTCATATGCCTTGCGCCAAGCTCTTTCTGCCCTTTTACAGGCAACCTTAAGGAGTCTGAGAGATTCATTGTACCATGGGCTGGAATGTCCAGGCCTAGTCTTACTCCAGCCTGCCGGTATTAAAGTGTCCAGAGCCTGGGTCACCCAATTACAAAAATAATCATACCCAGAGGTAACATCAGTAGGGAATTCTGGTAGATGTTGTGACAAAAGCTGGTGAAAATTCTCCAGGTTCAAATTCCTCCAAGGTCATTTAAAAACAACAGGTGTGGTGTTTCTAAAAGGAGGAACGGTCGAAGTAATCCGAATATCAATCAGATAGTGATCTGTCCAAATAATCGGTTTGGGTGGCAATGCTTTCGCACTATCTATATTTGTCAGGAAGGGGTCCAAAGTGTGACCCCCTACATGAGTAGGGCCGTGAATTAGCTGATGTAGTCTTAATGCCTCAAGATCTGTGAGAAAGCTGCCCACCGCAGAGGATTGAGGAACATCCATATGAAGATTGAGATCACCTATTATGCTGAAGTTGGCTGATCTAAGGGCTAAGGAAGAGACCACCTCAGGGAGAACTGAACGAAAAGCATCATCAGGACCAGGGGGTCTATAAATAACCAAACCTGAAAAAGTGAATTGGGATGTCATCGAGATGGCAAAGTGAGCACTTTCACAGCCCACTATACTAACAGCGTTCCATAAACAAGGGTAACATGTCCTTACCACAGCCGCGATCCCTCCCCCTCTAGAATTACGGTGTAAAGTGTACATAGTGTAATCCGTAGGTAAGGCAAGGTTTATCGCCGCCGTAGCATTATCATGTAACCAAGTTTCTGTTAAGAAAAATATGTCCGGTTTTTCATCAGTAAGCAAAGTGAAAACATCCAAATGGTGACATACTAAGGACCTTACATTCAGATGGAATATTTTAAAGGAAGTTTGTCGGTGAGAGACCGGAGGACGTATTACAGTGTTAATAACGCTAGGTGGGGGCTGTAAGGCCCTAATTAGCATGGGCGAAGGGAGCTCGAACCTACACCCAGCGCATTGCACAGGTCCCGAAAGGGGGTCAAGAGCCTGATGCACGCATCCACTCACCCTACTCCTGTAACTACGTAGGCTGTTTGCCGACAGCATGCTCAGCCTCCTGCGTAGCCTGCCCTAGCCCTGCCGAAGCGGGTTAAATGCACCGCCGGCGCTTAGACTGCCCGCCTCCTCCCCAATATGGCGCCCAACAATGACCCGGCAGTTTCCCAAGCCAAAATGGCGTCCACAGTCACCCACACTTCCCCCAGTGACAGGACCCGCAAAACAGCGGTGCTGATAGAGTTTTAGAGTGCAGGTAAGAGGATCAAAATGCACATAAGAACAGGGAATAAGAAACAATAGCCAAACCAAATGCAAAAACGGGGATTTTTAAAACATCAAATTAGCGCTGGAGACAGAGGCAGTTGATAGCTCTGTCACCTTGTCCAGCTGACGCGTGCATCTGACCGGCTTAAATGCACCGCCGGCGCTTAGACTGCCCGCCTCCTCCCCAATATGGCGCCCAACAATGACCCGGCAGTTTCCCAAGCCAAAATGGCGTCCACAGTCACCCACACTTCCCCCAGTGACAGGACCCGCAAAACAGCGGTGCTGTCTGTGTAGTAAATGTGAAGGGACTGTCTGGCTTGTGATTGGCTGGTGTAACTGGCTCCAGGAGTCAGGATGGGTCTGCCCCAGTGGTGGATAGGGAGATTTACATCCAGATGGGTGGGAGGAGTACACCTGGGACCTGAATAGGGCTGGGCTTTCCCCACACAATGCTGGCTCCGCCCCCTGTGGTGCGACTGATGACCCTGGCCTGTCCTGTGAATAGGGAGAGGGGCTGAGCAAAACAAAGTGCTCAGGAACCAGTTGCATCTGGTTCGCCCCTTCCCTGCACCTTGAGACAAAGGAAACCTGTGTATAAAAAGGGGCTCTGACCCCATTTAAGGTTTCTCTCTTGTTCCTAATTTGAGGGGGGCCTGCTGCTGCTGCTGGGCGCCAGGAGGACCGCCACTGGGGACTGCCTCCCTGCCTGGAGGGCCCTGTGAGCTGGCCCCTGGGCCCAGCCCTTGCCCCCCTGCCTCCTGAAAGACTTTCATTTTTGCCTTTCCCAGGACTTTATGGGCAGCTAGCGCCTAAGAGCGCTTGATTTCTATTTCTTGCCGAGTGCCTTTTGAATTTGAAGGGCTGGCATCTGGCAGAGTGCTGCAGAGGAGCCAGCCGAGGGAATCCCGAGTGTAGGGATTCCCCCCTGTGCTGCTGACCTCGCGGGAGCCTGCCTACACTTGCCGTGACTTTGATGGGTGCCACCCCACTTATGCCTAGAGAAACGCGGGTGCCCACCCCGCTTGTTGATTTTAATTGCGAGGGAGCCTACCTCTCCTTTCTGCCGAGAAAAGACCGCCGCCGTGATACGCGGGCCACCTGGTTGTGGGTGGGGCCTGTCGGACGGAAGCAGGAAGAGAAGTGCGGCCGGAAGTCAGCGCAGGGCTCCCGTGAGCCTGGGAGAGCCCCACACGCCGGAAGATAGGAGTCCCGTGTTCCAGGAGGGGGCCCGGGTGAAGAGGAAGAGCTCCGCAGACAGCAGGAGAATGGTGAGGGCGGCGGAGGGGGCCGAGGCACATTGTTGGTGCCTGCCCCCCCTGTATTAAAGGAGAGCTGCCGCAAGGGAGGACGACCGGAGTTTCCAGGTCCCCCCTTCGCAGAGAGACTTCCTACGTGCAGAGTCCCGGTGAGTAAGGGGCAATTTGGTTGGTGCCGCCCGAGGCATGATCCTGGTGTGTGAAGGCTCGGGATGGGGACAGTGTGGGGGCTTGGCGGCATTTCCCTGCACTCTCCTGAGTAGTGCACAGTGTCTGAGCGGCCCCACATGGCAGAGGGCCGCTCCAACATCATGGGCAGAGGTTGATTTAAAACGCCAGTGCGCTCCAACCAATTTGGGTGATTTTCCCAGCTGCCCCACCTGACAGTGGGCAGCTGCACCGATGGGGGCAATATTGTGTAAGAAGCCCCAGTGAGGCCCCGAAGGCACAGATGTGCCAGGGCCCCTTTACTGTATTATCAGCTGCGTCGCACCAACACAGGCAGCTGCAACGTTGTGCATATGGGTTCTAAGGGCACCAGGAGTGTCCAGGCCTCGGTTTAATATTCACAGCTGCCCAGCAAGTAGTGGGCAGCTGCACCGTTTAGGCTATTCTTTCTTGGGGCATGTCCTGTGAAGTTAGGAGTGAGACACACTCCTTTGCCCCATACATCCACAGTTGCCCAGCAATTAGTGGGCAGCTGCAACGTTTAGGCCTGATCCTTTGCGCCTTCTGCCTTGGCTGCCTGCGCAGCCCAGCCCTGACATTTGGGACAAAGGGCGTTTGAGCCCCTGAGAGGCCAAGTTGGCCTGGGAACAGTTTTCCTGTGTTGTGCCCTCACCTAGGGAACATGGTTGTGTTTACATGTGTACGTTTGCGCTATGTGTATTGCCTCTATGCTATGTTTATTCCTAACTGTGGCTATGCGTAGGAGATTGTTTTTCTAGTAGAAATTATGCTAGTGAGTTCAAGGTTCCCTGCGTGATATATGCCTACGGTGTTTAGGATTGCGTAAGGTGTACTTACCTGTTACCAGTGGTTACTGGTTGTGCGCTACATTTATTATTTGTTCTACATGTCTACATTTACAATTGGTGATTTGTGCTAATTCTGACAGTGGTCCATGTGGCCCTGTCTTGTGTAAATAGTCCCCTGTAAATTCCGCCCAGTGCCAGTGGCACAGTGTAAATTGTGTGAATATTATCTAATGTGTTTATTATAATACAAAGGTAATTTTTTATATAACCTTGTGTGGAGTTTCTTTTGTGGTGGGCCTTGGGTGTTGTTGCTGGGTGCGCACGCAAACGCTTTACACATTGCCTCCGGGATAAGCCTGACTGCTCGTGCCAAGCTACCAAGGGGGTGAGCAGGGGTTATCTTTGGCGTGTAACTTCCTTGCCCTGACTAGAGTGGTGGTTTCTGCCTGGCTTTGGCGCAAGCCCTAGCCAACCAGAAATCCCATTTCTAACAGTAATTTTGAACCTGTTATTGGTCAGAGGCATCAAAAAAAGGCACCGTTGGTAATTGTGAACCTGTTGTTGGTCAGAGGCATCAAAAAGAGGCACCGTAGGAAAGATTGTACCCGGTCTTTACTGGGATAAGCTAACATGTTTACCAGTTGGAGCCACTGTAGAAGTAGCCCTAGAAAGCATGTGGCAATCTAACCAGAACTCACAGATGTCTACTCTGGCTGATAGCATCAATTGTACCGAGGCAGCAGGAAGGGCCAGGCATAGCCCAAGCCTATCTCCACCGGCCTCTTACAGACAACAAGCGTGTCTGTCCTTGGCTCATCCGTTCCCCAGGGTTAGTCAGTTGGGCGACAATGCTTCATGGGACCTGCTAAAGTTTTAAGTTAAAAGCGGTGCACTTAGCGGGAATTAAAGGAGGGAGCTAAGCAGACTCAACATGCTGCCTGTGGCAGTGGGAATGTACGGCACTGAGTACCAAAGTGACAGATATGGCCTGATGTCTTCTTGCTTGTGTCTAAGTATCTACAGGTGAAGAGGTTGTTGAGTAAAGCTGCTCTCCCCACACCTCACAGACTGATTATCCCCAGGTGAGGGAGGCCCTGTGGGGTTTAAAATGAAATGCCTCCCCACCAGCTGTAATCAGTGGCGGAAGCTGGATGGTGGTGCAGTAGGTACCAGAGATGGCCTGAGAATGTTTTTTGCTAGCCTGTGAGTATTGTCAGGAGAAAAACTGCTACCCACATCTTACAAACAGCATGTAGAAGGACACTAGGGTGTCCCAGTTTCCTTTGGGGCAGAAAGTACCTTTTTGTTGTTACTGAACCTTCTTCACAAGATATTCTCCACTGGTCACATTTCAGGCGAAGCTTTATTGTGTAGGTAGGTTGCCTTCCTCATTCTGGTTACTTTTGACGAGTAATGTGAATTTTCAAGGGTCAGTCTTGGTCCATTTCCTTAGTGGAAGACAGGGTGTCTCTTTAGAGTATGGTTGCCCCATTTAATTTCAGCTCATCACTCTATCGTTTTTCTACCCTACAGTTTGACAGTACTGAATGTGAGACGTTGCTGGTTATGTTATTGACAGTGAGAGGACTTATGTTGCCTAGCGGCTAGAGCTGAGAATTTTAGAACGAGAGGAACCTGGTTCGAAACCAGGGCTCCACTCAATATCCTCTATTTCTGTGCAAATCAATTAATCTCCCTGTACGGAAAATGTGTAAATAATCCGTGTCTGTTATAAAGCGCTCTATTGCCCTTGGGCCAAATACGTGCTCTCAAAAAGCTGCGCATCTTCTATTCCTCATCTCAGTGCTTACTCTCTCCCTTCTGGACTTGCTTCCTGGCTGTGAGCCGATGCGGCCTCTGGTAAGCCCGGGCGGTGAACTCCGCTCCGTTTGCGGAGTTTTCCGCCCTCCGCGAAGCACATTAGAAGTATTGGAGATTACTGGTGAGCATTCGAGCCATAAGGAGTCATTATCTGACAATGAAAGGAGATGGCCTCAGAAGTAAAATAGGAAAATGTTTAACTCTCCCAGCTTAGCAGGCTGAATTTAAGAATACTTGGATAGGGACCAGCACAGCACGAACGATTATATATTCAACCAGTTGCCAATGGTTTGTACTCAATGATCTTCACATGGGGTCTTGAAAAGAAAATGAGCTGGTATTGAGAACATTTGAGTTTTATTGAATAAGTGGTCATTCATGTATGTCGGTTTCAATTTGCAAATGTATTCAGAAATTAGAATTTCTCTATTTTTTTGGCAGGATATATGTTGTCCAATTTCTAAAAATACATATGTTGCAAATGGATCTGAGATAAACGTTTAATTAATGTGCAACTGTATTTCTACCAGATGGAGCAGTTGAAGTTCTAAGTGAAGGACATCACAGCTAAATAAAAAAAAAAATTGGATTGGAAGTGGTCCATGATGGAATACAGCCTCATGCTGCAATTCTAGAACCATCAAAGTAATAAAATAAGATGATCACAACTTTACTACATTTCATTTGAGTGCACCCCAAAAGACCAACCCATACAAAGCTCCACTTCTTGTAAATTTAGAGCGCTTTTCTTAAGATCGCACCTGATTTGCATTTTTTTCTGTTCGTTTTTTCTGTAGCTCATGGTCCATTTACTCTGGTGCATTAGAATCAGCAGGCGCATGGATCGAATATGTAGCCAAGCCCCCAAAAGTAAAAAATAAGTGGCACCCCAAAAACGGTTATTTACGATAAGTGAGATTGAGTTATCTGGCCATATCAAACTTTTAACCAAATCTAGGATGGAGATGAGAGCCGCAGTACATATGAGGAAGGAAAACAAGTCTTCTTCAAGTAAATTCACTAACACAATTATTTATTTAAATTCACAAATTTCGGATATTCAAGTGCCCAAGCCATTAATTCACTCAGATTGTGTGTGAAACAGGGCTGCTAGACTGACTTGCAGCCTCCAGCAGTATTATTTTTCGGGGGATTAAATCACACAGCGTGAATCTCCACAGAGCCTGAGGGGTTGGTCTGGTTCATTAATGCCATGTGGCCCTTCAAAGTCGGGCTTTATTCAAGTCTAATTTTGTTAACTATGTTGAGCATGCACAAACGCCTGTAGACACATGGGTCCTGGATCTAAAACATGGGTATCTGGCTTCAGAATGATGTGACATTGCATTTTATGTCTCACCTTTAACCTACAATGTGGCCTCTACAATTACCTATATTATAGTGCCTTTGCCCCAGCTAATGACCTGTATCTCTTCCCCTTCATGGTCTTAATATCCCTGCCCCATAAGTATGGCTACCCTTGTCTATCTAAGAGAGTATCTGCTTTACTTACAAAGAAACGCCCTGATGAAGTTCAATTCACTTGAACAAAACGTGTTGGTTGTTGTCTAGACTGTTTTTATGGAAAAGATCAAATTTCAGTAAACGATGCTATAAAGATACAAAGGATTGTGGACTTTCCATTGTTTGGGTGCACCATTCTGTGTTGTGATTCTTTTCTGTTTCTGCTTAGCAGCAGCATCATGCAACAGCTGGCACTGTGAATGGAGTGCACCAATTCTTAACTATAGGGAACTGTATTGGAGGTGTGGTTCCAGTTGTACGCTGTTGCTGTTTCTTAGGTTTATACCCTCAAATGTGTATTTGAAACTCAGTGACCACTGTAGTTTGCCCTGCTAGAATGCAGACTACCACAAAATGTCATAGAATCGGAGGTGGATGCCTTAAAAATGGCTGGGTTGTGTTGGGTTTGGACACAACGAAATAGCATCATCAAGGTACCGGAGGCTTTTTCATGAAGGGTAGTGGCCTCTGGCACAGAACCTGGCCCAGGAAGGAGGTGGGCAGTGAAGAGCACATAATCCTGAGGAGGTAAAGGAGAGACAACATATTTCATTGGGGAAGGCTAAGTACAGAAGGTAGTGGCCAACACCTCAAGTGCCAGAGCATAAATAAAGAACACCCTCAACAGACTGCCAGTCTGCGGTTCATGACTCATATTCAGCTTTGGGAGGTTTGGAGTAAGCAATGGCTTTAAGCATAGAGTCCACAATACAGGCACAGCCACACTGAGGAACGTCTCGCTGACAGCACACACAGAGGAGGCTGTGCTTATTATGAAGGGAAAGACGACAATTATGTCCTGTTTTGTGTTTTTGGCAGGTATTGGTTATTCCTGTGTACTCCTCTTCGAAAACCTGATATGACCCAACAAGAGGCCACCTTGATAATTCCTCTGTAACAACTAATCTAGCGCCTCTGTTCTGGAAGCAGCGGATGTCATGCCGGTTCAGGGACAGTTACAGTGATAGTCCTGGTATCAATCTTACCAGGCACAGGGGGAAACGCTGTTGATTGCAGGATGAACCAAGCACAACCTTCAGGTGGAATCCAGGATTCATCCAAAATCCCGAGCCATCGTACACATCACCCACATTCAGACGTCCCACAAACCCATTCCAGATTTTATGAAACAAAAGGCACATCCTGGCCCCTCTTTAGCAATGCAGGAGAGGCTTAACCATTATGTTCAATTTATCACCAGGAAATAATAGATCTGCTTCAACATCAACATTATCACCCATCTTAAGAGAGTTATTGATCGGTAATCAACAAATAGTGTCCACATCATATCTCAGGGGCTAGAGCTCACAGTGTATTCAACTGTAGTGAAACACTGAGCTAGTGGCGCCAACTTGGTGCAGGTTGAGTAGGGATAAGAAACTGTTTCTCTTATGGGGCTGATTTCCAAATTACAACTCTTTCAATTGAACCTAAGTTACCACTAATCTTTTAATACGAACATGTCTTTAGCTGTTCCTAGGTTTCAATGCTGTTCACAGAAAAACATATAGGGCTTCATTTATTTGTGATAAAACAGCGATGCAACACTTTTCACTGAGCCCTCCTTGCGATACCATGGATGCGCCGTATTTACTGTGTGGTGCACCATGTCACAAGGATTGACAGATGCGCCAGGAATCCTGACGTATCTGTTGGCCCAAAACTCACGCATTGCTGGAGTTGTGTCGTAAGCATGACACAGCTCCAGCAATGCATGGGGAGGCTTATACCTATTGCACTGCATCACCTTTATGCCTGCCATGAGGCAGGTGTAAGGTTTTGACGCAGTGGCGTCCTAGAAGTGACACAGTGAAATCCAATAGATTTCACTGCGCCACTTCTACAAGGCTTTCTTGCGGGGGAACGCCCATCCTGCATACATTATACATAGTGCAGGTATAATGTGGTTCAGGGGTTTTCAAAGTGACGCATCTGCCTAGATGAGTCACTTTGTAAATGTGACACAATGTGGCGCATTATTTACGCCATTGCTGTGCCACAAAAGTGACACAACGGCGGTGCAAAAGTGTTGCAAGGGGCTCATAAATAAGCCACATAGTTGTGCTCATTTCAGCCTGAGAAAATGAGATAGTATTTTAGGTGGGGGGATTCGGGAGTCATAGGGAGTGTGACGTCACTTACACTACCCTTCTGATGATAAAATAGGCTCGCTGCCTGTAACTATTTTATAGTGCCTATGTTCTTTCTATAATTGTAAATGGTCACACTTGCGTAGCTCACTATACCATTAGGCAGCCTTGAATCCTTGTTAATTGGACAGGGCCATTTACAGTAAGTAGTGCTAAACAGAGACCTGCTTGCATGTGTGGAAGCAGAATAAACACAGGCTTTAGAGAAAGCTGAGAGAGCAGCCCTGCTGCTGAGAAATGAAGGGAGGCTTTTTGAAAGTGAGGTTGCATTATTTTTCAGAATTCTCGTCAGAATGTCCTGTGGTGCTGTCAGCCACGGACTACCGAGCGCCTCTGTGTTTGAAGTCTATCCCAACAGGCATCTTCTGACTTTCCATGAGATCTGTCACACCTCCCTCATCAGACTTCCTTATTCTCTTTGACCTATCTTCTGTGGTGTTCCACTTCTGCAGAGGAGCGCAGGCAGGCTCCACAGTGGGCAGATCTGGCGGGAAAAACGTATGTTAATAAGCAGAATAATTCCACATTATGGACGGCAAATGCACAACCTAGTACAGTTTGGACATCTCTGAAAGTATTTACTATTTATTCAATCAGTCATACATCTTTATTCGATTCAAGGGAACCATAAAAGTGAACAGGATAAATAATAAAATTACGATAAAATACAGGTTGCAGTGCAAAGGCATGAACAAAATCGAGTATGTTTTACAGTATTTCATTGCAATAAAATGCCATTTGATTAAAACAAACCTGAGAAAACTAAAACCTCTAGATAGCACATAAAAGTCACATAAAGGGTCCGCCAAGTTGCTCAGGATGTCAGTCCGGAAAGAGTCAGACAAGGTTATCAATCGGTATTACTTGGGGATACGTAAAACTGAAATGGCAAAAGCATACAACTTAGGCAAAACGTATTATATAATAGTCTGCACACATAAAACCTGTAAACAGGATCTTTAAACTAATACATAATAAGATTAAAAAGGGTCAATGTTTAACATGCTGTTCCTAATGTTAAAAATGCAGCAGTTGTGTTGAGCCAATTGTATTTCTGGGAATTTTTGATTTTCAAGGCCTCACCGATAAACTAGTGATAGCAAAACTTTTGATACTAATCGATAAAGATGGGATAAACTCACATTATAACTTCTAACCCCAAATGACAGCAGGATGGGTCAAAGAAAGGACCTTCTGGGTTGAGAATAAAACCTGCTAAAACATAAAATGGGCAAAATATTGCTTTGTGATGCCATCACAGGGACACAGGGGTAAGCTGTGAAACCATGAACCCTGTTGCGGGTAGGCTACCAAAAAGTGAACCGTGCCTAACCTATGTTCTATGTTAGTGACCCAAAGGAGATAGCTTTCACCCCCTTCCTCTTGTTTGAAGCCTAAATAGCGTAAAATTGAGGCTGAAGATTGTTGATTGCGAAATCACAGCTGGGTTCTATGCTGGTATATAGCTGTTTTCGTCTCAACTTTTGCGTTCCCAGAAACTTTGTTTGGAGAGAGAAAGAAGTGGAGAAGCTCTAGTTCCAAGGAGGATTTTCTTACATATAACAATCGTGGAATGCCTTTGACTAGGTTCTAATTTTGGGCTGTCCTTCAAAATCTCCTTGGTGAAGAATCAAAACGGGGAAGACCAAACTTTAATCCTCAGGAGTAAAGGGCAGCTAGAACTGCGTCTTCAAGAAAAGAAAGGCCAGATTCCAAATGGGTTATTGACCTGGCAGTGCTCCTCGGGGTGGCTAACAACCTACAAAGAAACGTATTCTCGATTGTAGAGGACCAGGAAAAGTGTAGCCCCAGACTCCTGCCCCGTAGGTTTCCAGAGGAATGCACTTCGCCTTGTACAAGGTGATCAACTTCTGAATCGGTTTGTGACCTAAAAGCGGAATAGGCCCTCTATTGCCCCCTCCATCTTACGTACTCTCACTGTCAGTAATTTCTCCCATTTTAAATCTGAGGAAAACAGGATGCCAAGATAATTAAAATGTTGAACTCTAGTGATGGGAGTCCCAGCTACAGATTGTAAACGAGAAGGCGTCTTTTTGGGCCCAAACATCATGGTATAAGATTTGGTGTGATTGATTTTCAAGTCTAAATCCTTCATAAAATTGGTAAAAATATCCAGAAAAAGCTGTAGCCTATTTGCAGTACGGGGTAAGAGCACTGCGTCATCGGTAACGGCTGAGCGGAGTATGCGTAAAGAAAACTCAGTGGATCTCTGCTTTGCTCCACCCTCTCATTAATTAAAACATAGAAAAAAAATTACTTACCTGCTCTGGCGTCTCCGGGCTGCTCTCCTCCTCGCCGTGGTCTTCTCCCCCTTGCCCTCCTCACCGATCGCAAACCCCTACATTGTACGTCTTGCGTGGACTGCACATGTGCAGTCCATGCAACACGCACAACGTAGGGGTTTGCTACTGGCAAGGACAGGGACGGCGAAGAGGAGAGACCACGGTGAGGAGGAGTTTTGCCTGAACTCCGCCGTTCCCAACGGAGCGTCAAGTTGGCAAAACTCTGCAAACTCTGCTGGCGGAGCAGAGTTCGCCAACCGGGCCTTGTCATCGCCATAAAGAAGCACTGGGATGGCGTGGTCCCCAACCCGTGGGAGATCTTTACCTTTTAAAATCAGTGTTTTGCAGCATAAATATATTGATTCTGGATTTACTGTAGGCTAAATAATGGTTTAAACCATTCGTACAAATAATGATGCCTCATGGCAATTAAGTTACTCTCATGCTACAGATGCTTTTCTATAATATCCTAGAAAAAATATGCCTATGTAAAAATATGAAGAAACATAAGTTTTATATTTTGCACCAATGTCTTCCTGCTTCCTGTTTTTCTAATTATTTCAACTTTTTTGGGTGGGTGGGGTGAAATCCCTATTCCGCTTCCACCCACCACAGGCTTTCTTAATTCTGAGTTGGTTTTGTAGGCCCTGACAACATTTTCGTAATGTGTAAATTGGCCTCAAATTTTGTGTAATTTCTTTGTGGTGCACTGACTTGAGTGAAGGTGTTGTGCGGGAGCAGTGAAATCATTGAGAAAGACATTTTCTTAAATTAGTCTCCTACCAGTATCTTGCATTGATTTTGTTGAACTCATTGTCTGCCATACCCTTCAATTTTCAGGCAAGATACTAGCCCAGGCAGTTTTGCAAAATAAGCGTTATTTGATGTAATTTTTGCAAAATGTGTGTATTTGACAAATTCATTTGAAATTTCTTCCACGTCTGCTCTCTTTGCCTGTTTCATTTTTTTTATGCTTCTAGCACTTCCTCCACCCCAGCTCCTCTTCTGACTTAAAAAATATATATATATTAAATAACTTAAGGGCCTATGCAATAGCTTTTCACTCTATTTTCTCTAAGTGCTACTTTAGCAGGTAGTACCCTGAACTTTCAGTTTCTCTGTGCATATAAGTAAACTGCTTAGCCACACTTTAGAATCTCCCTGCATATTTTTACACATTTTGAGCTACAGTAGTTTTTTAAGTCTGACTTGTAATAAACTGGTTTTAATATCTGTGTGCAAGAAACATCTGCCTGCTTTTTGGTGTGTTTAATTTTACACTAGATATTCCTTTTTAATTCTTATTATTTTTCATGTTTGCAAACATTATATCTCTTTGACATGAAAGAGAAACCCACCAAGGCTTTAAGTGTTTTGTGGGGAAGGTCATGGCATGGCCATGTATTATGAGGAATAAAGTACCTTCTACAGAACATTATAAGGATATTGCAGTTCACCTCGGATTTCCTTGACCTTATAAAGGATATCAGCCTTTGGCCTCGCCTCTTTATATGGTCATGGAACTCCTTGGTGTCTACAATTTACTTTTAATGTTGGCAGGAGGAACGTTATCCCATATATAAGACATTGGAGGCTAGTAATTCCTGTAAAAAAGCCTGTCTCTTTTTCCCTTTTTACAGGGACATCACTTGTCACCTGTAATAAAAGAATGACGTAGCTGATGTCATAATGCCTGCTGTCAGAGTCTGCGGCCAAAGTGAAAGGGGGTCATGGAGCATAATTACAGCAGAAAGTTAAACAAAGCAGTGAAAAGAAAAAAATAATTGTTTCATTCTTCTAATCTTTTTTGTCTCAAAGGAACAGTGATGAACAGACAGTAAATAGGGATAGGAATGTATTGATTTTTTCACACTAAAGGTCATCAGAGGAAAATATATTATCTCTGTATGTATGTACATATTGTACCTCTTCATTTTTAAAATTTATTTGACATTAACATGATTTTAAAATCGTTTTGCAACAAATTACAAACAGTTTTTATATGTTTAATTTCGCATGGCTTTATGTCTGTAACTATGCTATCTCTTTAATATGAATGAGCAAGGCACCAATGATTTAAACGATTTGAGGGTAGGTTGATGGTGTGAACAGATATAAAGTTTAAATACCCTCTGCTGTATAGTTTAAGGATATTGCAAGTCAACTCAGAGTTCCATGGGGGTAGTAAGGAACTTGCCTTTGGCCTTGTTCCTCTATAGGGTGACTGAACTCCTTGGTGACTTGACAATATCCATGTAATGTACAACAGAGTGTATTTTATCCCATATGTTGTTACTTATAAAAAGGCATTGAGTCAGTGCTTAATTTGAGCCGGTGGTTTCCGGTGCTTGGCACTGGCACTTAATTCTCATAACCGGCACTTGTGACTGTCTGCCACAAAGTGGCGCTGTCTGGCTAATTTATAGATGACCACAACAACACAACAACAGGTAATTATTCATTCAAAAAACCTTAAAAAAATTTACTATTACCTGCTGCTCAAGCCATTCTTACAGCTTGGCGGGCCTGAAATAGTTAGAATTGTCACACTTTTAGGAGTGTGATGGTTTGTAGTTGTGTTGTTACTATCATTGGCAGCATAGCAGGGGCAATCTGTGGTGCAAGCTGCAGTGGCCTCCTGATGAGAGGCCTGGCACTTATGTTTTTTACAAATTAATCACTGCATGGAGTTTCACTTCCCAGTGATTGTTTCAGTACAAGCGCTACTTTTCTCTGGTCTATTGTGTCCATTTTATCATACACTATTTCTATTATTGAGTAAAACACACATAACCTGCCAGCGACGGCCCGTGTAGGGCGTTTTACCGGGGCGGTGACGTGGGGCAGAGGAGAGACAAGGTGGGGGGTTGCAAAATGCGGCATACGGCTGATTGCAGGTAAGTTACGAAAAAAAAAAAAACGAATTTTGTTACGCGCGCTGCATCGCATTTGGCAACCCCCCACCCTGCCCCTCCTCTGCCCCATGTTACTGCCCCGGTAAAACGCCCTACACGGGCCGTCGCTGCAACCTGCTGCTGTGCGAAGAGCTCCGAGATCCCCTGCATAATAGCATTTTCTGCTGAAGCAAAAACGGTCAATATGTGAGGGGTTTCCTGACAATTAGTGTCTGCTTGTTTGAATGGAGGGCTCGAGTTGGTGCTGAGAGGAGAGCTTGTAATTAACAACATGGGAACGCTTCTGGCAAAGGTCATTACGTTCTATTAGAGTGAGCTATCATCCGGATCTCAGAAAGATTGGCTCTTAGTGGGTGTTCTCTGGTGTGCAGGGCCATGCAGCAGCCAGCATAACAACTGCAATCAGTTTGAAACCATGGGGATTTATAGAGTTTTGCAGTTTTTATATAGTATAGTGCAGATTTGGCCCAAAGGTAGTAAGGTTGTTTACAAGGGAGCAGCAACAAAGTACTGTTTAATAAACATAAAAAAGCAATCTATTAGCACCAGGTAAATAAGTAACACACCATGTATACTAACCAGGGCTTTACAGTTCTCTAACCAAAATAGTAAATCAGCAGCAAGCAACCAGGAGAGCAGAGAGAACAAATATTTGGTAACAGGATAGACCGGTCAAGTCAACATGGGAGATACCAGCAAAAAAACCAACATTTTAATCAAAGTGTCTCTCAAATAGGAGGAATTTGAGCTTCATTTGGAACTTGAACAGGCAAGAGGTTGTGTGATTGCTGGTATGGAGATGGGGGGGTCCAAAGCTTGTGACACTACCAGAGAATGCCTACCTCACTCAACGCTCTTGCCTGAAAGGTAATCAGCTTAAGAGACTTTTAGTTTTCTAACTAGATAGGAAGGAGTGGAGTTGTGGAGGACTGTATGATAAAGCAGGAAGACTTAAAGTGGGCTTTTGCTTTGATGGGGGAGTCATTGCAGCATGCTAAGAATAGGAGAGAAGTGGTTGATGTGTCTGTAGCCTGTCACACAGCAGGCACCTGAAGGGCACTACCGTTAGAGGAGCTAGACTGCTTTAGGGAGACAAGAGATGAGTGAGTTACCATAGTCTATTCTAAAAAGAACCAATGATTGGACCACAGTTTTCAAGTCCTGCTCAGGCATAAACTGCCTGAGGCCTCAAGCAGCTTTAGCTAGTGGGCACTTTTGGCCATGGCTGAGATTTGTCTCTGGAGGTTTAGGTGATTGTCGAGGATAAAGCCCAATGATTTGGCATTTCCCACAATGGCATGAAAGCAGTTTAGGGGAGAGAAGGACTTTGTTAAGGGGGTTGAATTTTTTAAGAGGTGAGTAGAAATTCATTTTTAGTTGGACTGAGTTTTAAGTGATGGTTGGTCATCCATTTTTTAACCTTTTCAAAGGTGGAGAAGAGAAGATAGATGTTTTCAGGGAAGGATATATTCAGGAAAATCTCGGTATCATCTACATAGTGACGATAGGGAATTCCGGATCCCCTTAGAATCTTATGTTTGAAATTTTCCATGGCATATTTCAATAAATTCGAAGGGTAATTGGTTTTAAAGACATCGACTTGAGTTTTAAAGAGGTGTCTTGAGAGAGCGTAGGAGTTGCATAAGATCATAATAACGGCTTACTGGAAGGGTTTGAGAGGTAAATCTTGTAGTTCTTTACTGATGATTAAGTATTCAATCATGTAAATGCTTCATATCCAATGAAACACACTTCATCCTTCACGTACTCTTAGTACTAATGTATCTTGCTTATTTGAAGATCCATTGAGCAGTTTAATATTAGTCCTTTCTCTATGTCCTTTCTTCGGGTTCCAGGGAGGAATGTAGTCCTTTACTGGTGTCAAATCTCTTAGAAGGGAGAGCATTACCACTGAAGGAATGACGAGTCCAGCCATTCCACAGATTTTGAGTGCAAAACAATATGGTGCTGTAGAGGTGTACTAGGGGCATGTAGGAATAGCCGGGTATTAGCAGGAAGGTAGGAGATGATCTTTTTTAACCACTGGGCCCCCTTATGGTGTGTTGGGACTAGGTGATCAGGTATGGAATTGAGGGCTGCAACTAGAGCAGACAGGGTACCAAGAGCCACCCACAGCATCAGAAGGGCTTGCACTTGACCGAGTGCAGCAGCGGACTCCTGTCTGGCCCTCTCATGCTCCAAAGCCCAAAGCGGTTTTGTGTGGCTGCAGGCGGTCAGCTCCTCTTTGCTTTCTAGATTCAGAAGAAGGAGGATGTTCATGAGGGCAGGGAGAGAAGGAGAATATAGGGTACCCACCAGTAAATGACCAGAATCACAGTCTATAGGCTGGACACAGCAACACCAAGCATCACAGCTAGGGTGGTGCTTTCACCCTGTGCTGAGGAGTGGTGAGGTGGTCCCTAAAGTACCGGGGGTAACAGTAGTCGCACTCCACAGTCTGGAATTTCCTATTCTGTCTCACGCCATGTGGGGTCGCTCATTCACCACAAAAAATGCTGTAGTCATTGGGTCAATGAAGCTCATCTGCACAAAGCCAGGGCTCACGCGGGGCAGGATGACTAAGGCAAGAGTGGTAATATTCACTTTTTGTGATCTCATACCTATGGGGTTCTGTGGTAAATATTTCATTACCGGTACTATTTTTTATGCGGTAAAGTCTATGAGGAATAACTCAGTAAATATAAGAGGCAGAATCCGTGGTATTAGAGGTTTAAAAAGGCTTTATTCCTATACAAAGGAATGTAATTCGAATTACAGGCTTCTATTCCATCACCACGAAAGTTCAGGAAGGAAGGGCGCATATATTATTGACAGATAAGCATTTTTATAAGAATTACATTATAGTGTAACAGATGCAGGAGGCGTAACAGCTGATAAGAGAGATAAAATATGCATACGTAACCAAAAAAGGCGTAAACATGGGTGTAACTAAAATACGTCATTAAACATGATGTCACAAATGGGTGGATCCATAAGAGAATCCTGCAATGTCAGCAGAAATATTTGGCAGAGATGCGTGCGCAGCCGCATGACGTGTGATTGACGTGCAACTAGAGGGTGAAGGGGACTTGACATTTAGCTCTACATGTGGAGACAGAAGTCTGAGGGTTATGTCAACCTAATCCCAAATCATATCTGATATCCTATGTTTAAAGAACTGTGTTATCCAAAAGGAAAGGTCTCTTCGGGCGGAATCTATTCTATACTGACTGTTAGTGCGTGTACAGGCGTCTAAGTGTCTACATGAGATGCGAGGGGGCAGGAATTTTCCATGGTAACGGGGCTATGAATTACTTGCACGAGGACAGTGAGGCCTGGCCCTTTGCACGGTAGCTAGAGGAATGTTTACCTAAACTACTAGACAGGAATGCATCGGATGAGGAGCGAAGCAGATAATCTTGAAGGTGAAATACAGTTTTTGGCAGGCAACTGGCTGGATCAGGCACCGTTAGCCGCGCAGGGAGTAGGACAAAGTTCATGGATACAGAGGCTGGCTCAGACTGGAGCTTTCAGAGGCAGAAGGCAGGAAAAGGCTTGATGACAGAATTCAGGGCCTACTCGCCTGAATCTGTAAAATGTGTAAAGTGAACCACATAAAGTCGGTGGCCTTTCATACTTAGGAATGGAGTATCTGACCCATTCATGGCGGATCTGAAAGAGGACATGTTAACGGTGGACGCACATATATTTGCGTCTTTGAAACTGGAACTGGAGGGAACATACATGTACTTATAGCATGCACATGGAGCCGTTGGGGTCTACGATAGGGGACATAACTGATCACAAAATTCATATTTCCTCATTCCCTCCTTGTCCCCTACGGACCTTCAGGAGATATCGATCTTCATCAATCCATCGATCTGTTCATATAGCATCATTTGTTCTTCTTTCTTCTTCCAGGATCTTGAATGAAAACTTGGAGGTGGGATACACGATGTGGCACACAGACCACAAATCGCTGGCCCACATTGTAGACATAAGCAGCAACTGAATAGTATGAGAAAGCCAATACCTAGGAAGGATAGGATTCTCCATCCCCAGGCTGACAACACGCCCCAGAACCAACCGGACCAAGTCCAGGTGCCTGGACTCTGGTGTATCTGGCTTATAATCTTATGAAGGCGGGTTATGGCTTTATATACTGACGGCGAATTTTCTGGTATGAAAATGCAGCAACTTGATCCGATGACCCTACAAGCTCCGCCCCTATCGGCCAGGATGACGTCAAGGACAAGACGATTTTGAAGCACAACAATCCGCATAGCAGACTGCTCTTCTGTTAAATTGCCTAAGGCGGAAATAGTTTCGTTCACTACTGCTTCAAGGGTTCTGGTTAATCTACGTATCAGCTTACTATTAGTGACTGTACCTATATATGGAAAGAAACCTTTATTGAAATCTGTGTATTTTTCCCATGCTGTTTCAGTGTAATCGACAATTGGGAGATCTCTCTGTTGTCTATTGTGTACTAAATGGGTATTTCTGTGATAATCAGGCGGGGCTAGGAAAACAGGTGGCAGAAGGAATGCTATGTAACAGGTACCATCCCAATCTAGAGGTAGACATATATATGCGGTCTGGCCACATATGAAGTAGGAATGATGGGAAGCTCTAAATGTAGACTTGCCTTGATCACTGAATTTTATTACAGTGGTGCATTTACTATGGCCCATATGTATGGAACCATTCTTTCTTATACATAATTCCCCTTTTACTGGGAATACTGACATGGCGGGCAAGATTGGTGTAGCTTCAGATTCAACGTTCAGGATCATGAGGTTAAGTGTAAAATTACCTAATCCATACACTTCATTTTCTAGATCAGTTCCTGTTCTTTTGGGAAGTCCCTCCTTGTTAGGGTAGCAGACTTTAAGCAAAACTAGGTTCAGGTTTCCCCACACCCAGTTGTCTTGGTAAACTACGGAATCAGAATCTAAGGAATTAATCAAACTAAACCATGCTCCACAGGAGCCATTGTGTGTGAACGGATATGGAAAGAGGGGCAAAACTCCCTTATAGTTTTGATAGGGAGGGAGTCGGCCACATATCCAACAATTTGTGGCATTGCTGGTCTGATGGGAATGATGTAACATACTAATGAATGTGTTGTTGCGCAGCGCAAATCTATAGGACAACTCATGCGGAGGTAATTCACTAAAAGAATGTTCTGCAGTTATATTGTAAGCACGTTTAAGAATAGGGTAATACATATGCAATAGTATGCTGGAAATAATGATCAGAAGACTTAGAAAAAACAAAATTAATAATGTTACTGTGCAGTGACTACGAAGTGATTTACAATATGCATGTTTTTTCAGCTGCATTTGCTGATTTCTTTCTCTATTCCGGTCTAGAGGATACATGTCAGAGACGAATTCAACCGATTCACCTTGGAGAGGACTTAAACAATCAAATTGTCTGACTTGCTAGACCTCAATTTTAGTTTGTACAGTTCTTGTTTTGATTTCTCAACCAAGGGGAGCTTTGAGTCTGTCTGTGAGGGAATACAAGGTTGAGTATTCACGCTGGAAGGTAGTCCATAAAATTTCTTGATATGACTCGAGTGCAACCACCCTTTGCGACCTTCAATCTTCACGGCAGTCCTTGTAGTCAATAGAACCAACTTAGGCGACTTCCACCTAGGATCCAGTTGGGTCTTCCGGTCGAAATTCCTGACCAAAACCAGGTCACCAGGAACCACGTCATGGGGCTTCCCCTCAGTATTATCGGGAAAAGCTGCGGCTACCTGTGAACGACAAGATTGTAGTGCAGACATCAAGGAAGCCAGGTAATCTGTCAGCATATTACAGTCAACATCAGTTATTTTGCGAGGTATAGGCGTCCCCCACATATTTGGTGGTCTACCGAAGATCACCTCATACGGGGATAGCCCTGTTCGAGAATGTGCTACCATTCTCATGTAAAAGAGCGCAACTGGTAAGGCTACTATCCAGTCGACACCTTTTTCCCTACATATTTTGGACAATCTAATTTTCAGAGTTTGATTATGACGTTCCACGAGACCTGCGGCCTCGGGATGCCGGACACAATGGAATTTCCATTGGTAGCCTAACAAAAGGGAAACGTGTTTCATTAGTTCGGATGAGAACGGCTGGCCGTTATCTGAGTAGACAACACGTGGTAAACCGTACCGTGGGAAGAATTCTCGAACTAACTGTTTGGCAGTAGTCGGAGCAGTGTAATCTGAAACCGGGTATGCTTCTGTCCAACGGGAAAGAGCACAGACAACTACGAGAACATATTTGAATCCTCGACATCGTTCCATCTGGATATAATCCATCTGGAGGACTTCAAAAGCATGTTCGGGAAGTTGAAATCCACCCTGCTCTACGGGGATGCTTTTACCTGGATTAAACTGACAACATATCATACAGGTACGAACTTTCTGTTTAGCTGCTGCTCGCAAGTGTTTGTTGAACCAAATGTGTTGAATGCTGTCTAGCATAGCTTTTTCTCCTAGGTGCGCTGGACTATGTATTGTGTTAATGATGACTTGGACCATAGAGTCGGGAAGAAACCATATAGATTTTTCCTTCGTCATCCATCCTTGATCCGTTTGGATCCCTCCTAATTCAGTCCATTTCTTTATTTCTTCTGGTGTAGCATGTGTCTGTATGTCAATTACATCAAGGGCGGGATCCTTAACTGTCATGCAATGTGTTGGTGTCGGAACTATTGTCTTTGTCATGTCAGTTGTGTGAGTCTGATTCTGAGCAGTCTGTTTAGCTGTTCTGTCAGCTAGGTCATTACCCTGAGAAATGATATCGGTAACTTTTGTATGGGCTTTGCATTTCATAATCGAGATTGCAGTAGGTAGATGGATCGCGTCTAATAGGGTTTGAATGAGGGGTCCGTGTTGGATGTGGGCACCGTGAGAAGTTAAATAACCTCTCTCTCGCCACAGTACGCCGAAGTCATGGACGACTCCGAATGCATAACGTGAATCTGTGTATATGTTGACTTTCTTATTTTTGGCTTGAATACAGGCTTGTGTCAGAGCGATGAGCTCTGCTGCTTGAGCTGACAAAATGTTAATACAGTTTGTTTCAATGACTTCAGTGTCTGTTGTGACTGCGTAAGCGGCCACTAACTCTCCTGTACTTGTTCTCATACATGACCCATCTACATACAATGTCAAGTCTGGACCTGACAAAGGGATATCTGTCAAGTCTTGTCTGGGTTTCGTTGTGATAGTAATGACTTCGACACAATCATGTGCCAATGGATCTGTTCCGCCCACTGGTAACAGTGTGGCAGGGTTTAATGTATTACAACGTCTGATTTCTATATGTGGCTGAAATAATGTCAGTTCGTAACCGGTAAGTCTCGCTATAGTCAAGTGTTGTGTTTGTGTGCGGTTCAAGAGAACCTCTACTGCATGTGGTACTTGTACTGTCAATTGATGTCCTAACACTATGGCATCGCTTTGTCTGATTGCTAAAGCTGTTGCTGCCACTGATTTCAGGCACGCAGGAAGAGCCTGAGCTACTGGATCCAATGTACTAGAGAAATAAGCACATGGTTTGTGTGATCCTGCTTGTTCCTGAGTGAGTACTGACAAGGCAGTACCTTCGCGTTCTGTAACAAAGAGTGTAAACTGTTTACTGTAACATGGTGTTGCTAAAACAGGTGCTTGGCATAAAGCTTTCTTTAAGCTTTCAAAGGCATGTGTATGTTCTGGAGTCCAAGGGAGGACAGTCGATGTGGCTGCCTCCTGTGTTGTCAACTGGATGAGTGGTTTTGCTAGAAATGCATATTGAGGGATCCACTGCCTACAGTATGAAGTGAGGCCTATAAAAGCCCGCACCTCCTTTTGTGTCTTGGGTGGTGGCATATTAGCGATTAACTGGATGCGGTCAGGTGTAAGCTGCCTTCCCTCCTTGGACAGTGAGTGCCCAAGGTAAACAACTCGCTGGACACAGAATTGCAGCTTAGAAGGGGACACCTTATGCCCCTTGTCGGCCAGAAATTTCAAAACCGTCAGTGACGCATTTTCACATTCAGGTTCGCTTCGGGCGGTGATCAGCAGATCGTCGACATATTGAAGCAAGGCAGTGTTAACTGGCATGTGGATACTGTCAAGTTCTCGTTTCAGTGCTTGGCTATAGATGCTGGGGCTTTCTGTAAATCCTTGAGGTGCGCGTGTGAATTTAAAACTTCGTCCATTTAAACTGAATCCGAACAGATATTGACTTTCCGGATCTATTGGGACGCTAAAGAAAGCATTCTTGAGGTCAATTACAGTGAAGAACGTTGCTTCCGAGTCAATAGCGGTTAATAATGAAGAGATATCTGGGACCACAGGGTATAGTGGTACAATACATTTATTTAATTCGCGCAGATCAATAACTAATCGATATACAGGTGGTGCTTTTGGATCCGTTCTTTTAAGAATCGGAATTATCGGGAAATTACATACATTGGAGTCGGTTTCGACAACCACTCCTTGTGTAATGAGCTCGTCAATGATTTGCAGCAAAGCCACAACAGCATCGGGTGGTAATTTGTATTGTCGCATTCGTGGTAGTATTACTCCTGTTTTTAGTGTGACACGATATGGTGTAATATTCATACAACCAACATCAGTGGGGCCTTGTGCCCATAAATGTGTAGGTAAATTCTGCAGTCGGTGATCCATGTCTCTGGACACGTAGTGACCTTTGAAGTCACGTAGAAATAGTCGTACTCCTTCCGGAGAACAACATATTATAGCTCCTAGAGCTTTCAATGTTTTTATACCTAACAAGTTTTCTGGACATGATTTAGTAAGCAATAAATCTGTAGTACGTGTCAATGGACCAATCGTAAGTGGAAGAGGCTGTGTAACTTCATTAATTATAGGTTTTCCTGAGAATCCAAGGGAAATATTTTGCGAGCCTGAGAGGGGTGCCCCTGGAACTTCACTGTGTCTTATAGTTGTTCTGCTTGCCCCTGTATCAAGTAAAAACTTTCTGTCTTCCCCTAATAGTTCACTATGTACATAAGGTCCCTCTTGGTCTACAGGAACCTCAATAAGGGGTAAGCCAACTTCCCTCTCTAGGCTGTCTCATGAGTATCGCTGATAATCGGGATAATCTGCTTGTGCATACTGATACATTTGTTGTGTTGTTGCTTGTGTTGCAGCAATAGGCTGCGCTTGCGGTGGTGCTACGTTCTGTGGTGCAGCTATTTGTTGCGGAGCTAATTGTTGCGGAGCTAACCTAGGTTGTGCATGCTGAGGGATTGGTTGTTGATTCTGATCCTGTCTAGGTGGACGTGGTCTCTCCTGGGTTCTACCTGTAGCAATATTATGTTTCAGGACTGGACAATCGTGTATATAATGACCTGGTTGTTTACAATAGTTGCATGTCCCTTTCGTAGGACCTGCGGAATCACCCTTTTGATGACCATTAGCTGGTACTGACTGAGCAACAAGCATTTTCATTTTTGTATCTTTCATACGTCTTTGTTCGTGTTCTTGCTCTTCTTTAATTCTATTGTGGTGATATTGTAACATCTGTAACATCTGTGATGGGGTATTTCCTTGCCAGGTACTTTCAAATTTCAATACTCTATTCTTAACTTGCAGCAGAGAATTTTCAACTAATTTTGTCACAAACAGATGTGGATATGACTCACTACTGGCTTTTATACCACTATTTATACCAAAACATTTTTCAAATCGGGAATAGAAATCACTAGTGTCTTCATCTGGTTTTTGTTTACAGGCTGAGATTGCACCCCAGTCTTCCTTTTTCGTAGTTAATAAACGTGGCAGTACCTGCACTAGTAGTCCTGCTAGTGCTGTAGTCTTATCCCCAAGTCCTGCTCCTGCAGCTCGGGCCCTTTCTTCGTTTTCTAATGCTGTCCAATCTATCTTTTGGTCTCCCACCTCCCAATCCTTTTCTTTAAGTTTCTCATAAACACCGGTGGGTAATAGGACTTTTAATATCTTCATAATGTCGGGATAGGTATACTCTCCCATGAGTAACATGTCTTTTATTTCACGGTGGAAACCTGCTGGATCCTTGTCATGGCTGGGTACTACTTTCTTCATTTCTAATAATTCTAGTTTAGTTATAGGCGTGTACACAAACACACGTGTAAAGTTATTACCGTCACCTCTGATTGGGTGTACTTCGCGTAACGGGTTCTGTCTATCTATGTGATACATTTTTCTTCCCATAATGGGAACTGGAACGTGTTCTGGGCATACGAAATTTAAATATTGATTTCGGAATTCTAAAATTTCCCTAATCAAATCAGTACCTGACCCTCTCCATATATTCGTGAGTAGTTCTGTCAATATGTCAGGTAAGGGTCCTGGATCGGAGTGTTGGCTTTTATATAATATAAGGAGGTGTTGAATCATGTATATACTAGCTAAACGCTGTTCGTATGGGTCAAGATTCAGAAACGTGTGTGCAAGTACATCATCATTGTAGTCGCTGGGACTGTCAGCCCATAGTACTGCTGACCTAGCTAATTCTTGTTCGTCCATGGAATCGAGCATATGGTACCCCCTTCGATCTCGGAGTAATTTATCCGCGGCTTGGAATAGGTGTTCGGGGGATTTGGTATTTAACATTGGATTTGGAAAATGTCTATTATGTTCTGGACGTATTGGACGTATCTGATCATTAAAACCTCTAGTATTATTATGGGGTCTTCCTCTACCTACATAAGCTATCGTTTCTATTTGTACTGATTCTTGCTCCTCCTCCTCTTCTGATTCTACTCTGTCTGTTTCTCGTCTTTCTGTATGTATTCGTTCTACTTCTTTGCGGATCTTTCGACACATGGCGATTATACACGCCTGTCTATCATGTTTCTCTTCTGATATGTTCTGACCCCATTTGACAAGTCTTTGCATGGTATCGTGATCTGCCCCGGGCCTGTCTTGATTCCTAATTACACAATTTATGAAAAAACGTAATAGTTGTCTTTGTACGTCCACTTTCTGATATTCCATAGCTTCGTTGATACTTTCTGA
Source organism: Triturus cristatus (assembly GCF_964204655.1). Lineage (NCBI taxonomy): Eukaryota > Metazoa > Chordata > Amphibia > Caudata > Salamandridae > Triturus > Triturus cristatus. The sequence goes on from NC_140593.1 coordinate 567,239,630, forward strand.
ACCTCGCCCTGTTTGGACAAAGCGATATATATTGTCTAGGTGTTCAACCATTCCTGGTATCGTCATTAAATATAATGTAGCTCGTCGCATACGTAGTGATGATATGAGCAATTTGTCCTGTCTACCTGGCACTGGATCATATCTACAATCCACAAGTTGTTCTTTAAACATGTCGGAGGTCGCTAGTTGGGGTGTACGTTGGAGTGCTAAATCTCTAAGGGTCTGTTTATTTCGCGGCGGGGTGGCAAACATGTCTGTCGTACCTCCTGTAGCACCTTCTGAAGCGCTGGGCACGAAAGGATTCGTTGGACGTAGGATAGAGATTGTGGATGCGGGAAAGACTGTAGAAACGGACGGACCCGTGGGAACTTGTATAGGAGTTTGTAGTTGCGGGGATACAGACGGATGCTCTTGGTGTTGAACACCATCGGCAAGCGGTGTGGGTGGCATAGCATTAGCATACTCGGGAGCTACGTCGTCTAAATAGGAAGAAAGGAAAACGTCCTTTGCTGTTTTGGGATGTGTTTTGGGATGTGCTTTTATCGGGAGTAATGGAGGAGTTAAGTCTTTTGGTATTTCCGGGATAGCCTTAGGTAACCCTTCGGCCAGAAGAGGATACATACCATTCATAAGAGTGTTTCTTTGTCTATCTATTTGTTCTGAGTTTACTCGGGTACCTTCCTCAAGTAATAGATTTTCTCGGGTTTTATTTGAATTCTCTCTACCTTTCTCTTCCTGTCTGAGCGCTTTTTCTGTACGTCTGTATGATTCTTTACGCCATAATTCAATGGCATCTTTCTGCGACTGTCTGGCTTTCTTTTTCCATATTTCTTCTTCTACTCTCATGATGCAATCTGCATCCCAGGTCCCAGCTGCGGGCCATCTCTGATTTTCTGACAAATCCTTGGTGTAGTCCACCCATAAATCAAGAAATAATACGGCATCTAAGCCATGTTTATGATACATAAAGTATCCTGGAGTGTCCCTAGGTGGAATGGGAACAGCTTCTTCGAGTACCCCTTTTCTAGTTTTGATCTGTCTTAGTTTCGAAAAGAGCGGCATTTTTAGATCTTATTATGAGAACACACTTAGTACAGTAAACACAATAATGAACAGTCATTCACACCACAATGTATAGAACGTATTAAAACATTTTAACATTTAACAGTTTTTAACGAACAATGATAACTAATAGAAAACTAGTTACTGACATAATACTGACACTAGGTAATACTTATTTATATGCAAGACATACTATATGTACTGCTAAACAGTACAGATACACTGCTGAAACAGTGCAGACCGGATTTGTGTACCCAAACCCGTCTTGACCGGCACAGACTATGTGCACGTAAAATGCCTCCCCGGTAATGGTACTCAGCGGGTAGCTCGGAACGGAAGGCCTCGGAACGGAACTGAAACTGGACCGGACTGGACTCGACTCGACTGGACTCGGAACTTCGGAACCTGGTGGGTCTCTGTATACCTCGGATCTTGCTCTCTCAGCTAGGCTCTGGTCGGGATACTTCGCACTTCTCACCGCCTCGTCTGGGTGTTGATCGCAGCCTCAGTTGCCCCCGCTTGGCCGGAGGGAGATACAGGAAATCCTGCGGGTACGCGTTTTTGTCCGTTCAGCTGTGACAGGAGACCGGGCCTGCAACGCACCGCCGGCGCGTGAGATGAGAAAGTGTCCCTATTCGGGCGCCAATTTATGTGGTAAATATTTCATTACCGGTACTATTTTTTATGCGGTAAAGTCTATGAGAAATAACTCAGTAAATATAAGAGGCAGAATCCGTGGTATTAGAGGTTTAAAAAGGCTTTATTCCTATACAAAGGAATGTAATTCGAATTACAGGCTTCTATTCCATCACCACGAAAGTTCAGGAAGGAAGGGCGCATATATTATTGACAGATAAGCATTTTTATAAGAATTACATTATAGTGTAACAGATGCAGGAGGCGTAACAGCTGATAAGAGAGATAAAATATGCATACGTAACCAAAAAAGGCGTAAACATGGGTGTAACTAAAATACGTCATTAAACATGATGTCACAAATGGGTGGATCCATAAGAGAATCCTGCAATGTCAGCAGAAATATTTGGCAGAGATGCGTGCGCAGCCGCATGACGTGTGATTGACGTGCAACTAGAGGGTGAAGGGGACTTGACATTTAGCTCTACATGTGGAGACAGAAGTCTGAGGGTTATGTCAACCTAATCCCAAATCATATCTGATATCCTATGTTTAAAGAACTGTGTTATCCAAAAGGAAAGGTCTCTTCGGACGGAATCTATTCTATACTGACTGTTAGTGCGTGTACAGGCGTCTAAGTGTCTACATGAGATGCGCGGGGGCAGGAATTTTCCATGGTAACGGGGCTATGAATTACTTGCACGAGGACAGTGAGGCCTGGCCCTTTGCACGGTAGCTAGAGGAATGTTTACCTAAACTACTAGACAGGAATGCATCGGATGAGGAGCGAAGCAGATAATCTTGAAGGTGAAATACAGTTTTTGGCAGGCAACTGGCTGGATCAGGCACCGTTAGCCGCGCAGGGAGTAGGACAAAGTTCATGGATACAGAGGCTGGCTCAGACTGGAGCTTTCAGAGGCAGAAGGCAGGAAAAGGCTTGATGACAGAATTCAGGGCCTACTCGCCTGAATCTGTATAATGTGGAAAGTGAACCACATAAAGTCGGTGGCCTTTCATACTTAGGAATGGAGTATCTGACCCATTCATGGCGGATCTGAAAGAGGACATGTTAACGGTGGACGCACATATATTTGCGTCTTTGAAACTGGAACTGGAGGGAACATACATGTACTTATAGCATGCACATGGAGCCGTTGGGGTCTACGATAGGGGACATAACTGATCACAAAATTCATATTTCCTCAGTTCCACAAGGAGCACCCATGACCACAGTGCAGCATCCTATGTCTTACCCTTCTACACAATTACAGGTCAGTTACTCCTAATGTCTTTTTAAAAGATAATTTCCTGAGGGTTATTTATACGCTTTAAGGGATAAACCTTCAGTGAGTTCTGTCCAGTGAAACGGACAAGTACAGTTTTTTTTCCTTTTTTGACCTTGGGCTTCCTCCTTCTCCACTGCTTCCGCCATATTGCCAGCCCCCGCACATCTCCTGAATGGATACCGTGGCAGCCTCGGGAGGTTCCTCGTAGCAGGCGGCCAACTCTTTGAGGAAGCCAACTCAAGCTGCAGTACCCCGACCACCTCCTCACACGAATGCCACAGCGCAGCAGCACAAGCAGATCAGATTTAGGCCAACTCTTCGTAGCCATGTGGCTATCAGCACGAAAGCTGGCCCATGCCGGCAGCCGCCATCAGTCCTTGATCGCTCGTTCTCCGTTGCCAAGGCCTCAGATGGTAGGCAGGCTATGCTCGCTGACGCCACAGGACGCTCTTCCACCTCAAGCAGGGCTAGTGCACTGGCCCTCAATCATCCTTGGTTTGTTTCTCAGATCTTTTTTCTCACTAGTTTTTCCCTGTAACAGTCTGCTGCAATATTCCTGCATCAATATGTGCCCCAGCAGAATGGTGATAGACATTTAAAGAAAGTCATATTTACATGATGTTTCTGTTTGCCGAGAATTGTCACTAAATGCACCATCTTGAGCCACTGCTCTGAGGTGACTTTGTACTTGGATGGCCATTAGGTGTAGCCATGGGCAGTAGCTGCCAGGCATATCCAACCCTTCAAGTGGCAGATGGGACCCAGTTGGAGATCCAAGGGCGGGGCAAGGCGTGCTTCATGTGACGTCATTACGGTGAAAGCATGTGCAGTGCAATTTCTGCAAAGGAGGGAATTTGGTGAATTGACCTCAAAGTACTTTCTTTTAAATTGTGTTCCAGTATAATCTGATCCTTTTTTACCCAGAATCGTATACGAGTTCATTAATTATGCAAAACAGAAAGAACTCTGGGTAGCTGCCTTTTCAGGCAGAGAGCATTTCAAGTGAAACATTTTCTCAATACAAAAGCAACACTCTTATTTTTGCCTGCTCGAATATTAGCATCTTGGCAGTCTTTCAGTTTTGGATTATTGAAATACCGTCGACAATGAGCCAGAAAGTGACGTAAGAATCTGCTTTCTCAGAGGGGTACTTCCAATCGCAGATCTGGCCCAGACTTGCTTATTGTATTGTAACTGCGTTTATATAATGCTTTCTCCCTCGCCTCTTAGCCTAATGCGCAATGCTACACTGACATATATCCTACTGGCGAAGGGCATATGTTGTTGGCACTGTGCTGTGCTCACCGTAAGTGAATGTAATGTAAGTATATACATTCAGCTGCAGAATGTGCTGTGTGGTGCTGTCCAAATTACATGCTTCCACGCGGCTCCCCCATACATCCTGGTTTCATTAACCTTGTATGGCCAGAACTCATACAGTTCCAGGCAAAGTGACAGAGAGGCCCCTGCTACTATAAACAAGCATTGGGAATGCATTAGGTTTCACATTTTTTTGAGTTAGAGTTATTGGCATTGTAAATGGTAAAGTGTTTTACCTACTAAGGGAGGGAGCAGTAGAGAGACACTGATGTGAGGGACTTAAGCCTGGAACGCAAACGAGAGGAGTAGAGAAGCTAGAGAGGAGTAGGGAGAAATACAGGTAGAGATTCAGAAAGAAGTGCGTGAAGCGCTACGGGACAGTTCCTCGTAGGTTCCGGCAAAATAGAGTCCGTATCCTAACAGATTAAAGTTTTTTTGATGGGTGGTAGGGCTGGGATAAAGTCGGCTCACCTGCCCTTGAAAAGCCTTGGGTGTGCAACATGTTTAAATATGCAACCGGTTGCGGCTTCTGCAGGTAAGCGCGGGGGGGGACGGGTTGTGGGGAGGGGATTAGTCGACAGACAACAGAATAGGATTTATTTATTTATTTGATTTTCCCTATTCTATTGTCAGTCGACTTCTTCCCCATCCCGTGCCACGCCCCTGCCCCGCCCCACCGTGCTTACCTGTAGGATCCGCGACTGTATACAACTGTTCTGATCTACCCACTCCTTGTCTCGGTGATGGTCGTGCACACCTTCTGCATCATGCCAACACAAGCCCTACATGGAGTTGTCACGTAAAACAGTTGTAACACATACTAAAACATGTTTGCATGTAATAAATCACGATTATTCGTAACAATGTAGCGCATGTTGTCAGTCGGCTAACACCTAAAGCAGTCTGTAAATTGCTAATACATTAAAATATGCTGTTCCCTTACCTGAAGGTGTACTACTGCAACTGCGGATACTTTTCCCTGATCGCTACTGCTCTAGTAGTGTGTGTGTGTGTGTGTGGATTAGTAGCAGCTACCGATCAGATCCCTGGTTATTCATGAACAGATAAGTGTAGTATGTTGTAAGGATGCACGCATGCATGTAGATATTTGCAATCAGGTCATTGGTTATTCAGGTACATGGAAGTGTATCAGTTGGGAGGATGCACGTATGCTTGTTCTTGTTTGGCTGACTGTCTGCACAATCCGGGCTAATTGAGCAACACCCCTGTGCACTCTGGGACTTGCAGTTTCATAGGCACCCTTAGAAGTAGGGACTTAAATTAACAAGAACTCAACATGCTAAAAAGTCAGACTTGCTTAAAAGTGTCATGCAACGCTCGGTTCCACCTGGCAGATGCCAAGGGGAGGGAGGAATGACAATGAATTGAGCAATTAATTTTAGCACATGAAATCAGCTCTCATAAATAGCGTTTTTTCCAAAGCAAACGTCAACTTACACCGTAGCTCAACTACCAAGGTCTTCAAAAACTGGCCATTAAAATAATTATTTAATACAAACATTGTAATGATCGCTACTCCTCAACTTTTGTGTCACGCAACGCTCGGTTCCTTTTGGCAGCTGCTGGATGACAACGAATCGAGCAATGTATTTGCGAACATGAAATTAGCTCCCATATATAACATTTTGCCCCAAAGCAAAAAGCAACTTACACTGTAGCTCAGCTGCCAAGGTCTTCAAAAATTGGTAATCAAAATAAAATTGCTTGCAGCAAGCACAAATAAATGAATGCCATCTCTTATACCTTACAAAACACCTATACAGGATGTCTTTAGAGTGTCAAAAATGGCCAATTTACCAATGTGAGCCACTTTTTTGCCACTTTCTTCACTAATGGGGAGCATTTTCATTCTGGCGCCAGATCCTGTTTTGTGTCCTAGTCCAACCGAATATATGGCGTTACAACGCATACAATTACAACGCATACTTTTACAACACAGTCTTTACATCGCGACTACCATTACATTGCATGATTTTACAATGCATGCCATTACAACGCATTTTTAAGAACTACCATTACAACGCATACCATTACAACGCATACTACTTTTAGGCCAGCTGTAGGGTAAGTGTTGGATAGTGTAGGGGTAAAAAATACTATTCTCACTCTAGTGAGTGCATCAGTAGGGTAAGTGTTGAATAGTGTAGTGGTAAAAATTACTATTCCAATGTACCCCAAAACCCATACCCACCCTAATACCAAATAAATCTCCATTACTTACCTTATAATGCGTTGTAATGGCATGCGCTGTAATGGTATGCATTGTAATGGCATGCGTTGTAGTGACATGCATTGTAATGGCATGCATTGTAATGGCATGCGATGTTAAGGCAGTTGCGTTGTAACAGTTGCGTTGTAAAGGTAGGTCGTTGTAATGACTGCGTTGTAATGGATTTTTCCGTCCATCCCTGCATGCATTTCTTCTACAATGTAAAGACCTGCGACTAGCAATTTTGGGGACAGGGGCACTAAACAGACATGTGCCAAATGCACTGCTTGGCTTCTAGTTTTCAGGTTGGACGACTAGGAGGAGGGTTAAATAAACGAGGCTGTGGTGCTATCTCTGGATATCACTGTGTTCTCGACCCTCCAGTCAGTGGTACAGGGGAGCGCCGCTTCTCCACAGCGGTTCTTATGGCTGACAGTGCAGAATGGAAGGGTATTCACAGGTGTCACACACAAATGCCAAACTGCGTGGGCGCTACCAGCGTGCAGGGGTGACCGGGTGTGCGCTTGAAGAATCTCTGCATGGCCTGCTTGTCAGCTGTGCCATTTCAGAAAGAAAACACATTTTTTTCTAATTGTAATACATCCCATCAATGACTAAGATGCATTTGCTTTGCCTCCTTCACTCCTTTGTTTATTATTAATTTGCATCCACTGATTACAATAGTAGAACTTTCCCTTGTCATACGTAGAAAGGCAAGCTAAGAATTGTAATGACTGTAATGATCGCTACTCCTCTGCCTTTACTTTCGTACCACTCAACGCTCAGTTCCACCTGGCAGCTTCAATGGTGAGAGATGCAATGATTAGGGGAGGGGGAATGACAACGAATCAAGCAATGCCCTAACAGAAACGTAGTAATGCACAAAAAACCTGAACACACGCATCTGGAGTGAAGGGCAGCTGACGAAACAGAGTTCTCCCAAACAACAGATAAGGAATGCCAGCATAAGGAAAGTAAACTTTGCCATTGCTCCTCAGCCTTGAACGGAAGTGAGGTATCGGGAGCGCGGACCAATGAGGAGCCAGCAAAGTAAAGCGACGTAGGAGGCAACCTATGGTAAACAGCTGACAGGATTACACTCCATATAACTACTACAGCAGGTATTCCAGACAGTGCATGCACGCTACTGCTCGACTTAAAAAAAGTTCTCAGTAAAACACTCCAAACCTCCCATTAGCTAGGTTTGTGTTATATCCTAAAAATAAAATAAATAATGACAAAATAACAAATGGAGTAAGATTCTATTTTCTTAGTGTCTGGCAAGGCAATACTGTCCACTTTAATACTGACACTTTAGACTTAAAGGGCCTTGAATACGTAGTTTTAACCGGATGTCATTGCCATTTAGCACCTTAGTGTTTTAGTTTCAAGTGGAGGCAGCATCTTATTACCTTATAATTAAGTGCATATGATTGAAAATTGACTTTGATGGATGTATGCCTTATTATAAGGGAATTGATTCTGTACTTTGATGTGTTTAGATCTCCGTATGTCTTGTTAATGTAATGTTTATGGTTTTTATTAACTGTAATAAAATGTATTTACTTACTTACTGACTGCCAATGTCTGAGATTAATTGAAGCACTTCTTTGCTTGTTATTGTTGCAGTAGTTGTCCTAGCGGTGTCGGCTATTCCCAGTTATAGAGCCCTTGCTCATTGTGTCATTCGATTCAAGCTTTACCTCACTGACAAGTCCTGGGCAAGCTGAAATCTGCCTGGTGTTGATTGTGTCTGGAGAGGACATTGCTTGACAGTTTAGACATGCCTGTTCCTACTGGTGCAGGAGCACGACTGATTTGAATACGGCTGTCCTATATCTAGAGCCAACAATGGGAAAAATGGTGGTCTGGAATGGGTCCTTCATGACTACCAGTGGCTAGAACTAATTCAACTCTTCCTTCCATCACTTTGTTGTTTGTTGTAGGTGATGCCCTAAGTGTAATGGGTATGTCCTATTATGGGTCCTATGCACATTGAGCAACATAAGTTAAGTTGTACATACTTTGTAGAGGGTGAAAGTGAAACCTATGTAAGCCTGCATGCCTTGGATAAGAATTGAAAATAATTCACGCAATCCCTTCATGAGTTATTGGTAAACCCAGGTGTAGGCCGTGTGTTCACAGTTTCACGTATTTCACTGGTGAGGACTAAGTGGGTTGATATGTCTATGGGTTTGCTTGTTTCTATCTAGAGGGGACTTGGTTTGGCAGTTTTGGCTGGACTCCTCCTATTGGAGCTTGATAATTACTGGTTTGCCTATCTCAGCAGTGGAATAATGGATGAAAAACAATGGTCTTTAATGCAGGTACATGCAAATGTCATAGGCTGAGATTAATTCATGCAATCCTCCCATAATTTTTACGTTTGTTACAGTAGATGTCCAAAGGCCAGACTTATTGTCCTTCTTGCATTTGAGTAGTTCAGAGAAGATTCAGTACTAATCTGCCCGAAGGGCAAAATGTTATGTGGCGCCAAAATTTAGTAAGTGTCTCATGGTGGTGGGATGCAGCATTAGAGGAACCCCTAATAGACTCCGAATGGAAAAGGGTGCACAAAGGGGTTAAACAGATCAGCTCCAATACCAGATTTAAACTCACCCAATTTAATATTGTTCATCAAACCTATTTGACTCCGCTGATGCTTCATAAAATATACCCAGATCGTTCTGCCTGCAGCACCAGATGCGTATATAATGAAGCCCCATTCTTAGATATGCTATGGGAATGCCCGAAGCTGCGACTCTCTTGGGGCTCAATACTGGAGCACTTACGACAAGTAACAGGATGGGCGCTGCCCCAATCCATTATGGAAATACTTTTAGGCCTTCTCCCCAGTGCCAAGGGGAAGAAGCTTACTCATAGATTTCTCCAACTGGGACTTGTGCTGGCCAAGAGAAGGATAGCAATTAACTGGATGTGCTCCCAGCCTCCCAGGGTGAAAAATTGGGCCTAGGATCTAAAAGAATGGGCGACAGCAGAACTAATCCAAATGAAGAGTCAGGAGAGATGAAAAGTTAGAAGAGGATGTCAGAGCCTGATATATCTTGATTTCAAAGGTCCCCATGGGGGAGGCCCCCACCACGCGAGAGTCGGGGGGAACACATGCTGACCAAGTTGGACCTGGAGTAGTGATACAGCAATAAGACAAACGGGATGTGGGGAGGGGGGGTTAGTTTTATTTTTATGGTTTGTTTATTGAGAATCTTCTATCCAAACCAAATGCACTGCAATGAGTATTAGTGCAGATATCCACTGTATATATATTCTTTTCTAGACAGGAAGGTATTGTTTCTTTCACATTTATTTTTCAAGTACGAGTATTTGCTATATGTGCAAACTGTTGAGACTACATTCTGCATGATCACACTGTCCTAGGATTCTGTTATATCTGTACTGTTTTTATGATTCTGGATGATTTAAACTCTCAATAACATCTTCTTTTTTTTTAAAAGTGTCTCCTGGTTATGACATCATCAGCTGAGTTTGCTGTCACCTTGATTTTTGGTATGATGCTAAGCCTCACGGTGTTGCATAATGATGAGCCAGAAGTGTCTAGCCTAGGATATGTCATGGAGGTACACCCTCCAGTACAAAACCTCAGGAATTCTTTACATCAGATTGTTTATTGCAGTAGATACTGTGAGTGATTGGAATCCTCAGATGTGGATTCCCTTTTCACTTTGGCCCAAGGTCTCAAGTATATCGAGGGCTGAGTAAGTCGAAACTGGGCTGGTGTTGTTTTTGTTCTTGTTTAGTGAGATCCTGGCGCTTAATCGTACACTGTAGTTTTCCTGAAAACAAACCCAAGACTGATTTGCATAGGGCAAATCTAGCATGTATTATCTAGGGAAAAGCAATCGTTACAAATGCTGCCTGAGTGACTGCCAGAGGCTCAGATTCTCTCCATCACTTTGTTGTTTATTGCAGTAGAGGCTTGGAAGTAGGGCAGGTTTGCACAGATTTAGATCCAAAATGAAAGGGCCTAATTTAAGTCCCTGAATTGGCCAAAACAGATCTAATGTTTCAATGTTGCTATATGGAGCGCACAGCATCTGGCTGGCAGTTCATGCTGGACTGCTTCTATTGGAGGAGGACCAAGACCTATTGCATATATAGCTGGTGTAAGAGTGGTATTGTGGCTGAATAATGATAGTCTGGAATGGGTCTTGATCGAATGCCAGTGGCTAAGATTAATTGAAGCATTCCTTCAATTTTTTTTATTGTTTGTTGCAGTATATACCCTAAGTGTGATGGGTATGCCCAAACGTGGGTACCTTCTCACATTACCCCATTGTAAAAGCTCCACCGTATTGAGAAGTTCAACGTAGGTTTGAGATGGATTGGGGTTCCATTTGTGGAAGGCTTAGCTTGTAAGTTTGTGTGTACTGTTTATTTTGGAGCAGTACTAAGACTAAGTTTCATATTGTTGGTATCTGTGTAGAGCTTCAAAGGAGCTGAGAAACATTCAACATTAATGGGCCTAGAGTGAATATGAGGGGGTGAGTTCAAATCGGACATTGCTTCTGTCACTTTGTTGTGACAGATATATTGTGATATATTTTGTGCTCACTGTACCTGTTTCAAGTGGGTTCTACACATTTAGTTTGTCAAGATGTTTTGCTTTTAATCACCCATTTTGGCTCATTACTGAGAGCCCCACTAACTGAGTCTTACTCATGGTAATTGCATCCTTATAAGTTTGCATGTGTTTACTGCCTGTGCCCGACTTTTAAGAAAAGGCAGCTGTGACACAGTTCGGATAAAGGGTACAGGGCTGGCTACACATGAATGTTCACACACGTATGCACACGGGTGCAGGCTGCCTGTGAGAGTACAGTTGTGCGCAGCCTGGTAGCCCCACACAGGTAAAGTGACTGTGGCAGTTTTAAACTGCAAATTCGACCTGTCAAAATACCTGTTTTTACAGGCCTACACATTCCTTTTAAATACTAATTAGTCACCCATATGTCGACCTTATTGCCCATAAAGGCAAGGTGCATGATTTTTAAGAGTCGGACGTGTAGATATTAATGATGGTGACAGAGGCAACACCGTGGACAGATGAAAGGACAAGCCATCTGATGGACTAGGGACTCATAGAAAGAGGAAAATACAAGGCATAATAAAGATATTTCTCCTCGTAACCCCTCCCCTGGGGAGGCGGAACATTCTGGCACATTCATAGGTCTACCAATATTGGTACATCTAGGAATGCTTCAGAATCCATGGGTGGATACATGTGAACACCCATGCTCCAACCATTGTATGCCTCCCTGGGGCAGAGTAACACAAGGCTGTGACTTGAGCTGTATTGCATTACTCCAGATTTACCAAGCAACGTAGGCCACACAAGGTGCACTTGCGTGGACTGGAAAACCTCATTATAGGTTTTGCCTTGCCCTGCTCCCCCTCTCGTGGTGCTAGGGCAACACAATACCATTGATAATTATGCCCCCCAATTTCTTAGAGTGCCATAGCAGGCTGCAATGCCAGATGTTGGTCTTGTGTTCACTGTGCTAGAGAAATCAATCTATACCACGTTGATAAGGGCTAACTAGGCTGAGACTAGTCTATGTTTGTGTTGTGACTAGGGCTTCATGGGAAAAATGCAGCGTGTATAAAATGGGGAGGCTTCTAGGGACAGATGGATGAGAACCTCAATGAGTGCAGTCCTTTGCTGGTGTGCGTCTGCTACACCCAGCACAACCTGTGAGCATCCTACAAGTCTGGTGTCACCCTTCAGGTACGATTTGCTTATGTTTTGCTCATGGAGGGGACCTTGCGTAGCTATTTGTTCTGGTCTGTTCCTATTGGAGAGGGATTAAGATTGATTTACATACAAATGGTCTAACTCTAGAATAGTATAGTGGGTGAAAAATAATAATCTGTAGTGTAGCCTTGAGCAATTATCAGTGGTTGAGATTAATTCAAGCATTTCTTCTTATGATTGTTTGTAACAGTAAAGGTCATAAGTGTGATGGGTATTCACAGATATAGGTCCCATGCATGCTTTACTACAGGACTCAAGCTTTTCCTCGCATATGAACTTTAAGAAGTTTGAAAGTTTGCTGATGTTTGTGTTTCTGTGTAGAGGGGACTTAGCTTACCATTTCAGGTGGAGTTGTTCTTACTGGTGGATGACCGAGACATATTTAAATATGGCTTCTTCCTGTTTACAGGGACATTGTGGGTAAGAAATGATGGTCTGAAATCAGGCAATGGGTGGCTGAGATTAATTCAAGCATTTCTTTCTTCACTTTATTGTTTATTGCATTAGACATCTCCAGGATAGCAACAGTCATTGATCTAAAAGTCACAAATCCCTAGATCCCTAGGTGTACCAGGTACAAGGTCCTCCAGGGCTACCAAATCCCAGGTCCCCACGGGATACCAAACCCTGGGTCCCACAGGAATATTCAACCTTTGGTTCCCCAGGGGTACCGGGTGCTAGGTCTCCCAGGGTACCAGGCACTAGGTCCGCTGGGATTCTGAACCCAGGTCCCCCAGGTGTACTGCACTCTTGGTCCCCCAGGGCACCGAACCCTAGGTCCCCCAGAGGTTCCAAACCCTAAGTCCCCCAGAGGCACCGAACACTAGGTCCCATGAGCGTGCCAAACCCTAGGTCCCCTAGGGGTACCAGGTACAAGATTACCCGGGACGTACCAAACCGTACGTCACCTGGGGGTACAGGATACTGGGTCCCCTGGAGGTACCGAACCCTAGGTCCCCTGGGGGTACTAAACCCTAAGTCCTCCAAGGGTACTAGGTTCCCCAAGGTGTACCAAACCCTAGTTCTCCCAGGGGTGCCGCTCAGTGGGCCCTCCGGGGTGCCAGGTACTCGGTTCCCCAGGTGTACAAAACCTTGGGTCCCCCAGGGTACTAAACCCTAGGTCCTCTATGGGGTACTAGGTACTAGGTCCTCGAGGGTGCCGAACCAAAAGTCCCCCAGGGGTGCTGGGTTCAGGTCCTCCAGTGGTATGAATCCCGGGACCCCGAGGCTTACCAGGTACTGGGTCCCATGGGGTACCAAAGCCTAGGTGCCCAAAGGTCACCAAACCCTAAGTCCCAAGAGGATAACGAACCTTAGGTCCCCCTGGGGGGGGGGGTTAGAACCCTGGGTCCATCAAGGGCACTGAGTACAAGGTCCTCCAGGACTACCAAATTCTAGGTCCCCCAGAGATATCAAACCCTGGGTTCCCCGGGGCTACTGGATCCTAGGTCAACCGGGGGTAACAAACTATAGGTCTCCTGGGGGTACCGCACCCTAGGTCCCTGGTGGGAACCAGGTGCTAGGTCCCCTGGGAGTAATGAACACTAGGTTACCCTGGAGTACCAGGGACTAGGTCCCCTGTGGGTACCAAACCCTAAGTCCCATGGGGGTACTCAACCCTAGGTCCCCCCGGGGGTACCGAACTCTATGTTTTCCAGGTATATCAGGTACTAGGTCCCCTAGGGTACCTATCCCTAGGTCCCCCGGGGATTCCAAACCCAAGGTCCTCCAGGGGTACCAGGTTCTTGGTTCCCCAGTGGTACCAAATCCTACGTCCCCCAAGGGTATCAAACCCTTTCCCCTGCAGTACCAGTTATTAGGCCCCCTGGGAGTACAGAATCTTAGGAGGTCAGGTGTTCAGGTACTGAACACTACGTCCTCCTGGGGTACTGGGTACTAGGTCCCCTGGGGGTACAGTACCCTAGCTTCCCTTGGGGCACTGAACCATAGGTCACCTAGAGGAAATGAACCCTAGGTCCGCTGGGTAGGAAGGGATACCTTCCTGCACAAAAACAATCCAAAATGGCGTATTTTTCTTTCTATGTGTGCTGCTGATTACAGCACACATTGAAAGAGGACGCAGTGAGGAAAAATAAAGATATTTCTTGTCATGTGCATAATGACAAGAAATATCTTTATTTTTTCATTACCTCCAGGTGACCTATGGTTCTTTTTGGAGGAAATTCAGGCTCTTCGTGCTAATACAGAAACTATTGCGACTGAAATAAAAAATGTACGAAAGGAAATGGCGAGTTTGTCGATGAAAATCTCAGACAACTCAATTAAAATACAAGACAATAAAGTTAAAGTCGATGCTTTTACTCCACTTGTGGCGAAAATATCACCTCTGTGCTCACAACTTCTGGACATGGAAAATCGCAATAGACAATACAATCTTCGCATATTTAATTTACCAGAAGAGGTTGAGGGATCTAACTGTCGACTATACTTAGAGAACTTACTTCCTGGTCTTTTAAATGTCAAATTTCCAGAAAAATTTGAAATCGATAAGGCTCATAGAATTCCTTCACGTCGCAATCCTCAACATAGCAAGCCTAGACAAATGATATTTAAAGTTCTCCGTCACCATCATTTGGTTCTGATCAGAAAAGCAGCTAGAGAAATTCCTTCATTGTTGGTCAATGGTCACAAAATCTTTATTCATCAAGATTTTGCCAAGGAAACTGTTGCAACACGTAAGGGATTTACTGATCTTCGCCCAAGATTGAGAAGCCTTGGATACCAATATGGCCTTTTTGACCCTTCAACTATGCGCATTTGGAAAGATAATTTTTCAAAATCCTTTCAACGTCCTGAAGATCTACGACAATTTCTGGATCAACAAGTACAGCAATCTATGGACACTCAGGGTCCTATCACTTGATTCTTTCATGTATGATCTTCTTTGACAGATTTATATAACTCATAATATTCTGGGCTCCAGCGGTTTCTGGCCATGCTTGTAGAGCGTGTGTGCGTCCCAATCTTCATATTTATGTGTTTTGTTTGTCTTTTTTGCTATGTTTTATTTCTTCCATTCCCTTTTGTGTGTTTTGGAGCTACTTTCTTCTTAACATTTGTGTCTTTTTCTGACCTTCTTCTTTCTAACCCTTCTCTCTTTTTATTTTGTCATGGCTAATATTAAAGTAGTGTCACTGAATGTTAAAGGTTTACGCCATCCTGTGAAACGTACAAAAATTTTGGATTATTTAGGTAGTTGCAAAGCTGATTTTTGTTTTTTGCAAGAAACTCATATAGATGATAAAATTTTAAACTATATGAAGAAAAAATGGGTTGATAATATTGTTTCTTCTCCTGCTAATGGCAAGAAAAATGGTGTAGCTATATTTTGTGCGAAAAAAGCTCATTGCCAAGTTTTGAGCAAAATTACAGATACGGATGGGAGATATTTAATTGTTAAGGTTAAAGTTCATGATTCTATCTTATTTTTATTAAATGTTTATGGCCCTACTGCAGATGACCCTGTTTTTTGGGCTACTCTTTCAACGGAGGTGGTTAAAATTGGTAATGTACCTTTAATTGTTGCAGGTGATTTTAATGTCATATCTGATCCGTTATTAGATAGAATATCTCGTACTAAATTCCACCCCCCTAAGGTTTATTTTGCTTTTAAATTATTTCTTCAAACCACTAAGTTAGTTGATATTTGGCGGTTACACTTCCCTACAGAAAAATGTTTTACTTTTTTTTCTAACCCACATAATTCTCATTCTAGGATCGATTATATATTAGTTTCGAAACAGCTGATCAACTGTGTTAGTAACCCCAAGATTGGCAACATTGATGTCTCTGACCATGCTATGGTTTCTTGTATTCTAAATTTAAATCCAACCTTTACTAACCAGCCTAGATGGAGAATGAATTCTGGTATAGCTCTCAATGAACTTAATAAACCAAAGCTCCTCTCTGCCATTCATGATTTTTTTCAATTTAACCCTGAAGGTACTACTTCATT
Source organism: Triturus cristatus (assembly GCF_964204655.1). NCBI lineage: Eukaryota > Metazoa > Chordata > Amphibia > Caudata > Salamandridae > Triturus > Triturus cristatus. The sequence goes on from NC_140593.1 coordinate 567,255,931, forward strand.
GGTTAATAGATGGGATGCTTTTAAAGCTTATATTAGAGGGGTAACTATTTCTATTATGGCTCACGAGAATAAGACCTTTAATGCAAATAGTAAAAAACTAGAAAAGCAAATAGCGGAATATGAACGACTTTTTATTTCGTCTAATGACCCTCAATATAGAAGTAAGTTGCAAAAGCTTCGATATGAATTTAATACAATTCTTAGTAATAGAGCTGGTGTTCAGATCTCTAAGGCCAAAGCTAAATTTAGTTTTAATGCAAACAGATCTGGAAGATTGTTAGCGAATTACTTACGTATCAAAAAGGATAAAACTCAAATTACTTCTATTCATGGATCCAATGGTAAAATTGCTTTATCTCATAAAGATATTGTGAATGAATTTTTGGATTTTTACTCTAAGTTATATGATAAACCTGATTTTCATAATGAATCTTTAGTTGATTCTTTTTTATCCTCATGTGGTTTACCTAAAATTTCTCCATCAGATAAAATGGGGCTTGACTCTCCAATTACTAAGGAGGAAATTTTGACCGCTATAAAATCTCTTAAAAAGAATAAATCTCCGGGTCCTGATGGTATCCCAGCGGAGTTTTATAAAGAGTTTCAATCCCTTCTTTTACCCTTATTATTTCAACTTTTCACAACGTTTGGCTCTACGGGAATTACTTCAGGATCCTTTACTGAAGCTTTAATTATCGTTCTTCCCAAACCTGATAAAGACCCCACCCTTGTATCTAATTATCGCCCTATCTCTTTAATTAATCAAGACTGTAAATTATATGCCAAAATATTAGCCACACGATTATCCCCTGTACTAGACTCTATTATACATTCGGATCAATCTGGTTTTATGAAGAATAGACACTCTGCAAATAATACAAGAACTTTATTACATGTCATTGAACAAGGTCTTACGTTAACTACTCCTTCAGGAATTATGGCTTTGGATGCTGAAAAAGCCTTTGATAAATTGCATTGGCAATTTTTATTCCATGCTTTATCATCTTTTAACTTTGGAGATAATTTTATTCGTATGATTTCAGCTCTATATTGTGCTCCTACTGCTCGTCTATTTATTAATGGCCAAATTTCAAATCAATTTTCCCTTTTTAGAGGTACTAGACAAGGATGTCCCCTTTCCCCGCTACTGTTTTTAATTGGCATTGAACCTTTTCTTACATCTATAAGAAAATGTGATAACATTAAAGGAATTATTATTAATGAGATTCTTATTAAAACTTTAGCGTATGCTGATGATGTACTTTTATGTATTAGTGACCCCTTATCCTCATTTCCTTCTTTATTAGAGATTATAACAAAATATTCTATGGTGTCTGGCTATAAATTAAACACTAATAAAACTGAATTTTTCCCTTTAAACATTTATTGTACTCCTGACATGATACCTATGAATGAAATTGTTTGGCAAAAGACTAAATTAAAATATCTTGGCATTTTATTTTCCTCATCTATAAAATCTACAATGACTTTAAACTGTAAGTTTGTCTTAGATTATATTAAAGATAAAACGTCTAAATGGGCTTTGCTGCATCTTTCATGGTGGGGTAGACTGGAATCTATTAAAATGAATATTGCTCCAAAAATATTTTATACTCTTTCCATGATTCCCTCTCAGTTCCCATTAAAATTTTATAAAGATATTGATAAACTTCTCTCCAAATTTCTTTGGAATAACAAATCACCTCGCATTAGTTATAAAAAATTAAAAATGTCTAAATGTAATGCTGGATTTGGTATCCCAGATTTTTTTCTGTATCATAAAGCTTTTATTTTAAAACAAAGTGCCATATGGTTTAGTCATTTCCCTTTACATAATCCACCCTCTTGGCTCCTAATTGAAAAATCTATGGTGAAGCCGTTCCCATTACCAACGCTGTTAACTATGTCTAACACCTCCTCAGTTTTTCATAAATCTATCGTTCTCAAATCCACTAAATTGGTTTTTAATGATTTAGATTCTATTTTTCTATACCCCATGTATAACACTGTTGAATTATCATTATGGTATAGCAATATCATTAAACTAAATAGGAACATTAGATTTTGGTCTTCGTGGATCAAAGCGGGTATTTTTTATCTTAAAGACATTTATTCCAACAATACCTTTATACCGTTTGAGGATCTACAAACAAGGTTTGGATTAACCCAATCTGATCGTATTAAATATGAATATTTAATTAATTCAATTTTAGATTCCTTTCCACAAGCTATTCCGACTAGTGTTACAGCTGATCTATCCGTGTATATCCAAACTATATCGCTGAAAGCTAATGGTGTTTCCATTTTATATAAAAAATTATCTAATACGTTAGGAAGTAACATAACGATGATTGCAACCTTCTGGAATAATGAACTTTCACTTACATTGTCTAATGATTCATGGGAAATTATATGGATTAGAAGTATTTCTGGTTGGTTACCTGTCTCACTTTATCAAACCAATTCCTATATTTTACTTAATTCTTTATGGACTCCAATACGTTTATTCCAGGCTAAACTCCTTCAATCTGACACTTGTTGGCATTGTAAATTGCATCCTGGTTCGTTACGACATATGCTTTTCGATTGCCCTTTAATTTCAAAATTCTGGACAGAAGTTTGGGATTTTATTAAGAAATTGTTGCATATACATGAAGACTTATCATATAAAATGTTAATATGCAAATCAGTTACATTATCACAATCTCTAAGTTCTTTTGAATGTAGGCTTTTTGATTTTTTGATTTCTGCTGCGTTAAAATCTATTACCTTTTGTTGGAAAGATGTTTCTAAGTTATCAGTTCATGCTTGGTGGTCTTGGGTTATCTTTACAAGACGAGGTGCTCAATTATCTTTGTCTGGGGTTAATCATAATCCTATTTCCTATCACTATTTTTGGAGTCCTGTTGATCTCTATTTTGCATCTTAGGGGTATGTTTATGTATTGTAATGCTTTTTACGATTTTTATACTAACTAATATGTCATAGTAGCTCTATTTATTGCTTACTCAATAATTTGTTATTAGATGTTTCCCTTCCCCCCCTCCTTTTAAGTTTATAAGAATATGACCAATTTCTTTTCTATTGGAATGAATTTGATAATTTTTGTATGTCTATGTTGCTGATGTTCATTATAAAATTTCAATAAAATATTTTGAACACAAAAAAAAAGAACGAGGAAGTAACTAGGAGACAAAGATTTTTCGCCTTGTTAGGAAATCTGGGAAGGCGTCAAAATCCATGGGAGTTGCATGGGAACACCCACACAATGTCCATAAAACTCCTTCCCAGGGCAGAGTAATGCAACACAGTGATTTGTGCTGCCCTGTGTTACTCCAGATTTATGAAGGCACTCAGGACCATGCAAAGTGGCCTTGCGTGGAATCATAAATCTCACTTATGAGTTGTGTTGCACATGCACCACGTTGTGTGGTACAAGTGCGACACAACTGGCCTCATAAATATACGCCTCCTTGGCCTTGGTTGATGTGCTGCGTTGCATGATACATTAGCAATGTGTGCTGTACAGTGCTGCACAATGCAATGTGTGAAATGTTAGGAGAAATATCCAAACCATACATTCACTCTAAGACTCTTCAGAAATGTACTTAACACTTCAGGTGTGCATTGTCTGGCATGTGTATCCAGGATTCCCAATGAATGAAAGGATTATGTTTGCCTCCAAAATTTCTCAACGGTAACAGCGAGCTCTAGGAGAAACCTATGCCTTTAAAAGGACAAATAGCCTGTGTGCATGCCAATAACTGGATTAGTGAACCTAGGGACACTGAGGCACTCTGTTGCCTCTTGGCTTGGTGTGTGCTATATAAATACTCTAATAAAATAAGTAATAAATACCAACCACAGCCAACTCTTGGAGATCCTCATTCTTTGTACTCTCATGTAAAGTTTGTTGCACGATAGGTCCCAGAGAGCGCCAAAACAGCATGTTTCAGCATCCTGTGGTATTTTATTTAAGGTTTATTGTATTCTGTTTGTGGCCAAGAATGGCAGTCCACAAAAGGCTGTGAATCTGCATGATCTATTGTGTCCAGAAGTTGTCATGGCTTCTCTAATGATATTGCTAAATCAACACACAGAGACAATAAGTGCAGAATGATTTAGAGTCCCTGACCAAGTGGCTGGCACAAATGCTTGACAGGGTTTTTTTTCCTTTATCTTGCAAGTAAAGTAATGCCTATTTTGTTTTCATTACAATGAGGTGACCAAGGCACAATTTATCTTTTAAAGGAATCGTTAAACAAAAGGAAAAAATCCAAGTCGATGTATTCACTCCTGCATCTCCAATAATTATTTCTTCAAAGTGTCTTTTTGGAAATCTCATTGAATTTAGAGAACTGTTGGGGAATTCATAGATAAGGAAAGTTCAATGTAGGCCTAAGAAGGCTGGATCCATACCAGATTTTGTGCATCACCCCAGACTATGAAAAAGCTTTTTATTGAGATCTAGGCCCAGCAAGACAACTTGCTATGCTGCATTGTGTTAAAGAGGGAGAATAGAAATGTGCTATATCTACAAAGATATTGTGGAATGCTGCTCTTTCATAATGCTGGTGCACTCCAGGCAGCCTAGCCCCAGCGAAGGCACCCTCGCACCATTGTGAAAGGCTGTCTGTGCCATGGGCAGGATTGTTTTCGTGCAAGAAGGAATGCCTTAGAATCATATGCAGAATGCAGCACACATAGAAAGAGTAAGTAACGAGGAGAAAGACATTGCTCCTTCTTATTCCTCTGTGGGGTAGGAGTACCATTTTGGCACAAACCCAGGTTTACAAGTGTTTGTGTCACGTTCCTCTGTGGCTCCGGTGGATTTGAATGAAGCACAAGGGTTCCACCTCCCGACGTCCCCGGCTCTGGTTTACAGAAACACAGAGTACCAGAGCTATCAGGCGAGGGACAAAGAATATAAGGGGTACAGCAGGGATTGGGAGCCCTGCAAGGAAAGAACATAAGAAAAATAGGAAACAAACACAAGATACACTACTCTCAGTTAATTCTCATTAAGGGTTCATACCACATGTGTCAGGCATACCAATGCACTCCATAATTCAGGTGCCGTAACCACAGACTCGAGAGGACCAGCCCTCTCTAATACCCGCCGGCACTGTCAGCCCTTTCTCTCCCCTTCGTTCCCTTAGTTGCCTCCCCAGTGCGCCACTAAGCGCTTCTCGTAATGAAACCCAAGTGCCCTAATCCCACAGTCACTACTCCAGCATTAATTCCATGTAGAGTATTTAGGGCTTTCGGCGTCCTCGCCAGATAGAAGGTAAGGAATGACCAAATGTCTCGTACCCCAATTCCCTCTACTCCTCCTCTCTTCTCTGGCAACAATATACTGTCCCGCAATGAGCAACCCTTCCCGGGTTCCAGAGATACCTGATTCCTTCCGCTATTCCAACGCATCTCTTTCGATGTCCGTAGGAACGCCACCGCTCCGAACCTCCTTATTGTCCAGCGGTCTTGATACGCGGCGACGCTTGCGTCAGCGTCCCGCGTGAAGTTTCTTTGAAGTCGGAACTGACTTCCCGGAGCCGCGTACCTCGCGACTAAACTCTGCCACGGCCAGGCACTTCTTTGAAGTCGGAACTGACTTCCCGGAGCCGCGTACCTCGCGACTAAACTCTGCCACGGCCAGGCACTTGCTTCCTCAACGGATAAGACGCGAACATCAGCGTCTTCCTCTTCTCAGTTGAGCTTCGTCTCCAGCACCAAACCACCTTTCAGTATTACGCGCCTCGAGTGGCTCGCTTCGCACGTATTTACCCTTTCTTGGCCACGCCTCCATACAGCCGGGGATTCTGGGGGATGTAGTCCTCCTTTGACTGTACTTCCGGTAGGCGCCCTAGATCCGCGCCTGACAGTATGCCCCCCTCTCCGTGCGCCTCCTAAGACCAGGCTTGCCGGGGAAGCGGGCGTGGAAGGACCGCACCGCCACCGGGGCGTGGACATCCGAGGCCGGAACCCAGGAATCTTCCTCCGCCGAGTACCCCTTCCAGGCCAGAAGATACCACAGCCGACCCCTTCGATATCTGGAATCCAACACCTTCCGTACCTCGTACCCCACATGGCCGTCCCGATAAACCGGCGGGGCCGCCATCCTCCTAGCCCCCGCCGCCGGTTTCAGTAAGCTGCAGTGGAACACCGGGTGGATGCGCAAGGAGGCAGGCAAAGCCAGCCGATAAGCCATGGAGCCTACGCGACGGACCACGGGGTATGGTCCGATGAAGCGAGGATGAAAAACGCTGCGCAATTTGAAGCGGAGGTATTTCGTGGATAACCACACCTTGTCTCCCGGTAGATAGGACGGTCCATCCTGCCGACGGCGGTCAGCCCAAGCCTTATAAAGGCCCTTCGCTCTCTCCAGATTCTTCTTGAGGAGCTCATGCAAGTTCCCCAGAACCTGCAACTGGGCAGCAAGAGAAGGCTGGTCCCGCACCTCCTCGGGGAAAGACAATGGAAGAACCTTTGCGTGATATCCGTAGGTGGCCCTAAAGGGCGATTCCTTAATGGAGCTATGCCACGCGTTGTTATATGAGAGCTCAGCCAACCAGAGGAGCGATACCCATGACGCGCTTGCTTCCTTGGAGTAGCAACGTAGATACGTCTTGAGCGTTTGATTAAGACGCTCGGTCTGGCCATCCGTCTGTGGGTGGAAGCTGGTGGACGTGGCTACCTCCACCTGCAGGGCCTTACACCAAGTTTTCCAGAATCGTGCAATGAACTGCGGGCCTCTGTCCGATACGATCACCCCAGGAAATCCATGCAGTCTTACCACATGGGATAGCAATAACTGCGCGGTTTGACTGGCCGAGGGTAGGTTTTTGCACGGTACGAAATGGCCCATTTTGGTGAGGCTGTCCACCACCACCATGATCGCATTGCTTCCCTGGTCCATCGGTAGACCCACTACGAAGTCGATGCTGATGTGCTGCCAGGGCCCTGCGGGAGTCGGCATGGGGACCAACTTGCCTTTGGCTTTCGAGCGGTCGCCCTTGGCTCGGACGCACACGTCGCACTGTTGTATCCACTGTCGGACGCCTTCGTTCATGCGTTCCCACCAAAAGTGACGTTGTAGGAGATGAAGAGTCTTTGTACACCCTGGATGACCCGCTATCAGCGATTCATGACACCATACGAAGGCCTGGCGCTGCAGCGCCACTGACGGAACGAATAGCCTGTCCCGAACAAAAGGCAACCCCCCTTTCATTCGCCGCTCCGATCCCTGTTCCTCCCATTGCAGCCATTGCGCCAGGGTGCGTGGTTTCCTTACGGTGTTCAAGAACGTGTCTGCTCTGATCCCACATATCACTTTTTCCGGGGGATTGATGGCCTCAAGGACATCCCGACGAGCCGTATGGTCCCCATTTTGTCGAGATAGTGAATCCGCTTTTCTGTTCTCCGAACCAGGTCGGAAAGTGATGACAAAGTCAAAACCTGCAAAAAACAGCATCCACCGCATCTGCCGTTGCGTGAGATGCCGGGATGTTTTGAGGTATTGCAAATTGCGGTGGTCAGTATACACTGTTACTGGATGCGTAGCCCCCCACAGGTAGTGCCTCCATTCCTGAAACGCCTTTCTCACCGCTAGCAACTCCTTTTCCGCAATCGTATAGTGTGTTTCAGCCGGGGACAATTTCCTCGACAGAAAGGCGATGGGATGCAATTGTCCTGACAGTGCTTCCCGTTGCGAGAGAACCGCCCCCACAGCTATGTCAGAAGCGTCCGCTTCTACTATGAACGGTGAGTCGGATCTGGGATGTTGTAGAATCGGGGCGGTAGTGAACGCTTGTTTTAGCTCACAGAACGCCTGCATAGCCTCTTGAGTCCATGAAAACTGGTGACCTTTTCGTAGCAATCGAGTGAGAGGAGAGACGAGCTGTGAGAAGTGAGAGATAAATCGCCTATAATAGTTAGAAAAGCCCAGGAAACATTGTACATCTCTCACTGTTCTGGGGATAGGCCACTCCTGTACAGCGGACACCTTCCTCTCAGCCATACTCAATCCCGAAGGACTCAGGACTACTCTCAAAAACTCCACCTTCTCAACATGAAATTCGCATTTGCTCAACTTGCAAAACAACTTGTTCTCTCTCAACTTATGTAGTATCTGCGAAACATGTGTGCTGTGGGTTCTACGATCTGTGGAATATATCAGTATATTGTCTATGTATACCACTGCTGTTTTATCGATATACTCCTTGAGAACGTCATCGAGAAAGTATTGGAATGCCGCCGGGGCATTACACAGCCCAAACGGCATTACTCTATACTCAAAAAGACCGTATCGCGTTTTGAACGCCGTCTTCCACTCATCACCCTCCCTTATCCGGACCAGGTGATAGGCCCCCCTCAAGTCCAATCTAGTATAAATGGTTGCCTCCTTCACCTGGTCCAGCAAGACCGGGATGAGCGGAAGAGGGTAACGGTTGCGAACAGTGTTTTTATTCAAAACGCGATAATCGATGCACGTCCTCAATTCGCCATTAGCCTTCTTGATAAAGAAAAGAGGTGATGCTGCCGGAGAACGGGAAGGTCTAATGAACCCTATTTCTACAAAGTGTTCTAAGTACTGTCGTAGATGCTCTGTCTCCGGCTCAGATAAGGCATACACTCTGCACGAGGGCATGAGAGCCCCAGGGATTAACTCTATTTGGCAGTCATAAATGCGGTGTGGTGGCAAGTCTCCCGCCTTACTTTCGCTAAATACTTCCCTATACTGGGCATACACTGCGGGAAGTACCGTCTCCTTCTCAGCGGCTGTGAGAATGTGATACCCCTGGGTGAGGGCGAGAAGATGTGATCGGTGCGCGTTAGCGCATTCCCCTTTACAATACTCGGTTTCGAATTCCACCGTTTTCCTCTTCCAATCTATCGAGGGATTATGGGTTGTTAACCAAGGCATTCCTAGAATTACTTCATACTGGGGAGCCTCGATGATATTTAGGGCGACTTCTTCCACATGATCCCAAAGAGGTCCCGGTTTGGTCAGGGTCAGAGCTTCCGTAACCTCCGTGATGGGCCCTGAAATGAGAGGTTTCCCATCGACCGCCCATACTGTTTCCGGACTATGTCTCGGAAGGCGTCTCAACCCCAGCCACTTCACCAATCCGCTATCCACGAAATTCCCGGTGGCCCCCGAGTCAACCATCACTCCGACCTCATGGTCTTGTGTTCCCACAGTCAATCGCATGAACCAACGTGTCTGGGAGGGAGGCCTGCATCGTGGTCACCGCCACTTTCTTTAAACCAGCGTACCCGCTCTTCTTGGGTTTTATGGGGGCAGTCCCTAACATAGTGGCCCTTCTTGCCGCAGTACATGCATAACCCTGCTAGTCTACGGGATTCCCTTTCCGCCCTAGATAAGGGGGCCCGGATAGCACCCACCTCCATGGGTTCGGGATGGACCTCCGAAGGGGTTCCGGCGTTTCTGCTACCCCTCTCTGTTTTCTCTACCTGAGCATATACTCTCTCTCCCCTTCGTTCTGCCAGTCTATGATCTAGTCGCAACGTGAGATTCATCAAATCCGTGTACGTGGAGGGTTGCGGATCTATATGGGCCAAGACGTCCTTCATGTCATCGCACAAGCCTTGGTAATAGAGGGACATTAGTTTTTCCTCGGGCCATGCTGTTTACGCTACGAGACGGTTGAAATGGGTCAGATACGTTACCAAATCTTGTTTACCCTGTCGGAGTGCCAACAATTCTCGGTCAGCCGAGAAAGTGGTAGCCCTTCGATCAAATACCCGCTCGAACTCGCTTCGAAACGCGTTCCAATCCGACAACAGGGGGTCGTCGTATTTGACCAAGGGCACCGCCCAATTGGCAGCGTCCCCCGTCATATACGAGATTGCAAAAGCCACTCGTGAATGGTTAGAGGGGAAGGAAGCGGGTTTGCATGAGAAATGCAAGGCTATTTGCGTCAGAAAGGTTTGGATCTTGAGGGGATCCCCCGAGAACCTCTCCGGGCTAGCCAGGGGTATGGGAGGAGACACGTTCACTTGTATAGGCGATGCAGACTGAGTGGCGTCAAATGGATTTCTACCCTGGCGATCCACCCTGTCTCTTAGGGCGGCCGTTTCTGCTTTTGAGGCGGCCAATTCCTGTTGCACTAACAGGAGAGCCTGCAACACGTCGTCTAACGACGCCATGCTTGTGCTTTATACGAACCCGCAGGAGTATTATCTTGGGCGCGTAATTCTGTCACGTTCCTCTGTGGCTCCGGTGGATTCGAATGAAGCACAAGGGTTCCACCTCCCGACGTCCCCGGCTCTGGTTTACAGAAACACAGAGTACCAGAGCTATCAGGCGAGGGACAAAGAATATAAGGGGTACAGCAGGGATTGGGAGCCCTGCAAGGAAAGAACATAAGAAAAATAGGAAACAAACACAAGATACACTACTCTCAGTTAATTCTCACTAAGGGTTCATACCACATGTGTCAGGCATACCAATGCACTCCATAATTCAGGTGCCGTAACCACAGACTCGAGAGGACCAGCCCTCTTTAATACCCGCAGGCACTGTCAGCCCTTTCTCTCCCCTTCGTTCCCTTAGTTGCCTCCCCAGTGCGCCACTAAGCGCTTCTCGTAATGAAACCCAAGTGCCCTAATCCCACAGTCACTACTCCAGCATTAATTCCATGTAGAGTATTTAGGGCTTTCGGCGTCCTCGCCAGATAGAAGGTAAGGAATGACCAAATGTCTCGTACCCCAATTCCCTCTTCTCCTCCTCTCTTCTCTGGCAACAATATACTGTCCCGCAATGAGCAACCCTTTCCGGGTTCCAGAGATACCTGATTCCTTCCGCTATTCCAACGCGTCTCTTTCGATGTCCGTAGGAACGCCACCGCTCCGAACCTCCTTATTGTCCAGCGGTCTTGATACGCGGCGACGCTTGCGTCAGCGTCCCGCGTGAAGTTTCTTTGAAGTCGGAACTGACTTCCCGGAGCCGCGTACCTCACGACTAAACTCTGCCACGGCCAGGCACTTCTTTGAAGTCGGAACTGACTTCCCGGAGCCGCGTACCTCGCGACTAAACTCTGCCACGGCCAGGCACTTGCTTCCTCAACGGATAAGACGCGAACATCAGCGTCTTCCTCTTCTCAGTTGAGCTTCGTCTCCAGCACCAAACCACCTTTCAGTATTTCGCGCCTCGAGTGGCTCGCTTCGCACGTGTTTACCCTTTCTTGGCCACGCCGCCATACAGCCGGGGATTCTGGGGGATGTAGTCCTCCTTTGACTGTACTTCCGGTAGGCGCCCTAGATCCGCGCCTGACAGTTTGTAAATCTGCCTCCCTGACGCAAAGTAATGCAATGCAGGGCAATGCGTTACTTTGTAATTACTATACCACAAAAAGCCACACAAATCGACCACGCGTAGCTTAGTAAATGCCAAAATGGATTTTGCATCTGGACTGCACAACATAAGTGACATAGCTCTGACGCGGAATCTTAGTGAATCTGGGCCTCGTTGTGTGTCCTTTTGTCGTATGTAAGGGTTCTGGAAATCTGGCATGGATCTAGCACTTCTAAATCTGTACCGAGACTCCTGCAGGAGTTTATCCCCTTACACTCCCCTTAAGCCTCTGGAGAAGCACTCTTTGTAGAAGCCTCCTTCGATGATCGAACATGAACTGAGCTGCTCCGCATCAAAGCCATCACCATCATATATTGTTTTTCAGCCTTGGCATGGCAAGGATCTGTCCTTCCCATGATAAATGACAATCTCAAAGAAATCAATGCAGAGGCAATGGTGCTATGGGCATTTTATTGGATTTTTCATCATCATTTGACCTCACAAACCTGCTAGTTAGACTCTGATCGATCATATGTGCCAATGACGTATCTTTATAAATAGTTCCAATCAGTTCCAATCAGATTTTCAAATCCTTAATTGTGGAGTTCTACACAGCTTCGTGCTAGTGCTGTTACTTTTCAGAATAAACATATACTCCCCCAGCATCACCCAAAGTTAGGGCAGCATTTTCTAAAATTATACATGCCTGACATAGGTTGCTGTGGAAGTTGACAGCTCCCATGACCAACTTGCTGATATCTTGGGCTCGTATACAACATCTCCGGAACATTTATTAATGTTTTCCATGCCACAAAGTTGTTGTTTACTTACCATTGTAAAAGCCTGAGCATTCCTCACAAAATTGTGCACCTTCACACTAGCTGCAGCACAACAAATGCAGAGTTACATTTATTTGGCATGTTAAACCAATTAAATAATCTTCTCTGAAACATACGCCTTTCTTCATTGTTGGGTCAAATCACTGTTCCATTAAACAAACTGGAGAACCTTTTTTTTATTTTTGGAGTTTTATATAGCGCGGACTCGACCCGAAGGTATCAGAGCGCTTTACATGAGCACCAGTTGTGAAACAGACGGACACCTTCATTTTGTTAGGCACAATACGCCTTATTTATGAGAATTGGCGCATCGCAGCGTGAAAACAGATATGCGTCACTTCTCAGTCCGCCCTCCTTGCGACATGATTGATGCGTCATATTTACGGTAGGAATGACAGATACGTCAGTATTACTGACATATTTCGATGCAAAACTGACACATTGCTGGAGTTGTGTCGGAAGCATGGCGCAACTCCAGTAATGCAAGGGAGAGGGCTATGAATATAGAACTGCGTCACCTTTATGCCTGCTATGAGGCAGGCATAAGGATTTGATGCGATGGCGATCTAGAAGTGGTGCACTGAAATCTTATAGACATCAATGCGCCACTTCTACAAGGCTTGGATGCGGGGGAACGCCCACCTTGCATACATTATACCTGACGCCGGTATAATGTAGCGCAGGGGTTTACAAAGTGACGCATCTGCCTAGATGCATTACTTTGTAAATAGGGCGCAAAGTGATGCATATTTACGCCACCGGTGCTTCACAAAAAGTGGTGCACCGGCGGCGCAAAGTGTCGCAAAAGCTTATTAATGATCCCCAGGGAGATTAAGGGCCTTATTTATGAGAAGTGACACATCGCTGCATGAAAACAGCGATGCATCACTTCTCAGTGCACCCTCCTTGCGACATGATTGATGCATCATATTTACTGTAAGACGCATCATGTCGCAAGGAATAACAGATATGTCAGTATTACTGACGTATCTGTCAGCCCAAAACTGACGCATTGCTGGAGTTGTGTAGGAAGCGTGATGCAACTCCAGCAATGCATAGGGACGGCTATGAATATAGCACTGCGTCACCCTTACGTCTGTTATGAGGCAGGCGTAAGGATTTGACGCAATGGCGTCCTAGAAGTGGCGCACTGAAATCTTATATATTTCAATGCGCCACTTCTACAAGGCTTGGATGGGGGAACGTCCACCCTGCACACATTATACCTGACGCAGGTATAATGTAGCGCTGGAGTTTACAAAGTGTTGCATCTGTCTAGATGTGTCACTTTGTAAATAGGATGTAATGTGGTGCATATTTTACGCCGCCGATGCATCACAAAAAGTGACGCACCAGTGGCACAAAAGTATTGCAAGGGCTCATAAATGAGACTCTAGGTAATTTGCCCAGAATCACAAGATGTTGAGCGTCCCTGCCGAGACTTGAACCCAGTTCCCCAGCTTAGGTAGTAGGTAGTTATTGTTAGGACCAAGGTTTCCATAAGAAAAACCTTTTTGTTTTTGCCTATAACTTTGGTGCCACTTGACAAATCTTCACAAAGTGTTAAAAAAACTGCCCCTATTTGGTTCAGCTGCTATGTTGTAAGTTTTGGGGTCAAGCGGGGGCCATATATATATACATTTCATCAAATATATGTATTGATTTACTTTACTGATGTAGATAATGTGGCTATAATATATGCATCCTCAATTATTGGCAGGCAGGTATAGTGCCACTTTTTTCTTTATCAAGTTGAAGGCACTTGAATCCAGTGAATTTTAGTGATCAAGGTGTTTCTACTTACCCATCGTTATCCATTGGGTTACTCAATTGTCATTCAAATGATGCTGTCTCCCATGACAGCACACAACATATATGAATAAATCAATCTATTTCAGTCTATTTCAGTCTGAGAACATTCTCTGTTCAGAACAACAACATTTTAATAGCACTTACATACAGTCAACTAAAAAAACAGAACACTATACAAAGTTAGTTTTTTGCAGCCACATGTATTTACCAATGTTTTATTATCTATGTGGAGTACAGTTTCATCCCTTACTTTGATAAAATCAAATGTATTGAAATCTCAATATCGACTGATTATTATAGGCAAATTTGGCATATTTATTCATCTTATACATTTGATTCCGCTCTTTAGTATTTTAATGATTTGCGCTTGTGTTTTCTTATCTTTGAGTTAAAACCTCCTCTATATTGTAAATGGCATTGAAATACTTACATCTAGCTCATGAACTCCTTATCCCCAACACATGATGCGGCGGCACAGGTATCGATTGATCCGTGGCAAAAAAGGACACCAAAAATTATACTCAAAGTCAATATGTGGGTGAAAAATACCAATAAATGTATTTCAAGGTGCCAACAAAAATAGTAACGGCTGATGCGTTTCGGCTCTACCCCTTCAACTGGGTATATATATATAAAACACTGAGACAACAAGGGTTGCAGTGATGTTTTAATTAGGTATGGTAATAAGATTTTATGTTATGTCAAAAATCTTCAGAAAGTCCCTGAAAAAACTCAGGCTAAAGTGAAATAATAGCAAGGTCTAAAGGACATATTTACTAACGTATAACACAATGCATGGCAGCAAGGGAAGTTGCTGCTCTGTGTTGTGTGAAAGGGAGAGAGCTGAACGGCAACATATACAAAGTTATGGTGCAGTTCTGCTTTCTCCTAGCGCTGGCACATTCGTGCCTACCTGGGGCCAATGCAGACACCTTTGTGCCATCGCACAAAGGTGCCCGCGTTGTGGGCAGGATTGTTTTGTGCAGGAGAAGGATATCTCGTAATGACTGTGGTACTGCAGCTGTGTGATAGACTTGTTAAGCAGTTGCTTCACATTCAAGGGGGAAATCTAATAAAGTCTTAAAGGACTGCAGCCTTATTAAAGACTTCAAGCGGTTGCTTCTGACTCAAAAGGGACATTTAGTAGTGACTTATGGTACTGCAGATGTGCAAACGACCAGACCTATTGGGGTTGACAATGCTTGCTTAAAAAGTGTGCCAGTCAAGGGTAAAGTATGAGCTACAGGCTTAAACATGTGGGAGGCAGGCAATAGGAAGGTTGTAGTAGTGGGCTGCTATCAGTAGACTATGCTGGGTTTGGCACCATGGCACTCATCCATGTCTGTAGAGCCAACCATCTTTTCACCAGCCTGAGTCTGTTGCTTATGTCCATCTTCCCTGACAGTTTCTCATCAATTTTGGATTATTTCTAAACGTATCTGGGCTCCCACATCACCTCTCATACTGTGTCACTGCTTCTTGTAAAACCTTCAGCATGGCCCTTTTCTTGTCTTAGTCGTGGCCCTGGCACACAACTGGCAGGAGGTGGGGGTTGGCACATCCACACTGTGTTTACCAAGAAAATGAGCACATCAACAAGACTGTGTTCCACTGCTGCATATGCCTGAGAGCATGTGTGGAACCTGGGTTGGGGTGGCATAAATTGTCCAAAAACAGGTGCATGCATGACTGTGGTTTAACAGTGCAAACACTATGTTGCTTTTATATCACACGTTTGAAATCGATAAAAAAGGGGTACAGTTTTTTTTCTTCCTGCCAGTGGATTTGAGCGTTCCAGCAAAATCCCTTTACGTCACGGACTTGCCAGCACCACTGTACATTTTGCAAAGGGAGCAGAATGGGGCAGGAACAGCACAAAACCCATAGGTTTCATGGAAACCTAAATATACTACAATAGTGTGATCTTGCTTTCTGTGAAATGCTAATGCCAAAGGATAAATGCTGCATATGAGGTGCAAGTGGAATATTGTATGATATTCTTGTGCACATGACTTCACAATGAAATTTGTGCCAGACAGTGGCGTAGCAAAGGGGGGTGGGGGTGGGGGTGGCGTGGCAGTCCGTCCCGGGCGGCATGAGTTTTGGGGGCGGCGGCATCCTCCCCCTCCTACCTGCCATCTTGGGGCAGCAATCACCCCCCCTCTACATATCAGCCGTTGCTGGGCAGAATCACCACCAATTCTCATCAGCACCCCCTCGCTCTTCAATGGGGCCGCAAAAAGTAAGGACCTCCACGGGTAACCATAAGGCTAGCTACCCCACTGGTGCAGTGCGACTACCTTGAGTACAAAATTCATGCAAGGCATTGCTGGTTCGCCTTTGCACCATAGTGCAATGCCTAATGTTGTGCTAAATGCCATTTATAGCATGTCCACCGCTAATGATATCATTGCGACTGTTTCTAAATCTGGTGCTGAGCTTTTATGTTTTTTTACCATTCGCACAATGCCGCACTGTTGATTTTCATGCAGCACCGCGAGTGTTAGTAACCAGTTTTTACTGAAATGGCCATAAACTACCTATTGCTGCTACTGATGTCTGACACGTGGAGCCCATTTACTAATATTTCACGCAATGCAGGGCGCCTAGGAAAGTTGTTGCGCTGCGTTGCGTGAAAGGGAGACTGCAGAAATGTGCCAAATCAGCTAACATATGGGGCATTTCTGCTGTCTCCTATCGCTGGCACACTGTGTGCTGCTTAGCACCAATGCAGGGTCCGTTGCACTATGGTGCAAGGTATCCCACCGTTACAGGCAGGATTGTTTTTGTGCAAGAAAGGACTCCTTACTGCACAAAAACAATCCTTAGTGGCATATTCCTCTTTCTATGTGTGCTGCATCACAAGTAGAAAGAGGAATTAACGGAGAGAAATACAAATATTTCTGCTCGTTACGCCTCACTGGGAAAGGCATAGCATTTTTGCACATTCCCAGTCTTAAAAGTCTTTGTAAATCTGGGAATGCGCCAAAATCCATGGGTGGATGCGTGGGAACACCCATGCTCTACTCTTGGAATGCCTGCCAAGTTGAAATGTAACGTTACGCAACTTAAGCAAGTGCATTGCGTTACACTTCTTTGCAAAACCACACAAGGTCTTGCTAATAAAGCCTTCTGTGGCTTTGTAAATTAAAAAAAAGCCATTGAGTTGCTCTGCTTTGCCTTGCGCGATGCAAGCGCGACGCAAAGGCTTAGTAAATTTAGGCTTGTGCTGACTTGGGAGAGGGACAATACGAACGTTCAGGGGGCAGATTTATTCATTCTTCTTGCATTGCAGAGCAGCAAGCAAAGTTGCTGAGTTGAGTTGATGAAAGAGAGACAGCAGAAATGTGTCATATTAACTAAGATATTGCACGTTTCTGCTGTCTCCCAGTGCTGGTGCGCTGTGTGCTGCCTAGTGCCAATGCAGGCACCCTTACACCATGGTACAAGTGTGCCAGCGATACAGGCAGGATTGTTTTGTGCAGGAAGGGATAACTTCCTGCATAAACACAGTCCTTAAAGGCATATTCCTTTTTCTGTAAGTGCTGCTGCACACGTGGAAATAAGAAGTAACAAGGAGAAATAGAGATCTTCTCCTCATTATGCCTGCTTCATGGAGGCATAACTTTGTGACACATTCCCAGGTTTACAAGTGTTTGGAAATCTGGGATTGTGCCAAGATCCATGGGTGGACGCTTCTCCAACACAAAGTAAAGCACAGCAGCGCTATGCGCTGTCTTGCGTTGCTTTGAATATACTAAAGTGGCTTTGTGTGGCTTAGTTAATGCCAAAAAGGATTTTGCGCCATCAAAGTGACGCAACCCTGATGCAAAACCTTAGTAAATCTGCCCCCAGATCAGGGAAGTCTTGGCTGAGATTGTACTCAAGACTGTCACCGGTTCAGTGCTGCACTAAATAAAACAGGAGAAAGACAAATAGAATTTGGACACCTGTGCACTCTCGGGACGTAGGTCTGCTGGCAGTTGCTGGAGCGAAATAGCACAGCCAGCAGCAGGACCTCAACAGAGAGGAGGGGCACGCCCTCCTATCCTGTAAGGGTCTGCCATTGAAAATTACGGCATCAGCAGTCCCTCAGAGAGTGTGAGGGTCCAGGGGGACAGAGGAAAAGTAATGAGACTTGTAGTCTTTGTGAAGAAGAGAGAAAATGAGATGTGGTGGGGGTGTAGCAGGGGGATAGAGGGATAAAAAGAAGATAGGAGGAGAGGGGAGATGGAAGCATACGAAGAGTAGGACAAGGGAAAGGAAGGGAGAGGAGACTGTAGAAACATGAGGACAAGGTAGGAGGCAGAAAGAGTGGAGTAAGGATGGTTGTTATCAGTGGCGACTGGCAAAGGTAATTGTGGTGAGGCGGGCCTGGCGGGGGGAAGCTGACAGACGACAGAATAGATTTTATTTATTCATACCTGTTCGGTCATCTGTTGATTTGCCCCCCCCCACCCCGTCTCGCCGCCGTTTACCTGTGCCGGCCGCCACTGCTTGTAATGTGTTGGGGAGGGGCAGCAGAGGGATGCTGAAGGAAGGAAAAGGAGGGCAGAATTTAAAGAAACAGGGTTAGTCAGGAGAACAGAGGAGGGAAGGAGGAGAAGGAAGAAAAGGGACAGTAGAGAGCATCTCACAGCCAAACGTGATGGCAAGTCAGACAAAGGTCCATGAACAGAGATCATGGTAGAAAAAAAAGCAAATTGTAGGAGGAACATAGAAGAGAACAAATGAAAGTAAGGGCAGAATGTGAAAGAGTTAAAGAGAAATGAAGAAAGGAGACGGGAAAAGAGGCAGGGCAGAGGAGGAAAAAGTTGCGAGGGTAGGGGGATTTCAGCATTAAATTGGTATTAAGATAAGCTACTTTTCCCCTTGACAGGCGGAGTGAGCAGAGGTCTGTGTGCAAGGTTAAGGGCATAGGGATAGAACACTAATTGCGTGTACCACAAGAAATGGTGGCATAGATATTGTTTCGCCCCTATTTAGCCAAAATATTTCGATTGAGACCACCCTGACACCTGGTCAATACTAGACTGTATTATGTTGGCCCTTTGCACTTGGGTAGATCCAGGGAGATCATTTAGGGGTCTTTAGTAAGCCTGGGCAAAGCACTACGCTACGCTCGCGTAGTTTGCGCTACTTCGCACAACGCAAATTGTACGTAGCACAGTGCAGACACGCGTAGTATAGTGTAGCGGTCATTTTTTGCTTGCTCAACATCAAGTTGGTGACCGCAAGCAAGCAAAATGAAATCCCGGCGAGACTTTTTCCTCGTTCACGATCAGCAACATCAAGTTGCTGATCGCGAACGTGGAAAATAAACCTCCCGGCAAGCTTCTCAACGTGGGGAGGTCAGGTTTCTCATTGCGAGTGGTCACGTATGCTCGCGACCGCTCGCGATGAGAAACTACCAGTCCGCGTTGAGAAAGCAGCCGCTCGAGTAGAAATCTACTCGAGCCGCAGAAAACGACCGTTTGCACTGTGCAAGATGCAGTTTGCACGGATGTATGACGTTACAACGCATACTTTTACAACGCATACACTTACAACGCAATTTTTACAACGCAACATCCACTACAACGCATTCCATTACATCGCATGACACTACAACGCATTTTTAAAAACTACCTTTACAACGCATTCCATTACATCGCATACTACCTTTACAACGCATACCATTACAACGCATAATATTACATTGCATTTAAGGTAAGTATTGGATAGTATAGGGGTAAAAATTACTATTCTAACTCCAGGAGGTGCAACAGTAGGGTAAGTGTTGGATAGTATAGGGGTAAAAATTACTATTCTAACTCCAGGGGGTGCAACAGTAGGGTAAGTGTTGGATAGTATAGGGGTAAAAATTACTATTCTAACTCCAGGGGGTGCAACAGTAGGGTAAGTGTTGGATAGTATAGGGGTAAAAATTACTATTCTAACTCCAGGGGGTGCAACAGTAGGGTAAGTGTTGGATAGTATAGGGGTAAAAATTACTATTCTTACTCCAGGGGGTGCAACAGTAGGGTAAGTGTTGG
Source organism: Triturus cristatus (assembly GCF_964204655.1). NCBI lineage: Eukaryota > Metazoa > Chordata > Amphibia > Caudata > Salamandridae > Triturus > Triturus cristatus. Next base: position 567,275,934 of record NC_140593.1, read on the forward strand.
ATAGTATAGGGGTAAAAATTACTATTCTAACTCCAGGGGGTGCAACAGTAGGGTAAGTGTTGGATAGTATAGGGGTAAAAATTACTATTCTAACTCCAGGGGGTGCAACAGTAGGGTAAGTGTTGGATAGTATAGGGGTAAAAATTACTATTCTAACTCCAGGGGGTGCAACAGTAGGGTAAGTGTTGGATAGTATAGGGGTAAAAATTACTATTCTAACTCCAGGGGGTGCAACAGTAGGGTAAGTGTTGGATAGTGTAGTGTAATATTATGCGTTGTAATGGTATGCGTTGTAAAGGTAGTATGCAATGTAATGGAATGCGTTGTTAAGGTAGTTTTTAAAAATGTGTTGTAGTGTCATGCGATGTAATGGAATGCATTGTAGTGGATGTTGCGTTGTAAAAATTGCGTTGTAAGTGTAGTGCGTTGTAAAAGTTGCGTTGTAAAGGTTGTTCCCCGTTTGCACTGATTGCACAGTGCGGACAAGCATCCGGCACTGTGCAATCAGTGCAAACAGCATCTTGCACAGTGCACTACGCAGTTTGCGAAGCTACACGTAGCTCGCGTAGTGCGAAGTGCACTTTGCTTAGCTACGCGTAGCGCTACTTCGCAAACTACGCCCAGGGTTAGTCTTTAGTGGCTTATAGTGAATGGCCTAGTCTGATCACTAGGTCTGGGAAGTTTAACTGCTTCATGAAGGGTGGAAGACACATTGGCTGTGAGTAGCGAATGGTATCAAATCTGATTATCACTGCATCTTTCACAGGTGGTGCATAGCTTGGCATCCAGATATTTGTTCAATAAAATTGTCCTTCCTCTCAAAACACACTCTTAAGCTCCATCATTTAAGGTCTATTGCTTCACAACCCTTTCCCTTTAGCAACCATGGAAAGACTAAGTTGCTTTTATGCGATCGAGAGAAGTTATAAAATACCTGACCCTCAATTTTAGATTCAGACCCTCATTGTATGGATTCAAAGTCGTACTGAACATTCACGGCTTTACATAAGACACCCTCTTTCTAGCTGCAGGCTTTAGTATGAGCAGCACCATGGGTAGAGAGGTGAAAAGCCTGTAGTAGGAAGAATTGTATAACCCTATAAACACACAGGGTCTAGAAAAGAATTCTGGGAATTCTCTGGTATTAGCTGTGGGAGCAATAGCATGGCCAGTCTCTTGAGGGAAGATAACACTCACACTGATAGGAACGTGGCAAGGAAGACGGGACGTGGAGGTAATGCTGATCACAATTAAGGCTAAGTTCTCATTCTAAATTAACAGATCAGGAAGTTGTGCAACCTTTAGTGTAAACAAGAGAGTGTTTACCAAAGCATACTCCGTTATATTTTGTAACTTAGTAATATTATTTTAAGGTGCTTAGAATATGGTGTGTGCGTTCAATGAATCAGATAGAATACCACCAGTGGCATTTGGATGTAGGTGTTTGCCTGGGCTGGTCGTGTGGCTTGTACTTGAATAAATTATCCTCTTTTTTACTTGTTGTAAGTCGTATTATCTTTGGTGAGGACACTTTTCATACCAGGCTGGGGTGGTTTGTGGTTGCGATGTGCGAGTTCCCTTGTGAATCCCTTTCTGAGACAAACATGGTTAAAAACAGTGCAATCGCTTTGCTATAAGTGAACAATTAAACTGATGAATGCCTTAGAATCATATGCAGAATGCAGCACACATAGAAAGAGTAAGTAACGAGGAGAAAGGAAGACATTGCGCCTTCTTATTCCTCTGTGGGGTAGGAGTACCATTTTGGCACAAACCCAGGTTTACAAGTGTTTGTAAATCTGCCTCCCTGACGCAAAATAACGCAGTGCAGGGCAATGCGTTACTTTGTAATTACTATACCACAAAAAGCCACACAAATCGACCACGCGTAGCTTAGTAAATGCCAAAATGGATTTTGCATCTGGACTGCACAACATAAGTGACACAGCTCTGACGCGGAATCTTAGTGAATCTGGGCCTCGTTGTGTGTCCTTTTGTCGTATGTAAGGGTTCTGGAAATCTGGCATGGATCTAGCACTTCTAAATCTGTACCGAGACTCCTGCAGGAGTTTATCCCCTTACACTCCCCTTAAGCCTCTGGAGAAGCACTCTTTGTAGAAGCCTCCTTCGATGATCGAACATGAACTGAGCTGCTCCGCATCAAAGCCATCACCATCATATATTGTTTTTCAGCCTTGGCATGGCAAGGATCTGTCCTTCCTATGATAAATGACAATCTCAAAGGAATCAATGCAGAGGCAATGGTGCTATGGGCATTTTATTGGATTTTTCATCATCATTTGACCTCACAAACCTGCTAGTTAGACTCTGATCGATCATATGTGCCAATGACGTATCTTTATAAATAGTTCCAATCAGTTCCAATCAGATTTTCAAATCCTTAATTGTGGAGTTCTACACAGCTTCGTGCTAGTGCTGTTACTTTTCAGAATAAACATATACTCCCCCAGCATCACCCAAAGTTAGGGCAGCATTTTCTAAAATTATACATGCCTGACATAGGTTGCTGTGGAAGTTGACAGCTCCCATGACCAACTTGCTGATATCTTGGGCTCGTATACAACATCTCCGGAACATTTATTAATGTTTTCCATGCCACAAAGTTGTTGTTTACTTACCATTGTAAAAGCCTGAGCATGCCTCACAAAATTGTGCACCCACTAGCTGCAGCACAACAAATGCAGAGTTACATTTATTTGGCATGTTAAACCAATTAAATAATCTTCTCTGAAACATACGCCTTTCTTCATTGTTGGGTCAAATCACTGTTCCATTAAACAAACTGGAGAACCTTTTTTTTATTTTTGGAGTTTTATATAGCGCGGACTCGACCCGAAGGTATCAGAGCGCTTTACATGAGCACCAGTTGTGAAACAGACGGACACCTTCATTTTGTTAGGCACAATACGCCTTATTTATGAGAATTGGCGCATCGCAGCGTGAAAACAGATATGCGTCACTTCTCAGTCCGCCCTCCTTGCGACATGATTGATGCGTCATATTTACGGTAGGAATGACAGATACGTCAGTATTACTGACATATTTCGGCGCAAAACTGACACATTGCTGGAGTTGTGTCGGAAGCATGGCGCAACTCCAGTAATGCAAGGGAGAGGGCTATGAATATAGAACTGCGTCACCTTTATGCCTGCTATGAGGCAGGCATAAGGATTTGATGCGATGGCGATCTAGAAGTGGTGCACTGAAATCTTATAGAAATCAATGCGCCACTTCTACAAGGCTTGGATGCGGGGGAACGCCCACCCTGCATACATTATACCTGACGCCGGTATAATGTAGCGCAGGGGTTTACAAAGTGACGCATCTGCCTAGATGCATTACTTTGTAAATAGGGCGCAAAGTGATGCATATTTACGCCACCGGTGCTTCACAAAAAGTGGTGCACCGGCGGCGCAAAGTGTCGCAAAAGCTTATTAATGATCCCCAGGGAGATTAAGGGCCTTATTTATGAGAAGTGACACATCGCTGCATGAAAACAGCGATGCATCACTTCTCAGTGCACACTCCTTGCGACATGATTGATGCATCATATGTACTGTATGACGCATCATGTCGCAAGGAATAACAGATATGTCAGTATTACTGACGTATCTGTCAGCGCAAAACTGACGCATTGCTGGAGTTGTGTAGGAAGCGTGATGCAACTCCAGCAATGCATGGGGACGGCTATGAATATAGCACTGCGTCACCCTTACGTCTGTTATGAGGCAGGCGTAAGGATTTGACGCAATGGCGTCCTAGAAGTGGCGCAATGAAATCTTATATATTTCAATGCGCCACTTCTACAAGGCTTGGATGGGGGAACGTCCACCCTGCACACATTATACCTGACGCAGGTATAATGTAGCGCTGGAGTTTACAAAGTGTTGCATCTGTCTAGATGCGTCACTTTGTAAATAGGATGTAATGTGGTGCATATTTTACGCCGCCGATGCGTCACAAAAAGTGACGCACCAGTGGCACAAAAGTATTGCAAGGGCTCATAAATGAGACTCTAGGTAATTTGTCCAGAATCACAAGATGTTGAGCGTCCCTGCCGAGACTTGAACCCAGTTCCCCAGCTTAGTTAGTAGGTAGTTATTGTTAGGACCAAGGTTTCCATAAGAAAAACCTTTTTGTTTTTGCCTATAACTTTGGTGCCACTTGACAAATCTTCACAAAGTGTTAAAAAAACTGCCCCTTTTTGGTTCAGCTGCTATGTTGTAAGTTTTGGGGTCAAGCGGGGGCCATATATATCTACATTTCATCAAATATATGTATTGATTTACTTTACTGATGTAGATAATGTGGCTATAATATATGCATCCTCAATTATTGGCAGGCAGGTATAGTGCCACTTTTTTTTAAATCAAGTTGAAGGCACTTGAATCCAGTGAATTTTAGTGATCAAGGTGTTTCTACTTACCCATCGTTATCCATTGGGTTACTCAATTGTCATTCGAATGATGCTGTCTCCCATGACAGCACACAACATATATGAATACATCAATCTATTTCAGTCTATTTCAGTCTGAGAACATTTTCTGTTCAGAACAACAACATTTTAATAGCACTTACATTCAGTCAACTAAAAAAACAGAACACTACACAAAGTTAGTTTTTTGCAGCCACATGTATTTACCAGTGTTTTATTATCTATGTGGAGTACAGATTCATCCCTTACTTTGATAGAAATCAAATGTATTGAAATCTCAATATCGACTGATTATTATAGGCAAATTTGGCATATTTATTCATCTTATACATTTGAATCCGCTCTTTAGTATTTTAATGATTTGCGCTTGTGTTTTCTTATCTTTAAGTTAAAACCTCCTCTACATTGTAAATGGCATCGAAATACTTACATCTAGCTCATGAACTCCTTATCCCCAACACGTGATGCGGCGGCACAGGTATCGATTGATCCGTGGCAAAAAATGACACCAAAAATTATACTCAAAGTCAATATGTGGGTGAAAAATACCAATAAATGTATTTCAAGGTGCCAACAAAAATAGTAACGGCTGATGCGTTTCGGCTCTACCCCTTCAACTGGGTATATATATATAAAACACTGAGACAACAAGGGTTGCAGTGATGTTTTAATTAGGTATGGTAATAAGATTTTATGTTATGTCAAAAATCTTCAGAAAGTCCCTGAAAAAACTCAGGCTAAAGTGAAATAATAGCAAGGTCTAAAGGACATATTTACTAACATATAACACAATGCATGGCAGCAAGGGAAGTTGCTGCTCTGTGTTGTGTGAAAGGGAGAGAGCTGAACGGCGACATATACAAAGTTATGGTGCAGTTCTGCTTTCTCCTAGCGCTGGCACACTCGTGCCTACCTGGGGCCAATGCAGACACCTTTGTGCCATCGCACAAAGGTGCCCGCGTTGTGGGCAGGATTGTTTTGTGCAGGAGAAGGATATCTCGTAATGACTGTGGTACTGCAGCTGTGTGATAGACTTGTTAAGCAGTTGCTTCAGATTCAAGGGGGGAATCTAATAAAGTCTTAAAGGAGTGCAGCCTTATTAAAGACTTCAAGCGGTTGCTTCTGACTCAAAAGGGACATTTAGTAGTGACTTATGGTACTGCAGATGTGCAAACGACCAGACCTATTGGCGTTGACAATGCTTGCTTAAAAAGTGTGCCAGCCAAGGGTAAAGTATGAGCTACAGGCTTAAACATGTGGGAGGCAGGCAATAGCAAGGTTGTAGCAGTGGGCTGCTATCAGTAGACTATGCTGGGTTTGGCACCATGGCACTCATCCATGTCTGTAGAGCCAACCATCTTTTCACCAGCCTAAGTCTGTTGCTTATGTCCATCTTCCCTGACAGTTTCTCATCAATTTTGGATTATTTCTAAACGTATCTGGGCTCCCACATCACCTCTAATACTGTGTCACTGCTTCTTGTAAAACCTACAGCATGGCCTTTTTCTTGTCTTACTCGTGGCCCTGGCACACAACTGGCGGGAGGTGGGGGTTGGCTCATCCACACTGTGCTTACCAAGAAAATGAGCACATCAACAAGACTGTGTTCCACTGCTGCATATGCTTTGGAGCATGTGTGGAACCTGGGTTGGGGTGGCATAAATTGTCCAAAAGCAGGTGCATGCATGACTGTGGTTTAACAGTGCAAACACTATGTTGATTTTATATCACACGTTTGAAATGGATAAGAAAGGGGTACAGTTTTTTTTTCTTCCTGCCAGTGGATTTGAGCGTTCCAGCAAAATCCGTTTGCGCCACGGAGTTGCCAGCACCACTGTACATTTTGCAAAGGGAGCAGAATGGGGCAAGAACAGCACAAAACCCATAGGTTTCATGTAAACCTAAATATACTACAATAGTGTGATCTTGCTTTCTGTGAAATGCTAATGCCAAAGGATAAATGCTGCATAAGAGATGCAAGTGGAATATCGTATGATATTCCTGTGCACATGACTTCACAATGAGATTTGTGCCAGACAGTGGCGTAGCAAAGGGGGTGGGGGTGGCAGTCCGTCCCGGGCGGCATGAGTTTTGGGGGCGGCGGCATCCTCCCGCTCCTACCTGCCGTCTTGGGGCAGCAATCACCCCCCCTCTACATATCAGCCATTGCTGGCCAGCAATCGCCACCGAATCTCATCAGCACCCCCTCGCTCTTCAATGGGGCCGCAAAAAGCAAGGACCTCGAACGGGTAGCCATAAGGCTAGCTACCCCACTGGTGCAGTGCGACTACCTTGAGTACAAAATTCATGCAAGGCATTGCTGGTTCGCCTTTGCACCATAGTGCAATGCCTAATGTTGTGCTAAATGCCATTTATAGCATGTCCACCGCTGTTTCTAAATCTGGTGCTGAGCTTTTATTTCTTTTACCATTCGCACAATGCCGCACTGTTGATTTTCATGCAGCACCGCGAGTGTTAGTAACTAGTTTTTACTGAAATGGCCATAAACTACCTATTGCTGCTACTGATGTCTGACACGTGGAGCCCATTTACTAATATTTCACGCAATGAAGGGCCCCAAGGAAAGTTGTTGCGCTGCGTTGCGTGAAAGGGAGACTGCAGAAATGTGCCATATCAGCTAACATATGGGGCATTTCTGCTGTCTCCTATCGCTGGCGCACTGTGTGCTGCCTAGCACCAATGCAGGGTCCGTTGCACCATGGAGCAAGGTTTCCCACCGTTACAGGCAAGATTGTTTTTGTGCAAGAAAGGACTCCTTACTGCACAAAAACAATCCTTAGTGGCATATTCCTCTTTCTATGAGTGCTGCATCACAAGTAGAAAGAGGAATTAACGGAGAGAAATAAAAATATTTCTGCTCGTTACGCCTCACTGGAAAAGGCATAGCATTTTTGCACATTCCCAGTCTTAAAAGTCTTTGTAAATCTGGGAATGCGCCAAAATCCATGGGTGGATGCATGGTAACACCCATGCTTTACTCTTGGAATGCCTGCCAAGTTGAAATGTAACGTTACGCAGCGCAAGCAAGTGCATCGCGTTACACTTCTTTGCAAAACCACACAAGGTCTTGCTAATAAGGCCTTCTGTGGCTTTGTATATTCAAAAAAAGCCATTGAGTTGCTCTGCTTTGAGTTGCGTGATGCAAGCGCGACGCAAAGGCTTAGTAAATCTAGGCCTGTGCTGACTGGGGAGAGGGACAATAGGAAACTTCAGGGAGCAGATTTATGAATTGCTCTTGCAATGCAGGGCAGCAAGCAAAGTTGCTGAGTTGAGTTGATGAAAGAGAGACAGCAGAAATGTGTCAATTTAACTAAGATATTGCACATTTCTGCTGTCTCCCAGTGCTGGTGCACTGTGTGCTGCCTAGTGCCAATGCAGGCACCCTTACACCATGGTACAAGTGTGCCAGCGATACAGGCAGGATTGTTTTGTGCAGGAAGGGATAACTTCCTGCATAAACACAGTCCTTAAAGGCATATTCCTTTTTCTGTAAGTGCTGCTGCACACGTTGAAATAAGAAGTAACAAGGAGAAATAGAGATCTTCTCATTATGCCTGCTTCATGGAGGCATAACTTTGTGACACATTCCCAGGTTTACAAGTGTTTGGAAATCTGGGATTGTGCCAAGATCCATGGGTGGACACTTCTCCAACACAAAGTAAAGCACAGCAGCGCTACGCGCTGTCTTGCGTTGCTTTGAATATACTAAACCCCGCAAACCATGCAAAGTGGCTCTGTGTGGCTTAGTTAATGCCAAAGAGGATTTTGCGCCATCAAAGTGAGGCAACCCTGATGCAAAACCTTAGTAAATCTGCCCCCAGATCAGGGAAGTCTTGGCTGAGATTGTACTCAAGACTGTCACCGGTTCAGTGCTGCACTAAATAAAACAGGAGAAAGACAAATAGAATTTGGACACCTGTGCACTCTCGGGACGTAGGTCTGCTGGCAGTTGCTGGAGCAAAATTGCACAGCCAGCAGCAGGACCTCAACAGTGAGGAGGGGCACGCCCTCCTATCCTGTAAGGGTCTGCCATTGAAAATTACGGCATCAGCAGTCCCTCAGAGAGTGTGAGGGTCCAGGGGGACAGAGGAAACGTAATGAGACTTGTAGTCTTTGTGAAGAAGAGAGAAAATGAGATGTGGCGGGTGTGTAGAAGAGGGATAGAGGGATAAAAAAAAAATAGGAGGAGAGGGAAGATGGAAGCATACGAAGAGTAGGACAAGGGAAAGGAAGGGAGAGGAGACTGTAGAAACATGAGGACAAGGTAGGAGGCAGAAAGAGTGGAGTAAGGATGGTTGTTATCAGTGGCGACTGGCAAAGGTAATTGTGGTGAGGCGGGCCTGGCGGGGGGAAGCTGACAGACGACAGAATAGGTTTTATTTATTCATACCTGTTCGGTCCTCTGTTGATTTGCCCCCCCCTCACCCCGTCTCGCCGCCGTTTACCTGTGCCGGCCGCCACTGGTTGTAATGTGTTGGGGAGGGGCAGCAGAGGGATGCTGAAGGGAGGAAAAGGAGGGCAGAATTAAAGAAACAGGGTTAGTCAGGAGAACAGAGGAGGGAAGGAGGAGAAGGAAGAAAAGGGACAGTAGAGAGCATCTCACAGCCAAACGTGATGGCAAGTCAGACAAAGGTCCATGAACAGAGATCATGGTAGAAAAAAAAGCTAATTGGAGGAGGAACATAGAAGAGAACAAATGAAAGTAAGGGCAGAATGTGAAAGAGTTAAAGAGAAATGAAGAAAGGAGACGGGAAAAGAGGCAGGGCAGAGGAGGAAAAAGTTGCAAGGGTAGGGGGATTTCAGCATCACATTGGTATTAAGATAAGCTACTTTTCTCCTTGACAGGCAGAGTGAGCAGAGGTCTGTGTGTAAGGTTAAGGGCATAGGGATAGAACACTAATTTCGTGTACCACAAGAAATGGTGGCATAGATATTGTTTCGCGCCTATTTAGCCAAAATATTTCGATTGAGACCACCCTGACACCTGGTCAATCCTAGACTGTATTATGTTGGCCCTTTGCACTTGGGTAGATCCAGGGAGGTAATTTAGGGGTAAGCCTGGGCAAAGCACTACGCTACGCTACGCTCGCGTAGTTTGCGCTACTTCGCACAACGCAAATTGCACGTAGCACAGTGCAGACACGCGTAGCGGTCATTTTTTGCTTGCTCAACGTCAAGTTGGTGACCACAAGCAAGCAAAATGAAATCCCGGCGAGACTTTTTCCTCGTTCACGATCAGCAACATCAAGTTGCCGATCGTGAGCGTGGAAAATAAACCTCCCGGCGAGCTTCTCAACGTGGGGAGGTCAGGTTTCTCATTGCGAGTGGTCACGTATGCTCGCGACCGCTCGCGATGAGAAACTACCAGTCCGCGTTGAGAAAGCAGCCGCTCGAGTAGAAATCTACTCTAGCCGCAGAAAACGACCGCTTGCACTGTGCAAGATGCAGTTTGCACTGATTGCACAGTGCGGACAAGCATCCGGCACTGTGCAATCAGTGCAAACAGCATCTTGCACAGTGCACTACGCAGTTTGCGAAGCTACACGTAGCTCGCGTAGTGCGAAGTGCACTTTGCTTAGCTACGCGTAGCGCTACTTCGCAAACTACGCCCAGGGTTAGTCTTTAGTGGCTGATAGTGAATGGCCTAGTCTGACCACTAGGGCTGGGAAGTTTAACTGCTTCATGAAGGGTGTAAGACACATTGGCTGTGAGTAGCGAATGGTATCAAATCTGATTATCGCTGCATCTTTCACAGGTGGTGCATAGCTTGGCTTCCAGATATTTGTCCAATAAAATTGTCCTTCCTCTCAAAACACACTCTTAAGCTCCATCATTTAAGGTCTATTGCTTCACAACCCTTTCCCTTTAGCAACCATGGGAAGACTAAGTTGCTTTTATGCGATCGAGAGAAGTTATAAAATACCTGACCCTCAATTTTAGATGCAGACCTTCATTGTATGGATTCAAAGTCGCACTGAACATTCACGGCTTTACATAAGACACCCTCTTTCTAGCTGCAGGCTTTAGTATGAGCAGCACCATGGGTAGAGAGGTGAAAAGCCTGTAGTAGGAAGAATTGTATAACCCTATAAACACACAGGGTCTAGAAAAGAATTCTGGGAATTCTCTGGTATTAGCTGTGGGAGCAATAGCATGGCCAGTCTCTTGAGGGAAGTTCACACTCACACTGATAGGAACGTGGCAAGGAAGACGGGACGTGGAGGTAATGTTGATCACAATTAAGGCTAAGTTCTCATTCTAAATTAACAGATCAGGAAGTTGTGCAACCTTTAGTGTAAACAAGAGAGAGTTTACCAAAGCATACTGCGTTATATTTTGTAACTTAGTAATATTATTTTAAGGTGCTTAGAATATGGTGTGTGCGTTCAATGAATCAGATAGAATACCACCAGTGGCACTTGGATGTAGGTGTTTGCCTGGGCTGGTCGTGTGGCTTGTACTTGAATAAATTATCCTCTTTTTTTACTTGTTGTAAGTCGTATTAGCTTTGGTGAGGACACTTTTCATACCAGGCTGGGGTGGTTTGTGGTTGCGATGTGCGAGTTCCCTTGTGAATCCCTTTCTGAGACAAACATGGTTAAAAAAAGTGCAATCGCTTTGCTATAAGTGAACAATTAAACTGATGATGCAGACAAACCAGCACTTGCTTTCAGAGGACCATGCTAATAGATTATTTCTGGTATTACGTGTCAGAAGCAATCTCCATGTTGCATTACCGGGATCCATTTCTGGTTGCGGCCTCCCTTCAGACCACTTTAAGAAAGACTGACTCACAGATGGGACCATCAGTGCTAGTCAGCATACAGAAAAAAGCCTCTTCTGTCCTTGTGGCATCTCATTTAGGAAATAGGCAGAGGTCCCCTCAGCACATATTGGAAAGAGTGGCTGCGGTAAGACGCATATTGGAAAGAGTGGCTCCGGCAAGACGCCACACTGCCTTAGGGACCTTCCTCGCATTAGAAGGAGATTAAACTACCCTCTACATGAGGTGTGTATGCACTCAGATCAGTAGGCTGATAATCCATTTGGGGCTAGCTCTTACAGAGGACAAATATATAGGCCATCCCTCATTGTTGCCACTCCTGCATTGCGTCCCAGGCATGCTGCCCATACACTGTTTCCTCCTCCTTTGCTCCATGTGGCCAGACCCACCACACACCTTCCAGGAACTTTAAGAACAACTACCAGTGGCTCAGAGATAGATACCCTGTCCAGTTCTTTATTGCCTCAGAGCCTATGGTGGTGCGGACCAACAAGTGAAGCCCACCCTGTGGAACACACCCTGGGTTATGCAACAATTCCAGCTGCACACTCTGAAGATTCTCAGAGGCCAGGCTCATAATTTCATAAATGATTCAGGTTCAACCTGTCATCCATTTGGTCAGTCACAATCACCCAGTCTAGGCCATGTTTATCGGCACTGTCACAAACAGAGTCAGCATAGGCGGCAGGCAATCAGGTTGCCTACTCTTCGAATACAGATTTGATATCCTTGACGGGTGGCTCTGGGCACATATACACTCATGAAAGCTGCATTTGCATTCGGTGTTAAGCAGTAGCGCATATGCATACGTTTACCACAAGCTGTCGCAAAACTACTCCTACCTTGCACCCACTTCGGGACCTCAGAAACGTGCGACAATCCACCACCTTTTCACCTAGGAAGAGTACAATCTGAATTACAGATACACCATGACTGTGCAGCTCCTCCAACTTCCTGAAGATTGCTACAAGCTGAATATGGCTCGATGATGGTGGGTTCAGGATTACACAGTTCTAAGAGCAAAAAAAGTTCTGGATGGCACAAGGGGGCAGGCAGGTCAGCAAGCACACAGGGAACAGAAATAAATCACCAATCATGTATTTATTTTCATATAGCGTGGCTTATCACCCCAGGGGGTATGAAGGTGCTGGGGTTCTGACGGCCTTTAGTCAAAGAGCCAGGTCTGGAGCCTCTTCCTGAAGTTGATGAGGGAGGGAGCGGTTCAGAGGTGGAGGTCGCTTCAGGTCTGGGCGGGAAGGTACAAAAAAGAACAACCTCTGCCGCAGCTTTGACGGATGTGTGGGACGTGTGCAAGGGCGAGGAAGGCGGAGCGGAGTTATCAGGTGATGGTTGATGTAGATGGGTCCGGTGTTGTGGGGGGCCTTGTATGCGAGTATCAGCAGCTTGAGCTGGCATCTCATCTGGATGGAGAGCCAGTGGAGGCTTCTAAAATTGTCAATGCATAAACATATACACAACTGTACTTTAAGACATGGAACATAGAAAACATAGCACTAAACACAGCTAACATTCAAACCCACTGCTACCACAGAAATAAACCCACATGCAGGACCTGCTAGATGACTGCAGACTCTAGTGGACCAAGGTAATTCCTCGGCCGTAGTGATGGCTGATTACCAGCCATAGTGTTGCATGCAATACAGTTTCCCATGAGCATTTTTCTAACCAGGCTGAGAGAGACTGGAGAACAATATAGGGCTCTGGAGTACATTAAAACATAGCTTTCACAACAGCAGCAAGCAGTCTCTCTACAGCCATTTCTATGTCGGTCTAAGGCTCTCATTATGAGTGATCCGACGAGGAACACAGGAATCTGATACCACTGGAATCGGAATTTAAAAGGGGCGATAATTAGAAATTGTTCCCTTTTAATTAGGGAAACATACATATATTTGTGCTTTGCGCACGAAAATCTGCATGTACTGTTCTGTACTGGGCATTTTCCCCAAATAAAACTCAACAGGTTTCACCTGACGAAATTTACCTGGGAAATCTGCGAGGCATGTGGTGACCACCACAAACCTTGTACTTCTGATTCCTGTGCAAACTGCAGTTTGCATAGGGATCGGAAAAGAATGGGCCACTCCTAATGAAGGCCATAGTATTTTTTAAAAGAGGAGTACTGCAGGGCTCTTCTTTAAGTCTCATACTTTTTAATCGATACATTTGCGAATTGGCCCTACCTGTTTGATCATTTGACCGTAGTCGTATGAGCTAGGCCAATGATCCACAGGTGCACTTTTCATTGGAACAGTCTGGCTCTGATCCTAGTAGCCCCCTGGAGAATTTTCAGAATTTCCAGAATTGCACGTGGGCAGTGATGGGGTGGCTCGCAGACAACTCCTTAAATGTGAATAAGTTGCAGATTCTTCTTATATCCACTAAGCCCTCAGTCACTTACCCTATTTCCAGTTCCTGGCCAGAGGAACTTGGCACACCACCGGTTCCAGTTACCACTGTTCACGGTCTACGTGTTTTTCTTAATGTTAAAAAGACTTTCATCAGCCTGGCGAACCATCTTTCTTCCTCTTGTTTTCTACAGATGAAGGTTTTAGCAAGATTGTTCCTCTTTTACCGGCACACACTTGTCCTTTAATAGTCCAAGCCACTATTTTAAGTAGACTGGACTACTGTAATTCACTGTTTTTGGGTTTGCCTCTCTTTCTACTCACCATATTAAAAGAATTCACAATATGGCAGCCAAATTGATCCTCCAACTCCCTCTGGAAACGGCCGCTTCTGCATCACTGACGAAGCTGCATTCGCTTCCCATGTCTCTTAGATCCGCTTTGAAGCTCTCTCCTGGGTCTTTCTAGTTTTTCATGGCCTAGGCCCACCTTATTGCAGACTAAGTTTCAGAAATCTACTCCTGCCTGCCAACTGAGATTTTCTGAAGCTTTAGTAGTGGTAAAGGTCCATAGAGTTAACAGAGCTGGACTAGGTAGCTGAGTGCTGTCTCTAGTATTGGCGAAAGCCTAGAATTTGTTGATATTTTAGCAACAGGGTGCTCCGCAACTTTAAATCTTTCGCAGTGGCGTAGCTAGACCTTTAGCCGCCCGTTGCGGTCCCTGCGTTCACTGCCTCGCGGCAGGGGCATTTAAGAGTGGGAGGGGCTGGCCATTCCTGCATTTGCCGCCCGCTTCAGCTACAGGTGAGAGTGGGGGGAGGCCACCGCCCCAAAATCACGTGCGCCCAGGCGGACCGCCCTCCTCGCCCCCTCCTTGCTAGGCCTCTGATATTTAAGAAGGCACTTAAGCCCTGGTTGTAAAGACAATATACAATGTGGAAGTCAATATGGTCACAATGAACACGATCTTGTTCAAGTTAGCTGCTGGGCGCCATTTTTGGTAACAGACCACTATACAAATTGCCATTACATGACATGATATTATGCACAAGTACTACAGTTAGAAAAGTAATTACTAATAATGGGAAATCTTTGATAATAAATAGGTTAATCAACAGATATGTAAATATGACAAAAGTATGTAGCTGATACTTGCCAGCCAATTGCAATTTATCTAAGGCATATTTCAGTGATCTGGGTTGCATGTCACTGAAACACTCACTATTGCACTGGCCATGCCCTACTTTTCTACGTGACATAAGCAGGATAGGGTCATTTTCTGGGCTTTCATTTTTAAATTTTAATCTGTTAAAATGCCTCTCATGTTCAGAAACAACTGGGTGTAGGACGTGCCTTAGCACCAGCCTCTCCCACTATGAGTCAAAGTTGGCTTTGGTTTACATAGGGAAGGACGGGTGAGGAGCTGGTGGTGAAGTCAGGTACACTCATATCATGGAGATGTACCATTAATTTTGACAGCGTGGTGGAAGGTTGTCCATGACTAATTGGACCGCACTTTCGTCAGAAGCTTTATGATACCTATTTACATTGGTGTGGCACTGTACGGGTTATTTTGGATGCCCGTGAACTTAATGACAACGACATTCTCTCAGTGGACATTTAATTATCCAGATTTACGGGTCTCCTCAGCCATTCCACATTAGACTTGTCTGGATGCTCCCCTAATCGTCTTTGTGATCAGCAATCATCGACGTTTTGAAATTGTGGATCGCCTTGAAAAAGTCTGCGTACAGATGAAACACGTGTTGGCTAGATCATGTGCTGGGAATCTTTTAAAATTAATAAAGACGAGAATCTGCTAAATTGATTTGGTTTAGATTTTCTGTTGGACACGAAGATTACTGATTGTATTGACTTCTTCAGATTCATATGTACCAATAAGTACATGTTTTTTGCGTTGGTTAATCAACATATACTAATGTTGGACTGATTAACTAATATAAGGGAGTGCTGTTTAGGCTTTTTTGGTCTTGAATATATGCATGTTATTTATTTAATATGCTGATGATGTCTTTAGGTAGTAGATGTTGATAGCTGCTTGGAGCACCCCGATCCAACTTACAGAAAATATTACGTCACACGCCAAAGGACTCTTTGGAATATATACATTGTCATCTTCTGATATGCGGTTTTTCCTTTTTAAGGAACAGTACTACCTATTTCTGTGCTTTGTGAAACCATCTAGGGCAAACAGACTTTAGCACCAGTATTTACTCTTAAAGGGAAGTGTCCAAAATCTCAGGACAGAGAGTTGGCAGGATAGTGCAGTGAAGAGATCTGTGGCCAGGCTAACTTGGATGAATAATGCTACCCGGCCCAGGTTATACAAAGGTCTCAGAGCATGCACAGCGTATAGCTCCGATAAGAAGGCCTAACATGAGAGTGCATTGCAAGATACAGCACAAGACACTAGACAGAACTTGTCTTGTACATCCAGCAATTCTCAAATATGCCAATTAGGCAAACATCACAGGGCTAAACGTGCAGGGGCCCTCGTTAGGGGGCCACTGCCGCTTGGACCATCTATTGCCCCTGCAAGCACTGCCAGTGATAGTACCAGCACAACTATTAACCATCACACCCTACAAGTGTGATAATTTGGACTATTCCAGGCCTCCAAAGCTACAAGAATTGCTTGGGCGGCAGGTTTTAGTCATTTTGATGTGCATTGAATTAATAAACTACTGCGCTCATCTCTAAATTAGACAAACAGTGCTACCAAGTAGCAGACTGTCATAAGTGCCAGTGCTGACAATTAAGTGCCGGTTCCGAGCTCTGGATAACTCCTGCTCAAATTAAGTCCTGGTTAACACACAGTTAACATCCAGTACAACACATTTGACACATTCATTCTAAACATCTCACACATGCCATATATTTGGTTATCAGTTGGCTGACAACAACCCGCGCCTGTATGATATGCAACAATCAATCATCCTACACAACAGATGGAACGTGAGCATGGAACATAGCTCAAATAAGCCATATAGGTGGCTATCAAGGAGGTTCAAACAACACTTTCCAGTAAGCCCAGTATCTCCATCTGGCTGTGGGGATACATCTCTGTATCTCTCAACTCCAACAGAATGGATAAGACAGACCCCTGCACTCTCATTTTCACTCAACAAAGCTCGTAAACCGTTTCTGCCTCTACAGCAGGTCCCTCTTCACACGACAATCACTCGTAGACCCAAACTTAATCCGACAACTTGATGGTCATACGTGCACAACATGATACCAAAGTATTGTAGTCAGTGAAGCAGTTCTGCCCCAACAGTGCACCTCATACCTCACTGAACCAAAAACACAGAATATACACCTGATACCTCACCTGCACCTACACGCGCGACACAATCTTGAAGATATGTCATTGGAAAATGAGGCTACACCAACAGCATTAATACTAAAGGCAAGGCAACGTACACATATTTAAATATGGAGAGTGAAATAAATGCAGAGTACCTATGCGCACAGCACATCCGAATAATACTCGTGCCGCATCAGATAGATTTATTTATTTATTTATTTATTTGATATTTTTAGAGAAGCTTTGTGTGCTTTTCATGTAACTTTAAGGATTATAGAAAATGTGTAGATCTGATCGATATAGAGAATCATTGTTTAGCACTTCATACACTGAGCTAGAGCCAAATTAGAAATAAGAAACGCTAGAAAATTACAGATGAACAAACACAAGAGTGCGGTTGAGGTCAGGTTCTGCTGATTAGCTCAGACAGGCTCAGAGGAGATATGTTTTCAGAAGAACGAGAGATTTGATTGAGTTCTTAGTTTAAAACCAAGCTGGTCTCGGAGGATTGTTGCATTGCGAGTGAAGGGTTGATTAAAGAAAGAACTGCTATGAATTCTTCGAGTTTCCATGAATAAACAGTCTGCTCCTGAGGCCCAGATGTCCACCGGTGATTGAGCTTTGGTGAGATACGTTAGGTGACGTAGATGAGAAATGTAAGGTAGAAAATTCTGGCATTATTTAGCAGCGAATGTCGAAACGTTCAGAAGTGGAGGGCTGGAGTCGAGTTTCCTCTTAGCGGAAATGAGGCGGGCTGCCGCATAGAGTACAGCCTTGATCGGGGTCAACGAGGACTCGTGGAAGGCAAACGAAAATGACGTTGTAGCAGCGAGGTCGAGAAATGAATGATTGGGCAGCAGTTTTCCTTGTATGTATCAGCCTGATCCAATCTGAAATATAACAAAACTATCCGCAGTCTGACCTTCACTCACCTAATGACACAAGACCACAATCAATCAACCAAGTTTCTTGTAGAGCCCAACTACTCACCCGATAGGATCTCAAGGCGCTGAGTGGGGGGGTCTGCGGTTCAGCGAAGAGCCAGGTTTTGAGGACCTTCCTGAATTGAGGCAGGGATGGTGGTTGCCTGAGGTACAGAGGCAAAGAGTGGCAGGTCTTCGCAGCGAGGTAGAAGGATCTTCCTCCAGCCGTGGCCTTGCGGATCCGTGGGATGTCTCTCTTATCAAGGAGAAATATCAAAATTGTGTTTAAAGGGCACGCAGGCTCAGTTAGCAACATAGCATATAGTAAAGCATATAGTTCTCTTATATGGCCCTATGTTGCTATGCTGTACCATAACGTAACATCAGCTTTCCTGGGCACAAGACCATTAGGGAGTTTCAGTATTTGAAGAACAGGGAAATGCTAATAGTGGGAGGCCAAGGGAGCACGTGCAGTGGGAAACTCTAACACTGGCCACCTCACAGCCAGTGACTGAAGTCCTTTTCCAAGGATGAGATCGTCCAGATGGGACAGTATAAAGGAGAATGTTACCCAACCACAGATGGGAATAGTTTAAAACATGGAGGAAGCAACAGGGCATTCGTAGCTGTAGACTGGATGCCATATTTATGAGCCTATTGCATGGCTCTTGCTTCCCGCCACGTGGTGCAAGAGCGACGCAACTCAGAAATGAGATTGATGAAGCCACGCAAGGCGACTTTGCCTGACCCTGAGTGGCTCCATAAATCCAGTGGTTAATTTGTGAAAAAAAATAAGTGCCGGGGCTCTCGTCGGGAGGCAGCTTGCACCAGCCCATTTCTCCTGTTAGCGCCGCCTAAAACAGAACCAACTACTAACCATAAAAGTGAGGGGAGGGTGTGGCTAATGGCTAGAGCTGCCAACTTCTGAACTGGGGCACCAAGTTCGAGTCTCGGCGTCCCAACATCCTGTGATGCTGGGAAAATCAGTTAATCTCCTTGTGCCTACCGTAATGAATGTGACTGGTGCTTATGAAACGCGCCAGTGTTCATGATTAAGGACCAATGACGCTGAAAAATGAAAATATTGCTCAAACCACATGTCGGGATATAGCACCGTGTGTTAACTTAAACATTACAATGAGCTTTATACGTAACACTTGTGAAAACAAGGCACATGATAGAGCAATAAAGCTGATGGACAGCTCTCAGCACACTTTCTCAAAGGTTCTGGAAAGAAACAATGGCCCACCTTACTCTGAGACAGCCATTAATTAGTGTACTGGACATTTCTGTAAAATTTATGAAACCTGCGTGGAGTTTGAAGATGGGTTCACTTGCTGCATTTATTTTGCCGGAAGTGAAGTATGCAGAAGGAAATTTTTGAGGGGTCACAACTGCTGTAGAAAACCCAATTTGAGAAAGGGACAATTAGGAGCATAATTGGAGCCACTAGACAACTAAGCATAGAGCATCATGATGTGTACAGGAAAGTAAGGAAGGGCTAGGTTGATGCTAAGTTGCCAGTGTCCGGCAAGCTAGGATCTGCCACAAGGTTAAGGCTTTCCTGGACAAAGCAGACACAGAAAGTGGGCAGCTCAGTCTAGGAACCCAACCAGTGAAATTTATAGTGAGAAAAGTACAGAAGGGAAAGGAGCAACAAAGTGTAACAGGCCCCTTCACCACCTCCAAACCCTTACCTCTGAAAATGTAAATGCCTCGCTTTTGCTGCCCAAAAGACAATCAGCAACTACCCCATAGTGGTACTCTGAGAACCTTCTTTTGGCCACAGGGATTGATTCAGTGACCCAGACTTCAGAGGACAGTGATCTGGAATTGTTGCACAATAGGAGAAGAAAGACCTTACAAAACCAGGTCAGCCTGTTGTTTCAAAACCAGCCCAGCCCCCGCCATTCCAGCCTCCCGGCCCGGGGGATTGCACATGGTGCCTGGGTGCATGATTGCTCCGAGTCAGTCGTCACTCACATAACAATAACATACCAACCACCACCACGATCAAGAAAAAGCAGCGTTACTTACTGGGTCACGTCACGTAACATTAAGGTTACTGCCTTTATTAAAGGGGGCCTGCTGCTGCACATGGCACACACAGCATGACACGCTGCTTCAAATTATAGTTCTGATCGGATGGGATGCCGGCGCCTGTGCTTCGTGCATGTGTGCCTTATAATGGTAAAGGCGGGCCGGCGCATGGACTTTTAAAAAGGTTACGGCACGCATGCTGCTGTGGCTGTCGCACCCCACAGAACCAAATCCAGCCCAAAAAGTGGCCCGCTCAACGGCAACACTGACTGAAGGGGCATAGATTTATTATCGACTCTCAGCTCTTCACTGGAGACTCCGAGAGACGAAGACAGAGCGAGTGACTGAATGTGATTGTGAACACATATTATTGTGTGACACAGACATATGTTGTGGAGTTGTTGATGATGTGAGTTGCCACCCAGGTCTCTAGACCCAGTAGACCCGGCCCTGATAAATAAGTGCTGGTGCTAAGCACCGGAAACCACTGGCACAAATTCAGCACTGGGAGTAACGCAAAGCAGTGAGCACTGGCACAAATTAAGCACTGGGAGTAACGCAACACAGTGCAAATCACTGTGTTGCATTATTCTGCCCTGGGAAGGTGTTCCGTGGGCGCTGCATGGGTGTTCCTACACAAATCCCATGGTTTTTTACACATTCACTGATTGACCAAAAGTGGTAGACATGGGAATGCAACAAAAAGATACACCTTCTCAGGGGAGGCGTAACGAGGAGAAACATCTTTATATCTCCCCGTTACTTTCTCCTTCAATGTATGCTGCATTCTGCAGCACACAAAGACAGAGTAATATGCCTCTCAGTATTGTTTTCGTGAAGGAAGGCGTCCTTTCCTGCACAAAAACTATCCTGCATGCAACTCAGGCATCCTTGCACCATAGTGCAAGGGTGTCTGCTTTGGCGCTAGGCAGCCCATTGTGCGCCAGTACTGGGTAAAGGACAGGAATGTGCCGTATTGGGATAAATACGACTCAGTCCTGCACTTTCCCTGTGACGAAGCGCAGCAATGTGACTTGCTGCGCTGTGGCACCAATCTCATAAATATGACCCATGTATTCTAAGGGTTGAGGCACGGTGAGTCTTCATGGAAACCATGCAAGGCAGCCTTAATACTCTACCAACAGGCCATGGAGCATGCTATGAAGCCGATATCTCTTTTAGGATATCGGGAAAGATAAACAAAAAGTACATCTTCAAAATCCTACATTTTCTTGGCATTACCAGCAGAGATTAGGATCCAAAGTTTTGGCAAGTTCCAGTGGTGGCAAGGGCAGTGTTGCAAATAAGCAACAGTGAACTGTGTCAATCAAGCTTTTGATGTTTCCACCTCGACCTGTTGTTGTTGAAGCTCCAGTGTCGCATGGTAAAATGATCTAACACCTTCTGAGAGCCACTGCACGGACACAAAGCCTAGCTATCACTCTCTGGACACGCATGAAACAGACAAGAAGCACATTGCCTCTGATGCTCGTCACTGTAGCCTTTATTTCAACCAAGAATTGCTGCATGCACAGCACAATGCTTACGGTGAAGGACTATAACCAGTGCTTAATTTGGGCCGGGGCTTTCCGGTGCTAAGCACCGGCACTTAATTGGATTCCGGTGCTCAGCACCGGCACCTAATTATCAACAACATATTAAGTACAGTTCACCACATGGTGGCGCTGCTCATCTAATTTAGAGATGAGCAGAACAGTAGTAGTTTAGGAATACAGTATACATTGGAAATGCTAATACCTACCTCCCCAGCCATTCCTTTATCTTTGGGAACCTGGAATAATCTGAACTGTTGCATTTATATGCGAGAAAGATGGTTAGTAGTAGTTTTGGCAACGACGACAAGGGCGATTGGTGGGGCAAGCTGCAGTGGCCTCCTTGTCAGAGCCCTGGCACTTAATATTTTACAACTTAAGTACTGAATAGAACCAACAACTGTAAAGCAATCTGAAATAAGATCACATACGTTTTGTGACTAATGGTAACTGCCAAGGCAACCGAATTGGAAATGGAAATGGTTAACAAGGTGGAATGGCTTACTGGTGTTTCTAGTGGCGAGCAGCTCTTCAATCTCACTGGGTAATTGCCGCATTTTTTGATTTACTTGTGAGCTAGACTGCACCACACTCAAGCCCTGATTTGCAAACATTTTGTACTGGGTTTGCATCACAAAAGTGATGTAAACATGCACAAAATGCTTTTTGGGGATTTACTTTCCGGTGCAAAACTTGTTTTGCGCTGGAAAGTGGCTTCAAAGTGATGCACAGCAGCGCAAATGCTTTTTGTCTGTTACTCTGTGTCAAGAGTGGAACATGGGCATTTCCATGCAACCACCCATGGTTGTTGGCAGAAAATACCCTCTCTACTAACAATAAAAAAAATAACACTACTTTGAAGTAGGCATAAAAAAGAGAAATGCTTTTATTTCTCCTAAACGTTTCCACTTTTGCATTTGTGCTGCACTGTATAGCGCACATCCGAAGTGGGAAAAGTTTTACAGTTTGTCTAAGCACAGTGTTTTCTACTGGAAGGGTAACCTTCTATTACAAAACCTATGCTGGCACATGAGGCAAACACATTTTCACTATGGTGCAAAGGTGTATGTGTGGCACTAGGCACACCAATTGTGTACCAGCTGTAGGGAAAGTGCAGGATAGAGCTGTTTCTTAGTAGACATGGCACTGTCCTGCTCTCTACTGTTCATGCAATGCAGCGCATCAACTTTACTTGCTGCGCTGCATGGTGTGATTTCTTTGTAAATCTGGGTCTAGGCGTCACTGTGAGTGCATCACTAAAGCCATCAACGCATTTCCTTGGATGGCATTGGCTGACATTCTACTGACCGAACACGAAAGAAAGAGAATGAGGGAATAGGGACAGATGTCATCTCCATCCTCTAATCTCCTGCAGTTTTTTTTGCCAGATAAATATTGATGTGGATGAATGTGGTGGTTTTGAGACTTCCGCTGCTGCTGTTCGTCATGCCTAATCAAAATGGAACCCTGCCACTTCCTTTGTTGTCAGTCCAGCAACACTAATGGGAAAAACAAAAAAGAATAGAATTGAAGCTGACAGTGCCACATCATGGGTGAGGAGTCACACACACTGAAAGCTAAGCATAATTTCTAGAGTTGAGCATTTATTGTTGTGGAAGCAGACACTAAGAATGAACAGAAATTGCCTAGAAGGCAGCTGACAAACAAGTGCCGAGTTTTCGGATGTGCAGCAGTATGTAGGATTGAGAGGCAAGCGGATTCCAGATTCTGGCCCAGACCTGACCGGTTTAGCATCGGGTTAGCGTAACATTCTTAACGCTAACCTGAATCTAAACCTGTTTTGGGATTCACAAACCAATGCACATTTTTATGGAAAAGTGATTCAAAGCAGCGCAAAACCCTGCTTTGCATTACTTTGAGTTAAGTGGGTGTTACATGGGTAGTACATGGGTGTCCCCATGCAACCACCCATGCTTTTTGACACTAAACCAGATTCACTAACATAAGTGAAAAAGGTTTAACGCCAAAAATTAACGCGGCTGAAAAGCAGCCGTTAAACTAATTTGTTTTTTACAATTCTCCTTGTGCCTTTCTGACTTTGCATGCGTGCTGCACCGTGCCGCACACATACAAAGTAGGAAATGTATTTAGACATGTCTAGGCATAGTATTTTGTACAGGAAGGGTATCCTTCCTGTACAAAACCTATGCTAGACTCCGGCACGCACCCTAGTGCCTTGGCGCTAAGGTGTGTGCCTGACGCGCGGCAGCTGAAATCAGCCCAGGCGCTAGGAAGAGGGGAGGAGTGTCTTTTCGCTGTGAATATGGCACTCTCCTGCTCCCTCCCTGTCACGCAGCGCAGCCTCTTGCGCTGCGCCGTGTGATAGCGTTCAGAATCTGAGTCTTCTGAGTGTAAGGATGGGATGTCTTACCGACAAATCTTGACTTTCAAGAGTTCCGTACCATAGGAATATAAAAGTCAATTTACATTGAACAATTTAGACAGCAATTACAACTACATACAGGAATTTATACAATGTGAGCTCCTAATAAAAATACATATTTTTGGACTTTTCAGCTGTGGATATTAACATTCCTAAAGAGTCAGGTCCAGATTAACGTGGAAGTCGTGCAACGCAGCACAGTAAGTACAGTTGCTGCGTTGCGTGAAAGGGAGTGAGCAGAATAGCGCCATATCCATTAAGATGGAACACTGTTCTACTCTCTCCCTGCACCAGTGCAATTTAGGCAGCCATGCCCCAAAGCTGACTCCCTTGTGCTACAGTGCATGGGTGCCTACATTGTGGGAAGCATAGGTTTTATGCTGGCAATGTCCCTGCCTGTAGAAAAAATATGCTTTAAGGCATTTCCCACTTTGTAGTGTTCTGTAAAATGCAGCGCACACTCAAAATAGGGAAAATGAGGAAAAATTAAAATATTTTCCTCGTTACGCCTGCCTCGAGGTCGAGCAGCATTTTGGCATAAATCCCCGTCTACAATTCTTTGGAGATAAGTATCTGCGGCAAAATACATGGGTAGTTGCATGGGAACGCCCATGCACCACCCATGGAATCCGCCCTTGAGACAAAGCAACACAAAGCAGCGCATAGCTCAGCTTTGCATTACTATAAGTTACAAACATGGTTTTTTACACATTCACAGATTCACCAAAAGTGGTAGACATGGGAATGCACCAAAAAGATACACCTTCTCAGGGGAGGCGTAACAAGGAGAAACATCTTTATATCTCCCCGTTACTTTCTCCTTCAATGTATGCTGCATTCTGCAGCACACAAAGACAGAGTAATATGCCTCTCAGTATTGTTTTCATGAAGGAAGGTCTCCTTTCCTGCACAAAAACTATCCTGCATGCAACTCAGGCATCCTTGCACCATAGTGCAAGGGTGGCTGCGTTGGCCCTAGGCTGCCCATTGTGCGCCAGTAATGGGTAAAGGACAGGAATGTGCCGTATTGGGATAAATACGGCTCAGTCCTGCACTTTCCCTGTGACGAAGCGCAGCAATGTGACTTGCTGCGCTGTGGCACCAATCTCATAAATATGACCCATATATTCTAAGGGTTGACGCACGGTGAGGCTTCATGGAAACCATGCAAGGCAGCCTTAATACTCTACCAACAGGCCATGGAGCATGCTATGAAGCCGATATCTCTTTTAGGATATCAGGAAAGATAAACAAAAAGTACATCTTCAAAATCCTACATTTTCTTGGCATTACCAGCAGAGATTAGGATCCAAAGTTTTGCCAAGTTCCAGTGGTGGCAAGGGCAGTGTTGCAAATAAGCAACAGTGAACTGTGTCAATCAAGCTTTTGATGTTTCCACCTCGACCTGTTGTTGTTGAAGCTCCAGTGTCGCATGGTAAAATGATCTAACACCTTCTGAGAGCCACTGCACGGACACAAAGCCTAGCTATCACTTTCTGGACACACATGAAACAGACAAGAAGCACATTGCCTCTGATGCTCGTCACTGTAGCCTTTATTTCAACCAAGAATTGCTGCATGCACAGCACAATGCTCGCGGTGAAGGACTAGAACCAGTGCTTAATTTGGGCCGGGGCTTTCCGGTGCTAAGCACCGGCACTTAATTGGATTCCAGTGCTCAGCACCGGCACCTAATTGTCAACAACAGGTGGCACTGCTCATCAAATTTAGAGATGAGCAGAACAGTAGTAGTTTAGGAATACAGTATACATTGAAAATGCTCATACCTACCTCCCCAGCCATTCCTTTATCTTTGGGAACCTGGAATAATCTGAACTGTTGCATTTATATGCGAGAAAGATGGTTAGTAGTAGTTTTGGCAACGACGACAAGGGCGATTGGTGGGGCAAGCTGCAGTGGCCTCCTTGTCAGAGCCCTGGCACTTAATATTTTACAACTTAAGTACTGACTAGAACCAACAACAGTAAAGCAATCTGAAATAAGATCACATACGTTTTGTGACTAATGGTAACTGCCAAGGCAACAGAATTGGAAATGGAAATGGTTAACAACGTGGAATGGCTTACTGGTGTTTCTAGAGGCCAGCAGCTCTTCAATCTCACTGGGTAATTGCCGCATTTCTTGATTTACTTGTGAGCTAGACTGCACCACACTCAAGCCCTGATTTGCAAACATTTTGTACTGGGTTTGCATCCCAAAAGTGATGTAAACATGCACAAAATGCTTTTTTGGGATTTACTTTCCGGTGCAAAACTTGTTTTGCGCTGGAAAGTGGCTTCAAAGTGATGCACAGCAGCGCAAATGCTTTTTGTCTGTTACTCTGTGTCAAGAGTGGAATATGGGCAATACCCTCTCTACTAACAATTAAAAAAATAACACTACTTTGAAGTAGGCATAAAAAAGAGAAATGCTTTTACTTCTCCTAAACGTTTCCACTTTTGTATTTGTGCTGCACTGTATAGCACACATCCGAAGTGGGAAAAGTTTTACAGTTTGTCTAAGCATTGTGTTTTCTACTGGAAGGGTAACCTTCTATTACAAAACCTATGCTGGCACATGAGGCAAACACATTTGCACTATGGTGCAAAGGTGTCTGTGTTGCACTAGGCATACCAATTGTGTACCAGCTGTAGGGAAAGTGCAGGATAGAGCTGTTTCTTAGTAGACATGGCACTGTTCTGCTCTCTCCTGTCCATGCAACGCAGCGCATCAACTTTACTTGCTGCGCTGCATGGTGTGATTTCTCTGTAAATCTGGGTCTAGGCGTCACTGTGAGTGCATCACTAAAGCCATCAACGCATTTCCTTGGATGCCATTGGCTGACATTCTACTGACCGAACACGAAAGAAAGAGAATGAGGGAATAGGGACAGATGTCATCTCCATCCTCTAATCTCCTGCAGTTTTTTTGCCAGATAAATATTGATGTGGATGAATGTGGTGGTTTTGAGACTTCCGCTGCTGCTGTTCGTCATGCCTAATCAAAATGGAACCCTGCCACTTCCTTTGCTGTCAGTCCAGCAACACTAATGGGAAAAACAAAAAAGAATAGAATTGAAGCTGACAGTGCCACATCATGGGTGAGGAGTCACACACACTGAAAGCTAAGCATAATTTCTAGAGTTGAGCATTTATTGTTGTGGAAGCAGACACTAAGAATGAACAGAATTTGCCTAGAAGGCAGCTGACAAACAAGTGCCGAGTTTTCGGATGTGCAGCAGTATGTAGGATTGAGAGGCAAGCGGATTCCAGATTCTGGCCCAGACCTGACCGGTTTAGCATCGGGTTAGCGTAACATTTTTAACGCTAACCTGAATCTAAACCTGTTTTGGGATTCACAAACCAATGCAAATTTTTATGGAAAAGTGATGCAAAGCAGCGCAAAACCCTGCTTTGCATTACTTTGCGTTAAGTGGGTGTTACATGGGTAGTACATGGGTGTCCCCATGCAACCACCCATGCTTTTTGACACTACACCAGATTTACCAACATAAGTGAAAAAGGTTTAACGCCAAAAATTAACGCGGCTGAAAAGCAGGCGTTAAACGAATTTGTTTTTTACAATTCTCCTGTGCCTTTCTGACTTTGCATGCGTGCTGCACCGTGCCGCACACATACAAAGTAGGAAATGTATTTAGACATGTCTAGGCATAGTATTTTGTACAGGAAGGGTATCCTTCCTGTACAAAACCTATGCTAGACTCCGGTACGCACCCTAGCGCCTTGGCGCTAAGGTGTGTGCCTGACGCGCGGCAGCTGAAATCATCCCCGGCACTAGGAAGAGGGGAGGAGAGTGTCTTTTCGCTGTGAATATGGCACTCTCCAGCTCCCTCCGTGTCACGCAGCTCAGCCTCTTGCGCTGCGTCGTGTGATAGCGTTCAGAATCTGAGCCCTATGAGTGTAAGGATGGGATGTCTTACCGACAAATCTTGACTTTCAAGAGTTCCGTACCATAGAAATGTAAAAGTCAATTTACATTGAACAATTTAGACAGCATTTACAGCTACATACAGGAATTTACACAATCTGGGCTCCTAATAACAATACATATTTTAAGACTTTTCAGCTGTTGATATTAACATTCCTAAAGAGTCAGGTCCAGATTAACGTGGAAGTCGTGCAACGCAGCACAGTAAGTACAGTTGCTGCGTTGCGTGAAAGGGAGGGAGCAGAATAGCGCCATATCTATTAAGATGGAACACTGTTCTACTCTCTCCCTGCACCAGTGCAATTTAGGCAGCCATGCCCCAAAGCTGACTCCCTTGTGCTACAGTGCATGGGTGCCTACATTGTGGGAAGCATAGGTTTTGTGCTGGCAATGTCCCTGCCTGTAGAAAAAATATGCTTTAAGGCATTTCCCACTTTGTAGTGTTCTGTAAAATGCAGCGCACACTCAAAATAGGGAAAATGAGGAAAAATTAAAATATTTTCCTCGTTACGCCTACCTCGAGGTCAAACAGCATTTTGGCATAAATCCCCGTCTACAGTTCTTTGGACATAGGTATCTGCGGCAAAATACATGGGTAGTTGCATGGGAACGCCCATGCACCACCCATGGAATCCGCCCTTGAGACAAAGCAACACAAAGCAGCGCATAGCTCAGCTTTGCATTACTATAAGTTACAAATCAACACAAATTGTGATTTGCATAGGATTGTAAATCCCACTACAATTATTTGCTTCAGGTTTGTATCAAAAAAGTAACACAAACCCAGTACAAAGTGTTTGTAAATGTGGACCTCAG
Source organism: Triturus cristatus (assembly GCF_964204655.1). Lineage (NCBI taxonomy): Eukaryota > Metazoa > Chordata > Amphibia > Caudata > Salamandridae > Triturus > Triturus cristatus. The sequence continues at coordinate 567,304,575 of NC_140593.1, forward strand.
TCTTGTGTTTCCTTCCGTTCTTTGCCTTCACAGGCTCTTGGTTGGAAATCGAGACAACTACTTACAGTCCAAAGTGTAACAAAAGATGAAACAATACCTTCACACTGCAATGAGTCAAAACGAATAATGCAAGACAATATAATGTAAGGCACTCAGACAGTATAAGTAAAGGATCTCACTACTACAATTATCCCTTCCGTTCTTACCTGCATGCTTTTTTCCCAAAGGGTTCACTCTCTCACCAGACACATCTATATTAGGGGTCTCTTGCAATTGATGCCTTCCCTGATTATACCCTTTCATGCACTTTTTTGGCTTCCAATTGTTTAAATCTGTCATGATGCATAATTATTTCATACTCTTTCTGTTCCATTCCACTAGATAGCTTTGGGAAATGCCAACCGCCTTGTTAAATTGATTGCAGAACCCTCACCGGCACATAATGTTCTTGTACCCGTTCTGTGTGCTCTATTTTGTTAGTTATAATTGCTGGTGTGGATGTCTTCTAGGAAGTAGCAAACTCACCGAGGCAGGTTTGCACACATTCTGTTTTTTTAAAAGTTTTATATAGCACAAACTCAACCCGAAGGTATCAGAGTGCTTTAGATGAGCACCAGTTGCGTTACAGACGGATACATTCATTTTGTTAGGCAGGGGAGATTAAGTGATTTGCCCAGAATCACAGGATGTTGAGCGTCCCTGCCGAGATTCGAACCAAGGGGCATATGTAGCAACATCTCCATTTGCGATTCTCAAATAGCGATTTTTAAAGAATCGCTATTTGAGAATTGCAAAACGGGATGTATTTAAACAATCGCAAAACTTTTGCGATTTCTTAAAATTCCTTAATTGCGATTAGCAAATTGCGAAATCGCAATTAAGGAATACCTTCCCATTCATTCCTATGGGCCAGGAGACCCATAGGAATGAATGTGAAGTAATTCTCAAATTGCGATTCGCAATTTGCTAATCGCAATTTGAGAATAATTTCAAAGGTGCAAGGGTGTCATGATGACACCCTGATGCACCCCTGAAATGAGCATGTGTGCGCATATGGCGCACATACATGCCCTAAGGGCATGCATGTGCGCCACGTGGCACTTTGTAAAATTAAAAAAAGTGCATTTTGAAAGGAAATCGCAAATTACCACCAACTAGAAGTTGGTGGTAATTTGCGATTTCTTAAGGATAATTCGCACAACTTGGGTGCGTGTTACATATCATTTAAGAAATCGCATTTTGCGATTTCTTAAATGCTTACGCAAAATTAAGAAATCGCTAAATTAGCAATTCCTTAATTTTGCGATGAGATTTTGGCTCATACATCCCGATTAGCGATTTTTTAATCGCAAACGCTGTTATTTTGCGAATCGCAGCGTTTGCGATTAAAAAATCGTTTGATATATATGCCCCCAAGTTCCCCAGCTTCGAGGTCGACTGCTCTAGCCATTAGGCAACCAGCATTGTGGTTTCCGCTATCTGATGGTGAAAAAAACAGGACCCCTTCTGCTTTCCCTCCCTTATAAATGAAATAGCCAGGCGTCTTTGTGTTCCTGTTAGTTAATATCATGCTGCCTGGTCTTTAATGAGAGCCTTGATTCACCGGCTTTGTAAACAGAGCCGACAATAGGAACCGAACTAATGGAGGGGACGTTTTGTTCATTGGACAAGCGAACAAAAGGAAACCTTGCTAATTTAAAATGGCTGTGTAGTTCATTTACAGTGTGTATTAGTGTCAAGCTGTGTTTGGCTTTCTGCAGGTAATAAAACCTGTAATTATTTGCTCTTATTGAATCTTGAATGGGGTTTTTATAATGAGCCTGCGGATGTATTAATATAGTTTGTGTATTGAACTCCTACCTGACCATTCAACGTCAGTTCGATAAGGAAATCTCATTCATCATTACTGGCTGCCAGTATCTTGGCACGGTTTCGTGCGATGCGAGTTTGTTTAGTGACAGTCCTTCGTTCCTTTCTAACAGGGAGCGCTCGCTTGCAATCTCAGCTCTTGGCACCATCACTGTATGTGGAGAATGTAGACTTCTCACCGTGCACCATCTGGGAGTCTCAGATCACAAGTATATGTTGTCCCCACCACGAAATATTAAGAAACAGCCTTCAAAATCTTATGGAACAAAGTTTTAAGGAGCTGAATTTGTTAATATAGCCTTAGTGCCTGCCGTACCGGGCTCTACTGGCCATTAAAGGCCCGCTCCAGCGTTTCCGTGTGGGCCTTTTAACAAGGAAGCGGGCCTTTTATGGCCGTTAGAGCCCGCTACGGACAGCTATTAGAACATTCCGCCCCTAGAGGACATAATGTTCTAATTTGTAAAACAAAGGCCTGACAGAGCCCAAGGAGGTTGCAATCCCCTCCGGCTCCGTGAGGCCTATGTTCACAGCAACAGCTGTGAACAAACAATGGAATGTTGATTCTACCAGCTTCTACCGGCTAATAGAATCCCGGAGCACTCCATTGCCTTCAATGGAGAGCTTGACATTCCAATGTGCTAATAAAATTTGCATCTTCTTTGCAGTAGGTGCCAAAGTCATTGTGAATGTCCACGTTACATGTTATTGCGTGTGGAGTAAGACAACAACATGACAATGTTTCATGGTCCCACACTGACATAAACCTTGTCATTGCAATGCATCTATACAGTTGTCATCGCCAATGAAATGGCTTTAAAGATGATGTGTATAGACTTTTCTGATCATTTTCTTCCAAAGTTAGGAAACTGATAAAGGAAATTTGGGGTGAGAACATAGGACAAAGTCCACTTTCCAATTAAATGTATTCCAGTTCAAATGATGAACACAAAATGCATAGAAAATAGGCCTTCCCCAAATCAAGATGGTGTATCTTAAAGAATATATATCACTTTACATATCGTTTTGTGCCAATTAAGTAGGACAATGTCCGGGGGCGTGGCTTGGCCGGCTGCAAGATGGCTGCACTCTGAGTGGGCTCTGCCAGCCAAGCTAAAAAATCTGTCATCATCCTGCAGACAACTACACTATACCGGTTCTTGAACAGCATTTCCTTACCTGGCATCTTCTGAGGCTTTGATAGATCCTGCTCCTGCCTTCCGGCGACGGCTTGGGGCTGAGTTATGCCACCCGACTACTGCACTGGCCCCACCCCTCGAGGCCACCCCAGATCGGCCCTCCTCACTCTGCTGCTGGGCCAGCCTCTGGGGGCTTCACATCGCCTGTGGGATGTCTGAGGGCTCAACGCTGCACGGACCGGTGAGTTGCACTGCCGCTGCGGCTTGCTCCGGTGGGGTTGGGGGTCCGCAAGCTGCACCACCCGGCCCGGGCCCTATCGACTTGGGGCCATCTTCCCTACCTCTCTGTCGCACACTCCGCTGGCTAGAGGTGCCCGGGCCCGGTGACGGGAGCAGCGTACCCCCTGCGTCCCTCCGCTGGTGAGGCCCCAGACTGGCGCAGGCTCCCGGCCTCTCCCCCGCTGTGTTGTATGGGGTGCCCTGCCTTCATCTGGGCCCTGGCCTCTGCCCTCTATAGCCTGACGTACCTGGACCCCGCCGCCCCTGGCGTCTGTGCTCTGCCTGCAACTGGGAGGCTCCGGGCACTGGGCCCTCACTAAACACTGCCCCCATTCGGAATAGGTGGCCCTTGTCTGTGGATTGGCGCTGTCTCGGCCCCGCGGGCCTGATCCTGATAGGGGGCTGTGGGGAAGGCTTGATGACTGCATGCACCTTCAGCTGATTCTCCCCGCTGACCACCCCGCCTCCTCCTCTCTGTCTCCGCAGCGGGTGCAGCTTCTGGAACTGTGTCGCGCCGGCTCTGGCCCTCATCTGCTGCTGGTGCTCTGCCCTTGGGCCTGCACTCCTTCACTAGCCGGACCTGTTATAGCCTGGGGGACCATGCGGTGCTAGTGGGGCTTTGCCGCACCGTGGCCCCCGGACGGCCATCCTGCACATCGTGTGTCTAGCACTTGCAGCTTTTACTCCAGGCATCCGTCTCTCCTCCGCTCCTCGTTTGCATCAACAGAGGAGGCCTCCTCGCCCTACCTGGACCTCGCATTGCGAGCTACGAGGTCTCCGCCATTATAGGCCCTGCTGGGTGGGCTTCGTGCTTGGTACTCGCCTGGCCTTCGTGGGGAGTCTGTTGTGCTTTCCTGCTTCCTTTTTCACCTTCGTATCATGCTGGGCGTCGCTCCGCCATCTCCTGGCTGTGCTGACATCCTGCTGCCTTTGCTGTCGGCCGCATCTCTCCACCACCATCTCAGCACCCATCGTTTTTTGGAGGCCGGCTGTGGCTGCCCCCCAGTACCAATGTTTTGCCTATCTCTTCTAGTGTGTCTCCACTTGCTGGGGGGGGGGGTCTGCCCGCCGCGCCCTTAGCCGAGGACTTTCTTGGTCGCTACTCCTCCCCCTTGCTCCTTGGTGGCGGCGGCTTTCTGGGACTGGCCACCATGGGGAGGACTGACCCCAAGCAGCCCAAAATCACCTTTGACCAACGAAGATCGACTCGCCAGGATGGCGCTGGCTCGGATGGTGGTGACACTGCGACCTCCATGGATGCGCCTCCGGCCAGTGACGATGACCTGAAGGCAATTATGCTCAAGGTGAAATCAGCGGTTACTGGAATAGCGGCCCAACTGGACCAATTCTCTGCTCGTCTGGACTCGGTGAAGGCTCGGGTTGACTCCCGCGATAATCACCTCGTTCACGTCGAATCCAGGATCACACTACCCAGGTGCTCACTGACCCGGACGGACGGTATGTTATCTTGCACGGCACCCTACTGTCTCAACCCATGACTGTTGCTGCTGTGTACGGACCCAACTCGGATGATCTTGATTTTGTTCACTCATGTATGGCACCTCATTTCTTCTTTGGGACCGGCTGCCCTTCTTTGGGGGTTTGATTTCAACGTCACACTGTCTGCGGTCCTGGACCGCTCCGGCCCCCACTCTTCCCACCCCCGCTCTACTGCTTTGCTTCAGTCCATATTTACCGACAATTTGTTATATGACGCCTGGCGTCACTTCCGACCCGAGGCCCGTGAGGGCACTTGCGCTTCTGGTCCCGTATTGATCTTTGGGTTACCTCCCCTGACATTGTCACATGGCTGACCTCTGCGGACCATATGGCACGCACCTTCTCCAATCACTCGCCAGTCCAGCTTTGCCTTCGTCTTCCTGATTCTCTGCAGCGTGCCTTCACATGGCGGCTTCCTCCGAACGCCCTCCGGGATGCCGTTTTCTGTGATGAGATCCAAACAGCGATTACCAACTACTTTTAATTAAACGTCGGCTCCGTGGTCTCCGCGTCTATCCTCAGGGAAGGCTTCAATACAGTGATACGCAGCGAGTCTATCTCGAAACAAGCTGGTGTTCTTCGCTCCATCCGCTCCTCTCTGGACAAGTTAGAATCAGAGATTAAGGCCCTCGATGCTGAACATGCGGCCCACCCCAGTCCAGAAACCCTTGCGAACTTGCGTGTAAAACATACTGAATTCGCTGAGGAGGCAGATAGGGAACTCTCCTTTCTTGGCAGGGAGGCCCGAGCGTGTCGCTTCGCGAAGGTGATCGGCCAGGTAATATATCACGGCTCTCCAAGACGGTGGTCCCACCAGAACCACCTCCCCAGAAGAAATCAAGGTTCGTTTCACGGACTATTACTCGCAGCTCTACGCTGCCGTTCCCTCCCTTTCCCGCGAGGTTTTCAAACAATATTTCGATACCATCGCGTTGGTTTGGCTGGAGGACTACCACCGCAAATTCTTAGATGAGCCCTTCTCCAAGGAGGAGATACTCGAGACCAGTGATAAGGCCCCTGGTCTCGACGGTCTCCCCGCCTCGTTCTATAAGACATTTGACTTGCTTTTTGTGCCACACCTGGCCGCCATGTATAATGATTCCTTTGATAATGGCCTTTTCCCGCAGTCCCTCCGGGAGGCAATGCTCACGCTGCTACTCAAGCCAGACAAGTCCGCTGACTGTCGCAACTCCTATTGCCCCCTTTCTTTAATTAACATCAATAACAAGATTTTTACTAAATTACTGGCCTCCCGTCTGCTCCTCCTCATGCCCCTCATTGCCCTCCCCGATCAGTCCGGCTTCATCCCTGGCCGTGCCACTTCTCATAACCTCAGGACAATTTTTTCGGTTCTCCACCAAATCAACCCTGGTCTCCCTGCTCTAGCAGCCCTACTCGATGCCGCAAAGGCATTCGATACACTCTAAGTGGCCATTTCTATTTTTCCTGTTGCCGCGCCTTGGTTTCAGTAAAAATTTTATCCATAAGATATCACTCCTCTATACCCGTCCCTCCGCACGTCTTCGGATTAACGGCCAAGTGTCGCATCCCATTTCCATTGAGTGCGGCACTCGGCAGGGCTGTCCGCTTTCCCCTATGCTCTTCGTTATCGCGATGGAGCCACTCGCTGCCAGACTTCGACAACACCATACTCAGAAGGGCATCAGCTTTTCGTCTCGTTCTCTCATTGTCTCCATGTATACGGATGACATCACGTTATCTGGCACATGCATCAAGGAAGGCTTTTGCGATTCCTTAATTGCGATTATTAAGGAATCGCAATTAAGGAATCGCAAAAGCCTATGCATTTAGGAATCGCTATAAAAATAGCGATTCCTAAACATTCCTTAATTGCGACTCGCAAATTGCCAGTCACAATTAAGGAATGCCTTCCTATTCATTCCTATGGGCCTACAGGCCAATAGGAATGAATGGGAGATTGCATGCACAATTTGCGAGTACCAGTAGGTACTCGCAAATTGCTCATGCAATTTCAAGGGTGCAAAGGTGTCAAAATGACACCTTGTTGCACCCCTGAAATTGTGATGTGCACCCATGTTGCGCACACACATGCCCCAATGGCATATGTGTGTGTAACTTAAAACTTTAAAAAATGCATTTTAGCGAATTTTTCAACGTTTTTGCAAATTACAGACAAGTTTGATTTGTCTGTAATTTGCGGTCTCAAATAGCAAAATCGCTATTTGTAAGTGCTTCTAGCATTCCATTTAAGGAATCCCTCCTCTGCAACCAACTGGCATGTCCAAACATGCCACTCGCCTGGGATTGACGACATTGGCGGATCTTTACCCTGGGAATATGTTTTACTCTCTTCCTGATTCCTCCAGTCCGATGGACCCTCTGCTCTTTTATCAGCTCCGAGCAATTTGTCGGGAGCTTCATCCCACATTCCCCCAACCTCCACCCTCGATGCTTGCTCTTGATTTTATATATACATCCCCCACCACCGCAAGCTGGAAACGAAATGATATGCCCTTACGCTATCGTCCACCGCTATTTCTACTGAGCGTGCTTGGGTGGCATGGGGCGCTAAATTCGGTGTGGACATCTCCCAAGCTGATTGGCTATATTGCTGTAACCAGACCTAGAAACTGTCTTCCAACTATCGTCTTCGTCTCATACATTTTAAATATCTGCACAGACTATATTGCACCCCTGTTCAACTACATAAATTGGGACTCATACCTAGCGATAATTGTATGCGCTGCTCTGCCCCTGCTGCTGACTTTACGCATCTCACTTGGCTGTGCCCTAAGGTGTCGGACTTCTGGCGGGAGGTCTGTGCCGCCATCTCTGAAATTACCTCCACCCGGGTTATCCCCGACTCACCGTTGTGCCTGATGGGCTCTGTCAAGTTTTGTCCGGACTCCTCTCGCCGACTGACTGCAATGCTGCTTGTCCTCGCAAGGCAGAGGGTGGCTATGTGTTGGCCCATTGGCTTGAAGACGCTTCGAGATGCCAGACCCTATTTTCTGAATTCTGGGATCTGATGCCGGCGAGGTCATGACCCCTGACATCTGGGGCCCCCTAGTGACATACCTCCACTCACGACCACATTCGAGCAGAACTGCCTCTCCCGCGCACCCCACCGGCACCACGCCCGCGGCGGCTGCCGATGTTGGACAATGACTGTCTCCCTCCCTGTTTGTGTCTTGCCCCCCCCCCCCCCCCGGCCTGGCCTGTCTTTCCCTCCGCAGGGTTATTACCCTTTCCTGTGGCTTTCTGCTATTTATGATATTTCTGCCGTGCCATACAGGATAACGCTACTGTTGGACTGTAATGTCTATTGTTTCTTGAAAATTGCCTGATGTGTAAGATGCTTTGATTAGATGCAACAGTGTAATGTGATCACCCTGAAGTAGTCAATAAAGCTTTTTGAAAATAAAAAAAAATAAAAAAGTAGGACAATGTCCCAGACTTGTCCTACACTTTGGAAAATATCTCTGTAACCCAGCTATTGGGCTGTTGCTTACAGATAAACATATACCGGTTGAAACATGACACATATCTCAACCCTTTGCCTAGGCTGTGTTTCTTGTCCTTTCTTGATTTCAGTATGGTAAGAAATCCATCAGCAGCCCTATAACAATAACAGGCCGATATTTTTAATGTTATTTAAAATTCATTTCCAAACAGTTTCCAAACAAATTAGCTCAATAGTGTAGGTGACACTTGTAAAAAACCTTACTCGTCAAAAGTTATTGACCAACACTTGAGTAAGCAAAACAGACTGAAATACTCGTCAAAAGTTATTGACCAACACTTGAGTAAGCAAAACAGACTGAAAGACAATATGTCCTTGGTTAATTATTTTTCGAATGATTTTTGAAACATAGAAGAAATGTTAGTAAGTGTTGCATCGCTGTGCCTCTCTCGGCCTAATTTTGTGAGTTACAAAGTATAAAATGGCACAAACAAGCAGAGGCAATGCCCCAATGACAGAGAAGAAGATGGCATAGCGCATTATAAATAAGCACATACACGTCTTGTGCTATTTAAAGAAATCTGGCAGAGTAAATTACAATTTGATATAGTGTTTCAGTATGTGAGTAGTTTTAGTGATTATGGAAGTACAAGAGTCTGGAAATGAGAGGCGGAATTAGTGGAATGATAGACTCTATCGGACGTATAGTGTCAGTGATAGGATTTTCAATGAACTCCAAATTACATTTTGGAACCCCACTCCTGGGCACAAGGGAGACATTTGACACTTTTAAGGATTCAGTGTTTCCCCATACTACTTGCGTCTTAGTGGCTCTTGAGTCTTGCCCAGTGTCAGGCATGGCTCAAGGCCTGATGACCCACCACCAAAAATGGAGGAAGCTGTTCTCAGGTTCGCTTAAGCAGGAACCCACAGTGGCTTCACAGAAGCAGTCGTGATACAGGCGTAATGTGGCGGTATCAGATGTTGAAATTTCTCCAAAACAGTTTAAGAATGTTTACCTTTTAAGGAGTGAAGAGTGTCCTTTGAGAAACCTCTGTTCCTGAGGAACTCTCTACTCACAATCAGCGCGGATGGAGCTCACAATTTAATCTCCAATGGTGACATTGATCTCTTGGGCCAGATAAAAAAACAATCACACCAATGCCAGTGCCATTATGCACTAGTTTTTCTGGGTTCTTATAGATTGCATTGGTGACTTTTTGCACCACAATTTGGTTATCAACCAGTGCTTAATGTTGTTTTTGCAGTTATGAGGCAAGGCAAAGATTATCGTATTGTACAAGCACCATCTATGTAAGTGTCATGACCACTGTAGCAGTGCTAACTCCAGTAGTCTGTTTTTATTCCATGCTTGCTGTCAGCTCATATTTATCCTTAATAGAAAGTGTAAAGTTCTTAGAACACATACAAAAATTCTGAAATCATCATGGCTGACAACTTGGTAGGCTGACACGCTTTTTGTTATTGTATTGGGTGCAGCCATTACCATATGTGAAAACTCCCAGAGCAGAACAATGGCTTAGGCCTGATGACAGTATGTACTAGGGTGGAGCATTTGATCCCTATCAGTCCTGGAAGGACAGTTGGGTGGATCCAGGAACTTGATTAACTTGAAAGCAGTGGCGGCTGGCAAACTTTGAAAGTACAGGGGCTTAAGACAAAGACGTGAATGTGCCAGTGGAAGTGAGCTCAGCGAGTGAGCACAACTGCTCCAAAAGGGGTTTAGGCACTATGGCACCCTGCGCAGAATTACTAATATTTTGTGAAATGCAAATGCACTCGCACACTGAGCCAGACACACACACATCCTTGCCTCTGTCCAACCCCCTCAATCTCCGGTACGAGGTTCATTGGCAGATCTATGTGCAGGTTTCTGGACCGAAGATGCACTAAAGATCAAATGCAAGATGACAGTTTTATAGGCATCACAGTATTAAATTTAGGAGCAAGGTGCATGTATACGACTTCAGTGAGCTGTATATGTCTTTACTGAAAATAACAGGTACAGTGCTTCTCTTGCAGGAAATGTCTAAAATTGACCCTTATCCTATTTGTAGACAGGATTTTGACCATGTCGTGACTGGCAGCGGGCGCAAATTGCAACATGTCAACAATGAGTAGCTCATCCAGTTCTGCTTTTCATGTTGCATTCTGGCCTAAACAGTTTCCCTTTTCTCTTTCTAAATGCCAGGCAGCGTGAATTAAAAAGGAAAGGCGTGGCCACAACTGGGCGTGCTATTATTATTCCCTGACAAGTGGTACCTTGGCAACTCTGGACTGGCCTCTGCTAAAACTCTTCTGTCTCTCGCACTTTTATAGTGGTCTCACAGCTTGAATCAAAAAACATGCATGGTCATCAGATGACGTAATTTCAGTGCAATGAGAGGGTTTGTAACCAGCCGCGTATGAACCCCGCCCCCTTCCCCAACTTGTTATAAGAGAGGGGGAGTCAATGACTCTTGCTGCTTCCGCCTCACCATGTGACGAGTTAGGCAAGGGTTGATGGCACTGAAGTCCTCGGTGACTGACATGTAACCTCAGGCAGCGAAGGGCTGAAATGTAACACACACAGGTTGCATTCAGTTACAGAGGCTGACTAAGACAATACCTAGGCTTCATGACACAAACAAACACAACTCGTCGACATTCAAGGTCCCGGCCCACACACATGTTGGTGAAAAGACAGCCCGAGCCTGTCAGAACGGTGGGGTTGCTGAAAGGGTGGTCTGCTCTTCACCCTCTTACATTGCAGCCCGCTTTTCTCCCACCCTGCTTACCCGGTGTACATGCGACCACCTCTCACCTGATGGGCAACAGCTCATGGAGAAGGTATGCAGCAGCCGCCAGCAGCACTGCGCACCCACGGTCAGGAAGAGGAGGGTTTTCCTTCACGTTCACCAGGAGTCAGAGACCAGCCCTGAAATGGTGCTGCCGGGTTCCTGTGCTGTCCCCGTGGAGGAAGGAGGCGGTGTGCTGCTCCTCTGCCGCACCGCCGCACCAGCTCAGTGACAGCGAGCTCTGGTACTAGCTCAGATTCAGCTGGCATGACGTGAGGAGGAGAAGCCCACCCCCTAGTGCATGCATTCCAGGCTGTAGACAATCCAGACACTGCTCCTGCTGTTATAGCAGTGTCTGGATTGGCTGGGGCAGGGGACAGCAACGCTCATTACTGAACCCGGGGGCTGCGGCTATGAGTCACTTGGGCTCCAGTATACGCAGGGGGAAGACTCTGAGGCAGCCTCTAATGCGCATGTCGGGCTTGCCGGAGAGAGGCCGCTGTCCAATCCGACTTGCGCATTTGGGCCCCTCTGATTCTGAGGTGTCTCCCGTCTTTCAATAATATGCCCCACCCCCTCAGTCGCACACTGGAGGATTCTCCACAGACCAGCCTCCTCATGCCTGATACTGAAATGGCCTGCGTAAGAAATGCCTAGAAAGTCCTAAATGTTTAGAACTTTACTTACATTTAATTGGGGGGCCAGATTGTAAAAATATCAGGGGGGCAATGCCCCAATGCCCTAAGGGAAGCACCGTCCCAGCTTGAAAAGGACGGAGTTGCGGTCTGTCCATTCATAGATTACTGCAAGGAGAAACCTGAACAAGGGAAAGCCTTTGTTCCCAAAGGGCCACACTAGCCAGGCAGGCACCTGGCAGTCTAGAAACTGGTTAATAGTGGACACAGAAAAGGGGACTGCTCATTTCCCTGGCCACACCTCTGGGTGAACACAAGAGCTCTTCATAAAGGAGAAAGGATTCCCCCATATTAGGTTTTAGGAGTGAGGTGTATTGTGGGATAGTTGGCAGAAAAGCAAACAGGAGGTTCTGCAAAGATGGGAAGGAGTGCCCCTGGTAACCTTTTTCCCATTGGTCAGGGAGTGTTTCGCAGTCACCCTCACTCATTGACTAGCACCAACCATAAATGTGGCATCCCAAGGAACCCTCCTCAGATCACTTTCCAGACCTGCGGAAGACCAGAAGAGGACAGGACCCGCTGTTTGTGACCTAAGAGGAGCCCTGAAGCTGTGAACTTGCTCCATCGTGTACAAAGGACAAAGAAGTGGAATCCAAGGGTCAGTTGGCTGACCTCCTTTGTGGCTAAAGGAAGACAACAAGCTACCAGAGGCTTCACATTTTCTTCTTAAATTTTACAATAAAAGTTATAACAAGGTCAATACATGTCATAATTTCATCAATTTAGTAAAAACATAATACTTAACCATCACAAACCCAACTTCTTTCTCTCATTCACACCACACATACAACATCACAAACATACAACTCCAAAAGAAAATATAAAGGTAGTAATGATTTGTATCTGTAATGAAATAAAAATATATTTGTAAGATATGACTGGGGCACTGTCAATTTAGGATTAATTCTATTTAAGAATTGTACAGGCTGAGCGGAAATCTGTATGCATATTTGGTATGTTATGTCCCTCTTTCCTCAGCCTACAATTATTTGCATGGGGGTACCCTTTATTTGAGTGGGTGTATCTTGTGTTAGTCCACACACTTGTATACCTTCTTGGTTATTCCAACTGAATGTGCTGTAATACCCCTGTTAAAGGGCACTCTCTGGGAAAATGATGCAGATTATGTCACGGCAAATGCTAACACAGTGGGTGATAAGAGAAAGGAATGGGAGACTTCTAAAGTAGATATCAGAGGAATGAGCATAACAAATGTGTGTGGAGGTAGGACGATAGTAATGCAGGAGCTGACAATAAAGAAGGGGTTCTGAAGGAACTGGAAAAGAGGGAGGAAATGCAGTGACGTCAGAGATCTTAGAGCCAAAGAGAAGTATGCTGCCCTCTTGGGGTGAAGGCTTTGCTTATATTATCATGAATGTATAGCCAGGTCACATGAGTTAAGGGGCAGATTGAACAGTGACTAACTAAGGAAAGTGCAATAACTGATAGTACTGAGAGATGTGTAGGGACATACACAACACACAGAAGGAGATAGCAAAAATATATTTGCTGAATATTATTCAACCTTGTGCATTAGCATTCCACTCACTGACTTGGTAAACCCTTGATGGGGAGAGCAATGCTTATGTCGTTGCCACCAGACGGAGGCAGACATTTGATTGGTTGCTTATATTATGTGAGATCATTTAGGGCCTCACTCCTAAGCCAGGTGGTAAGACTCTGGGAATGGATGGCCTGCCCCCTTAATTTTATGTCACATTGGTTAAACAGTTGTTGCCTCTTTTATTGGATATGTACAATGCGTCCATGGAGAAAGGCCATCTGCCACCTTCTGTCAGAGAGGAACCAACAGTGGTGCTCCCTAAACTAGACGGGATTTACTGCTTAGATTCTCAGCCTTCATTTGGCCACCAAGATTAGAATGGGTGTTTGCCGGACCGTAGTAAGCGGCCCAATTTTCAGAGACTTTATAACATCATGGATAGTCTTCCGGGGAGTGCAGGATGTGACATTTTTAGATGTCGAGAAGGCATTCAACACTCCAAGCTGTCACTGTCTTCATGATGTACCTAAGGCCATGAATTTTTTGTCCATGATTAATCCAGTGGATTAAGCTAATAAACACTGAAGCCGCAGCCAGTGTCCACTGAAGCCGAGTGACCTCTGACAGCTGGCAAACGCAGTGAGACACTCACTGGTGCTGTCCTCGAGCCCCTCAGCTGCTTGCGTAGCCATTGAACCCCTGCATGCTGATTATAGTGCACAAATCATTGGTGAGGCATGAGAGCATTTGAACACAATGCACAAAAAACTAGGTTGTGCACATTAGGAAATAATTATAAACACTAGTGTTTGAAACTCATCATATTACAACCACTGTACTTAGAGATCCTGAGAGAGATCTGGTCTCCACAATATCATTATTTTAGATTTTTGCGAACTTGTCAGGTTTGAAGCTTAAATGGATTAAGTCATGCCTCTTTCCTTTAAAACATGGCATTGAGCGGATTCTTTGCTCATCCATGACATTCGGGGGAGAGGAGTGCTGGATGTTTTAAAATATTGAGGAATTAAGATCTACCATCTATATGTAGACCTAAGTTAAGTATTGAGAGCAGAGCCCTTTGGGAAGCTTTCACCCCTCTCTTTGGTGGAACACGTAGCACTGCAGAAGATTGTGGCACTCCTGCAGTTCTTGCATTACTTTGATAGCCTTGCAACAGCATCACCTCTTACATTTTTGACTGAATTGTTATGGAATGGTGGAAGACCCGGGGATTATTTGACAGGCTAGTATTGCCACTCCCAGAGGGTGGACTGGGGTCCCAAATTTGGAGCTTTACTATCTGACAGCACAACTACAATGGATGGTACATTGGCAATGGACCCAAATAGTGCGTCAAAGTGTCAGTCGCAGGCAAAAATGTCAGATTCCTGGCCTTTGTCTTTTGAAGCGGGCCTGGTAGGCATCATATGGTACCAAAGCTGGTTTTATCATAATTGTATTGTTTTTATTGCATCATTTTATTGGTTTTTTTGCATTACAATTGCATTACAATTAAAGGAAGGGGGGATGTATGCCCCATGGCTACCTTGCCTGGTTTCAGATCAATAATTTGGTCAGGTGCTGGTGTGACAAATGTTGCAATTCTCTTTACAGGCGGATTCCTGCTTACATAAAAAAAGATCAGGGAAAAGCAATTTTAAAGATTTTCGTGAAAATAGTGCCAAAATGCACAAAGCACCCACTGTGGATATCTGGTTGCGCTGGACCAAGACAATGTCATAAGTTCAGGCTGACTGTGACAGCATGCTGGCTGACTACAGGACCCAGTTATGCCCACTTAATAAAGTACTCTCAATCCTAGTTTGTGGAGTGTTGTGAGGATCCGCATGGAAGATGTGTCACGCAGCTGAAGTGATGCATCTGTTCCGAGATGTGATAATGCTGCGATGTGAGGTTGTCATTGAGGATTCTGTCAACGAGGGCTTGTGATGTGTAGTACGGCATCAAGGATGTGTTGCGCAGTCACGCGATGCGTCCGATTCAAGGAGCTGCAAGACTGCGATGCGAGGTCTGGCGTTGTCGTCGAGGCTGCCATTGATGATGGATGCGAGGGTCGGCACTGAAGATGCTTTCGTAGTGGTGGTCCTGAACAGGCTTCAAAGGCGTTGCAGGTCTTTGTGAGGAGACCAGTCCATGCAGCAGTGGTGATGCATTGGTTGTGCTTGGGGTTGCTCCGCACAGCAGAGGAGATGCATTGATTCTGCTGGATCCACAGAGCAGTCCTTTCCGCAGCACAGCAGTCCTTCCTGGTAAAAGTATCCACAGTTCCAGAAGTGTACTGAAGAGTTGGTGCCTGATGTCCATTATGTATACTCAGTTGTGCCTTTGAAGTGGGGAGAAGCTGTGCCTTTGAAGTGCACAAGTGTCCTGCCTTCCTGGCCCCGGCTCCAGACTAACTTATGGGGAATATACAGCCCTTTGTGTGGAGGCAGGGCACAGCCTATTCAAGTGTAAGTGGGACTGTGTCCAGCTCCTCCCTCTCATCCTGCCAGTGATGGACCTAAGCTTCCTATTCTGTGTGGGTGTCTAGGAGGAATACACAAAGCACAACTGTCAACTGCACACAGTCATGTGACCCAGAGACAGGCTGCAGGCACCTAACGGGTAAAGCAGAAAAATGCCAACTTTCTAAAAGAGGAATTTTCAAAATGGTAATTTAAAATCCAACTTTACCATCAGTCAGGATTTTTTATTTCAATTCCAAAAGACACCATACATGAATTAGTAACCTGATCTCACTTCGAAATTACAGCTTATGAATTATAATGAGGTAACTCCAATATTATCCCACAGGCCTTGCAGTAGTGAAAAACAAATGTAAGTGTTTTTCACTACCAGGACCAGTAAAACTTAAAAGTACATGTACAGCGTTTTAAATACACTGCAACCTGCCCTCTAGGCTGTCCAGTGCCTACCGTTGGGGTGACATATATGTATTAAAAAGGAAGGTTTGGGTCCAGCAAAAGGTTTATTTTGCCAGGTCAAAATCGCAGTTTAAAACTGCACCCACAGGCTGCAATGGCAGGCCTGAGACATGTTTAAAGCACTCTTTAAGTGAGTGGCTCAACCAGTGCGGCAGGCCCACTAGTAGCATTTAATTTACAGGCCCTACCACAGGTAGAGCCACTTTACTAGGAACTTACAAGTAAATTAAATATGCCAGTTGAGTTTAAGCCAATTCTACCAGGTTTTAAGGAGAGAACACAATCACTTTGCACACTTTACCAGTGCTAGCGCCCTCAAAGCCAACAAAAAAGGGTTCAGAAAACAGGAGGGTAAAGGCAAAAAGTTTGGGGGATGGTCCTGCAGAAAGGGCAAAGTCCAACAACGATCATCTTGTTAGATTAATGAATCACACTGGGACACTGATTATTTAGAACCCCTTACCCAAGCTGTTCTCTGGATAATCGTGATGTCATGATCCACAGGGGAAGTGGTGACTCATCTGTATGCAGTGTCTGCTTTAACAGGCAGACAGACCTGAATAATGAAATTCTTGGTGATGAATTATGACAAAACGGACATATTGTATGGATGCCTAAAAAACTAATTTTAAATTCTTACAATTTAAATATCTGCACTATACTTATCTGTCACAAATGTGTCTTGTTAGAAGTTATCCAAGTGGCGACGATGAATGCCCTAAAAGCAGAGAGGAGGCTACAATCCCTTTTCATGTCATACGGGCATGACTCAGGCTGTCCTCCTTATTGCATGAAGTGACTGAGACTCTATCTGCAGTCATGGGTAGAATGGGACTCTTGTTCCCTGAGGTTTGCCCGCTTGGAATAATGCCGCAGCCTAGTACAGCTTGTAGGTTTATAGAGTTAAAGATGACACCTGCCAAACATAAATTAGCGATTGCATGGGCACCCAGTGACGCTCCTGCAGTAAAATGCTGGAGTGCTGATGTGACAACCATAGTGGAGGCTGAGAAGATCAGAACAGGAAACAAAGATTTGGAGTTGTCCTGGGACGCCCTATTGATGAAATGGTCCAAAGATGATAAACCCCCTTTACAGTCTCATTCAGGTATGGCGGTATCACCGATTGGAAACCAGTGATGGGCCTCTCTTACTTGAAGTGATGGTTTAAAAGTGTAACAGCCTGAGGATTTCCTTCTGATCTCTGCTCCCTTTAAATATTGTGCAATGCCTTCTAAGCCTTAATATTGTTTTGCCACTGATAGATTAAACAAGTGGTATATTTAATTAAATCCTCTTCAAATTGGATACACAGGTTTTCTTGTAGAATCTGCAATATTATAATATACTTACAATGTGTTGTTAATGGGATTTGCAAATCGATAACAATATTGATCCATAAAGAAGGAAAAACATGTTTTTATATTTTTTGTTCTGTAAAAGCAAATGGTATGTAAGTCAGTGCAACAATTCATGAATAGTGACTGAGTGTAGTATGCCAGACCCAGTATTTGATCTGCAAAAAAATCCCATAAGGGCAGAGGCCCAATATTTTCTTTGCACTAAAAGGGATCCGGATGGCCCTACTCCAGTGACATTTTAAAGCAGAGATGGTTAAATACATGCCAGATTTTCAAGATATCCACATAAGATAAATTTACGTAATTGAAATGTAATTTAAATAATGTACACAGCTATTATTCTGAAAATGCTAGCATGGATCTGGCCCCACTGGACCTTCATTTGACACCCCTGCTCTACAGCCTCTGGATCTTATCCTTTTGGCAGGGGTTGCATCCTTTTGGCATAGGTTGCATTGCATGCTCATCTGCATATGCACATTATGTTGGGAATAATGGGTTGAAATCGAGCCAGGCTCAAACTCTGCTCATGCAGATGTTTCAGTAAATTAGGGCTTTGGCTGCAACCCTCTCCATGGGAGCTAGAATTGTATTTACATTGCTGCTGCCCATGCGGAAACTTATCCGCAGAAATAATTAGGGTTTAGAGGAGGAATCTCAGCCTGTGGGGGCGGGGACCCCGCTAACTTATCATTTGGACAGAGTTTCAATCCTGCTTCTCTGCCAGTTTGTTGTTGATCTGTTTTGGTTCTGGTGCTTGAGCTGTCACAGCTGCCGGGTTCCTCGTTTTTCTCAATTTCACTGACGAAGACAAAGAGGAAATCTGATCGATTCACCAGCACGTGCTTTTCTGTGGGGGTGGCTGAGTCCTGAAAACAAAAGTTACCAATGGATTTTATTATTCTATGTGTACGGACGTGGCCTTTTGAGTGGCCCCAAAATGACCACACCCGGTGCATCATTTGAGCCGGTGGTTGCAGGTGAGGCCCACAGGCGCTCATTTTTGTGGACTGACACTCATTTTCCTCCTCAGACTTTCACCCAGAGCCAGAGAGAGAAAAATACAAAAGGGGAAGAGAAAGATGGCAAAACAGTGACAAAGGGAGAAAGCGGAGATAAAAGAAGAACCTGCAAGGGTGGGATAACGTTGGAGGAAGAGTCTGATGGTGGATTAAAGAGGTATGGCAGCTTGGAGAGTGCTATGCTTTCACTCATCTGGCTGCCTGGAGCAACCGGTGGCTGGTTATATGGCTGCTTGGAGAATGCTATGCTTTCACTCATCCGGCTTCCTGGAGAGGCCGGTGGCTGGCTATATGGCTGCTTGGAGAATGCTATGCTTTCACTCATCTGGCTGCCTGGAGAGACAGGTGCCTGGTTATATGGCTGCTTGGAGAGTGCTATGCTTTCACTCAACCGGCTGCCTGGAGAGACCGGTGGCTGGCTATATGACTGCTTGGAGAGTGCTATGCTTTCACTCATCCGTCTGCCTGGAGAGACCAGTGGCTGGCTATATGGCTGCTTGGAGAGTGCACTGCTCTCACTCATCCAGCTGCCTGGAGAGACCTGTGGCTGGCAATATGGCTGCTGGGAGAGTGGAATGGGCTGCCTGGAGGGACCCGTGGCTGGGTATATGGCTGCTTGGACAGTGCTATGCTTTCTCTCATTCGGCTGCCTGGAGAGACTCGTGACTGGCTATATGGCTGCTTGGGAAGTGCTATGCTTTCACTAATCCGGCTGCCTGGAGAGACCCGTGGCTGGCTATATGGCTGCTTGGAGAGTGCAATGCTCTCACTCATCGGCTGCCTGGAGAGACCCGTGGCTGGCTATATAGCTGCTTGGAGAGTGATATGCTTTCACTCATCCAGCTGCCTGGGCTGACCTGTGGCTGGCTATATGGCTGCTTGGAGACTGTGTTGCTTTCACTCATCCGGCTGCCTGGGGAGACCTGTGGCTGGCTATATGGCTGCTTGGAGAGTGCACTGCTCTCATTCATCCGGCTACCAGGGGAGACCCGTGGCTGACTATATGGCTGCTTGGAGAGTGCATTGCTCTCACTCATCCAGCTTCCTGGAGAGACCCGTGGCTGGCTGTATGGCCGCTCGGAGAGTTATATGCTTTCACTCATGCGGCTGTCTGGAGAGACCCATGGCTGGCTATATGGCTGCTTAGAGAGTGCTATGATTTCACTCATCCGGCTGCCTGGAGAGACCCATGGCTGGCTATATGGCTGCTTGGAGAGTGCTATGCTTTCACTCATCCGGCTGCCTGGAGAGACCCATGGCTGGCTATATGGCTGCTTAGAGAGTGCTATGATTTCACTCATCCGGCTGCCTGGAGAGACCCATGGCTGGCTATATGGCTGCTTGGAGAGTGCTATGCTCTCACTCATCCAGCAGCCTGGAGAGACCCGTGCCTGTCTATATGGCTGCTTGGAGAGTGCTATGCTTTCACTCATCCAGCTGCCTGGAGAGACCCATGGCTGGCTATATGACTCCTTGTAGAGTGCACTGCTCTCACTCATCCGGCTGCCTGGAGAGACCCGTGCCTGTCTATATCGCTGCTGGGAGAGTGCTATGCTTTCACTCATCTGGCTGCCTGGAGAGACCAGTGTCTGGCTATATGGCAGCTTGGAGAGTGCTATGTTTTGACTCATTCAGCTGCCTGGAGAGACCGGTGGCTGGCTATATGGCTGCTTGGAGAGTGCACTGCTCTCACTCATCCAGCTGCCTGGTGGAGAGACCTGTGGCTGGCAATATGGATGCTTGGAGAGTGCAATGGGCTGCCTGGGGAGACCCGTGGCTTGCTATATGACTGCTTGGAGAGTGCACTGCACTCACTCATCCGGCTGCCTGGAAAGACCAGTGCCTCATGCTGAGCTGACTGCATAGAAGTCCCTTGCTCCAAGCTCAGTTGGCTCCATGGAGATCCCAAGCCCTGTAAATAAAAGATGAATTTATAACTATGTAGTTATAGGGCTGATTATTTCGAATTGTATTGTACATTTGCTATATTTATTATATATGATTTTGACAAGTATGCAATTAAATTTTTCTATAAAAAATAAAATCAAAATCAAAAGAAGAAACTCTGACTATGCAGGTCACACATAGACGTGAGTAATAAATGCTTAACTCACTGAGCCATCCTGCCAGCTAGTGCATAACACATTCTTTCCAGCACTACTTCCAAACTGGATCTGTTTGGAGGAAGGTATCAATACAAGTATTTCATTATGACCAGATTAGAAATCTAACTTTAATCTCCATTTCCGTTCAGCTTTTTTCTGGTACCCATCAGGTAGCGAAAGGGTGATTGACATTACATTCTGATATTTAGCACTTTCCGTGGCAGAATGACTGCATTTACTTCCTCCACCTCATCCCACGTTGATTACACTCAATGGTAGTGTTTGGGGATATCTGGTAATTAAATCTGAGCACCGATCATTCAGATATGCTCAACACTCCAACCTCCTGTGCTGACCACTTGATAAAAAACGTAAAACTGATCGTAAATGACATTCAGCCTCATGCATCAACAAAGACTTTTGCGATTCCTTAATAGCGATTTTTAAGGAATCGCAATTAAGGAATTGCAAAAGCCTATGCATGTTGGAATCGCTATAAAAATAGCAATTCCTTAAAATTCCTTAATTGCTAGTCGCAAATAGCGAGTAGCAATTAAGGAAAGCCGTCCCATTCATTCCTATGGGCCTCCAGGCCCATAAGAATGACTTGGAGATTGCATGAGCAAATTGCAAGTACCAGTAGGTACTCGCAAATTGCTCATGCAATTTCAAGGGTGCAAGGGTGTCCAAATGACACCCTATTGCACCCCTGAAATTGTTCTGTGCACAAATGTTGCACACACACATGCTCTAAGGGCATGTGTGTGTGCAACATGAAACTTTGAAAAATGCACAAAAGTGCATTTTTCAAAGTTATTGCAAATTACCATGAAGTTCAACTTCATGGTAATTTGCTCCCCCTATTAGCGAAATCGCTAATTTTTTAACTTTAATGCATTGCATTTAAGGAATCTCAATTTGGGATTCCTTAAATGCAATCGCAATTTAAGGAATCGCTATTTACTGATTCCTTAAATTCCGATTTTTGCATTTGGTTGATGCATTGGGATTGGGGTTTTTTTACTCGCTAACGGGTGTTATTAGCGATTCGGTATTTTACCGACTGGATTTTGGCTTGATGCATGAGGCTGATAGTTCCTAAATCATTGCATAATATCTCAACCCCAGATTTAAGATTCACAGGCCAGAGCAGGAGCCCGGGTGATCTCCTAAAAACACGTTTTCAGATATCTTTGTAATCGCAAATTTCGATCTCAACAGTATTTCTGCCTGGTGCACTCTGACACTCTCCATGGCACCTGTTATATTGTAGGATTGATAGCACTCCATAAATTCTGACTTAAGATAAACAAAACTAAACAATAATTTTGATTTACCGTGTTCTCTCCTGATGTATCTGAAAATGCTTTAATTATTTTTTACAATGCTTGCTGCTTTAGGCTTACATATATGTGGTGTTTTGAAAAAGTAAGTGTTACTATTGTCCATCTCAATGGCAGTGATATTTATTATATGAATTTTTAGAGGATGAAAGACTGAGACATCCTCTGGCATTCGTACATGGCATTTTCAGACTGCTCATGCACCACCGCTGTACGCACTTTAACCTGCCCAGCTGTCCTACCAGTCACGTGCGCTGGGGGCTTGCAGGCTTGGCATTCATTTATTATGCTGTGAGGGAAGAAGCTTTGAAATTACTTTTCTGACGTTTCAACCTGTTACCCTTTATTGGATAACACCTTGGTGCATATTGACATGAAAGTGGCGCGGTGCCACAAGCAATTTTGATGCGTCATTTTCAAAATGCAGGAATGTCCCGTATTAACAAGAATACAGCGCATCCCTGTGCTCACCCCTGGGACTGCGCTAAAAAAGCTGTATAGCGCCAACGCAGGCACCCAGGCACCATGGTGCAAGGATGCCTGTATTGCAGGGATGATTGTGTTTGTGTAGGAAGGGTCAACTTCCTGCACAAAAACATCTTTAATAGCGTTTGGCACCTTTGATGAATGCTGCAGAATGCAACACACACAGAAAGAGCAAAAAAACTAGAAGAAATAATAATATTTCTCCTCATTGCGCCACATTAAAGCCTTCTTTTGAAAGGTGTTAGTTTTTGGCGCTGCCTCAGATTTACAGATCTTTATAAATCTGGGGCAGTATCAAAAAGCCATGGCCCACAGCAACACCCATTGTACGCCCCTTTGCCACATAAAATTGCACTGCATAGCGCCATATTTATAATGCTGTGTTAAGCCACGCAAAGTGGCTTAGACCATCCTTATAAATATGGGCTAGCAATGCTCTGGTGGCGCTAGGGGCTTGCACATATGCCTCCTAATCTGATCCGTAATGCGATTTTATTGGCTCTTTGGTCTTTCCCTCTGTTGCGTTGAACTCCTTTACTACAAGTGTCTTCAAATTACGTTTTTCTTCTGAAGACCCTTATATTTTGAGTCAAAACGTCAATGACACATGAGTCAGACTAAGGTCCTCATTACAATGTGACTCAGAAAGCCTCCGACCATAGGTCAGATGCTTTCCGAGTCACATCGTGGGTTTCACTTCTGACCGCCGCATTACAATGTAGGCAGTCGGAAGTGAAACCGGCCGGGTCATTCTGGCAGGATTCCGATGGGCTCAAGGAGCCCATAGGCCAGTCAGAGGCCTCACCGTAATCCCTATGGATAGCGTTTACACCCTAGGGATTATGATGTCGGTTTCCAACAGGCTTTCCATGTCGGGCTTTCCGACAAAGAAGCCTGTCGGAAAGCGACTTTGTGGCCCCTAGCAGGGCCTCCTTCTTCCTGCGGCCTTTGATTGGGGGCCAAGGGGGCACTTGTTAGCCCCTGTACCGTGTGACAAGCACCTTGAGGTGCCTGTCATGTGGTAAAGAGATGAACAGAGTCTCCCATTTCTCTACGGGAGCTTGTGCTATGGCTGGTTTACAGCTGCAGTACATTGTAATACTGCGGTCAGTGGGTTGCCGACCAGAGTTCGGTCGGTCCTGATTCCGCAACGGTGTTGGGCGGATGTGAGTCCGCCTGACATCGTAATAAGGCCCTTTGAGCCGGTAGTTTTCAGTTCTCAGCACCAGCACTTAATTGTGAACACCAGCACTTATGACAGTCTACTACATGGTAGCACTGTCTGTCTAATTTAGAGATAAGCACAACAGTTATTTATTAATTCACTAAACATTAAAAATTACTAAAACTTGCCACTAAAGCCCTTCTTATAGCTTTAAGGGAGTGGAGTAATCTGAATTGTCACACTTTCAGCAGTGTGATGGTTAGTAGCTGTGGTGGTGCAGTGTTTGGCAGCACTGACAGGGGCAATGGCGTGGTGCAGTCTCCAGTAGCCTCTTGACAGGAACCCTGGCCCTTGAATATTTATACAAATTAAACACTGACAGACTGCACACACCCGTTTGGTGGCAGAATTGATTGATTAACATACTCTCGACCCTTCTGATTCCTAAGCAACATG
Organism: Triturus cristatus; assembly: GCF_964204655.1. Taxonomy (NCBI): domain Eukaryota; kingdom Metazoa; phylum Chordata; class Amphibia; order Caudata; family Salamandridae; genus Triturus; species Triturus cristatus. Next base: position 567,328,687 of record NC_140593.1, read on the forward strand.
CAGACTTTGTGTGCTCCACAAATCCATCTTGTCACGGTTTGTATTTGAATGCCTGCTAGTTTATTTCTGCACTGCACCACTTTTTCACTCTACCACCTAATTGTATGCAGGTATCTTGTGCATTTCTGTTCAAAATAATGTATTCAGTATATTTATGCTTGTTTTTATCGATTAATTATGGGCGGATGATTTTCACACTCTCTCTTAACACTAACCTCAGCATTGGAGGTGGTGCGTTTATTAATTGTTTAACCAATGGTTTTTTTCCACAAAATGAACCCTGGAGAACCATCTTTCATGAAATTTATCAAAGGTCTTGTCCATCGTTGACATGGGTTTAACCATCCCTGACATCTGTTGCCCTTGCTTGGATATGACAGCATACAGAGAGGAGGCATTACCACCATGTGAGGCTGTACCTGGGCATGTGAGGCTGCTCCTGGGCATGTGAGGCTGTACCTGGGCATGTGAGGCTGTACCTGGGCATGTGCGGCTGTACCTGGGCATGTGAGGCTGTACCTGGGCATGTGAGGCTGCACTTGGGCATGTGAGGCTGCTCCTGGGCATGTGAGGCTGCACCTGGGCATATAGGTCTGCACCTGGGCATGTGAGGCTGTACCTGGGCATGTGAGGCTGTACGTGGGCATGTGAGGCTGCACCTGGGCATGTGAGGCTGTACCTGGGCATGTGAGGCTGCTGCTTGGCATGTGAGACTGTACCTGGGCATGTGAGGCTGTACTTGGGCATGTGACGCTGTACCTGGACATGTGAAGCTGTACCTGGGCATGTGAGGCTGCTCCTGTGCATGTGAGGCTGTACCTGGGCATGTGAGGCTGCTCCTGTGCATGTGAGGCTGCTCCTGTGCATGTGAGGCTGCAACTGGGCATGTGAGGCTGCACCTGGGCATGTGAGGCTGTTCTTGGGCATGTGAGGCTGTTCTTGGGCATGTTAGGCTGTACCTGGGCATGTGAGGCTGTACCTGGACATGTGAAGCTCTACCTGGGCATGTGAGGCTGCTCCTGTGCATGTGAGGCTGTACCTGGGCATTTGAGGCTGTACCTGGGCATGTGAGGCTGTACCTGGGCATGTGAGGCTGTACCTGGACATGTGAAGCTGTACCTGGGCATGTGAGGCTGCTCCTGTGCATGTGAGGCTGTACCTGGGCATGCGAGGCTGCAACTGGGCATATGAGGCTGCACCTGGGCATGTGAGGCTGTTCTTGGGCATGTTAGGCTGTACCTGGGCATGTGAGGCTATACTTGGGCATGTGAGTCTGTACCTGGGCATGTGAGGCTGTACCTGGACATGTGAAGCTGTACTTGGGCATGTGAGGCTGCTCCTAGGCATGTGAGGCTGTACCTGGGCATGTGAGGCTGTACCTGGGCATGTGCGGCTGTACCTGGGCATGTGAGGCTGCACTTGGGCATATAGGTCTGCACCTGGGCATGTGAGGCTGTAACTGGGCATGTGAGGCTGTACTTGGGCATGTGAGGCTGCTCCTGGGCATGTGAGGCTGCACCTGGGCATATAGGTCTGCACCTGGGCATGTGAGGCTGTAACTGGGCATGTGAGGCTGTACTTGGGCATGTGAGGCTGCTCCTGGGCATGTGAGGCTGCACCTGGGCATATAGGTCTGCACCTGGGCATGTGAGGCTGTACCTGGGCATGTGAGGCTGTACGTGGGCATGTGAGGCTGCACCTGGGCATGTGAGGCTGTACCTGGGCATGTGAGGCTGCTGCTTGGCATGTGAGACTGTACCTGGGCATGTGAGGCTGTACTTGGGCATGTGAGGCTGCTCCTGTGCATGTGAGGCTGTACCTGGGCATGTGAGGCTGCTCCTGTGCATGTGAGGCTGTACGTGGGCATGCGAGGCTGCAACTGGGCATGTGAGGCTGCACCTGGGCATGTGAGGCTGTTCTTGGGCATGTTAGGCTGTATCTGGGCATGTGAGGCTGTACCTGGACATGTGAAGCTGTACCTGGGCATGCGAGGCTGCTCTTGTGCATGTGAGGCTGTACCTGGGCATGTGAGGCAGTACCTGGGCATGTGAGGCTGTACCTGGGCATGTGAGGCTGTACCTGGACATGTGAAGCTGTACCTGGGCATGTGAGGCTGCTCCTGTGCATGTGAGGCTGTACCTGGGCATGCGAGGCTGCAACTGGGCATATGAGGCTGCACCTGGGCATGTGAGGCTGTTCTTGGGCATGTTAGGCTGTACCTGGGCATGTGAGGCTATACTTGGGCATGTGAGGCTGTACCTGGACATGTGAAGCTGTACCTGGGCATGTGAGGCTGCTCCTGTGCATGTGAGGCTATACCTGGGCATGCTAGGCTGCAACTGGGCATGTGAGGCTGCACCTGGGCATGTGAGGCTGTTCTTGGGCATGTTAGGCTGTACCTGGGCATGTGAGGCTGTACCTGGACATGTGAAGCTGTACCTGGGCATGTGAGGCTGCTCCTGGGCATGTGAGGCTGCTCCTGGGCATGTGAGTCTGTACCTGGGCATGTGAGTCTGTACCTGGGCATGTGAGGCTGCTCCTTGGTATGTGAGGCTGCACCTGGGCATTTGAGGCTGTACCTGGGCATGTGAGGATGCTCCTTGGCATGTGAGGCTGTACCTGGGCATGTGAGGCTGTGCTTGGGAATGTGATGCAGTGCCTGCCGGGTTTTAGAGGTACTGGCAAATGATGTAAACGGCAAGTCCACATTTACAAATAATAAAAACCTGGTGTATGAATGCAAAATTACAGCAATCGGATATAATGGCGGCTGATGCTTCCGCACAAAATGAATGCATTTGTCAACAATGAAAAGCTCACATTTGAGTACATAATAATCATATTTCAGAAAATTACAAGCTAATCATTATATGAAATTAGCATAAAATGCCCTTGACGGGCAAATGAGCGTATTTTTGGAATAAAGCATGCAGATATTGGATGACAAACTGCTTGCATTTCCAATATATCAATAAAGCTGACATCTGATTGATAAGTCATGCTGAGAGAGGTAGATTTCATATTTTGTGGCATTATTTCTTTGGTGACAACGGGCACTTACTTGTCACCACAGTTGCCAACTGCTCAATAGGCTTTTAGAACATGAATTCTAATCACTGCACATAAACGTTGTCTGAGCTATACAGTCTATGTAGCATGTGGGAAATATTTACTGTCTAACTTGGGGTCTAGCTCATAATCAATTGGAAACCAATGGAATGGGAAAATGAACGTTAGTGGCGGTAGCAATAAAAGAGGGTGCTTTACATAGTTCGAAAAATAACATTGCATAAATGAATTATTCGAACTACTTGTTAAACCTAGGATTTTCTTTGTAATTCTTTGACAATTGGTCCCTTTCTCATCATATTTTTTAGGAAGATCCACTCACGCCCCAAAGTTTGATTTCCTGCCCCTTCCAATGCCGGATTAAGCCCTGTGGAGGCCCCTAGGCAGTCGAAATTTCGGGCCCCCGCTTGCAAATTATCTCCCAATACCCAATGCACCGGATTTGTTTACAAACTGACAGAAGATGAGTTTTCAAGAGACAAAGTGTTCTGTGAATCTGATGTCTCTGGTTTATGTACTTTAAGTTGCATTTTGATCCCTTGTTGCGGGCCCCTAAAAGGAGTGGGGCCCATAGGCTGGTGCCTACTTTGCCTATTTGATCATTCGGAACCGGCCACTTCTCTCCTCTTAGTGCAATTTGGGCAATGGATTAACTCCCCAATAATTGGGAAGCCGCCTTTGACCTAGAAGACCGTACACCAGCGGCGGCCCATGCAGGTAAGAGTGGTGAGACTGTGGGGCCACGTGGGGGGGGGATTATGACAAATAATTATTTATTTAATTTTCCCTCGTGGTCGTCTGTCAAATCCCCCCCCCCCCCCCCCCCAACCCGGCCCATTGCTCTTACCTGCACGGGCCGCGGCTGCCACACATCCACACACAATATGCCAACAGTTGCAAATTTAAATTGAGCTCCTCCAACTAAGAAGCTGGGCAGTTACACCTGTCGCCATTGTGTGGGAGAGGCCGATAAGGTGACTGGTGTGAGGGAGGGGAGGCATTCATGTTTGTGAGCCTGAGCAGGGAGTGATGAATTATGGAACACAGGAAGCAATTCCTCATTGTCCCGCCTTTTGCACCGACCTGGGGTCTAACCTATTAATCACAGCAGAAGCATCTGGAAGTGGTAAAGTAGTGCGTATGACATTGTCTGTCCAGGAGAGAACAAACAGCCTGCTTTATTTCTGCTCTCCCAGCCTGCTTGACACTTGGAGCTGCAGCCCCTGTCACCACACAAAAGCCTTCATTACTCACAGTACGAAGTGAGCGCTGAATATTTATTACCGACAACATGGTCTACAAATGAGAAGTTGGCTGGATATAATATCACACGGTGACAAATGTTCCCCAAAGAATTCTGGCTGGAGATTTTTCTCCAAATTCCCAATCAATAGACAATTTGTTCATCTCTTCTTCAGCAGCCTGATAATATGACTTGAAGTGTCCTACGCTTCCTGTAGAGCAGTGCAGATTACTACTGCCTGCGTAAACCCCACAGGATTATGTGTGACATCAGCGCTTAATTTGTAAAAGAAAGAGTGCCGGTGGCCAAAGCTCTGAGCAGAAGGTGCAATTAAACGTCAGTGTGCTGAATGCCAAGGCAGCGCAGTATAGAATCCACATCATGCCTCTTTAAGACACTCCCTGCTCCTTTATCTCACTCTAGCAGATTCTTTCTTTCTTCCTTTGCGCCATCTTTCTTTTCCCACTTCTTTCCAACTTATGTGCCAGTCCGCCAAAATAAGTGACGGTGGCCCCACACAGGCTCAAATTAAGCGATATGTTAAATTAGTTGCTATGGTCGCATATATAACGTGTATTTGTAAATCGCACATTCCCTCAAGGGTATCTTGGCACTGAATAACAGATGTTTATTGTTACCCAAGTCAATTTTACTCATTTTATCGACCTCAGAAGGATGAAAGGCTGCGTGTACACACTATGAGGCCAAACACAGTCCCCTACAGTGGACGCATTAGTCCACTAAGCCACCAGACCATGAAGGCCAATAGACCCGATTCAGGTGGAAGACTCCCAATTTATGAAGCAAAAAACGTATTTTTTTGTTTTTTAGCTGTCTCCCGTTTGAAATTGACTCTGCTTCAGTAGAAGTCTGTGGGGGGAATCAATTCCCCTGAATTCTTTTTCAGAATCTCCCATTTTCCTGTTCTGAAATGTGGTCAGGTATTTTAGGCGGGAAGATTAACCCCTCCGCTCCATGGCTATAGTCTCATGATCCAGTCATGCAGTGACAACCCGCTTCTTCCCTCTGCTGCCGGTGCTGTCAGCGGGCCTTGATATCAGTGAGCGGGGTGAATGTGCTGTCCAGAGATAACGCCAAACTTGATATGTGGAGAGTAGGATCTATTGAACACTAGCGCTCTAATTCGTTGAACATTACCAATTCATGTAAGAAAATCCAATACTAGCCTTTTTTGCAATGCTGAATCGCCAAATTACCTTCCTCTTTCAACCACCTATCTATTTTGGGGCTTCACACTCAGGTTTTTTTAAATTAATAAATGAGAAATTTTGAATTTTTTGCCTTTTTAAATGTTTTATCATTGCTTGATTATTTGATTACTGTTGATGTTTGATTAATGTCTAGGCATCTTTTGCCCACATCCTAGGTGTTTACAGTTTTTACAACCTTCTAATGAGATATGTGCTTTTTATCTGTTGCTGCCTGTATTTCGTTTTGTTCTGTGTTGATAACACAGATTGAAGACTGCCCCTTTCTGTTTTGTTTAATTGGTGCATAACTCTTCGGACTTTAAGCAATTCTACTGGTTTGGTTTCACTTGCTCATCACCGGACTAAGCTAATGGTCCTTAGATATTCTACAAAAGGGTGCTATTGGTTGCTTGATTACCTAAAATAGTAAAACCCAGAGTTCCACTTTCTGTTTTGCATATTAATTGTTCAATACCCGCCACCCCTTGTGCTACGAGCTCTTCAAATGCCAGCGTTCATCCTTTTAACCACTAATGTTGCATGCTTGTGTCTCTGTAAAAGGGAACACATAAGAGCCATAGGTTTAAAATTGTTTGGCAATGCTCTCTGAAAGATGTTGTTTCTTTAAATTATGTTTTATGCATGCATGTAATAACGGAGGAGTGTTAAAAATAAAGCACAAAACGTCGGGAAGGCCCCCAGTCTAACCTGCGATTAACCCGTTGCATGCTCATGACGAGATCAGCTCGTCATGAGTCACAGTGGAGCTGTGCTCATGACGAGCTGAGCTCGTCATAATGGCCGAGGCCTGCCCACGCGCGATTAATTCCCCGCCTGTGCGGGAGAATTAATGTAATGTAATGTAAAATCCACTTCTATAGCGCTGCTATCACTCCAGGGAGTATCTTGGCGCTCACCCAACTCAGATGTACGAGATGGGGGGGGAAGAGGTAGACAACATTTCACACAGGACACTGCATCATTAAACCATTGCTATGCAAGCTGAATCGGACATAGAGTATACCCAGGTTTTTAGTGCTTTCCTATATTGGGTTTCATCCGACATGGAACGTAAGAAAAGGGGGAGCTTGTTCCAGGCCTTGGCACCCAACACAAAAAGAGATTTACCACCCTTTGTTGTCAGTCTGAATTTAGGGATAACCAACAGATTCTGACCCACAGACCTTAGACAGCGTACTGGATTATATTGTCTAAAACCCTGGCTTAGGTATTTAGGGCCTTGATGGTGAAAAGCCCTAAAGGTAATCAGGAGGACCTTAAAAAGGATCCTCTTTGCAATTGGAAGCCAGTGTAGAGCATCCATTGCCGCGGAAGCTGATGATCTGCGTGGCCAGCCTAATACTAGGCGGGCTGCTGCATGTTGGACCATTTGAAGTCTGTGGAGTACCGATCTATTGGTTCCAGCATATAGACTATTACAGTAGTCCAGCCTGGAAGTAATCAAGGCTACAGCAACAGTTTTCCTGGCTGACAATGGCAAAAGATCGAAGAACTTTCTCAAGGTTTTAGTGATATGAAAACACGTGCCAGCTACTGCAACAGCTTGTTGTTTAAAGGACAACTGATTGTCAAATGTAATGCCTAGGTTCCGGACTGATGTGATGGTATTAGGGGGAGTTTCCTCCTCATCAGGCCAACATCCTATCGGGGAAAACAGATTTTCTTTCCCAACTGGTAAAATTTCCGTTTTACCCGCATTACATTTAAGATGGTTATTTGTCATCCATTTAAATGTTGCAGCTAGGCACCCTTTGAGATTTTCTTCGGCGCCAACCTGCTCCCTGTCTAGTACTAGAATAAGCTGAGTGTCATCAGCATACGAGATGGTACTGATCTGAAAGGAAGCAATCAAATCTATCAGGGGAGCCAAATACAGATTAAAAAGTATAGCACTTAAGCTCGAACCCTGGGGAACTCCAGAGCTAAGGGCCTTTGCTTCAGATTGGTACTGGCCCAATACTGTAATTTGGTATCTGTCCCTGAGAAAGTTTCTCAGCCAGGTCAGGGCTGTCCCATCTACCCCTGCGGCAGCTAGACGGTCCACTAGGATGTTATGTGAGACCGTATCAAAGGCTGCCGACAGGTCAAGTAGAATTAGGACAGCCTTTTTTCCTTGGTCGATGGCCATACGGAGAGTCTCAGTTGTAAACAGTAGGGCAGACTCGGTAGAGTGTTTTGACCGAAAACCTGACTGATTCTGATGTAGAATGTCGTTTGCTTCCAAAAAACTCGTGAGTTGAATGTTCACGAATTTTTCAGTCAGTTTAGCCATCACCGGGAGCAGGGAGATCGGACGAAGGTTGGAAAGGGTGGTAGGGTCGGCGAGGGTCTTTTTCTGAAGTGGCTTGACAGCAGCAAGCTTCCAATCACTAGGGACGATTGCCGTCGTCAGTGAAGAATTTATGATACTGTTTATAATAGGATTGATGGTTTCTGCTAAGGTTTGTAAAGCCGAGGGAGGGCACGGATCAAAGGGAGATCCGGATTTGCTTGCGAGAATGGCTTTAAGGGAGTCTTCAGCAGAGACAGGAGCAAAAGTATCCAACCTAACTAGAGGTTTAACCCTCTCCACTCTTTCATCTGCTTCTGGGATGGAGGAAGCTGGTGGAAAAGTTCTTACAATGTTAGCAATTTTGTTGTCAAAATAATCTGAGATATCATCACATAAGCTTTGAGATGGCGGAATGTCCTGCCGCAAGGCAGAAGGATTCATAAAGTCCTTGACTATTTTGAAAATTTCTCTTTGCTCTTGAGCAGCCGTGTCGATGGCCTGGAGATAGTAAGCTTTTTTGGCTGATTTAATATCAGCATGATACTGTCTTCTTGCCTGTTTGTAGGTGTCGCGGGCAATGATGTCATAGTGCCTGCGCCACCGGCGTTCTAGTGTTCTTATTTTACCCATTTCTATTCTCAAAGATGGTGTAAACCAAGGGGCATTCTTTTTCTTTTTAATAGAGTTTGTAGTGTTGGAAGGACCTAATTGATGGCCTATTTTTGTTAGCCAATCCCGTAAATTTTGGTTATCTACGAGGGTGTTGCCTGTTAGCACCGGGGTACAAATTCCAGGAGTATCCAACTCATCCAATCTGCTGGGTAATTGTTTCCAGTTAGGCTTACAACTCAGATTGGAGGCAATGGTGTTATTTATGGTGCTATTCAGCATTTTATGCCTTAATGAGATTTGAAACGGGATGAAAAAATGGTCAGACCAAATCTGAGGACAGGGAGATTGAACTGTCAGCCTGGTGGAATTGGAGCAAATACAGTCTATTGAGTGACCTCCCAAATGTGTCTGTTGTTGAGTCAGAAGACTGAGTCCTAAAATGTTGATAATGTCCATGAAACAATCAATGGGCGGGGTCGTGATGAGCTCAGCTCGTCATGAGCACAGCTCCACTGTGAGTCATGACGAGCTGAGCTCGTCACAAGCACAGCGCCGCCGCCCCCCCGCACCGCGGGGGAATTACCCCCGCAGGGAAGGGGTTAATGCAAAAATAGAATGCACCACAGCAAATAATAGAACAATTATTGCCATTTCAAATGACCAGAGCTCTCGTGTGGTGTTGACATCCGGCTCTTAAGATAAGCGTATATTCCAGCCATGCCTACCGAGGAGCTGTGCTCACTTGACATTGGCTATCTGCAGCCAGTGCTTAATTTGAGTCAGCTATTTTTTCGGTGCTGGCACCGGCACTTATGACAGTGTGCCACTTGGTGGCGCTGTCTGCATAGTTAGGGATCCGCACAACTACAGCTGTTTATTAATTGAATATACATTAACAATGACTAATACCTGTCACCCAACCCTCTTTTTAGCTTTGTGGGCCTGGAATAGTATTAATTGTCACCCTTGTAGGAGTGTGATTGTTAGTCGTGGAGTTGGTATTGTCAATGGCAGTACTGGCAGGGGCAATGGATGGTGCAAGCTGCCATGGCCTCCTGACTAGGGCCCTGGAACTTATTTTTTTCTCACAAATTAAGCACTGCAGAGAGAGCATCAATACCCTTTAAAAGTCCCAGGTTCAGGAAACATCGAACACTCACTCAGTCGTTCTCAAGCTGTACTCCGGGGATCTGAAAAATACTCCCCATCTAGCTATGGCAGATCATATGCTTCCTGACCTTCGAAAAGGATGTAAACATCTTTTTTTTTTTACAGACCTTCCATCACTAATCCTGCTTTTCTGTAATGGATATACATACAACCGAACACTTACTGCCTGACACCCCGCTGCTATTAATGCACCTCTAACCCTGCAATAGCCATAATTGTTTTACTTTTAAATATGGAAAAAAATCCAGATCTGTTTATAATATTTTGTTAAAAAAATGTTTTGCCGTGACTCTTTTAGGACGTGAAATGTTCTCTGCAAAGTTTTGCAGAAAACTATGAGTCTTTACCTGGGCTTGGTTTGCACACTCAAAAACAGAACATAAATAAATAAATAGTGCTGTCCCTATCTTTATGTGATTAACTAAAGTGTGCATGACATTTTGCTGCTGGTTATTTGGTGGAGGCAGAAGCTACAGGCATAGTGAGTCATTTTTAGGTCTTGCCTAAGCAGCGCATGCGCTGTCTTTTCGAGACATGTTGGATCTCATCTGTTGGCATTCGGCACGTCCATTGCTGTTTATTGGTTTGTCTGCGAGCCTTTCGAAATTCCTTTCATTTCTGTGGTCAATTGTTCACCTTTAGCCCTCCTTTCAATATGTTGTTCAAGCCCATGGCCACTGGCCCTGTTACATGTATTATTTCTCTTGTGTGTATTTCTCTTAGTTTCGGCACACTACTTTTTTGGTAGGTTTCTGGCTGTAACACAAGCGCTCGTGTTTTTAGTTGCACCGTAACATGAGCGCTCGTGTTTTTATTTTTTAAACACGTTCACCGACTTGTTTTATTTTGTTTATGCCCATGAGTTTGAAATGTCAGCTTTTCTTTTCTTGTGCAGAAAACCACCTGAAGAAAATAAGCCAAACCTGAGCTCAGTGGGTGCTTTAGTTTCAGAACCTTGATCTATAGTGCGCGGTGAGAGGAGGTGGAACTGCTTGAGCTCCCTTTCCTCAACTTTCTGCTGACACTCAAAGTGTGGGCTCCTAGGGTAATGGTTGCCTCCTCTATTTGAAAGAAACTTTCACTCTGACCCTGTTGCTTCAGCTCATTCATATCCTTAAGTTCCTTTATCCTGTTTATCATTGTTCTGTGTATCTGTTTATACCTCCTGTTCTCTCGTAAAGCAATGCCATTCCCCTGGGTCATATTCACACTATATAAATTCACAAATACATTCTCAGCTGCCACGCTAACAATCCTACTATTTGCTCCCTTGTCCGCCTCCCATCTTTTCAGTTGGAGCTCACTCTTGCACTTCAAGGGGGGAAGCTGACCAGGTCTCCTGGCCCATTTCTCCCGGTCACCAGCCACCCCGTGGCATTGAAATATGATGGTAATTCCAGACCGTGGGAAATAAGAGAATTCCCTTCCTTGTCTGTATCTTTAGAGGTATGGCTTCCAGTCTAAAGCATGCCATGTTTTAATCATTATTAAATATAGCACTTAAAACTGCTGTGCCCAAGGTTTTGAAGCATTATAACTGATAAGGGGTATTACTACCCAGTTTAGTTAATATCGGCGAATTTAGCGACTTCAGCAGACTGGAGCAGTTTGCAGGATTGCAGCTGCTCTTACCTGGCTGTGCCACTTGGTCTTTCTGGATTGCTTCTGGCCTTGGTGTCTTGTCATCATAACTCTATTACAAAAGTCATTGGTAACAGTTGCTGTTCTTGACACAGCTTCCCCAGCCGTACAAATGGTGTCCGCCTCCTGTGAGCAGGGCCCCTCCACAGAGCCAAGGCTCAGGTGTACACCTTCTGCCCTGGCCAGGATAATGTGCTGCATGGCTAAACACTTATAAGGTCCCGAAGGCGAGACCTATTGGCTTTGCCAATGCTTGTTGGCAGTAGTTACATGTAATAGGCACCAGCATGCATTTTTAGGGACCAGGACTTGTTTTACTTCACCAGAATTTAGCTCAGAGGAAGAGAGACAACGGCAGAAAAGGGGGAAAGAAAAGAAGGAGGAAGAGTAAAGATAGGAAAACAGTGAGAAAGGGAGATGAAAACAAATTGCATGAATAATATTGAGAGGCAGGAAGTGGAAGCAGTGGAAGAAATAGGTTTCAGGACTGAATGTGCGTTGTACTAGCATATTCCCTCCCTGTTTTTTGATTTGTGTAAGTCAGAGACATAGTTGAAATGAAGTGTATTTGCCAACAAGGAGATTTGTCCCTGTACCTTGCTTGGCCTCTTGCTGGTCCTCCCATTATGTTTAACATGCCTTGCTAGGCATTGCAGGGCAACATTGCTGTAGGGCACTTTTCCTAACATACCACAGGTGAACCCCAACATTAGCAGGCAGTGAGGTAGATGCAAACAACAAGGCCCAGCTGACAGCTCTTTACATGCCTTTGCAGCCACAGCCTCATTTTAGCAGGGGGCAAATATAAATAGCCCCCATTTGTGAATCAGATAGCTAAGAAAATGTTCCACATTTGCAACTCAGTGCAGTTTGGAATGTGTAAATAATTGCTCTATAGGTGTTTTGCAATGTATAGGAGACTGCATGTGCTTTTGCTTGCTGACAATGTTTGTCATAATATCAGAGAAACCAACAGTAAAAAAACAACACACCAGATCATAAAAAACGCTCCGCACAATGACCTGTCAAATCAGCCCTTCTGGCACTGCCAGACTGCCCTTTTGGCCAGTCCAACCCTGGACATTTCGCGTATACAAATGCAGCAATTTACAATACCTGGGGCCTCATTTACAAGCCCATTGCACGGCCAGTGTTTCACTTTTTTTGATGCACCGGCGGCGTAATGGGCTTGCCCATGTTTACAAGGTCACGTAAAGTCACCCTGCATGACTTTGAATGGCCTTGTAAATATGGGCCCCTTTCACGCATTACTCTGCATGAAAGGGGTGTTCCATGGGTGTTGCTGTGGGTGTTTCCACGCGACATCCATGACATCAGACACATCTCCATATTTACAATGTTTTGTAAAGCTGGGAATGCGTCAGAATCCCATGTTAGGAGAGGCGCAACGAGGAGAAATTCATTTATTTCTCTATTTGTCCTCTTTCTATGCATACTGCATTCTGCAGCACATATAGAGGAGGAAAACGCCATCATTTATTGTTTTTGTGCAGGAAGGCGTCCCTTCCTTCACAAAAACAATCATCCCCACAAAGCAAGCACCCTTGCAACATGACACAAGGGTGCCTGCGCTGGCGCATGGCAGTCAATTGTGAGCCAGCACAGAGGAAAGGACACAGATGCGTCGCATTGTGTTGTTAATACGATGCATCCCTGTGCTTTTAAAAAGCTCGGCGGCACCGCGCTGCCCCATTTTGTAGTAAATGAGGCCCCTACTATTTAAAAGTCTATTAACTTGGACTTACTTTCACTATTTCTGTTTTTTCTCGTTCTCATAAAATGGCCCCTCCTTCCAGCCTCCGGTCTACGCTAAGAAAGAATACACGTGGCAAAGCCTCAGCACAGCTCGCCCTGTAACTCCCCTGCGCACTGTTCACATGTGCCAGGATTTGCTGCATTATTTCATATCTCTTCCAGACACATGTGTGCAATTAACTCTGCTTCCGCTTTCAACAATCCGAAGTGCAAATTCTATATTGGTGTTTTTTATGAACGTCAACCAGGGAGGCTATTAGCATATTTATATTTTCCCATATCCCAGACATTCTTGGGGCAGGTGTTCAACTTGGATCCGAGGCTTATAAGGTCATGGAATTAAAAGTGCTGGGCAGGGAATTTTAAATTGTATCACTTCCCATTTTAGCACCTTGCTGTCAGAGCAGCTTATCCCACCCTACTTAAGCAGAGGGTTTGAAGCTCAGTAGCACTGAAAAGAAACACTTTTTATTGCGATTTGTCTGGTATCTCTGAGAAATATAGCACTCACAAAGATCTCTAAGCTTCCAGCGTCACCTGGTGCCTTCAGAATGAACAATCCAGGGTTGACCAGACTGCAACAGATACGACCAGCACTCTCTCCAATGCTTATGAAGGAACCTAAACAAAAATCACACAATGGCCAACCCTGTGTGGTAACCATCTGAGTGTAGTGTGCTCAGAAGAAATACCATAAAGGGTCCTGCGGAGCTGATTAAAGCTGCCAGCTTACTGAAAAATCTAAAAAGTGCACTCCTGTCTCTCACACTTATTCACCCATCACAGTTCTAAGCGCTGCATCCCAAAACTTGAAAACCCCATCTCGTTTTTCATGACATTAACATGGAAACACTTCCCACACAGGATCAAATCAAAGACAGTACCAATTACAAATCCTACATAATATAGAATGCCACCCATGTAGGCAAGTGCTGTATGAACTTTCCTCACAAAAGTAATTTACGCCGAGTCGAGGATGTACTACTGCTGCATGCTGACAGAGAATTACCTGGTTGATATTACATTATGGAGGAATTTACCACTGCTTTTCAGGAGATAATTCATTAGCACCCATCTAGAAACCAGGCCCATTTTGTTTCTTTTTGTAATAATTCTTGTGCTTGTCATGTTTATGTCGACACATTTCTAGTACATCATATGTATACACACAATGTACTCTCTTCAGCCCTGCACTGTTGGTGTAACAGAACCAGTTCATTTTGCTCTTCTTTCTATCAATGATGGTTTTGACCTGCATGATTAAAGGAAGCGGCATAGAGGCTCAAATACTACTAAGTAGACCCATGTACACCTTAGCATTACACATTGTAGTTGGCGGGCTCAGCAAGGGAGTAGCCAGAGAATTAAAATACTCCCCACTTCAACCAAAGCTCTAAGCAGACTGAGCACACAAAGCAAGCAACGCCTACCGTCCTCAGAAAACGTACTTACTTTCAGCCTTTCACCCATCCATCTGTCCATCCCTTTCCATGAATTCATCCATCAATCATCCTTTCACCCTCCGATACGTACATACAATATTTCACCCATACACCCATCAATATATCCATCAATCCTTTCACGTCACCACATCTGTCCATTCTTATGTCCTTCCATCCATTCACCCTTTCACCTGTCGATCATCTTACTCTTCCATCCGTCCTGTAATTCTTCCTACATTATATCTTTTGTTTCAGGTTTCGATATTGCCTTTCCCCCTTCCTACTCCTCTCATTAGTTCCCCTTTCTACCTACCTATCTCTCTTCTCTCTCTCTTTATTAACTTTTATTTGGTACCTTTTTCTGTAATTTGCAGGTGTTCTGTTTGTCTCTCTCGCGGACTTTTTTTTGTGTTGAAATTGTTTATTAGCATTTTATAAATATAATACAAAACAAGAGCTTGTAATACAAGAGCGGAAATTACATTGCAACAATAGTATGAATAGTTAGCTATATTTATTCATAAAGGTATATATATCAATAAATCTGAAAAAAGATTATTAGATGAACAATTACATTCATCTTACTAAAAAACAGATAATACAATAATAAAATATAAGGGCAATATAGAAATCTAATTGTGAGAAAAACACTAGGTATTCGGATATAGAAAATCCAAATAATGAATGATAAAGATGAAAATCAAATAGTAAAGCCATAAATCCAGGAAATTGATATAAAGAGGATTAGTAAATTACAGTCTATTGTAGATTAAAAAGACAGGAAAATGATTAAATAGGAAGGTAATAACAACTGAAGAAAAATATGAAGGTAAGATAGTATAATAGAACAGAACATGCAATATAGTGTACTCTATGAAAGAATTATACCAATACAAGATGCAAGATACAAGATAGGGGGGGGGATGTATCAAATCTTCCCAGTGCTATTACCCAAACCTGAAACAATAAAGCTGAGAGAGGGACGAAGACAAAAAAATTATAGCAAGAAAAAGAAGAGAAAATAGAGATGAGCGAGGAATAAGAAGGAGAGACGAGTTATGGTGCTGTAGTATCCACGGCAGGGTGAGCAATATTGTCTATCACAGAATCAGTATTAATTTGCAAAAAGGGAGCCCTGACTTGATTAAATACTTCTGTCTAGTCATGCAAAGTATAAATGACTCTTTCATAGGAGGCAGTTTGAACCATGGCATCCAACCAAGACTCTTGAGAGGGTGGAATCGGAGATTTCAATTGTCTTAGAATACAGATTTTAGCTGTGGCCAAAGCAGTTTGTAAAAGACGGCATTGTGATTTGGAAAGGTGTTGTAAGGTTCTTAAATCGTGTAGGAGAATGGTAGCTGAGGTTAACGGTAAAACTAGAGGCATAGTATGGTGTAAAATCTGACCTATGTAAGACCAATAGTGTTGAACCATAGGGCAGTTGCAGATAATGTGGACTATGTCGCAACTAGGAGCACCACATCTCCAACAATTGGTATGAGGGAGGAGTCCAACTTTATTTAATTTTACTGGAGACCAATGCCAATCATGTAAAATCTTGAAAAAGCACAACTTTAGTCTTGCTTCTCTGGTCTTTGGGAAACAAAACTATCGGCGGCTGTCCTAGTCGCGAAGACTGCACCACCTGACAATAAAGAAGGGACCACGGAGACATAGAACTGTGCAACGTCTCCGAATTGGTGGAAGTGGGAAAGGAGAAACTGCGGTGAACTTTTTAATCGGAGGCCCACTGTGGCTGAAAAACAACATTGTCAATCAATGTGATTGTAGGACCCACTGAGGGTAAAAATTGTGAAGGGGGTACGGGAGCCTACTATAGGCGAAGTAACTACTACATATACCAACATGCAGCACAAGCAAAATTCATCTGCAGCCCACTGAAGGGCGGAGCAAGCAACATGCTGAAATAGGTGCCCCCATGCCTGCACTCACATTCAAATGCCTGTGAACAAGGAGCCGTCTTGCTCCGAAACGCGTCAGGCGAGATTAAAGGTCTGACGAAAGAGGAGCCGCAGGCCATCAATATCCCGCGTCGGAGTGCGCCTTCGAAACATAGGTCTTTGGGAAAAAAAGACATATTTAAAGAAAGAAAATTATGTGCTGCGTTGGGCAGTGTCACTTTTTGCTGACAGGGTTCTGTGTATACACTGTTTATTTTCACACACTGGGGAGGATTCATTTGTAGATGCTTGCAAAAAGGCTGGATCTTCAAGGGCTAGCTCAACAGGTTTTCTGTTTAATGTTCTAAGAGCAGCACTGTCATCGTCCTATGTTACTAGCACCGAAATAAAGATAAAATCAGTGATGTCACTGACCATTTCATGTGTGATGTAATATGTGATGTCATAAGCAGTGCGTTGTCTAGGCGTAAGTTATAGTTAGCTCAGGTAACTATAACTGCTGAATTTCACTGGTTGTGTATGAGTGAAATTTGAGTCTAACTATAATGTCCCTGTGACCTATTTTTTTTAGTGAATTTCTATGATTTTTTAATGTTATTTCCTAACTATAACATCTCTGTAACCTTTGTTTTTTTGTGTGAATTTCTAAGGTTTTTTAAATTTTATTTTCGAACTATAACATCCCTGTAACCGTTGAGAGTAGGTGTGTGGGTGGCTGTATGGGTCTGTTAATGGGTGTGTGAGTGGCTGTGTGGGTGTATAAGTGTCTGTGTGGGTTTGTTAGTGGGTGTATAAGTGTTTGAGTAGGTCTGTGAGTGGGTGCATGAGTGGCTGTATAGGTCTGCGAGTGGGTGTGTGAGTGATTATATCGGTGTCTGAGTGGGTGTGTGAGTGGCTGTATGGGCCTGCGAGTAGGTGTGTGAGTGGTTATGTGGGTGTCTGAGTGAGTGTGTGAAATGCTGTATGGGTCTCTGGGTGTGTATATGTGTGTAACACATACTATACCATACCAGGGAAAGAACTCTTCTAATAGTTATGAGTTCTCGCCTATGCGGTTTTACCATACTGCACAAATTTAAACACTTGCATCCTGGTTTTGGTTACATACATTGGTAGAAACAAGTACATATGAACACTTCTATGTCATAAACCAATGCTTATGCGTAGAGTATAAACCTATATTACCATTGTTGAGGGAGGGCATCGTGACTTACTTGAAGTTTTGGCTTTGACATGGCCCCTCCCTGCACTCAACAATGGTAATAAATAGCACATTACTCTCTATGCATCTTCATGTATACTGTATATGCATATTTTTGTATAGCCTGTGAACAGATTTTATGGTTGTAATGTCTGGAATAAATCTTTATCAAAAACTGAAATGTGAATACAGTGTTCTTCTACAGCAAACAAACACTCAAATGTCATTAAACAGGTTTCTAATAAAATATCAAGCAAAATGTCCTGGAACAAATATTCGGGATTCCTGATGCTTCAATGTAGGCAGGATCTTTTGTGTTGTGCCTGCGGCTGTACAACTGCTCAGGAAGTATACCTTATAATTGGCTCATCGGCTCAGCTTGTAAGGTTGTGTGAGGGACAGCACTGCCCTTAGCCCCTGAGGGCTAGAAGCAGGCATTGTCTCAAAAAGCAGTTCTCGTGTGTCAGTGCACAAGAAAATAAAACTAAAACCTTGACATACCTCTGTGATCCAGATTGTGTTTACTTTTACAATTAGAAATATGTTTTGAAACTCAATCGAAATCTTTGGTGACTATAAACAACTGAGTAGGTACATTTATCAGGTTGAGAGAACCATTACCATGCTAACCGGGTATTTGTAATGACATCTGAAAAAATATAGAAGTGAGATGTTTAACTGCAAGGAGTGGCCGGTAGTGATTTTAGAATGAATTACTTTCAACTTAATTTCAGACTTCTTGAAGTATTACGTAGATATTGCATAATTTTTTTTATTCTATATGTTCGCACTGTGTCACTGGAACCAAGCTGCACCCTGCTGATGAGGCCATGACTAGGGTGAAACCGGTCCAGGGCTGTCGGTGTTCCGGTTCAGGGAGGACCTGGCTTTGCAGTTCGGGCTGGACTGTTCCTATTGGAGCAGGGTCAAGACGGATTTGCATATAGGTGGGTCCAAACTAAGGTGGCATGGTGGGCGAAAAAGGACGGACTGAGATGCGGCCCAGAGTGTTTGCCAGTGGCTGAGAGTAATTCAAGCATTCCATCTATCACTATTTTGTAAACTTATCCTACATCTATCAGCATCCATCTAAGTACAACTTGTTAATGCTGATGATAGTCTTTAGCTATTTATAGGAGAGTGTAAAGTATTATTCAGCATGCATATAAAAAACACAACTTGAAAGAAAACAGGAGACTACTGCCATGGGACAGTTTTGAACATGTACAGACATCCTGTATAAGTACCTTGCAAGCTATGAAAGACTACATAAATTTGAGATTGCTTCAAGCAATGTTTGTTTTAATTTCTGCAGCCCATAAAACATGCTCGCAAACAGCCCAAAAAAACAGCCCACGCTGACCTTTTAGATCAGTGGTTCGGGCACTGCCTCATTGTTATGTTATAGGGAATTTATTGAGCGCATGTTCACCATAAGGTCTCTTGGCGCTTTGCCTGATAGGCCACTCTGACCCTGCTTACAAATCCATATCAGCTAGCAGCCATGCACTACTAAGGGAGTTTCAAATGGGGTGAACGGCTAGGTGTGACAGGAGAGCCAGCCATGAGTCTGTGAATGGAAACACAGCTTTTACTCTGCCTCTAAATGAGACGGTGAGCCGAGATGTTGCCGTACAGGGCATCCGTACATTTTTGTCATATGTCCGGTTACCGCCAACCTCTGAATGTTGTCCTGAACCTGATCTGCAGTTGTAGAGTGTTGTGGAAAATTGGCAGGATAAAGGACCTTTGAATGGTCCTCTGCATTATAGGAAATTCATATTCAGTGAAAGGCCTACTTTTCAGTGTAGTTCACTGCAATGAGACCTGCCTTAGAAAGGCATACTTAACTGAAGCACCATATTGGCCAAAACGAGTCCACCTGCCCCAACCACCACACTGACATTGTGGTCACCTGGCAGTCAGGAGTTGGTAAAGGGTGGAGCTGGTTGGGAGAGAAATGCTGCATCAGAAATCCTGTCCAATGAGGTTCTATTGAGTGCTTTGAGAGCCATCTTAGACGAAGTAGTTGCTTTTCTATACACTACTGGTAATTGTATGGTGTCTCGAAGTGCTCTTACCTTTACCACAGAGGGGGCAAGATGTTTATGGAAATTTTCTTGGCAAGCGAAGACAGTCCCAAACTGCTGGAAAGGATTTATACACCTAACTTCAAGCTTTCTTTACAGGCATAAGCGGTGCAACCGCAAACAAGTAACACTTAGACACTCTGGAAAACTGCTGTGATGTGAGCAGTGACAGAAAATGTCCAGCAGCAAATGTATTTGCTCGGGCTGTAACGGTTATGCAACCTATACACAATTTCTGTAAACAAAGGGACTTATTTACAAGCCCTTAACGCCACCAGAGCATCACTTTTGATGATGCTCCGGTGGCATAGCTGCAATCCCCATAGTTACAAGGTGGTGCTAAACCTCTCAATGTGGCTTAATGCCACCTTGTAAATATGCCCATTTCTACCGCAGTCCTCTGCAGCAAAGGGGCATGCAATGGGTTTTGCTGGGCATTCCACTGCAACACCCATTGCTCCAGAGTTACAAGGCTGATGCAGCGCCAAAAGCTAAGGCCAGGGAATACCTGATCTTAGAATGGCAATATGAGAAGAAATTATTAATTTCTCCTTGTTTTCTAGGTCGAGCCTAGCGGCTGCGAGCATGCACTACTCACTCTGCGAGACTGCTGTGGTAGAGTATGGGGGAGAAGCCGCGCCCACTCTCCTTCCATATTTTTCATTGGCTTGTGTCATTGTCTTTCGTAAATGCTGCCTTTGGATTCGTTAATAGGCTTGTTAGTCCCTCCTTAGTACGGCCTTGTCTTTATTTGTACCCTCCCATGGCGAATGGCCCTTTTACTTTGGTTGTTACATGGGACTTGTTATTTAGTCTGTAAGCACTATTTACTTTATTGAGTTTCTCTTACTGCAGGCCAGACATGTACTGCTCCAGCTGAAACCGCTTGTGTTTTTTTAAGCAGCACAGCTGCCCCGGTAACACGGGCGCCTTCTTTCAATCACTTTAACCCGGCATTATCTTGTGTCTGTTTCAACCCCCTAAGTAAAATGGATTTAGAAATGATTAGCGAAAGTCATGTGAATTCCAGGTAGCACATAATCCTGTGCAAATGGGCAGAAACTGACAACAGCACATCTGTGTTACCTGTCATCTGTACAAAAGCTTCCTGACCGGTTGTTTTCAAAAGTCTGTTTTATTAACAACAACACCACCACCACCAAAACCACCACAACCAATACCACCACCACCACCAATACCACCACCACCAATACAACCACCAATACCACCACCATCAATACCACCTCCACCAATACCACCACCACCAATACCACCACCACTGCCAATACCACTACCGCCAATACCACCACTGCCAATACCACCACCACCAATACCACCTCCATCAATACCATCACCAATACCAACACTGCCCATACCACCACCACCAATACCACCACTGCCACCAATACCACCACCACCACCAATACCACCACCACCAATACCACCATCAATGCCACTAACACCACCACCATCAATACCACCACCAATTCTACCACCACCACCACCAATACCACCTCCTCCACCAATACCAACTCCACCACCAATACCACCACCACCAAC
This sequence comes from Triturus cristatus, assembly GCF_964204655.1. Lineage (NCBI taxonomy): Eukaryota > Metazoa > Chordata > Amphibia > Caudata > Salamandridae > Triturus > Triturus cristatus. The sequence continues at coordinate 567,349,920 of NC_140593.1, forward strand.
ACCAATACCATCACCAATACCACCACCACCAATACCACCACCACCACCAATACCACCACTGCCAACATCAATACCAATACCACCACCACCAATACCACTGTCAATGCCAATACCACCACCACTGCCAATACCACTGCCGCCAATACCACCACCGCCAATACCACCACCACCAATACCACCTCCATCAATACCATCACCAATACCAACACTGCCTATACCACCACCACCAATACCACCACTGCCACCAATACCACCACCACCACCAATACCACCACCACCAATACCACCATCAATGCCACTAACACCACCACCATCAATACCACCACCAATTCTACCACCACCACCAATACCACCACCACCAATACCACCTCCTCCACCAATACCAACTCCACCACCAATACCACCACCACCAACACCAATACCATCACCAATACCACCACCACCAATACCACCACCACCACCAATACCACCACTGCCAACATCAATACCAATACCACCACCACCAATACCACTGCCAATGCCAATACCACCACCAATACCACCACCACTAATACCATCACCACCAATACCACCACCACCACCAATACCACCACCTCCAAAGCCACCAACACCAATACCACCACCACCACCAATGCCACCACCACCAATACTACCACCATCAACTCCGCCACCACCAATACCACCACCACCAATACCACCACCTCAGCTCCTCTCTCACTAGTAATAGCAGGGGCACTGTACAAGTCTGGAGCTGCACCTGAGACCATCCCCCCTCCCTCCATGCCTGCCATAAAGCACAGCCCGCCCTGCACCAGAAGGTGAAGCCAAGGCCCTACTACAGCTGGAGTGTTTTTTTATTAGGCCAAAGATAGCAATGACATTAGGCAATGCCACACTGCACACTTAAATCACAGACAAGGCAGGAACTAGCCCCCTTCCACTCTTCCTCCTGAGCCGCGACAGTGTAATCAAAGAGTAAAAGGTGTTGGAGCGCTTTGTTAGTGTTTATAGCTCAGATCATATGTAACTCTCACTTCACACTTTGTGTCTGTGTAATTTACAACACTTACACATCTTCTTCACTGCACTATTTATCACTACATTGAAGACGTCACAGGCTGGTCTCTTCCTCTGATATTTACAATCTAACAAGCGGTCGAGAAGGTCCTTTATTGCAATGCAATAGGTCTCACATTTGCGAGAGTTTAAGCTATTAGTATTGTAAATGACAATGACTTTTATTCATGTTTTAAAACCCAAAACATAAATAAAAGGCATTGTCATTTACAATACACAGGAGACGAGTCCCCTAATGGCTAGGACGCTCGACCTCGGACCTGGGGAACTGGGTTTGAGTCTCAGTAATAACGCTGAACATCCTGTGATTCTGGGCAAATCTCCCAGTGCCTAACAAAAATGAATGTGTGTCCTCATGTAACGTAACTGGTGCTATGTAAAGCGCTCTGATACCTGACTGGATTCGGGTCAAGTTCGCGCTATATAAAACTCTTTAAAAAAAAAAAATGCCAATAGCTCAATGCGAGACCTATTGCATTGCAAATGCTTGTTGCTCTTTCTCTGAGTGCTGCATTCTAAAGGACACATAGAAAGAGCAAATGACCATTATTGATTGCTTATGTGCAGGAAGGTGTCCCTTCCTGCACATAAACAATAGCCCCTGCAGCTCAGGCACCCTTGCGACACGGCGGCAGGGTAAATCCCTGTTGTGCACTGTATACTTGTGAAGATGGCGCGTCCCTGTATTTTAAATATGTCAGAGTGCAGCACTGGCAAATTTAGCATAACACCGCGCTTCAAAATTCTTTTGTAAATATGCCCCAAAGTAAGGAATGGACATTTGCCACTTTCAAAAGCTCGAAGTAATACAGGGCCACATGTATATACCTTTTTTTAATGTTGCAAACGGCCCAATTCGCAGAATTGGGCTGTTTGTGACCAGAAAAAAGGCTTTTCCAATGTACCAAACCCTATTTTGCAATTCGGTAACCTATTACCGAATTGTAAAATGGGTTCGCGATTTGCTATTAGGAAGGGGCGTGTTTAGGGCGTCACTTCCTAATACCAAATCGCATCGGTATCAGGGTGGGCCGCCAGGTTGGGGGCCGACTTTGTTACCAGGGGCCGGCAATATCGGCCCTCTGTAACAAAATCGGCTGAAACCGGCCCTGGCAAACAGCTCGTCCTCACCCCACCACCCCCACCTGGCCGAGCAGTTTGCCAGGTCCGGTTTTAGTTCCCAGTCCAACCCTGATCGGTATGTAGGAATGTTTTGTGACCAAAATGCTGTCGCAAAACATTCACATTTTACCACCTACCTCAAGTAGGTGGTAAATGATTCGCAAATGGGAAGACGTTGCCAAGGGACCCCTTCCCCTTTGTGAATGTATGCAAAAACTTCTTTTAAGCGCAGACAGTGGTCCCTCGAACCATTTCCTGCTCTTAAAAAATGAAAGGAAAGCTTTCTTTTCTTTTTCTGAACGCATTCCGTTTTCCTTTAGGGAAAACAGGTTGCATTTAAAAAAAAAAAAAAAAAAGATTGCTTTATTTAAAAGCAATCATGGACATGGTGGTCTGCTGACCCCAGCAGGCCACCATCGCCATGATTATAGCGATTCCTATGGGGTCGAAATTGAGACCTACCTCATTAATATTAATGAGGTAGGTCGATTTGCGACCTCCTACGAATTGGTATATGAACCTCTTGGAGTTTCATACATTTGTAATAGCAATTACATAATTGTGATCCAGAGAACATCGCGATTAGGTTTTCGCTATTACAAATGTTGATACATGTGGTCCATAATCATGTAGGAATCTCGATGGGCACTTTTTTACTAGTTTTACAAATATCAAGTTTGTTTTTGTAACCTTCAACAGTGTGAGTTATAAACATTTTGCACCGGTTCCTGTCACTTTTCTGACACAAACCGGTGCAAAACAATAGTAAAACCACTCTACTTCTAGACGGCGGTGACAAGTAAATTGCGCAAACTATGGGCCACAAAAGAACTACGGGGCATATTATCAAGGACGGCTTTAAAAATTATCGCCGGTCTGCCGCTAAAGCGGCGATAATGGGCTTGATAATATGCCGCAGAGAATTCCAATAGAAGCCCATGTTCTGGTGTGAACATGAGCTAAACCGGCGATAATTTGAATGCCGTCCTTGATAATATGCCCCCAGATTTTCAAGCTACATGCTGTGAAGAAAAGCAGAGCAGTCTACCCCAATAGGAATCACCTGAGGGTGTCTGTGAACAGCACAGTACAATTAGCCGCATAATGTCAGACTGCATTGATAAAAAGACAAAGCCTTCAGGTGCACCTTTTAGAGACACGTAAAATGGACCCAGGGGACCAGTCTGGCAGGACATCGAACCAGTGGCAGATTTTATATGGCACACAGACAGAGGCTCTGCCTATTTGTCGGCAGAAGAGATATTGCACTAAATCACAGGTCAAAATAGGAAAGGAAATAAATAAGAATGTGCTTCGCTTGGTGAAGCAGAATAAATCATCCAGACACCGAGGCCGGAATTCCTGACAACGCCACTCTCTAGGGAATATCTCAGAATCCTATAGATTTTGCTTTAGCTCATTGGATAGCCCATTTGGCAAACACTTGAAATTGCAGGGTTCACTGGCAGAGTGGGGGTTTCATGTGCCCTTGTAGGAAACTCAGGTGTCAGTTTGTTCCCAGTGGTAAAATGGTATAGTATACATTAATGCAATGTCCCACTGTGCATTTTTATAAAAAAAAGGACAATATCATTTTCATGAAAATTGACCCAAAATGTAATTGTCTGCCCATTTCGTAAGATAGATGTTAATTAGCTCTTCTGCAATTTTGTGTACTTTACTGTGGCAGCCCTGCCAATTCATGCAGTGCCACCTTCGCTCAGTCTCCCAGTGAAGAGGTGATATCACTCAGTAGTATAAAATATGAGCTGGAAACCACCTTCATAAAGAGGGCTTCCAGCTCGCATTTCGAGGCCCTGCACAGACAATGTCCATCACGGGTTTTGAGATTCCCCAGGGCATCCACAGAAGCCTTAGAAGCTTTTGTTTTATATTTTTTGAAAGGTAGGGGTTGGGGGTGGGTAGAAACACCTTAGGTTTTGCTCAACACTAAGTCGCGCACCCTCCAAGGCTCCGCCCACAAATCCTCGTACACAGTGACATTTTTAGGTCTGGTGACAGGCAAGACGTTTTAATTTTACTAAAGTTATATATACAATATATACTTAAAGGGGCTTTCAGTCACCTCTCTTCATCCATTGGTCTGTTCTTGTGTCATTCACATTTTGCTTCCACCCACTTCCGCATACAATATGGGGCAGTGGGTCAGCCTATTTAAGCCACTGGCTAACTTCACTTTGAGTGACTACATTTAGCTCTTTTACAAGGAGCGCATCCTCACATCAGGTAGTTCATTCAGTGCCATTCATTTTGTTTTTACTTTATTATTACATTAGTGTTGCTTTTGTTTGTAGAGCCTGATGTGCTAGCAGGATGTGTTCTACCAAATGCGAGCACAGTGCATATTCCAGCTTTATTGGTTTCTATCTCCTGCCAATGCTGTTGTAAATTCCTTTCTTTTGAATTGGCCATTGTTTATCTGAATGGTCCTTTTTCTCAGCATACTAGAAGCTCACACGAACTCAGAATATAAGCTCATAAGGGTGCTCTATATTTGCAACCACGTCTTTTTCTTTCTTTCTTTCTTTCTTTCTTTCTTTCTTTCTTTCTTTCTTTTTTCTTTCTTTCTTTTTCTTTCTTTCCTTGTTCTTTCTTCTTCTTTCTTGTATTCTTTCTTTATTTCCTCATCCTTTTTTTCTGGCCTTCCTCTCACTTTCCTTCTTGCCTTCCTCTTTCTTTACCTCTTTCTTTCTTTTTGCCTTTCTCTCTCACTTTCTTGTCTTTCCTTTTCATCATTTCATTTTTGACTTCCTCTTTCTTTCTTGAGTCTGTCTGTCTGTCTGTCTGTCTGTCTGTCTGTCTATCTTTGTCAAACACAAGAGGCTGGCAGCCAATACCAAACTGACTGGCTTATTTTTAAGTCTGTGTTAGTCAAGACCTTTTGGTTTTAGAAACAATATATGTATAATTACTTATATAGGGTTTTCAGCCACACTTCATCCATTAGTCTGTGGTTGTCATTCACATTTTCCATTCAACCCACTCCAGCATGCATCACCGGGCAATATGTCAGCCCACGTCAGTCATTGACTGGCTTCACTAAGAGTTATGGCTTGCTTCCATTTCACACAGAGCACATACCCTCACAAAGTAGTTCCTTCAGTGCCAAGGAGGGCTATGGCAATGTGTGTTTTTTGAGACCAAAACAACATTTTTGCCTTTAACCTATTTTTTTCTTTTTAGATTGATGAGGGCCCGGCAGCTTTCCGAACATAAAGTTTTGTAAACACCATGATAAAACAAAACAATAATTGCCTAAAGGCTGGCGGCCAACACCAGACCTATTGGCTTGTCCAGTTTTTGTTTCTGAAGTTGACAGGTCTGCAGTGAACACTTCACAAAACCTCATTTTCAGCTGAAAGGCTTCCCTCATTACGAGTGGCCCAATAATTTCTGAAATACATTTTTTCGTTATTGGACATGGTTTGGCAATGTCGGCTGATGCAACACTGGGCTAATGAGTTTGCGTGAGTGATGAATGTAATGCTAAGCACACTGCAAACTGAATAGTGCAGCAGTGAGATCAGTGGTAACTACTTTCCACACAAGTTATACCAGACCTATGAGAACAAGGGTTGAGAGGCATTCACAGCTACATCCATCACCCTTCGCTTATGTATGCATGACCACTTCACTATATGTGTACAGTTTAATCATTTCTATTCTCTGATAAAGATCTCTGTGAGTATAAACAGCCTTTGATTTGCTTTTACTTTTCAACCGAAGTTTGAAACTTTGAATTATCCATCAAAAATCAAATTTATAATTTAATGAAGCTTGTTTTCACCAGTCCTGAAAATATCACTACAATTTAATGCCTCTGTTTTTATTAATTCACAAGTGCTATAGAGTGTTTTTTTCCACTATTTCCCTACATCTCTATACCGGTTGCTTTCTTCACGGTACACAAATTCTCCCAAATTTGTATTAGATTTTGAGTTTAAAACTTTCCATATTTATTGGAAATCCTTCCAAAACATTGTTGGGGAAATTCGGTTTGGCATAATAATCGGAACCTACAGCAATTTCTCTGCAACAGGGGAAAGACTTAAGACAGAGAAGATACAGGCAAATGATTCTGTTTTCCTATATTTCTAGCAGGAAAATTAATTGGAATAGTATTTTGGGGCGTTATTTGTACGCTATTTGTTAGGAAATTTGCATTGCTATGTTTAAGATACTAAAGGGATTTTGACTCAATTAGATATTATTGGATTTTGGAACACTAGACGGAATTTGTGAGAGAAAGAAAGGTATTTAGACTCAGATGATCCGATCAGATGTGGATGGAGTAAATGCAAACAATAATGATTCATAACAGACATCATTCCCAAATGTACATGGCTTGTGAGGGAAATACCTAAAAAAAAGTTTCAAGAGTTTAAGAGCAAAAAACATTTTTTTTAAAATCATGTCGGCTGGTGACGGAATATGAGGGCACACAAACGTAATAAGTCAATATTTTGAATACTGACTAACTGTTCTCTCAGTTATATGAACCAATGTTGAGTAAGTGAGGAAGCTGCCATACCGAAACACTCACCTGCGGAGACCTGTAGAGCCACGCCACTGCCGCCACCGCCAAGAGTCCAGGGGGCCATTACCGCGCCAGCAAGCACCATCTTCATCTTCCGCGTCGCCGCCCCGGGACTGCAACTCCCGGCAGCCTCAGCGGCGGGGCGACGAGCTGACGCGGCGCAAGCGCCAGGAGGCGCCTACAAATCGCACAGAGGCCGGCGGAGCGGGGGGAAGCTGCCATACCGAAACACTCACCTGCGGAGACCTGTAGAGCCACGCCACTGCCGCCACCGCCAAGAGTCCAGGGGGCCATTACCGCACCAGCAAGCACCATCTTCCGCGTCGCCGCCCCGGGACTGCAACTCCCGGCAGCCTCAGCGGCGGCGTGACGAGCTGACGCGGCGCAAGCGCCAGGAGGCGCCTACAAATCGCACAGAGGCCCGCTTCGCGGGACGCGTGCGGGACGCGCCGGGCGAAGCCCGAGCAAAGGGCGGGCCGTCTGTGGCCGTCCGGGGCTGACCGCGGCTGGGCTGGGCCATCTCCCTTGAATTTCATTACAGGTATTCTGTTGCTATCATTATATAAGGGGCACTTTGGATATATCGAACGTACGGTGGTTGTTAAGAATGGGGAAATCCACACGGATGGCCACTCGTTCAACTGTTAAAATTAAAGCCCCACCCAAGACCCCTCTCCCAAGTTTGACAGCAATAGATAGGATGCTGCAAAAAACAATTGGGGTAGTCGCCAATGCTATTGAGAGCACCGAGAGGCGGCTATCACTACCCCCTAGCCTATGTTTGCTAACGCAACAGCATCAGGACATAGAGGATCACTCTAACACCGCGCTGAGTATGCCATTATCACAAGAATCCATCCTAATGGCCTCATATGCGGACTTTCCGGTCAAGGACTCGAATTGTGTTATAATCTCGCAAACTACACCTCCTGATAATTTCATGATTCGGGAAAATAGGTTGTCACTAACCCCTAGATTAGGACTAAGTGAGGGACAATCTAACATAAATAATGTGCCTGATCACAGGGAGGAGTTAATTGTTTGTGAAAATGAAGATATAAACACTGTGGGTTTGACACATGGTTCTATCTCCTTGCAGGGGATACAAGGGAGTAGTCCAAAAGCAAAAGCTGTGCAGAATGTACGCAAGAAAGGGAAACCAAAAGGCAAAAATAAGAAAATTGTACTACCACCCCGCCAAGAGAATGGGGACAAAAGAAAGTCAATAAATAGTATTGAATCCCCTAACCAAGATGATAATTCCACCTTACAAGAAGGAATTACATTGAATGATTTGGTAGACTTCATGATAAAAATTGAGCAGGTAATGAAGTCTTTGATATTGCCAGTAGTAGGAAGACTAAAGACCCTTGTTGATAAAATTGAGGGCTTAGAAAAGCAAGGGGCAGGTAACTTAGAAACACTGGAACATCTTAGTACACTAATTAGACCTAAAGTTGTATTGAATACCAACAAAACAGATAATGCTGTTATTAATGTTTCGCATTCATTAGTACCTGCAATTCTACCTGGAAGGTGCGAGAAGGATGATGCACCCCTTATCCTACCTACGGGGGCAAATATGTTAAATGAAATGGATTCTGGTGGTAAAAGAATTGAAAAAGAGAAAGGTAAGGGACATGATGAGAAGGAGGGAATGGCAGACTCAAAAGTCTATAATCGAAATAAGGACGTAAACGATTATGACAAGGATAAAAGAATATATATTGACCTCCCTCCACAGTCAATTCCCTATACCGTAGTGTACCAGAGTTGAGCAACGGAAAGGCAGAAAATTATCAGGAACTCAAGAATAAGGTAATTCATTGGCTGAATTATAATAGGCCATTGCCTGGACAAACACGTGTAGAAATTCTAAATGTTAGGAGAGTACACTGGATTGGACAGAGGCATAAAGATATTCAAGGAGATTGTATTATCGTGAACTTGAGGGACAGAAGAGCAGTGAGTTTTATTTGTCATTGGGAACCTAACTATAATACTGGCAGAATTCAAACTCTAGACCTAACCTACTTTTATCCGTTAATGGATCTAAGGAGAGATAATACCTGGTATCACGGGGAACATAGGTTCAGAAATAGAGGTAATGTTAGCCCAAATTTTAAAATCCCTGTAGCAAATAGATTTCAGATCTTGCAGGGGTTAGAAGATATTGACTGACTCAAGGGAGACAATAGACCCACTGATTTGAACACTAGCGAAAGTAGTAAGTTAAAGGACCAAGGGCCTCGGAATACCATCACCGAATTAGAGATAGCTAAGGTGGTCCTTATTAGCGAGAGCCCACAAATCGAGGTACTTTGTGGTGGGGAAGCATCTCTTAATAGTAACTGATTTAGTGGATGATCAATTCAGTGGGGAGGTTTGGTCCTTTTTGAGTTGGAATATCGCAGGTCTGAGATCCAAATTGGGTAATAAAAATTGGGAAAAACTGGTAGGCAATTTTGATGTTATTAGCCTCCAGGAAACATGGACAACTGAACCCATACACATTAATGGATTTAAAACATATTTCTCCCCAGCAGTAAGCTCAACTCATGGTAGGGCTAAAGGAGGTTTGTGTACTTATGTTTCGAATCTGCTAGTAGGAATTAATACTGAGTTCGTTTTTAATAATGTGTATTATCACATTATAAGGATCACAGTCAATAAGGGGTTTTCCATAGTTTTGATTAATTTTTATGATAACATCCAAGGAGAAGATCCAACGGATGTCTTCAGATTATTAGGTAGTAATATCACCTCAGCAATTGGGAGGAGGACAGAGGACACCTGCATTATTTGGGTAGGAGATTTTAACTGTCAATTATGCAGGAGTGCAGAGAGTGGGTTATGTGGGATAAAATTAGATAGAGACATTGGCTTTAGTCATTTTGAACATCCAGGACGAGGGGATTATTTAAATGAATTAATATTTGAAAATGATTTGGACTTTGTAAATAGGTTGATTAGTCCAGAAATCCCCTTTTTACCAACGTTTAATGGCAGAGGGGCAAATACAACTATTGACTATGCCCTAATGACCTCTAGACATAGGGATATGATACGGAATTATAGAATTCTGGATTGCCCGCTTAGCGATCATTTTCCTTTAAGCTTCAATATAACCATGAGACTTAAGAAATATCGTGGTAGGGTCAAATCTAAAGTGATAATAGATAATATCACTATGGCCCGTAAAAATTGTTATGCTTTAAAGTGGACAAAAATTTGCCCCGCAGATTTCCAGGAGAGACTAATAAAAAGTATGCTGCCCCAATTTTATGTATGTACAGATGAGAATGCCAATGATTCTGATTTCATTAATAATTTTTTTATTGATTATTGCCCAAATAAGGAAGTTTTTGTGGGTTGGTACTAGTGGTGGGAATACAAGGCAGAAGAGGTGGTTTGATTCAGAATGCACCAAGGCTTATAGAAGTCTAAAGCGTGCTATACATGCTACAGAGAAGGATACTGATTTAATCAGGAATTGTAGGAATGTCTATAAGCAGACCCTTAAAAACAGGAAAAATGCTTTAAAGCTGGAAGCATGGGATGCTTTATGTGACGCCTCGTTAAGCAAAGACTCTGCCTCATTCTGGAAAGTTGTTAATGCCCCTTTTTTAAATTTCAGCGACACGGACCCACTAGACGTGGCAATTACTGAGAGTGAGTGGGCTGAATATTTTGCTAAGTTGTATTCCATTGTACAGGACAATATGGAAAGTACCAATGATAACATCCAATTGAGAGACTGTACACAGAGCAGTAGCCAACTTGAACTTGAAATAACAATAACAGAGGTGCAGAAATGTATTGATGCATGTCTGGCGGGAAAAGCACCTGGCCCTGATGGAGTCCCTGTTGATTTATTTAAAAACAACAGGGAACTATGGGCTCCAATCCTTACACGTTTGTTTAACGCCACTCTGAAAAAAGGCCTCCTTCCATCGTGGTGTGAATCCCTGATAGTCCCAATTTTTAAAAAGGGTGACCGTGAAAACTGCAAGTGTTACCGCCCAATATCACTCCTGGATTCTACTATTAAAATTCTAGGAAGGGTAATTTTAAATAGGTTACATGTATGGGCTAATGAAGCTAATATTCTAAGCGACCTGCAGTATGGCTTTAGGAAAGGTCTTGGTACTATTGAACAGTGTTTGAATCTGCATATTTTAATTGAAAAATACACCAAAGTTAAAGAGGGACGAATGTTTTTAACTTTTGTGGATCTTACTTCTGCATTCGACTCAGTAACACATTGTAAACTTTGGGTAGTTATGAATAAACTGGGTGTGGATAAACAGATTATTAACTTCCTGAGAGATCTTTATGCAGGAGCATCGGCCAGAGTAAGATATGGAAAAAATGGCGAATGCACTAGATCATTTGCAATCAAAAGGGGTGTACGACAGGGCTGTGTCCTGGCGGCGTTCCTTTTTACACTCTATATTAACAATGTGGAAAAGACATTGATAACTGAGTGTAGGGACGTGCCAATGGTAGGGAAAAGATCAATCCCAATTTTGTTATATGCAGATGACGCGGTCCTGATGGCTAGAACACCGCAGGCCATGCAAAGAGTAGTTACATCCTTTTTTGATTTTATGAATCAGCTTGATCTAAGCATAAATTGTTCTAAGACATTCACCATGCATTGTGGGCCGGGTGCACAGAGGAAGAAAAAAGCAATTTATATTGGAAATACCCCAGTAGGGGACACTTTAACATTTCCCTACCTAGGGGTCTTAATTGATAGTTCCGGGTTATGGAACAATACAATTAAGACAAGGAAATTGTTGTACTGTAAATCTATCATGGCTTTAAAAAAATTTCGTCGAAAAATAGGGAGGAAACCAATTAAGGAAATGTTGACTGTTTACAAAGCAACTTGTGTAGCTATTGTCACTTATGGGGCAGGCCTATGGGGATATGCAAATGTCAGCACTTTACAAGTGGTTGAAAACAACTTTATGAAATATCTCCTAGGGGTCCCACAGAGTGTTTCGACATATGTTTGCCATGTAGAACTTGGGGAACCATACTTAGAAGATATAATAAAAACTGCACCAGTTCTATTATGGCACAGAATATGGATATGGACCGCAGATGAATCTGGTTTAAACCGAGTGATCATGGAAAACGCGATGGGTCTAGAGAAGTGTGGGAAAATTAGATGGCTGAATTATATTAATAATTTTCTCACGCTACTAGGGCTGGGGGACTATTACACAGACCCGCCCTCTCTTTGTAATATATCTAGGAAATGTTTAAAAGATAGATGTATGACCTATTTGCAAGAGACCAGAGTTAGAATAGAGTTCAAGAAAACTACGGTGGTAGCTCATGAGCAAATTGTAATCTGCAATAGTTTACAGCCATATTTAAAGCTATTAACGAGTGACTACGAAAGGTTTTTACTGATACGCTTTAGATTTAATTTACTATCTAGATCACTCAGCTTTCCAACTATGAATAATTGGTCAAAAATTTTGAACAAATGTCCCTGTGATGATCTATCAGTGCAATCTGATATGCATATACTTTTCTTTTGTAAATTTTATACCAGACCTAGACAAATATTTGTTGTTCCTTTGCTAAAAATGATGGGAATAAATCGATGTCGCCCTGCTTTTTTAGCTGTACAGAAATTGGATAACATTTTAACAGTCGTATTTATTTCCTCATTCCTTAAAAATGTTTTTACATTACGGAAAACAATTGAGATCTGAACTTACTCGGTTTCTCCTATGTTTGGTTCCTATAATTGTTATTTTAATATATGTGTAATTATGTGTTTGCACTTTTATGGTTATTTTGTTTTAATAACCGAATAAAGATCAACTTGACTTGACTTGAGTAAGAGGAAACAGGGTAAGAAAGACATTATTAACAACACTAACTGGATTTAATTTGTGAGCAAAATGAGATGGTTTCCACCAAAAAGAGAAGCAAGATTTGTGTGAGGCAATGTGACTCAAAAGATACATTTTATAAAGCACCAGATGAATTTAATTTGCAAGAAAAAATTTAACACTTTCCACCAGATACACTGGCTGGAGTTGTGTGAGGGAACATGACCAAACATACTTGTTGTCTGAATTGATTACGTGAGACCACAAAAATATTTTCTATCCGTAGACAAAGCAGAGCCGTGTGAGGAAACTCCATGAGAAAACATTATTAACAGCACTGAATTAATTTTATTTTGTAAGAGAAGAGGCGATATTTTTATTAGACAGGCAGATTGTGGATGTGTGAAGGAAGACATATTGAGGGTGACACTATCAACAGCGCTAATTGACTTGAATTTGCAATACAAAAGAGCTAGGTAAGCTTTTATGAGCGAACGCAACCTGCAAGAAGCATTATTTGGGTTACTAAATCAACCTAATTTGCAAAACAAAAGGTGTTGCTTTCCAAAGGATAGGCAGGCCAGAATTGTGTAAAGGAACATGATTCAAGAAAGACATTATATGCAACAGTATATTAATTGGATTTACAACAGCACAAAATAATACATTTTCCACCAGGTAAGTACAATGGCTTTTGAGAGAAACAAAATACATTGGGCCTCATTTACAATGAGGCTGCGCCACTGAAGCATCACTTTTTGCAACGCTCTGGGGGCGCAGGAGCCTGCTCCATACTTACGAGTCGTGTTACAGCAAACAAATGATGGACGGAATGCTGACAATACAAACATTCTCCCCCAGTCAAAAGATCTGGGTTAAATCCATCGTTCTTTTGCCCACTACGCCACCCCAGTTTGGACCCAGCCATATGCAAATCAGTCTTGACCCTGTGCCCCATGGGAATAGTCCAGACCGAACTGCCAGGCCAGGTCCTCCCTGGACCGGGAACAAGCATCCTGGGAATGGTTTCAGGGTATGTCACCCTTCTTCAGCCAGGCTAGCTTGAATCCAGTGGCACAGTAAGCAAGGGACCCATGTCTGGCATACCCATCCCACTTATGGCGAAAAGTGTTACAGCAAACAAATGATGGACGGAATGCTGACAATGCAACCATTCTCCCCCAGTCAAAAGATCTGGGTTAAATCCATAGTTCTTTTGCCCACTACGCCACCCCAGTTTGGACCCAGCCATATGCAAATCAGTCTTGACCCTGTACCCCATGGGAACAGTCCAGACCGAACTGCGTAGCACCATACTTACAAGGCAGCACTAAGCCCCTTTGCGTGGAATAATGCGGCCTTGTAAATACTGTTCCCTTTAACGCAGTTTTCTGCTTTAAAAGGACATGCAATGGGTGTTGCTGGGGGCGCTCCCAGCATCACCCATGGTTTTTTGTCACTGCCCCAGATTTAGAGGAATCGTAACTCTGAGGCAGTTCCAAAATCTTACACCTCCCAGGAGAGGCATAAGGGAGGTGCAACGAGGAGAAATACATGTATTGCTCCTCGTTTTTCCTTTTTCTATGAGTGCTGCATTCTACAGCACACATAAAAAGAGGAAAAATCCTCTTGTGATTGTTTTTGTGCAGGAAGGTTTTCCTTCCTGCACAAAAACAATCATCCCTGCAATGCAGGCATCCTTGCACCATGGTACAAAGGTGCATGCATTGGCGCATGGAAGTCCACTGTGCGCCAGCGCAGGGGAAAACAACAGGAATTTGCTGCATCTGATAGATACGGTGCATTCCTGGCTTTTTATTTTGCCTTAGGGCAGCTCAGCGGGAAGGTCTGCTGCACTGCCGTATGGCAAAAACTTGTAAATAAGGCCCATTTTCCTAAGGCAGGGTAGGGTTGTTATACTGATTATCTCTCGATAAAATCCAATTCTTACTATATTGATTTTGCAAGAGAAAAGAATATATTTTCGGTCAGATAGGTATGTCCGTTCGTTTGAGAGATGTTGACTCGAGGGAGACGTTCACTACGAAAATTGATTTTTGCAAAGGAAAATAAGATATTTTCCATATGAGAGGCAAACTAATGAAGAGAACTTGAGAGATGTTATTTGGTGTGCAAGATAAAAGGGGTAATTTTCCACCTGAGAGGCATGCTAGGTTTGTGTGGGGTAACACAATACAAAAAATACAAATGTCAGCACTGAACTGAGGTATAGAAGCTATTCTCTCACAATTAAAATCCCAACATAATTCTACCTCTGGGGCCAGCTTTACTCAAGGCTTACGTTGACGTAGACCAGGAATGTGTGAAATAACATGACTTGGAAGAACCATTATTCACAAAGCTAATTGAAGTGAATGTGAACCCCTCCAGTAAACTGACAGCGAACCAGCATGGGAGCGGGCATAGAACCTTTAATGAAGCCCAGCTTAGGTTCTCCAGATTGACTACGGTCAGTCCACCCCTCCGTCCATCACATCGGTGGCTATAGGTACCAGTACCTCATTGTGACAGCAAGTCTCAATAAGTCTTTTCAGCCAGGCTATAGATATCATAGGAGCACTGCTGAATTTGATCTGGTGGTTGCAGGTGGGGGTCACCACCACTCATTTTTGGGGAAAGGCATTTATTTCTCCTCAACATACTTTGATCCAGAGCAAGAGAGTGAAAAACACAAGAGTGGGAAAGAAAGAGAAAAATGGAAAAACAGTGACATGGGGAGAAAGCAGAGATGAAAAAGAACCTGCAAGAGTTAAATAAAGCAGCAGGGAGTGTCTCATGGTAGATTAAAGAGGTGGCATCATGACTCACAGCATTGATATCCGGCACCTCAAACTTTGATATCACTGGCCGCAGGCTTCTGAACAAAACTTTGGGCCCGGCAATTATTATTTTTTACAAATTAAGCACTTTATAGGAGATGTAATTAGGTGCATCTGTTCAACTTGCATAAATGTTGCCCATAGACCACTTGCTATATATCTTTATGGAAAAAGGGGATTATAAAAGAGACAATTATGAATTGTAACTTCTGTGTTGCAGTTTGTTTGCCACTTTGTTAATCCACTTTTTGGCAACCAGGAGCCATATTATAGAAGTGCCCTGGGGGCACAAAGGGTGTTTGTGCACACATTGTGTGCCCTCTGGGCACTTTGTTATTTCAGAAGGGGCCGCAAAAGCTTGTACGGCCCCTTCTGTAATACAGATAGAGCTGGCGCACCTGTAGCACCAGCGCTATCATTAGAGGGTGTGCCTTCATTTGCATGGGGGTGTGCCCGAAGCAAATGAGGAAATCTTTTTTCCTCCATGCCCACGCCATATTACCGACATGGGCACAGAGGCAAACATACCTTTAGGAGGCCACCAAAAATATGTTGCATTTTCAGTGCACCTCCTAAAGGCAGCACTCTGGAGGGAGAAAGGGGGTCCCATGAAACCCCCAAGACATCCCCTTGCAGGCGGGTGCAGTCACTCACTTCACCCACCTGCAAGGAGATTTCTAAGCCCTCTTAAAAGTGCAGGCGGTTAGCCAGCTGCACGAAGAAACACTGAGCAGCTTTTAAACAGCTGCTCCGTATTTCTTTTAAATGCGCTGTACTGGAGCCAGCACGTGTTTGAGGCTGCCCTGAGGGCACTTCATCCAACATAATTTGGCGCAATTTCCTTGTTTGCACCTGGCTCACCTGCTCAAGGGTGGGGAGTGGTGCAAACAGGAACAGTGTGCCCTAGCTGTAATAGAGCTCTAGGTTGTATTATAGTGGAACACTCTGCATCAGATTTGGATCAGTATTGGTGGTGTTCTCATGGAGATGATATGCCTTAGGGTTTTGGCCCTCTCAGCACAATGGTATTCGAGTGTACATCCTCCAATATACAGATGACACCGAATTTTACTTAAAGAGGTCCTCCATAAATAAAATGTTCACTCTATGCAAACTTACTTAAGCCTTGGATGGCTGACAATGTTTTTAGGCTCAGCTGTCAGAAGGCAGAGTTCCTTTTCAGTGAAAATACATCCAGTGCTTCTCAATAAAGCAAAGTAAAATACTCTTCTCTGAAAGGCTTTCACTAGAGTTTTGCTATGGCAAGTCTGAAAGTCCAGTGGAAGGCTCTGTGCCCTTTCTGTCAGCTCTGACAGATTTTGACATAGCTGAGCCTTTGGACCTCAAAAGGAATAGGCCAATTATGGGATTTGCCATTGGTGCTGGTGGTTCTTCCGATCCCACTACTTGAGCCACAGCAGGAGATTTCTTTGGGCCTTCTGTCTTCTGCCTTGAAGCATCTGAGTGATTTTGGGTCACTGTTTTGTTCACTTCCATATGTTGGGTTTCAACCAGGTGTCCTGTTTTAAGCTTGGCCTAATGCCCTGTCCTCCTTTCATTTGGGGCATGCGGTTGTGTTGCCAAGATGCCGTAAACAGTTGTGATCTCACCTATGGGCTTCCAGAATAAACTCATGGGTATTGTATTGGGACATGTGGCATGCTGAGTTGGTTTTCAGCACTGTCCCCTGATGGTTTTCAGACTTGGGCCCCTCTAGGTTCTCAGGAGTTATAAACAGGAGTGCGTAACACTTGGATTGCTATTGGAAATCTCCCTTCGCTGTTACATTCAATGCTT
Source organism: Triturus cristatus (assembly GCF_964204655.1). Taxonomy (NCBI): domain Eukaryota; kingdom Metazoa; phylum Chordata; class Amphibia; order Caudata; family Salamandridae; genus Triturus; species Triturus cristatus. Next base: position 567,367,172 of record NC_140593.1, read on the forward strand.
AACCCCTTCAGTGCCACGCCCTTTCCCCCTCCTGTGCCGGGCGTTGTATTAGTGGGTGGGGTTCATGACGAGATAGTCTCGACATGGGCACAGCGCAACCGTGCTCCATGACGAGACTATCTCGTCATGGGCACTGAAGAGGTTAATACCCTTCCACCTCTGGTAAGAAGAGGAAGGAGTTACACTGGTGGACTGGATTTAGTACCAGTATGTGACCTGAAAGGACCTGAGAAGGAGAGGCCTTCAAGAAATGGAGAGTTGAAAAAGCATGGGCCTTCAAACGTCTGTATGGATGCAGAATACCTCATGAGTTAAGAATTGCAATGAGGAAGCAGAGAGTAGAATATGAATACCAAAAGTAATACAAGCGTTAGTGCCATGTTACATTAATTTTAATGCTGAAAAGAGGAAAATCACTCACGTTGCTTGGAATGTCTTTATAATTACCACCACTTGAAGTTCCTTCATAACAGACAACTTACTTACTGGAGGTAAGTCAAGAGTGTCTGAGGGGGTTATTGTTTTGGCACATTCATGGCATAATGGCATATTTATCTAGTTGGAAGTCAATAACAGTGGTTAATATCCATAGTCTTCCTTATGCACCCTCAAATGTGGCTCTGGTCCACAAGCCAAGTAAGGGCCAGTAACAAGACTTATTGACCAGCTGTGCCTTTAGCAATGCCACCATTTGGTATTCAAAATAGGACTGGTTACCCCCAAGCCATCATTTTGTTATTACAAAATGGAGTCGAGTTTGGTTTGAGTTTGAAGAAAAAGAATAAAGTCCATTGGGTATATAAACCCAGTTAAGGTAGTAATAGAGCAAGTACCCTACATGCACCCTTCAAGAGTTCAATTTATCTACATATTTTAGGTGTTTTAGTAGAGAGTTTTTGGAAAATAAGTATTTGGGTTACTGTATATAACAATGCAGTGTACAATGATATCATGTTTTACCCATCCATCACAGTTCTACTGTGCTTGTCACTTTATATGTAATAAAGTTTAGGTTAAGAATGTTGGGTAGTGGTGAAGCTAAACACCAGCTCCAAGGCTCATGGGTCACTTTGAGACTTCACTGCTTTCATTACAATTCTCGCTGTTTGTCAGTTTATGAAGTAGAGCGGGAAATTAAAGTTAAGAATTTTATAAGCCAGTTCTGGACCAATGGCTCCTGATTACCTAGACCCGGAAGCTGTAGATAAGCACCTGCCGTTGAGGATCAGTCCTAGTTTCTGGAGATGGCGTTACAGAATCAGCACCGGGTCTGGGATCGGAGACAGGAGTTGCATGACAGAACACAAGTGCAATGGGCAGAGTCACACAGTTTGAGAAAGTTGTGTGTAGGGCCTCATTTATAAGAGAATGGCACAGCGCTGTTCCACAAGCAATTATGCAGTGCCGTGCTGCATCCTTCTAAGAGTGCAGGAATGCAACATAGTTACAAGAATACGGTGCATTCCTATACTGATCCCTACGCCGGAGCTTAAAAAGCAGGCTAGTGCCAACGCAGGCACCCTTGCGCCATGTTGCAAGGGTGCCTGTGTTGTGTGGATGACTGATGTTGTGCTGGAAGGGACACCTTTCTGCACAAAATCAATGAATAGAGGTGATTTCCTCCTTCTATGTGTGCTGCTGCAGCACACATAGAAAGAGGAAAAAACAAGGAGAAATAAGGATATTTCCCCTTGTTGAGCCTCCCAAATGCCCCCCCGGGGTGGCGTTAGAATATGACGCATTTCCAGGTTTATCAGTCCTCTTAAATCTGGGAATGCTCCAAAATCTATGGGTGTTGCATGGGAACAGCCACAGAAACACCCATGGAACGCCCCTTTCAAGCAGTGTTCTGTGTGAAAGGGGCACATATTTACAAAACCATGAAAAGTCACATAAAGTGGCTTTGCGTGGTCTCGTAAATGAGGCCCTTTGATCGGAAAAACTAAGGCCTTCATTGCAAGTTGCCTGGTAAATTGCAATCCCTGTGCAGATCTCAGTCATAAGGGTTGCGATGTTTATCACAACCCTCAATAATTGCTAGGTGCAATAAAGATCGCACCCGTCATTAAATATTCGGCAGTCAAATCTGCTGGAATTTAAAGAGAGTAAAATACAGGGAAATGCAAATTTTGGTTGACCAAATTCTCCATGTTGTAGAACATTTTGAGGGCAAAACTTGTAATAGGTGATAATTACTTCACTCAAAAAATTCTATACCCACCTATATCAGGTTTTATCGGGTTTTATAGTAATCGAACCAAGCACCAGGCCTCTCGTAACGAGTACCGCGTTTCATTTATTACTAATGTCTGCACATTGACATCAGCCTTCAATCCATTGCCATACTGAATATCATTAATTATTTCATCAATGTGAACTGTCGGTGTGAGGTCCAACCGCCACCATAATCAGGGCCTTATTAAGTGTCAGTGAGGTAGGGAGGCCTAATATGAGCCACCCAGCTATTGCAAGTGATGAATTAAGAAGTGAGCTAAGTTTTGTCGATGGGCATGATTCTGAGTTTAGGTGTTATTTATCATGCATGATAAATAACGAGAGCACGGGGTATGTTATTTATAGTGTCTGATAAATAGCAGATATATTTGAGGAGATTAACATGGAGATGTTGGTGTTTAAAGCACCAAAATCCACATGATATGGTAAATACCGTACAGCAGTAGCGGCTCGTGGAGGTTTCGCGGTGGGGCGGTGAGGCGGGGCGGGGCGGGGGAGGGGCAGGGTGGGGGGTAGTAAACTCCGTCTCACGGCCGACTGGAGTAATGTAAACAAATATATAAATAAAACAAATTTCATTGTGCACGCTGAAACGCCAAATGCGAGTCTGGACACTTCCTTCGTTGTCTAACAGCTGGTGAGGATTCTGTTTTGCCGCCTGAACATGGAAGTATATTAACAATTCTGAGTTATCATTTTATGTAACCTGACTGTCTTCTTGTCGTCACATAATTGAACATTATATACATCTGACATTCTAGCGTCCAGTGAAGTGCACCCCTGAGCGGGACTACCTAAAGACAAACACAGGTATTCGATTTGCTTCATGGAGCTTTGCTGTGAAAGGAAATAGAAGGTATGGTGGTTTAGGCTCTCAGAGCCGGTTACTGTGGTTCCACTGCATCTTCTTCCAGTCGCGTGGCATTGGCACCACAGCCTCATTAAAATAGTGTGATAGAACCTCTGACTCTGAAATGCAAGGGGAGGGGCGGAGATTGCTGAGGGCAGATGAACCCGTTGGTTGGAGTGATCCAGCACCAATCCATTTAGGCTGTGCCTGTTGAATGGTAAGCTTGTGGTGACAGGTGAACCTTAGGTGACTTAGCTGGTAGATTTCGAAGAAAGTGTGTAGATAGCTAGAGCGATGGCTGGGTAGCAACTTATGAACAATGCAGAGTTTTTGAAAAGCATCCTTTACCACATCATAGGCCGTATCGTATATAAACTGTATTTTACTTGTTTGTCCCGGGCGCAGCTTTTAAAAGGTGTGCCCAGAGCAAACAAGGAAAATGCGCTGTATTAGGATGAATGTGCTGCACCAAGGGCAGCTGAGAACTTGTGCTGCCCCCAGGGCAGCGCATTCATGTGAAAAACAGGGTGGCTGCTCTGAAGCCGCTCCATGTTTCACAGAGCAGGCAGCAACCCACCTGCACTTTTAAGGCGGATTAAAGATACGCTTGCAGGCAGATGCAGTGAGTGACAGTACCCGCTTGCAAGGGGATGTCCGGGGGATCCATGGGACCCCTTACCCCCTCCAGAAGGGCTGCCATCAGGAGGTGCACTGACAGTGTGCCACCTTGTAAGTGGCGCACTGTCAGTGCAGCTCCTGACAGCTTCTTTGCCTCTGCGCCAGCGTCTGTAATATGGCACGGATGCAGCGGCAAAAGGATTCCCTCATTTGTGTGGGGCCACGCCCCCATGCAAAAGAGGGAACGCCTTCGGATGATAGCACTGGCGCTTTATGTGCACCAGTGCTATCGGAATTACAGAAGGGGACGCACAAGCGCCTGCAGCCCCTTCTGTAATACCAAACAGTCCTGGGGGCGTGCAAAGCGGGCGCAAACACCCGTTACGTCAATGGGCACTTCTGTAATACGGCCCCAGAAGCCAATGTAAGTTCTTCAGTCTAGAGGTAATGTGATATATGTGTTTTATCAAATCTATGTTGCAAAACGCATGATTCTGTTCCCTCATCTGGGGTTTAAAGATGAGATCGCAAAAGACATTGTCAATGACATCCGCAATGGAGCAACACATTTTACACTAGAGGGAGCTGATAATGTGTCATTTTACCCACACAAGTTCTATATCCTGACATGAGAGCAACCAGAAGGCTTCAGTGCAAATGTCAAAATCTATGTTTTTGTGGTCATATGCACAGGCAGTAGGAAATTACAAGGCTTCAGTACTGTTATCAACAACTAGCTGTCCCTGATAAATTGTATGCATAATAAAGGTGGTACGGTTGTACTCAGAAGCAATAAATATCTTCAAATGCATTTGTGGGATGGTAAAACCTCAATAAACATCTAGTTGACCCTACTAAGATTATATGCTTTATATGAAAAGGCTATATTTTCCCTGTCAACAAACTTTTCTAAAATTTGCAATCACTTGTGAATTCTGTGATGTTGCAAATGTTGATGTCCGCAATGAAGCATTTAGGCTATAATTTCTGATGCAGTGTGGGAGTTAGAGCAGTTCTTTGGGGTATTTTTGCCTCATAACTAACCATACTGTGAAATTTAAATGGATTTAAGAATTCGAATTTTTATTGTAATGTCTTTTAAATTTAAGTTTTTGTAACTTGTAGTCGATAAACCATAATAGAAGTATTTAAGAGAAGATATGTGCATTTTGTGATGATGGTAGGTTACAGGTCGAAGCAAACATCCAGGGGCTTATTTACAAGCCCCTTCCGCTGCGTCACTTTTTCCCATATTAAAAATGACGCACCTTAACAACTACCTGTAATGTGGCAAAAGCCCTACTCATGGTGTCTGCTGGATGTTGTGTCATCCCTTGGGGCATATTTACATGCCCCAATTGCCACCCGGGCGTCACGTTTTTTGACACTCTGGTGGGTTAGTGCCATTTTTAATATTTGCAAGTTGGCGCCAAGCCACTTAGTGTGGCTTAACGCCATCTTGTAAATATGCCCTTTTGCACCGCAGTTCTCTACGGCAAAGGGGCAGGCATTTTCTGTGAAATATGCCCCATTGTTTTTAAAATATTTCATTTTTAACCGTTTTGATGCTGTGCATTTGTAGGTCAGATTGATTTATTATAGCTTTTGGCCTTGGTCATTTCTTATGCAGGATAATGAAAATGGAGTTGTAAATTGGCTTTAAAAATAAAAGTACTGTAGAGTTTTATATATCATTGTCTTACAAAACTTGTAGTCTTAATATTAATTTTGAAAACAACATCCACAATAACAGTTTGTGTGTAATGTGAAAACGTGTGCATAAGGGTTACAAAGCAGTTAATGAGCCTCATGTGTTTAATTTGACCCGGTTCCCCTAAGTATGGGGTTCTCATCTTGCTCCACTTACTCCTAATATCTCCTTTCAAAATTAGGTTTTCGAACTAACCTGTGCCAATGAGTATTATCCTCGCCTATTACCATAAGTGCAAGTGTTGATGTATGATAAAATGTACAAAGTAGTTTCCTTCCTAGGAATTATTCAACCAGAGATAGTTGATTACACTGCTGTTAACTTTATTACTTCCTCTTATTTTACCACAGCTCATGGTAGGTTGTGCAACTCTAAGTATATAATAGAATGTTTTTTATATAGTTATCAAAGATTTTTTCTAACCACCATGATAACATAGAAAGACATTCCGAATACTTCAGCCACACTGCCACCAATGATCATGCTGTCAAAATCTGAGATTATAGAACATGCTGATCTATAATTCTTGACATTTCTAGAAACAATAATAAGAGAATTTATATTTCTCTTATTCAAAGTGGGTCTTGAAAAGTGAGGTGGTTACCCAAAATATGCTAAGTCCAGCACCAAAAAAGATGTTTTTAAATATGTTTACAGAGGACTTTGTTATGAATAATTATGAATCTTTTTTTCATGTAATGGTGCATTTGCATTTTATTAGCGTCTAAAATAGATGCTAAATGTATTGTAGTTACACTTGTTTCATTATATTTCCTCTGTGAATCTTATAATATTGTTAAGGGTTTTTAAATAGTTCAAATTAATTTAAGTATGCTATATTTTAGATTAATAGTGTCTACTCCTGCTGTCCCTGATTCACTAGTTCATCATTGTCTACTCACGATTACAACACATATACACTTTTGATCACTATATTCTTTGCCTGTGATGAGTGTTGGGTATTCAGAGCTTTCTTGGGCAATGGATTTGATCCTTTAATTCAGGCAGGACCCAAAAAGTTGATGTAGGTAATTTCTTTTCTCCATATATCCCTGTGGAATGCAGAATTCCACAGCTGTCAGCCTGTTCCCCTTTAACATATGTCCTTTGTTCTCCTTGTTTCAGGAGATTGAGTATCATAATCAGCATCATAATCTCCAGCATAAACGTTTTGTCGATGATACCCTGATCATGCTTGATCTACATAGCAGCTCTCGGGATTCTGCAGGAGTATCAGATTGTTTGGGCTTGCGCTGAAATGGAAGTTGCACAAGTATTGTTTTGCCCAAATTGCAATAAGACTGAGGCCCAGCTCGTCGACAAGTCCACAATGCTGCCTTTCACATGGCCTAACTTTATGGGCTTAGCACCATATCCTGTGGATTGTGTTAGGAATCTTCGTATGTTATTTGACCACACCCATTCATTAGAGCCCTACAGCAGGACAAAATGCCCAACTTCCATTTCTATTCTCTAATTGTCTCCTAATAGGATTTGAGTAAAAGAAATGACTACAGATCTATAAATTATTAGTCAGACAATGGCAAGCATAATTCATTTATTTCCGTCCAATGCAAATATTTGTCCAAAAGTATAGTTTTTCCAGCTATTAGCCACCACGTGTATTGTGAGTTTATATGTCAGAATATCATCTACAGAAATAGCTTTTGGCATAAATATGTCCTAAATATCTTTTACTGAAATATTGGTCAGTTGGGTGTACTTTTTCTGTTATTAACTCCAGTGGGGTGATATTTTTGCAAATTATACTAAGGACACAATATTTAATTCAGACTATATTCTGGCAAAAATATAATGTTAATATACAGTTTTGTGAGGTTCTATTCTCTATTTTCTATTTTTTTCTTAAGCCTGTAATGAGTGCATGTACTAAACAAAATCACATCAGGATAGTATCCCAGTATGTAAGACACATCTCAATTTCATAATTTACACATTCATTTTGAATTCAATTATGCACATTGATTTATGTCCAAAATCTTTTTATAATTTATATTTTAAATACATTTTCAATCTTTTAAGTGCTTATTATTTAATATATAAAAATACTTTTCAAAGTCAACTTACTCAAGTGTATTTTTTAATTTATATTGTCTTCGAATTCAGGCTAATGCCACTAATATAGTAGAATCTCATATGCGTTTTCTGTGTTCTTCTAAAAACAAATTAAATTAATCTTTCAACGTAACCTTCAATTGTCAAAAGGACTCAAAAGCCTTTCTCCACCCACTGCATGACACATCATTTATCTGTTTCATATTAAACTAGCATCAGTCACCCAGAACAAAGTTAATTCAAACTGTACCTTTTGTTGTAGGTTACAAATATATATAATCTTGATCAGAGACCAGAAGTTCAGAATGTTACCTTGATACCAAGTCTTTCTTCTATTTCTACACCTACTTGCACTAAACCTTTCTGTTGTAATCTTGGTATGCTCTGCTCCCCCCCCCTCTTCCTGCCCAGTTGGTATCTTCCCCTGGCTGGTTATGAACGTTCTATTGCAGCCTCCCTGAGGCACTTACTGTGAGAGAATAGAGTGGACCAGTTGGTGATGCGTAATAAACTTTGTTCTCACCTGAGTTATCTCTTCACTTTACAACACTGGCGACGAACACTGCGTGGGGGCAGTGCATCACCATCCCCAGCTTGAAGCAATTCTTCGTCCATCCGCTCTTTGCCTTCTGCCTTAAGGATTCTTCTCACCACCGATCAGGACTCCGTTCAGTCCGGTTCTATTCAAGTGAGTGTTGATTTTGGAGGCTGTGTGGCAGCGTACGACTTCCAGAAACCTTTTGCCTCGCCTGATATCAAGTAGCAGGAGTGTGTCTTCTTGCATATTTAGCCTGCCTGTACTGCTGGTTGTCCCTTCAAACTGTTGCCACTCACAGCTTTTCATTCCGGCGCTGCCGTTGATGTCGTTCCTTCACGCTGCTGGGTGGTGCATGGGTGATCGCTTGTGTAATTGCGCTTCACCGTGTCTATCAGGGTGGCTATCGCGGCTGACTGCTAGTTCCCTCCACACTGTGCACAGCCTTTCATTCCGGTGCTGTCGCTCCTTCACGCTGCTGGGTGGTGCATGGGTGATCGCTGTTGTTGTTGCACCTCACCAGATTCCATCAGGGGGCTATCGCGGCTGGCGCCTTACGCCGCTACGCTTCCAGCATTTTTCCACAGCTGATTTACTAAACGCTCTGGTTCTCCTCAGCGAGGGATTTCCTGGGTCTCACGTCGGGTGAAGAGAGGATATTGTAGGATCTGCCTTCCGCGATTTTCCTCATCTTTGGTGTCCTGAGGAGATTTCGTCACGTGAGCGCCCCCGGTGGTTTTGCTGTTGGTTTCAGCGGATTCCAGTCAGAATTTAATGTGAGGAAAATACTTCATTTTCGGTTTTTCAGTTTCCAGACAATTGTTTTCAACGCTGATGGGCACAGCTGTTAGCCTGTCTTTCATCAGAGTGTGCTGGTCTTTTCAGCGGATTTCAGTCAGAATCTTTTTCAAAAAAAAAAATATATATATCTGTTATTCAGCACCTACATTTCCTCAACGCTGATGGGCACAGCCTTTCGCCTGTCTTTTATCAAAGTGCATTCAACGTGTTTTGTGTGGTTACTCTGTACACTGACAGGCACAGAGTGTTGTCTTCGTCAACGCTGATGGGCACAGCTTATTAGCCTGTCATCGGATTTTCCTTCTCTGGCATTCTATTATATTCTGTTTGCATTGTACATTGTCCTTGTATTGCATTGTATTGCTGAATTATCCCATTGTATAATTGTTATTCTCCTTGTGTTATTCCTGCTTATTTAGTGTGTAATTTTCCACTAGTGTTTTTTTGTAAATCCTCCACCTTGTGGGGGGGTGTTGTCCAATTAGGTATGGCGGCATTAAACATGGCGTTACCTCCCTCTTTCCTCAATGAAGAAGGGGATCCTGCCATATGTTGGAGAGATTGGAGGGTCATTTTTGAGTCATATCTAGTTGCGATAGGAGGAGAAAAATTTTCTAACTTCAGAAAACAACATATTTTGCTACATAATCTAGGTATAGAGGGGAGGAAGATTTATAATAATTTGGAAGGACCTGATACAGAGGATGAAGGAGGTAGTGAAGGAGATTTCAATGTGTATTTGGCTACCATGAATAAGTTGGAGAAACAATTTGGGAAAGCAATAAATGTGGTATTGGAAAGACATACATTTTTCTCAAGGGTTCAAGGCAAGAGTGAAAAGGTAAAATCATACATTGCTGCTCTTAAGGGGTTATCCAATACGTGTGAGTTCGAAGGGTTAACTGATTCCCTTATCAGAGACCAGTTGGTCAGGTGTACTAATAACCATAAAATTCAGGAGAAATTGTTAACAGGTAATCCGGATTTGAAACAAGCAGTGGACATAGCATTAAGTATTGAGCACACAGCGGAGTGCATAAAAGAGATTAATGTGGGGGATGATACTAAAACTAAATGTCATGAAGTTAATGCTATTGTCAAGCAAGAGAGGTCTAAAGAAAAGGAGGTTAAACTTAAAAATATGAGCACCTCAAGTGTCAAATTTAAGTGTTACAGGTGTGGTAATCCTGCACATTTGGCTAATAGTCCCGCTTGCCCGGCGAGGGGTGCTACATGTCATAACTGTGGCAAGAAAGGACACATAGCCAGAGTGTGTAATAATAATTCTATGACCGTTTCCTTAGTTGATTCAGAAAATGTACCAGAGGATGTTAAGTTTACTTTTCAGGTAGTAGACAAGGACAGTACCGTTAACTTTCCAGAATGCACCATCACAGTTGACAATAAGTTGATAAATGTCCTTGCTGATTCATGCTCCCCATATACGTTGTTAGATGGTAAAGTGTTCGAAGGGTTATTTCCCAACAAAGTAGGAACTCTGGAAAAAGCTGACATAAAACTCAGAGGGTATGGGGGAGACCCTATCTCATTGTTAGGTATGACCACCATGAGGATTGAGTATAAAGGCAGAAGCACTGTTGGGAAAATCTATGTGTCAGAGAAAGGATCTAACTTAATTGGTTGGAGACATCAAAAAGATCTAGGTATGAAGCTAGATCCTAACAGCACTGACCAAGTTCTGTTAGTGGACAGATCGGTGTGTGGTCAAACCATCTGTGAAGAGTTCCCAGAGGTGTTCACTAACAAATTGGGCCAACTCAAGAACTACCAACATTGCATAAAATTGAAAGACAAGGCCAAAGCCATTGCACATAAAGTGAGGCCTATCCCTCATTTAATGCATGAACCTTTACAAAAAGAATTAGACAGACTGCTTGGGTTAGGGGTCATAGAACCCATTGAATGTTCCCAATGGTTGTCTCCAATTGTTATTACGTCCAAGGCGGCCAGCAAGGACATTAGGCTTTGCATTGACCTTAGGGACTTAAACAAGGAAATTTGGGTAGATAGGCATCCGCTACCCAGAATACATGAAATTCTTACTTTAATCAAAGATGCCAGTTTTTTTAGTGTCCTTGACTTATCATCAGCATACCACCAGGTCGAGTTACACCCGGAATGCAGACATCTGACCTCGTTTGTAACTCCGTTAGGGGCATTTCAGTACCGCCGCATGCCGTTTGGGCTGGCCTCGGCAGCAGCTGCATTTCAAAGAATCATGCAGCATGTACTTAAGGAGGCCCCTGGCACGATGTGCTTTCAGGACGATATCTTGATATTTGGAAAGGATGAACTTGAACACAATGACAGGTTGAGAAGTACCCTTACTAAATTGAGCCAAGCAGGTCTTACATTAAAAAGAGACAAATGCCAAATAGGGGTAAAGTCCGTAGAGTATTTAGGACACACCATCTCCAATGAAGGTATCAAACCTAAAATGAACTTAGTGGAGGCAATACAGGAAGCTACTGCCCCCACTAACGTTGAAGAAGTAAAGTCCTTTTTAGGTTTAGCTGAGTACTACTCTAAGTTTATTCAAAACTATGCAGGAAGGGTAGAACCGTTAAGGAATCTTCTCAAAAGTAAAGTAACGTTTGTATGGGATGAGAATTGTAAGCGTGCTTTTGCTGACATAAAAGATTGCATTACCCGAGCTCCTTTCTTGGGTAGATTTGATCCTACTAAAACTACGTACCTTTCCACTGATGCCAGTAATAAAGGGTTGGGAGCCAGCCTTACTCAAAGAACAGGAAATACTGAACAAGTGATAGCATTTGCATCCAGAACACTAAAAGGTGCGGAACAAAACTACTCGGTCATCGAGAAAGAAGCGTTAGCTTGTTATTGGGCTGCAAACCATTTCAAGTTTTTTCTGTGGGGGATACCGTTTACCATCAAAACGGATCACAAGCCACTTATGTATGTATTCACGACCAAGGGGTTTACTAGGCTAACCCCAAGGATAGCTAAGTGGATGATAGGTTTGGAAGGGTTCAATTTCAGGGTAGAGTATGTACCTGGGAGAACTAATGTAATTGCTGACTTCCTGTCTCGTTCCCCTTTACAAGTCAACGGTGATGGTAAGGAGGAGGAAAGTGATGTGATTGTATTAGAAGTAACAGGTTTGACTAAGGAAGAATGGGAAGAACAAAATGATCTTGATGAAACTTTGAAAACTGTAAAAGAATGCATCCACAACGGTTGGCCAGAGCAAAAGAACAGGTTGTCTGACATGGTGGGGAGATTCTGGGAAGTTAGACATGAACTGGTTGAAATCAGTGGAACTATACATAGGGGGGAGAAAATTGTACCCCCTGAAGGTATGAGGAGCAAAATCATTTCCCTAGCCCATGTGGGTCATCTAGGGAGGAGTTTAACTAAAAACAGAGTAAGAGAAGGTTACTGGTGGCCCAGCATGGACAAGGAAGTAGAGGAAATGGTCAAAAACTGTGAAGACTGTGCTAGGAGTGACAAGACTCTGTCTGCTAGGAAACCTCCTTTATCACCCGTGGAAGTTCCTGATCGTCCCTGGGCCAAACTGGCATTAGACATTATAGGACCGTTAAACCTAAGACAAGCCTCGGACCGCTTTATACTGGTCCTCATAGACTATCACTCAAGATGGGTGGTAACCAAATGGGTGAATATGATTGATACTAAAGTTTTGATCCAGTTCTTAAAAGACACTTTCTATGAAGAAGGTATTCCGGATGCCATTGTAACTGACAATGGAGTCCAGTTTACCTCAGAGTTGATGAAGGATTTTTTGGCTGGCCTACGCATCAACCATTTGAAAACAGCTTTGTATTGTCCAAGAGCAAATGGTCTTGTGGAGCGTATGAACAGAGTCATTAAAGAATGCATACAAAGAGCAGAGGCCACTGGCATTCCAGCCAAACAAGCTCTACAAGAAATGATATGGTCGTACCGCACAGCACCCAACACTATCACTCATGTTTCTCCTTTTGTATCGTTGAAAGGAAGGAAGCCTAAGACCATTCTCACAGCAGGATGGTTGTGTAAGACCTACAACTGCGTCATAGACAGGTCGAACATTGCGAGACAAATTGAGAAACAACAGGAAAAGTACAAGTTGAGATATGATTTGAAACAAAGCGTCAAAGTACCGTCAATAGTGTCAGGTGATTGGGTTCGTATAGACTTACCACCTGCCAGAAGGAGGAATGCTTCTAGGTTCTCTGAGCCTATCAAAATAGCAAGTGTTGGAAGGAATGTGGTCCATTTGGATAATGGACAAACATGGGGTATGGACAAAGTGGTAAAATGTGGTCCTCCAACAAAAGAAGGCAGTACTCATTCACCGTTGACTAGGAACCACGACCAGGTTCGCAGTTCTACTAGGAACACTACTAGTCCTGTGTGGCACAAAGACTATGTGATTCCTTAGATTTCAGCTTTAATTTCTGTTGCTGCAATTATGGTTGCCCAGGGAGATGTGTTGTAATCTTGGTATGCTCTGCCCCCCCCCCCCCCCTCTTCCTGCCCAGTTGGTATCTTCCCCTGGCTGGTTATGAACGTTCTATTGCAGCCTCCCTGAGGCACTTACTGTGAGAGAATAGAGTGGACCAGTTGGTGATGCGTAATAAACTTTGTTCTCACCTGAGTTATCTCTTCACTTTACAACACTTTCCTACCTAAACCTAGAAATAAATCATGTTAGGTTTGTTTAAGTCATAGCATTATCAGTCCACACAATATCTTAACCAAAAGTAAAGCAGGTACTTCACAAAAGTGAACAATAGGGCAGAGCGACAAGTAAACAGTAACACTCAAAGCAAAAACGCCGAAAGAAAGGTGCAGAGTTCCACTCAGGAAATAGATTGTGTGGTATATAAATCCCGTTAACATCAATATAAGCCTTATCTATTTCCTGTATGGCATGGCAAAGATCATCACGTGCTTGTTCGGTTTTGCAGATTGTGTTGATCCAATTTACCTAGCCATGTTTAGGGTTCTTGAGCTTCCTGTCAGTTTGCCAAAACTAGACCTATATTGTAGTCTCCATTTTATTTCAAATGATATTATTTTATGTTCATACTCTCTACAAAGAGTTCGAAAGTCCCTGTGTAACAATGGAGCACAGAATTAAACAATTAATTCAACCTTTTTTGGTCTAGAAGTGATCAAAATCTTCACAATGGCTTGACAAATGACAGATAAGCTACTCATTTGCAAAACAAAAATGCCTGTGGCATTTTTTAAACTTTTTATATGTATTCTACCAGCTAGGCTGAATTCTATTATAAACTTTAAACGGATAGTTTCTTATGAGCTGTGGCTAGCTGGCAACAGAGTTACATACTTTACAGGTAATAAAAAGTGATACATTTGTAGCTATCCTTTTACCAAGCAGCAGTGTTGTTCAAGAAATGCCCCTCACACCTCTCCATTTGCTAGGCAGTGGATAGGTCTACTAACCTAGAAAATGCGTAATAAATTAATAAAGGGCGACAATGTCAACATTCTGTGACTAAAAAGAGTAAGTGTTTAAAGGTATTAAAACGGCTTAGTAGCATACTGATTACATCACCAGAAACTACATCACATGGTCATTCTGTCGACTACAACATCACAGGAAATCACAATACAATAAAATTGGGTTTTGGTCAGAGGTCGTGGTTATGTGGCTTCTGATCCAGATGGCATTACCAAACATAAATCGCAAGCCATAGTGAGTGAGCTTTGATTGCTGTGAGTCGCCCTAGTCTTCCTGAAACTGTCTCACTCAGTAACTCCATCAACTACTGCAAGGCTGTGAAACCTGCCTTTGCATTCTTAAAAGCCCGAAAAGGAAAATCTTCAAAGGGTTGTTTATTAGAGCTGAAACATTCTTTCCGCCTCTCAGTTTCAAACGCTAGTAATGGGAAACTTTCAGACGCGCAAAATAAAATCTTAATTATAATATACCATAAAAGCGAACTGCTTGAGCTAAAAGACTGCCTTTGTTTGCAGCTGGAGGGAGTTCAGAGGACATGTTTAGAAGATCTAATCGCAGGCCAGCAGCAGGCATTAAAGAGCTGTAGGAATGTGCTGAGAAATGGGAAGACAGTAGGGTCATTAAAAACGGTATCCTGCTACCTAAATTGGTAGGGTAGGCAAGTGGGGTACAGCCACAGAAGACAGAACCATCAGAAGGCAAACCAGATACCAGCAATTAACCGGATTGCTGATTGTGCTTCGAAGGTACGTTGTTACGGTTCTGTTACGGTTATTTATATTGGGTACGACTCACCCCCCAAGGGGTATCTCGGCGCATTAGCCTTCCAACAAACAGGTAGCAGTCACAGAAACATTTGCCAAAGCTGAAACAGTTCAGTTTTGAGTAACTTCCTGAATTTAAGATGATCCAGACCGAAACGTATCTACAGTGGCGTAACATAGACCCTCGCAGGCCCCCACGGTGCAGGGGCCCTGAGCTACAGGGGGCCCCCTCAGCACAGTACCCCTGCCTGAGAGCTCCGGACGGAGCTGGATGGGGGCCCCTCCATGTCGTTTGCAGGGGGGCTCCCTCAAGTTTCGTTACACTAGTACTGGCAGGGCATTCATTCCAGTAAAAGGGGGCCAGATAGAAGGAGGTTCTACCCCCTGAATGAGACTTTTTAATTCGAGGGACTGTAAGAAAAAGTTGTCGCGAGGTCGTTAAACTTTTCAGAACCGTACAGGGTAAACTTCGAGGCAAAATTTCGAGAGCCTTTCCCCAATAGGGCTTTATGTGCCATACAACACATTTTAAAGACAATCCTCTACTGGTCCTCCCATCAGCAAAGTGTGCTCTCCTCAATGGGGCTCCTTTGGTTGATGGTCTGTAACTCCTGTGGTTCTCCCTGAAACCTTGGTGACTCAATTACATTTAATATCTAATTTTGCTCTCAAACATGGGGCTAAAGAAAAGGATGAGAGTACATGCCTTATCAAATGTGTGAAATTAGTAAAGTAGAACAAAATCGCTAACCAATACAGTGCTGTGGCACACATGGGGAGAGATGTGAGAGAAAATCAAATGGGGGAGGGGGGATGTACACAAGAAGCTAGTGGAGCATCTGCCTGTGCCTCTGGCTTGAAAAACAGTCTAAAAAACTATTTACCTTTTTCTTTCATCAAGTTTTACTTTTTTTATTTATTATGTAGTCTGTCTCTTTCCATTTTTTATTTTTGTGATTGATATTTGTAGTCTTTTATGCGCTACAAGCGGGTTGAGAGTCACAGTATTTTCAGGAACTTTCCCTTTGGCACCTCTAGTCCAATCTAATTCCCCTAGTATACTGTGGCAGTGAGAGCGGGGTGTGGCTGCATAGGGGGTGGGTATAGGGTAACTCGCAGCGCGTACCTTCAGCCAGGACGGTGTTTTTCTCTTTCCTGGTTTCTCAGGCTATTCATGGAGCAGCGGATCCTTCCATTGTTTGCAGCGGTCACTGTGCATTAGTACTAGTGCTGTACTGTCTTCTCTTCCTCTTTCTGGCCTGAAATCGGACTATACTGCCGAGGATTCACACTCCTAATCCCATTTGAAATTCCTGATTTTCAGTCTTTGTTTTAGAATGCTTGAAACCCCTTTTGTGTGACTTCTTGCACTGCTTCTCCTAGGGTTTACAACAATATTTATTTACCCTTACAAAATCCATGACAAAAATACCCAAATATTCCTTTCCTTTGCTTTGCTATTACCTCAAGTTCTCACTATGGTCCCTATATGCCTCACTGCAAATAAGGTCTTATTTTGGCAGTACAGATACTTATGCTCAACTCTTTTACAGTGACAATCATCTCCTTTCTCACTTCTTCCACCTACCTGGGCTAATCTCATTCCCCTTTGATGCTCTCTCACTCTCCCCATCCGCTAGGAACCTTGGCGTAATGCTCAGCTGTCACATGCAAGAAGGATTTTTTTTTATCATTGGCAAGGCCGCAGCAGCCATCATCAATATTTGCCCACACCTTTTTTTACACTGCTACTTCCATGACAAACTCTCTTTTCATGACTAGATCACACACCTACTAGCGCCTTCTTTAAGTACTTCTAAATGACTTGCCCTCAGCAACAGTTAGTTATCCATGTTGCCACTGCATACTCCTCTCTCTCCTGACCTGCTACCTCTTGTCACCATCACATTGGCGTCCAGGGCTTCGCCCCTTCTAATGGGCTACCTCTTCTCAGGACCTATGCTGTGGCCACCTTCACTTTCATGCCCAAACACTCTTGCGCTCAACTTTCCTTCTACTCATTCCATCTGATTGTCAATCACTGACAGCATTCAAGATCAGGTTGAGGGCCCACCTACTTCAGCTGGAGACCCCAAGAAATGTCTGACCCTGCGTTACCTCTAAATCTCAAATGTATATATCACTAGTGACATCCTTCACATGTAGTCTTTCCTCTGTCTTCATGACCCTTAATACTATTTTCCATAATTGCAGGCTGTGCATGTATTCCACAAATTTCTACTTTGGTATGTATGGCTTTGTATCTTAATGATAATTCGCATGTGAGTATGTCTATGCAAAAAAACAATCACGATTTGCTTCCAGGCCACAAAAGTAAATGAATAACATATACTTTTAAAATAAAGTCCTTCCTGCTGCTTACCAGTTGCTTTGACCTTTGCAGGAACGTTCTCTTTGGATTACAACACCAGGAACCAAGGAGTTCACATAGCAGAGGCCCACCTTACTTCTTAGCTCGCTCTTATAGTTTCCACTTTCTTCTTTGGTTTCATCTAAAAGCTTTTTGGGCCAGAAGGAGAATGCTTGGCCTTGATAATGCACTTTTTCATCTGACTTACTTTGAGTGTCAGGGGATCATGCAGATCACATCCGTCAAAAATAGCAAATGATCTGCCTACCAACCACGTTTTACATTTCGAGGAGGGGGAACTGCAGGGTTTCCTCTGATAGACCCTCAGCTGGCTCCTCTGTTGGAATTGTTTGAACCGGTGTCCTTGGGACACAATGACGGGTCAGACATCACTGGATTTTGTTGTTTAAGACTAACATTAAAAGCAAGGCTGTTCTGGGTAAGGAAAGGCATCAATACCTCAGACATACAGGGAGTAAACTCCCTATGCGTTAGATCTGTTGACTGTATTTCTTAGGCACCCTTCCACTTTGTAAATTTGTTTGTATTGTTCAAAATGAGAATGCCAAGATGGCGAAGAAAACATGGCTCCCGCTCTGCATCCTCATCTGCCTTCAGTGCATTCGCTTAAGGCAGAGGTAACCGCGCCAGATAGGCAGGGATATCTCCATACTGCTGGCAGCTATGAAGTGGGCGGTAGGCCCTTCGCTGACTGACCAACCACCCAGGTCTAAATGACCCTGCAGGTCTTTCAGGGATAGACATATGAATCATTTTCCTATCGAATACTCCTGGCCTTGAAAGGGATATGTGGAATGGGATTTAATTGATGTAATAAATCTACTACTAATATTTAAAAAACAAGCATTGCCTTCATTTTTTTAGTTTGTTTTTTGCAGATGGTTGGCTGTTCTTGTTCTCAATCAGAATTGTTAATTGTATGCCATTTCGAGTTTCTGTTTGCTCAAACGACTGTTTAATAAAATCTGCAATAAATGCTGCATCGGGGTCAATGGTCAAGCCTTTTTCCAGTCACTGAGTCAATGATAATACATGAATTAACCTTATATTTTGATGAACAGAGATGTGTACATATATACACGTATATTCAGTAGTAATGTATGCTTTCTGCCGGCAGGACACATTCCCTGTTTAAAAATCATCAGACGCTACAATCCATTTGGAAAGGAAATGGACCTTTATTTAATTCATGCTTCTCCCTGGGTTACACTGTTTGCTTGCTGACCTCCATCTTGGAGGGAAAAGACATTTGTTTCTATTTAATTTCACAAGCATGACATGCTGGGTATTCCTTCCTGGGCTGCCACATACTTGCAGTGTCTTTATTGCAGTTCTGACAGGGGATGAAGATATGATTTTGCAATATAGAGACCCCTCCTCTCTCTAGAAATGCAAATATTGAATTCCTTCAGGTGTTTTCTTTCCTTCCCTTATTAGCTTGATGCTAATTTTGACCAAACTATTGAAAGTAGATGTGGATTTGTAGCTTCTGCATGTATCATGATGGTTTGAAATAAAAAACTAGAAACTTTCTTTAAAAAAAAAAATGCTTGCGTGGGTGGATTGGCAGCTTGATGGCCCCATGGAGCTAAAAGGCACGAATCTCTTACATGACAAACCTCGCGGGTAATCATTGGCGATGTAAAAATAAATCATGGTTTCCATGGTGTCTGTGAACACTACTCTGCATGCGTAAGACTCATCATCACCCTGGCGTGAGCCGAGGCTGTCACCATACACCTCGACGGTGTCAGTGTTCGTTCACTTCTGATGTCACCTCAAGTTGCTAGGACACACCAAAGGGGAAAGAGGTGACTGTGTGTCTGACTTACATTTGATATTCCTGCATCATCAAAATGTCAGCCCATGAAATGGACATCAGTATGCAAATACCAAAGCATATTTCAAGTAAATTTGCATTTTCTATGTACACTTCAATGTACAAAACTAGCTAGTAAGATAGTTCTTAACGTTACCAGTCAAAAAGGCCATGGGGTTTATTTTAGGAATGTAGGGGCAGTAATTCTTCAGGGGCTAACAGAGTTGAAAAATTAGTTTCGGCCATTTTGAGGAGAATTGTTTATAAACATGGACAATTTCGGGGACTTTTCAAAGTGTGTGAAGCTTTCTTTTTTTAGAAGCAAGTGAAAACCTCCAGACAAAGCATTTTTCTTGAGAAAAAAATCTATAGCTCATATTTCGTGGATTAGAACTATTCAGCAATATAATATAATAATAAAATTAGTGTAAAATGTCCTGCAAAAAGTTTTTGCGGGAAATTTCTGCTGCTTGAAGTTGTATCAAAATTGACAAATTAAGGGCTAGATTCAGAGTTTGGGGGACAGGGTACGCCAGCACAAACATGGCTGAGTACCCGTCTGCCAGCCTAAAGGTCTGCCCACTCTTTTTTGAGTCAGAAGCACCTTTATATGAAAGCACCTCCACCAATGGAGTTACGGCTACCGGTGTAGGTGCATGAAACCAACCGATCCATTTTAGAGCAGATGTTAGATGAAGTTTTTGTAGTTCAGGTCTGCCAATGGAATATCTCCTCAGAGGCTAACTTTCGCTGGATATTATGGCGCTTCTGGTGTGGTGCGGTCCCAATGCGGCAGAGCCACGCTGTGTAAATATTCCAAAAACTTCTTCTGTACAGAAAGGTGGGTCGCACTCACGGGTCAATCATAGTTCTTTTATTTGCATTTTGTAAATTCCATATAGGCCAGAACAAAAGGGTGACCCAATGTGTTTTAGTCTCGCAGAGACCTTGTTCACGGGTGCGTTGGCAATATTTCAAAACCTCACCCACGTACCCTAAAATTACCCCTGCCACCCAAAAACCCATACCTACCCCATATCTCAAAATTACCCTTGCCACCCAAAACCCCATGCCCACCCTAAACCCTAAAATTACCATTGCCACCCAAAAACCTATACCCATCCAAAACCCTAAAAATACTTTTACCACAGCTTCATGGGGTTTGGCTCATCAGCCCTTCTTCAGATTCCAAAATACTGGCAGGAGGCCAGAACCCCAATGTCATTATACCTGCAGTCTTTTTATGGTTTTGTTTTTACAGTTGATTTCATTATTGTTCTATGATGATGTTGGATTGTTAATATTGTTTCATATTACGTATTTATTTAGGTTCAACTTCTTTTGGTTAAAGAAGTTTTGTATTACTGTACATGTTTTAAGGTGTGGGCAAGTCCCAAAATATGATTCATTGAGTGTGTTATAACAACAAACAGAAAAACACAGAATACGTTAAAGCACTGACGAGAGGGAAAAATATATATTTTTTTTTAGAGAAGCAAGGGGTATACAAGCTTATGACTATGAATTTACGCAGCCACTAACAGGAATGGCTTGGGTCTCTCTTAACTGACCCTTTTATTCTTTTTAGGTCTCGCCTAGCGAACGCAGCGCATGCGCTGCTTCGCCTTGGCGAGACTATTGTTGTCAGTTTGGTGTGCGAAGGGAGAAATACTGTTGCATACTGTCAACAACGCATGAAATACATAACTTTTCATTTAAAAGGGAATTTCAGAACCAACCACTAGATGGCAGTATAACAACCTGTAAAAGTTACACGCTGCAAAACGGAGGACTCTGCACTGACAGCACTAATTTTGCTGATAATTTTTGTCTGACGCTCTAGAACCTAAGTTGTGACGTGTCTGTGCTGGCAGGTGAGACAACTAGCTCTGCCAGGACAAGCGGTTCACCCCCTATACTTCGTTCCTATGTTTACCTGATGTTCACAAACTGAAGTCTAGCTTTTATTTTTTCACCGTCTTCTCAAGTGCATGCGTATGGTGTGACAGATGCCTGTCAGGGCACGATCTTTACCGAAGCAGAACTCGTTCATGTCTTTTGTTTGATGTTCACCAACACTGGATTAGGCTCGAATTTCTAAGCCTATATGTGTAGGTGTGGCAATGAGGCGCACACGAACGTGGACTTCACCCACACTGAATTTGTGGATTAATTTATGTGTACTTTCTAAATGACTGTGGCATGTATATTTATTAAAGGTGTGAAAGGTAATTTCATGCTGAATTTAATTACATTTTTGCTTTTAGAACCCAACATGACTTTTAGCAAGTGCGTAATAGTTGGGCGAATCAATTTGTGAATTAGTCTTACAACAAAAATTGAAGTAGGTCTTATTTTTGGAATCCAACATAAATTGTGGCCTGCATATTTATATTCCATGTGTAACATTAGGGCCAAAGGGGGAAACGTTTTCACAGATGCTAAAACGAGAATTTCAAGTGAGTGAGGTTTCTACCTTAAATATCTCTGTAATACATACTATACTACAGCACAATATAATGTATATATATATTCACTAAAAAAAACATAGGTTTCACACACGTTATAGTTAGGAATAAGCATTTAAAAAACCTTGCAAATTCACTGAAAAAACCATAGGTTTCACACATGTTATAGTTAGCTGGACATTTCACTCGTAAAAAACCATTGAAATTCACCCGTTATAGTTAGTTCAGCTAACTATAACTCGCGCGACCGAAATCCACTGCTGATGACGTCACATATTACATCACTGATGACGTCATCCAGTGAGTGTGTGTTTCTGTAAAGTTTAAATATGTATAATATATATAGGGAAAGGCCTGTGGAAGAATGAGTGGCTGTACAAGTGTGTGAATGGATGATTTTCTAGGTGCGTAACTGACTCTATAAGTGAGTCATTTGAGATGTCATCAGTGATGTCATGAGTGATGTCACTGACCATGTCATGAGTGATGTAATATGTGACGTCATCAGCAGTGGATTCCGGTTGCGCGAGTTATAGTTAGCTGAACTAACTATAACGGGTGAATTTCAATGGTTTTTTACGAGTGAAATGTCCAGCTAACTATAACATGTGTGAAACCTATGGTTTTTTCAGTGAATTTGCAAGGTTTTTTAAATGTTAATTCCTAACTATAACGTGTGTGAAACCTATAGTTTTTTTTGTGAATTTGTAAGGTTTTTTAAATGCTAATTTATGTATGTATTATTATATTTTTTATATATTTATTTTACAATAAACTACCTATGTATATAGTTATAGATTGACTGTATCCTGTAATATGGAATGGCTCAGCTCTTTTTTTTTAAATTTGGATAAAGTTGAACAGCATAGTTAATATCTTCTATAAACTTATAAACAGTTTAAAATGTCTTTTTTTTTTAAGGGTTTTTCACGGTGCGTGCACCGTGCGCGCACCGTGCGCGCACCGGCAATTTTTTTTATTAAACTAAATGTTTTTTTTTATTTACGAGGTCCTTTAGGGACCCCCTGAGAAGGTCTAGGGGGTCAGGGACTCTCTACCCTGCCCCCTTTTCCCGTTCCTCACTTGTGTTTTTAGCTCTCTTCTGCCTCTAAAACTCAAAATGGCGGCTGGGGGGTGCGCGCGCCGTGCGCGCACCCCGTGATTTTTTGAAAAAAAAAAAATGTTTTTTTCACCCTTCGGGGTCCTTCAGGGCCCCCCTGACAAAGGCTAGGGGGTCAGGAACTCTCTACCCTGCCCCCTTTTCACGTTCTTCACCTTTCTTTTTCACTGTCACACACAAAATGGCGTCCGACACTTCCTGATTTCGACCGATTGGAATGTTGACTGACATCTAACCACCAATCAGAATTACGCTCGCGGACATTTGGTGCGCGCTCCGTGTGCGCATATAGATATTTATGTACTTTTAACTGCAATTTTCTCAGGAACTACTGAACAAATTGACACCATATATGCAAAAGGCACATGCCTGACCTGAGGACTACCTCTTTGCCAAATTTCAAGTAATTCTGTTCAGCCGTCCGGGCTGTACCTTCGACTAAAGGTCCTATGGGAAAATGCATGGGGAAAACACGTTTTAGGACCCCCCTTTTTTCTCAGCCCCCGCTTGACGAATCACCCCGAGACTTTCAGGGTAGGAGCTGAGTAGAGCGCCCCATTCGTTTTGAAAATTTCACGAAGATAAGTCAACCGGCGCCAAAGTTATTCAAAATAGAATTTTCAGATTTCCTATGGGAACTCGGTCCGAACTATAACTATCTACTGGCGACCGCCAGTAGATAATATATATATATATATCTCTCTCTATATATATATATATATATCCGCTCGTTGTCCCACACCAAAGCAGGGCACTCGCAGGCAGGTGCAGACTTTGCGGGTGTGGATCCACAAAAATATCTCGCTCAGCTCCTTTCTTTTTGTCAAAAGGAATGTCGCACTCGCGGGGCGTTTTAAACACAATTTATTTGAAATAGCCAAATGACCAGCAACAGTTGCTGGTCATTTGGCTATTTCAAATAAATTGTGTTTAAAACGCCCCGCGAGTGCGACATTCCTTTTGACAAAAAGAAAGGAGCTGAGCGAGATATATATATATAGATATAGATATATATATATTAATTTAAAGCAATATGGCAATACTCCACTCTCACCCATTTAATCCAAAGGAAATGATATGGCTCAATTCACAAAAATTTACAAAATACAAAACCTGATTTTATGGAGGGCCCCAATAGAAAAACAGGCGCTTGTAGCTTTTCAACGTGTGCTTCTAATTCTCGCACCTAAACCTACAGGTAATATTAGCATCTGCATGAGTACCATCATAGAAAAGAGTAAGTAAGAGCTGCATTTCTTGTGGGGAATCACTCTACCTCTAAAAATATCTGGTAGGCTGACTAAGCTAGAGGTCAGGCAGCGACCCACTGTAGGGAGCAGTGCAAGAACATTTGATGTTCGTCTGGTGTGTCCAACAGTCTCATGAAACAGAAGCTAAAACGAGTACTGACTTTGCAATTGAAAAGGTCATCTGCAAGACAAAGTGCGAAACAGGAGCAGGGCAGAATTGGCCTATCATGACACAAATCAATCAAAATCAAGTGCCCCAAAAAAAAAGAAAATATAGCCAAAAGAAAGATGGGCAAAGTCATGGCTTACACTGGGTGCCCACATTACAAAACTGAAGAGGAAGACTAAAGCTGGAAGACACAAAACTGAAGGTGAAAATAGATAAAATAACCAGTTGTCAGTAAGACTAAAGCCAATTCCGTACGGCATCTGTAATACAATATTTTCCAAATATTTTTAATAGATTTGTATATGTGCTGCGAGTTGAGTGAAACCATTAATTTGTATTGTCTTGCCAAAAAAACAGAAACCCACTCAGATATAGCCACTAGACAGCAAAGTACATTTGAAGTGGAAAACGAGAATACCAACACACGCAAAATCACGTATACAATAAGAGAACCAAGGAGAAAACAAGACAAGATTTACAGAACCATAGAAACAGCCCAGAACTTCCTTCCTTCTAGATTACCAGTTCCTATTGCAGGGAGAGCTTGTGGGCTTGCAAAGGCAGGCTTGCTTGGACTGCGTCCGAGGTGTCTTTGCCCACTTGAACGTTACCTATTGATAGTATGCAACAAAGCCCACATAATCGCAGGATCCTGCACGGATGGCAGGAGGAGGCTCCGGTTCAATGTTGCACTCGCGGTTGTGTGTAGTCCTGGCTAATGGAGATTATGATGCTCTTGTCGACACAAGTTGACACAAGTAGGCCTATTTATAAAATTCTGTACTCCAAAACCTATTCTATAAAAACCCTATGTTACTCGGAGAAGACAATTTCATGGCCTTTGTCCTTCATCAGTCTGCAGTTTCTAAATTATATCCACTGTGGTGTCCATATAGTCGACATTTCTGCATGAAAAAGATTTAAGACTCAGCATTCAATGTTTTTTGTTTTGTTTAGGCCAGTTACTAAAGTTTTTATTTAGTGTTTGACGGATGGGATAGTCGTCACAATTGTGGCCGCACGCCATATTCCAAGTAAATTTTAGCCTATGACACTACCAACAAGTACCAACATAACAAAATATGCAGGATAACATAGGCATATCACTCATCATTTCAGTGACACACAATATAGACTGAACTGGTGTGGTGCAAGCAGTAGGCATATGACACAACTTAATAATATTCACTTATCAGCCCTAGAAGTATAAAAGAAGTAGTCGGCTCTCCCAGGATCAAGACTTGCGGCTGATTTCTGCAGTAGCACCTACTGTGGTGCACTAGAAACTGCTCCAGTGAAATCCAGTAAAACGTCTTGTTATGTGCACCGTCGATGCTTTGCCCAGGAGGGGTAGAGGGGATAAAGGGTGAAGAGTGGCAGGGGTTCTGCTTGTTTTGTTTCTGCTCTGTCGACAGAGGGATGAAGTGCTCCCTTGCTGGTCTGTCCAGGAAGGGTGTCTTCTATGCTGTCTATGGGCTGCTGTTGTTTGTTTGGGGGCACGTTTTAACTAGGGTTTGTCAAGGTGTGTATTTAACGTGTGTGAAAAAGTTGCTTTAATTAAGTGGTAGTGTTCAGCCAGTGGTTGTGTCATTGAGAGTTCAGTGTATTTGATGGGTTATGTATCCTTGAGGCTAGATATTTGTTGTCATTTCGAAAGGGTTCTCTAGCATTTTTCTCTACTTTACTTGGCGTATACGATAGGATTTTTGTTGACAATTTATGTTTGATACGTGTTCTAATGTCTTGTTCCCAGTTGTTCTCCACAAAAGAGAAATAAGTAGGGTTAGCACTTTTTATATTTCTTTTAGGAAAGAATGCTATGTGGTACTTTGACAGAGTGTGTCCCTCGTCTGTTGCAAGGCCCAGAATGTGTGCAGCCAGACGGTGCAGCGTTTAGGATGTCAGAGTGGAAGACAGAATGGAAGCTCTTTAATCGACAAGTGACATTGATGATCTTGGGCCTTCATTAGTTCTTCGTTACTTCCAACTGTGTAATCAAAATAATAATACATACTTCTTGGCAACTAGTGTGTAGATCATGTCACCTGCATAAGGAGTTTATAGGAGGCAACAAAATTGTTTTCTTCTTTTGATAAATGAAGCAAAAATAGAGCTCTACCCCGTTAATTGATGAAACATGCTGCCACGTATTTTAATGGCATAATATATCACAAACACATGCAGGTACCATCTTTTCTGAAGTCTGTAAAGCAATTTGTTTTTAGTAAGAGCTTCATGCTGCCCTTCTGCCGTTTCTAAGCACTGAATAGAAATATTACTAAAACCCACTCATGACATTTAATTCACATCTTTCAAGAGGTTGGAAGTCTAAGTATGCCATGCCAAGATTCCAACTCCTGGCCTGTAACGGCAAATAGTCCGCTCCATAGAACATCCCTATCAAGAGAGGGACTGCTTGGGAAGACTGCTTGTCAGCTTCAACAGCGATTGTATGATCTTTTTATTTAAAACATACTTTATTGCTTTAACAAAGTGCCGGGTCACGCGCAGGCAGGCATATGGTCGACACATAGACGGTTCAGCAAGTAAGGAGTTAGAATAAACATCTCTGTTCATACAAGGTACATTCAGAACAAGGGTGTCCGCCCGTGTGATGCATTAGTATTTTGACATCTATGAGTTACTATGAATCTATTGCAGGTTGGTTATCAATCAATATCAATATGAAACACAAAATACACAAAAACTCCTACGATCAAGACCCCCCAACAGCGATTGTATGATTTGAAGGATAAACATAATGTAACGGGATAAAATTGAATGACGGGTAAAGTGCAATCATCTATCTGGGAAATCTAGATTAAAAAAACAAGAATGTAAGGCACAGCGTCCAAACGAGTAGGTGTGAAGAGTCAGCGTCAGTCTCGTATGATTCAAGTCTAAGTCAGCCTTCCATCCTTGTGAAATAAATAAAAAGTACCACCACCAAGTTCAATAGGAAAATAACAGCGAGGAGGCATGTCGAATGTATACAGCTGGGTAGAGTCAAATGTATGTTGAAATAAGCAGTGATCTGTTTAAATCACTATACACCTATAAAATAGACCCCGTTCTAATTCTAGTTTCTCAGCAACACATTTGTCCTTAAAAAGTAGGCTCAGTGCACTAAGAATCCAGCAAATGCCATGTTGTGGTCATTACTGAGCAAGTTACTGAGGCATTCACTTCTAGGCATCCTCGCTCTAGAGTGATGGGCAGAATGCAGTTCCTAAACGACTCTCTTATGAAAGGATATGGAACCTTGAGATTAAAAAAGTTAGATAATGTCATTGGGTACAAGTTAAACAAGCATTTGCAATGCAATAGGTCTCGCAGTTGTGAGAGTTTGAGCTATTGGCATTGTAAATGGCAATGCCTTTTATTTACGTGTTGGTTTTTAAAACATAAATAAAAGGCATTGTCATTTACAATGCCAATAGCTTAATCTCATGCAAATGCGAGACCTATTGCATTGCAAATGCTTGTTTATTACAGCATTTGCTAAGTACGACGTGACCGAGATGTATTGGAGCGCCATACAACCAAACAAAAAACATAATGCCAAATAGTAGCGAACGAAAATTAACCAGAGGCAACTGGGTTTATCTCAGTGTGTAGGTGGTGCCTGCGATGTTGTCCGACACTTTGGACCACCCCCGCCAATAATGCCATTATGCGCCAGTCTGCTAAACCACGCTCTTAGTTCCACTGACGTTCACGTTCAGCCTCGCGCGCTTTCCTTGTGTCGTGGGTGCATGTTTCCCTAATCCTGTACCAGCTGTCAGTCTGCTAACCCGCCATTAACCTGTGCCTTTTCCTTCTGCGCTAGTTTATGAATTATTACTGAGGTGCGAGGCTTGCTTTAGCCCATGATTCACTTTTCGTAAAGCTTTGCTTATTTTGTGTCTAGTAAGCATTGTACAAAATGGAAAACGTTGCTGTTGTTTTGAGACGCTAACATAAAATATACGGCAATAAAATCATGTTTCTAAATAGATGTGCTGCATTTTTCTCCTCCCATTCTTGGTTTACACAATTAATACGTTTCCCTTGTGTGATGAGCGAATTCTGATTAAGCGTTCATACAGCCTGGTACAAGATATAAGAATGCTCAAAATTATCTACTGCAGAAATCAGAGGCCAGGTAGCAATCTAAAATCCTTTTGAGGCTGGTTTCGCCTTCCACCCATTTATTGGTAATCAGTAAACTACTGTTAATGGGTGTAAATTTTGTTTAATCATCTGTTTAATTGTCATCATGCTATAGTTTAAAAGTTTAGCCATTAGATCTGTCAACCTTGCCAACGCCTGACTGAGCCCAGCTTTCAACAGGAAAACCTGCCCCATAAAATAATTTGGGCCTGGTAACAAAAGTTAAAACAGCTAGTAGAAGCTGTGTAATTCAGGATCTGAAATGCTGACTAAGGAATGAAAATGTCACATGCACTGATAAAGCCAACAGGCATGTGGTCAACTGCAGCCGCGGCCCTTGCAGTTAAGAGCGGTGTGTTCAACTGCAGCCGCGGCCCTTGCAGTTAAGAGCGGTGTGTTCAACTGCAGCCGCGGCCCTTGCAGTTAAGAGCGGTGTGTTCAACTGCAGCCGCGGCCCTTGCAGTTAAGAGCGGTGTGTTCAACTGCAGCCGCGGCCCTTGCAGTTAAGAGCGGTGTGTTCAACTGCAGCCGCTGCCCTTGCAGTTAAGAGCGGTGTGTTCAACTGCAGCCGCGGCCCTTGCAGTTAAGAGCGGTGTGTTCAACTGCAGCCGCGGCCCTTGCAGTTAAGAGCGGTGGGGCCGGGTTGGGGGGAATTCGACAGATGACCAAGAGGGGAAATTAAATAAATAATTAATTTTCCCTCGTCGTCGTCTGTCTAAATCCCCCCGCACCCGGCCCCATTGCCCCACTGCTCTTACCTGTACGGGCCGCGGCTGGTAAACTGTGTACATAACCCACCCCAGACCGGTGACCATCTCTTCTGGGTCTTCGACCGTTTATGACCTTCACCCGCATCTACAAGGATGACCATAGACCTTTTGGTGTCTAAACGGACGCAGTTTATTACATCATAAAAACTGCTGGGTCATAAATCTTCACAAGATATCGGTCATTAGTATGAACTATACAGCATGCATTACTCAGAACATAGAATAAGCAACCCATTGAACATCAAGTCACTAGGTGGTCGTAAATCATCTGTATTTATTATTTGCTCCTTGCTGTCTCATCATCAAGTTAGTCCATTGCCCCAAACCATCCGTCTCACAGCACTTTATTCGAGGGTTCATTATTGTCAAGCGCTGCACTGCAGCATCTAGGTTTCCATTGTGACTGATGTCGGGTGTTCGCGGCTCTCTGGCAAATGCTGTGTCCAACTAGCGCTGACCCTTTGCTGGCCATTACCTCATGCTGCCAAGTGTCCCTGTTCTGGTGCGGGTGGGTGGGACGATGATCCCAGAAACAGTACTCAATGTTGCAGCTTCCTGCCTTTTGGGGCCGTCTTGGCTCCGCCCCTGCTGCCCCATTGGCTACTTCAAAGCATGCCGGCTAATGCCAGGTACTCATTTTCCCAGGCTTACGGGCTCTCGTCCCTGCAGGTTTGCAGCCCTCGGGTGTGTTAGTTGCGGCCCCAACAGGGTGCAGCTTCACCGTCTGGGCTCGCACTTCAGCCCACCCAGACCAGCGAGCATCTCTTCCAAGTCTCCAAGCATTTACTTCTGACCCCCCATCTACAAGGATACTCACAGTCCTTTTGGTGTGTAAACGGGCGCTGTTTATTACATCATAAAAACAGGATGGGTCATAAATCATCACACGACATCGGTCATAAGTATGAAGCATACAGCATGCATTACTCAGAACATAGAATAAGCAATCCATTGAACATCAAATCTTTAGGTAGTCATAAATCATCTGTAATTAATATTTGCTCCATGCTGCCTCATCATCAAGTTAGTCCTTTTCCCCAAACCATCCGGTTGGCACCACTTTATTCAAGGTTCCATTGCTGTCAAGTGCTGCAGCTTCTAGGCTTTCCTAGCTACCGATGTCTGCCGTTCGCATCCCTCTTGCTGTGTCTGTGTTGCTAGTGCTGTGTACGACTATCTCTGACCCTTTACTGGCCCTTAACTCTTGCAGTCGAAAGTCACTGCCATGAGGCATTCCAAAGACCCTGTTTGTGCGCCTCTTCTCCTACCCTGCGATGTTATCATTGGCATTCACTGGTGCTGTGTTCACCATGCTGTCAGTGGTTTCATGACCGCTGGAAGCTCCACACTTTGTTGCTGTCCTTCATCCTAAGAGAAACCTGAGCACTCAAGAGCCCCCATGATGTTCAAGATGAACATGTCCATCCCTACTCTAGATAAAAATATCCTATCCTCAGCTTAGCTGCCCGGAAGCCTGAGGTTAATGATGCCATGCCTGACACATTCCCAGCCCATTCCTTTTCAGAACTTGTTCATTGAGCTTATGCCTGGACTTCTCCACAGCTCTGTGTTTCCGAGCTTCCCTCATCTCGAAACGAGCTATCACCTCTCACCATACCACGTCGGTGGTTGGACCAGTCTAGCAATTGCAGTAAGGTTCTCCATCATGCCTTTCAGGAGTCCAAACCGTCCCAGCCCTATAAGGTCTTTACCACTCAGATGTATGAGGACAACATCTGGCTTGCCTCGAAACTGTAGGACTCTGCATACCATAGGCAACAGCTGAGCCCATTTCATGCCCGGTACTTCCTTCCACACTATGTTGGTGGTGCGCAGCCATATGCCTTTGTAATCCTTCCGCAAAACTGCCAAGCGCAGTGCCCTTACAATGTAAGAGTGGCACAGCATCCATACTGTCCTCTTTTCTGCTATTACCACCTGCCATGGTGCTTGGTGCTGTCCTCCCCAGGCCGTGTACTGCCGCAGTTGTGGCTGCCCCTCTGCAGAATGGAAGGCTGGCCGGAAAACCTTCTCTCTGCAGCTCTTTCCGCAGCACCGCGATGAGCTGAAACCTGCTAAGACATTTTCAATCTTGATGTAAAAACAGCGGGATGCCCCCTTGCGGTCTCAACAGCAGGTAGGCACGCTGGGGATCATGGTTCGATCCCTGGCACTGGTGGGAGGTTAGCCCAGCACCATGTGACTCTGGGCAATAGCTCGCTTAATCTTCCCGACGGCCCCCAGCGCTGGGATGCCTACGGGTAGCTGTGCGCTTTACAAATACTGGATTTTAGGCCTGTGTGAGGCACACTGATCAGGCCTCATGCCCTGAGATGCAATTAAGGCGTGTGAGCTTCCCTTTTCCTTCTTCGTTGGTCTTTGACCACCTCAGCCTTAGCACCATGTGCACCTGGATCCCTTTTGGATGGGGCCACTAGCTCGCTGACCCTATAGGCCCAAAAAAAGTCTACCGCAAAAGCTGCTATGAAAAGGCTTAGCTCTCCATCTGCTGTGCAGATACCCGCTGTTAGAAACTGGGTTACTGGTTGACTGGGGTGTGAGCCCTGGTCAAGCAGCAACCAAAATACTTCTCAGGGTAAGGCACAAGCAAACCCCAAATTAAGCTATGCTTAACCCCCGGTAGCTTGGCTCAGAGCAGTCAGGCTTTATTTAAAGGTAATGTTTAAAGCATTTGTGCAACACTACAAACAGTAAAACAGTGAAAATACCCCATAAAAAAGATACCACACCAGGAGCAAATGTGACAAACAGCATGAACATGTAAACAATCAATGTACGAATTATCTTCACACCGTGTACGTACCTTTAATTTTCAATCTATGTAATGTGTACCAACTAATACAAAACGCTAATAAAAATGTTTAAAAAAAAAAAAGACCACACCAGGTCAGGAAAAGAGAGCAAAATGTAACAAATAAAACAAGACCAAAACAACAAAAATTCAATCTGTAGAACCAGAGTTATCAATTTTTAAAAAACTAAACTGTAAATAGCACCTCTAGAAACAGCACCAACTATCTGGTTGCGCTGGACGGGGTCAAAGTCAAAAGTTCAGGATGACCGCAATGGAGTGCGGGTCGGATACAGTCCTAGATTAGTCCTGCTTAAGGTTTACCTTCTCACGTTTTGGGCCAAGAGTCTTGTTCACATTGGAGAGGCTTGTGAGGAGCAAGGAAAGTGTCGCGGGCGGTGGTCAGGCATTGCGGACGGGTGGGTTGGTGCTTTATGGTGGTGGTCTTCCTTGGGCAATCAATCCTTTTAGTGCGGAGATATGGGCTGGTGGAGGCTAGAGCTGACTTTCGGAGCAAGCGGCACGGTTCTAGTGCGAATGGGCCTGTTTGTGGTCGCGAAGAGCCCAAATGCTTGATTTCAAGAGCTCGAGAGCTATACCAAGAGTCCAAGACCCGAGAGGCACCATTTGGGGGTCAGGGACTCACTGAAAACTCGCCCAGGAGATTGTTGGGGGAGCATTTTATGTCCCTGAGGCTCAGATCAGGAGGCCAGCAGGCTAGCCCTTTGAGTCACTCTGGGTTCCTGGGTTGTGCCTTTGAAGTGTTGAGAAGCTTCTAGAGGCATGCCTTTGAAGTTTACAGATGAAGTGCTTTCCCTGCCCTGGCTCCAGACTAACTACAGGGAGAATGCAGCCCTTTGTGTGGAGACAGGACACAGCCTATTCTGGTGTAAGTGTGGCTTGGCTCATCTCCTCCCTCCCATCCTGCCAGTGATGGCCCATCCAGTCACATCTAAGCTCCCATTGTGTGTTGCTGTCTAGAAGGAATGTGACCAGAGTCAGCCTGTAGGCACCAAATGGCTAAGGCAAGATAATGCCAACTTTCTAAAAGTGGTATTTTCAGAATCGTAATTAAAAATCAACTTCACCATAAGGTATGATTTTAGAGACACCAAACATGAACCAGTCATCTCTTCCCATTTGGAAATTCCACTTATAAAACGTAATAAGGCAACTCCAATGTTATCCTATAGGAAACATAGGCCTTGCAGTAGTAAAAATTGAATTGAAAAGTATTTCACAGTATAACCATTGTCGGCGGCTGAAAGAAAGATGGCGGATTGAGTCCGCTCGGGAGAACACCTGCCACTGATCTCTGCGACACAGCGGCCCACCCCTGGTGCTCCCCCTCTCCCCCATGGCTAGTCCTTGTGCATGAGGGAATGCAGATTACGATCTGACAACGTTTGCCAGCTGTCTACTTACCCGGCGGCTGCAGCAGCGGAAACAAAGAGCAGCAAGCGGAGACGCCATAAACAGCGGTAGCTGCGGCCCGGGCGGCAAAACGTTTTGATGTGGCGGTTGTGCTCGGGGGACGCTCGTAACTGTTTCCAGGTGAGTAGAGTGGCGCAGTGGAGTCACACTGGGCTGTCTCTCTGTCTCCTTCCAGCTCCAACTCTCAGATGTGTTACTGGCGGCTCTGAGCAGATGCCTGTTGTGTTCACTTTGGGCAGTGTAATGGCCCCACAGCGCACCGCTGCTTTTAAAGTACGCGGGCATATTGGTTATTCGGCAGTTATAACCAGAGCATTGGGAGCAGTGGAAACGGCAGGAGCTACAGCAACAAGTTTAGTTTTGGCTGAGGGGGGTCTCGGTACTGGCAACAGGACTGGGGATTCTGGCGCAGCAGCTGATACAGGTACCCGATCCTGCGCTTATTGCGGTCATTCCGGGGTGGTGGGCTGCTCCGGTCCTGAGGCTCTGAAATATCCATTCCAGGGCTTGAGATGGCCGATGCCCTGATTAATGCGATACATGAACGACAGGGTGATAGGAATGATCCCCTACAGCGGCAATCTGCGGTAATACTGTAGAAGTTTATTCGGACACTCGGAGAGAGGGAAAAGGAGAGAGTCATGTTGTACAAATGTAGGCAGGTGGCATAGAACCAGGTGACTGTAGCTCTCCCGTATCAACGTCCATTCAACCTGCTTTGCTAATTCAGTCTCACCTATCGCTCTGTGTGAACAACTTAAACATCGTAAGGTCCAGCGATGTGGATTCTCAAACTAATATTACTCCGGGCTCGGAATGTCATATGCAATCTCATATGCAAACGCCTATGTCTAGCAGCAATCCTGTACTAGAGCTCCCTGTTGGCTCTATGCACACCCATTCTGCCAATGTTTTCTTGGATACTCAAGGTGGTGCCCAGCTGGAGTCTGCGGCTCTGTCAGTGAACGTAATTGGTCGGGATGGTGAGACTGGTGAGGATGTTGGGACTGATGACACCCCGGTATCAGACACATTAAAAGTAAGTTCCCCAGTGGGGGAGAAAAGGCGAAAGGCTCCAAAAGCACTTGAGGGGCTAAAGGTGGAAAAGGTCGAGGCAGCACTAAACTCCCACTTACTACCACAGTCGGGCAACTTAAGGACTCCGCCCTGAGCAGCACGAAATCTGATTCTGGCTTCAGACCTCAGCGCAAATGGGTGGCATTAAAGGGGGAGGCTAAAGCCATTATTTCACGACTCTCCAATTCTGGCAATGTCGAGGCTGTTGCACCTGCGACCCCTAAGGCATCTGTGGCGGTCAAGAGGGGAGACCCACCAACATCTGTTCACCCTTGTATGTACTCTATGGCCTTACCAACAGTCCAGTCGGCCAGTTCTGAAGGGAACATGGGCAGAGATCCTGAGGTACCTTGGCCAGCACTTGCCCCCACAATATCAATGGCATCCAGTAACCCTATGGAAAGGCCGTCTGCCGGTCTCTTGCATCCTCTCGAACATGAGGTTCCCTTCCTGTCTACAATCTTGCCGGCGCTATCCATTCAGAGAGCTGAGGCTCAGGAATACTATCTCCAAGCTAAAACTGACAGCCGGGACTTTAAACAAGCACTTATGGATATCACCATCAAGGTTGCCTCACTGTCCTCAGACGTCACGGATCTGCAAGAACGGGTTGCAGCAGTTGAAGAGGCCAATACCTCTAATTCAAGATGTGCTAAATCCTGTGAGAATCAGATGGCATTTCTACACTCTAAAGTTGAGGACCTTGAAAATCGTCAACGGCGGCATAATCTACGCGTCTTTGGTATACCGGAGGGGAGAGAAGGCTCTGATCCACAGGCATTCATAGTCAATTTATTTCAGCAGGCGTTTCCAGTTCTGGCGGACTGGGACATGGATTCGCAAGTCCAGCGAGCGCATCGATTACCTCTTACTGTTATACAAGGGAATCAAGCTAAATGATCCCGTCCACGCCCAATTCTGGTATTTCTGGGTAACTTTCTGTTGCGTCACGCAATCTACGTAAAAGCCTGCCCTTCTACTCCAGTCCAATTAGACTCGATAATCATGTTTGTGCGCTCAGATCTATGTAAGTCTGCAATGGACAAGCGATGGAAGCTCCACCAGTTAATTGATCCCTTTAAGTTAGTTTGCTCACAAGTTTTTCTTCAGGAACCAGCTTGTCTGAAGATCATTAGAAATGGACAAATGCACTTCTTTAATACTGAGCACAATGCTAGACAAGCACTTCTAACATGGCAGACTGAACCTACTGGTTGAAAGCACAGAGAGGGGCAGATATGTTAAATGATGTGTTAAAATGAGCCCGGTGTTGCTCTTCTTTCTTTCTTTTTCCTTAAAGCCCTCTCTCTCAAATATCTTGTGAATCTGTATTATCTCCCTTTTTTTCTCTTTTATTGCTTGAGGTAGTTACACTTTTTTCTTTTTTATGCACATATGCTGGTGGTGTGGGGGGGCAGGGGCGGTGAGTCGCTGGGGGGGTTGTTCTCCGTTGGCTGTCATTTAGCGACAGCAGGACAAGGAGATGATTCCTTTCTGTAGGCACTGGGGAGAGGGTGTAGTCGGGCTGGGTGGGGGGTTGTTTCAACGGCAATCGGATTTTCAACTTGCTATCTGAGGGTTTGGGTAAAAGGGGGTGTGGGTGGGAGGGGTTTAAAGAGCCAATCAATAGTTGGAAATGTAGGTGCAACACATAAGGTGTTTGAACAGGGAAAAAGTTTGGAGGTGGCAGAAATTAAATTGTGCAATGTCTGGCTTGAAATATATGTGTTGGAATGTTGCGGGGTTGAATCAAGCCAGGAAACAGCGATTAATTGGGGAGGAACTCCGTGCATTCAAACCACATCTACTTGACTTAACCGAGACTCATCTTGCATACAAGGCCAGTTGACTGCTGGGACAACTTGGGTATGATACATTAATATGCACTTCATAAACAGTTTCTATCCGCAGGGTTGCTATATTGAAATCTAGGAACTTAGCAGGTACTGTTTTACGCACATTAGCTGATACCAAGGGTAGGTGGGCAGTTATTCAGTTGTTGATAGCAGGGCATAAGGTTACGATCTGTGTAATATATGGTCCTAACTCGGATTGTCCCGATGTCTTTGATTATTTAAGTTCTGAATTATTGGGGTGGGCCGGGGATTTGATTATTATGGGCGACTTCAACCGTATTATGTATACCAAAAAAACAAATTAAAAAAAAAGTAAAAATATTTCACTACCGGGACATGTAAAACCTAAAAGTACATGTCCAACTTTTTAAATACATCGCAACCTGACCTCTGGGATGTCCAGTGCACCTTAGGGGTGACTTATATGTATTAAAAAGGAAGGTTTGGGCCTACCTGGCAAGTGGCTTTCTTTGTCAGGTCATAATGGCAGTTAAAACTGTACACACAGGCTCTGCAATGGCAGGCTTGAGACATGTTTAAAGGGCTAATTAAGTCTTTGGCGCAATCAGTGCTGCAGAGCCACTAAGTCTTGTATGTAGAGCCTCCTTACTAGGGACTTACAAGTAAATTAAATATACCAATTGGTATACGCCAGTTCTACCATATGCACAAGCACTTAAGCACTGGTTAGCAGTGGTAAAGTGCACAGAGTCCTAGGGCAAGCAAATTTAGCAAAAAGTAGCAGGATTAAGGCAAAAGGTTTGGGGATGACCATGCAGAAAGGGCAAAGTTTAGCACCGCCAGTACTTCTAGCAATGCACCCAGTTTGGCAAAGTCAACGGGTCGCCTGTGGTCCTTTGATCTCATCTGTATACGTCCTCATCCCCATATTGCTGCCAGGCAATAAAAGAACCTGTTGGGTCTGACCACCCCTTGGAGCTTGGAGAAGTACACAACTGCACTTAGGTGTGCTTGGGACCATGATCTCATTTTTCCGCTTGTGAAAGCCCAGTGTATGAACTTCTCGACATCCCTACTCCCAAAACCTCCTCAACCTTTAACCTGCCTACCACCTTCTGACAGAGGACCCTGCACTTACAGTACTTGACCGCTGTTAGGATTCCCTTTGTAGCGAAGCATAACGAGTAAGGGAGTTGAAGCCTTAATGCATGATCCACCTCCATGTCCGTTCATGAGGTACATACTTTTGAGATGACCCCTAAGTAGCAATAGAATAAGGGCCCTTTAGAGACGTCCCCTGCCTACCATAAGAGGTTGTCTCACCCACGAATCAGCGCTTGGCTTACTGATCCTGTTTTCGACTGGTGACCACGCCCCCTTTTCACGAAACAAGTTTTGAGTTCCAGTTCTGCGGTTATCTCCCGCCTTGTACCTCCACTACTACTGTATCGCTTGCCTTTGGCAATCTGAATACGTGTCCGGCGCTGCTCCGCTCCTTCCCTTACCCGGAGCCGGCCAGCACGGCACGTCATCTTTTCAGAGCGAGCGTTCGTGGCTGCTCCGCTCCTCTCCCTAACCTCGGAGCCGCCCAACACGGCACGCTTTTCCTGCTACCTCCCTTCCCCGGAGCCGGCCGGCACGTCATCTTTTCAGAGTGAGCGTTCGTTGCTGCTCCGCTCCTTTCCCTAACCCGGAGCCGGCCAGCGCGGCACACCTTTCCTGCTACTTCCTGAGGTGTGTCTTTCTTGCTAAATTGAGAGGTGTGTCTGTGGCTGCTCCGCTCCTCTCCCTATCCTCAGAGCCGGCCAACACGGCATACCTCATCGGCCTCATTGTGAAAAGTGTTCGTTGCTGCTCCGCTCACTTCATTAACCCCCCCCGGAGCCGGCCGGCACAACCCATCCCTAAGAGCCGCTCTTGTGTGCGTGTCTGATCCACTCAGAGCGACACGTTTTCTATACCCCCTTGTTCCTGGAGCTATACCCTGTACCCTGTCCTGCTCCTTAGTATCTCCCCTTAATTTAATTTTGTGACTTTGTATGATTGCGATTGTGAGTGAGTCCTTCCTCGCCCCTCTCCTATCAGGCCTCTCATTAAGTGCACTCCAACTCATACGTACAAGACCTAAAGAGAAACTTTTATGGCCTGTACTACTTTTCCTAGATGAAACATTTTGAACCACACCGAGACACTCTATTGGTAAGTGAACTACATGTGATTGATGTGGACATGCATTAATGTTATAGACTCTGTGTGCAATCCTATTGAATAAGTTGTGAACTTAGCCTGTAATTTTTTATTCTAGCAATCTACTGATCCACAACCAACGCTACCTGATACAACCTCAGGGGAAGAGTGGTGGTCACTCTTTGGTTATTCCCCTCACTTTTGGCGGACAACATCTTGGGAGGAGGTTTTTCTGTCCTTCTCCAGGAGATGTTTTCTGAAGGTTTGGGGATCAGGTCTTTGCTCCCGTGGAAGCTCTTTTGCCTTGGTTTGCATTCAGGAACATCCTGACAAACGCGATACTAGGTGCCAGGGCTTGGACAACTAGTAGTGCAATGTTGGGTCTACCAGCACTCACAAATCTTCTGGGAAAGGCATCATCTCCTGATCTGCTCGAGGCGACAGCTGCCAGTACCTGGTCCACTGAAAGCGACAGACGGCATCAGCAACTGAGTTATCGCAGCCTGTCACATGCCTGACTCTAATTGCTATGTTGTTGCCCAGCTGGCAGCCAACTAGATAGTATGTTAAACCCAATACCATTGGGCACTACGCATTGCCTAGATTAATCGTCTTCACTATGTTGTGATTGTAGGACCACAGTGTTACCGGCATATTTAGGAGTTTGTCCCTCCTCAACGAGAAGGCTACCACAATGGGAAAGAGGTCCAGCAGTGTTACATTTCTTGTCCAGCCTTTAAAATGCCACACATATGACCACTTGGTCACACACCAGGCTGTGCCCATAATACCCCTAAAGCCCTTGCTAATCACTGCACCTGTGAACAGTTCTAACTGTTCTGCTGTTATCCAGGGCTGGCACCCCACCAATGTGCTATTGAACATGGTGAGGAAAGTGAGCCATTGCTGTGGATCCCATTGACCCCGACGGTAAATCTGACCCTATGGTGCTTTTTATTCAGGCCCCATGTGAGCCAGGTCAAGCACTTGACGAAAGTTCACCCAGCAGAGATCACCCTGCTTGCGAAATTTAATTTGCCTAGCAGCTATTGAATTTCTCCCAGCGTCACCTTCCTCCTAACCATCAACCCTGTGATTAAGTCTCAGTTCCTCAATTGTGTGGGTGGTGTCCTACAAACCCCATCAACACAGTCCAGCTCGATGCCCAAAATATTTTTGGTTAAGGGTTCCCCATGTTCATGTGCTAATGGTACTCCCATGTTAGTTGTCAGGGTTATAAACTCACCCAGCAGCGAGCTGCATTGCGGTGAGCCAGGGACCCCTATGAAGAGGAACTCATCAAGGTAATACAACTGCCAGCCCGTAGGGTGTCTCACACTTAACTCCCACTCCAGGAAAGTGCTGAATGCCTCAAAGAATGCACAGGAGTTTGCACAACCCATAGGTCGGCACTTGTCATAGTAGAAGAGGTCATCTGGCTGGAAGCCCAGCAGCAGGAAGCTAGTGGCATGCACTAGGAGGAGCCGGAAGGCCAGTTCAATATCAACTTTGGCCTACATCGCCCTCTTTCCTGCCACCCAGAGCATGTCCACTGCTTCATCAAGCATGGCATAAGATACTGAGCATAGGTCCTGCTCCAACCCATCATTTTCTGATGCTCCCTTTGGGTAGGATAGGTGGTGTATGAGTATAAACTGACCTTCCTTTTTCTTGGACACTACTCCCCCAGTGGAGAGACTATAACGTTCTTTAATGGCGGATATTGAAATAGTCCATCTACTCAGCCCAGTTGGAGTTCCTTTGCCACCTCAATGTTTTCCCTCACTGATTTCAGGTTATTACTGAGGCGGTCCCCTTGGCTAAAAGCAGTGTGTCATCCTGTTTGTGATACCTGTTGAGCATTGTAATCAATTCCTTGACCTGTGTGGAGCTGTGCACTTTTTTCTGCCATCCTGCTCTCAGCTCCACCCCCTCTTTGTGCCTCTCCAGTGCTATCTCTTGGGGAGATCTTTTTTCTCAACAACTGCCTTTCCTCTCTTGCAATCTGTGGCTGCATGTGAGCTCCCACATGCACTGCAAGTGTGCCTGAATTTTCATGCCATGCCCTATTTACATTCGCCCTCATCAAATTTCCAGCATGTGGCGGCATGGCTTTTCCCAGCGCTACCCCAACTGTAGCGCTTCCCTTTGCTGCTTTACTGATAACCTTCCTCCTTCCCTTTGTTCTCGTTTGGCGTGAAAAAGAGCTCTTGTATACTGAACCCTTCGGGGGCTGCCAGCATATGAGTAGTGAAGTACGCCACATCTTGGTGATCCCAGTCTATGATGGGCCATGACTGCATTTTTCCCCTAAAACCCTCATCGTATCGCATCCAAGCATCGTCTTGGTACTTACGTTGCGTATCATGCACTTTTTGCTCATAGAGAAAAAGTGCAGCGGCGCTATAGGGGAACTTTTCTACAAACGCACTAGCTAGTGTTCTAAATACAAACAGACACTTGTCAATGGACCTTTCAGTTCAGGGCTTATGCCTCTCCCTCCTGTCCTCCTCTCTTTTTTTGAGCTACTAAATCCAAACCCACCTTCCTAACTTCTAGCAAGGAGGCCAAATCGATAAATTCTTAACACCATAACCTTTCTTTCACAAATAGTGGGACCAGGCTAGCCAGCCCTGTTTTGCGTGCTATTATGGGAGGGTCACCCAGCGATGGCCTGACGTATTTAATAACTGGCTGCACCCTGCACCAAGCCGTGCAGTTCTTGGGTGGGTTTGCCACACCTGCGCGACTGCCTTAGGCCCGGTTGAATGGGCATTTTTAGGTTCCTCGTCTGCCCCCGCTGGTATTTCCTACCTCTTCCTGCTCAGGGTGCTCTGTCGCCATGGCCGTTGCGCTGGTATCCTGACTCTTGAAACTAATGCTGTGAGGTTGCCGTGCGCCTGCCCTTGTACACCCTGTGTTGGCCACAGGCCAGACCAATAGCATGCCATAGGCCACACATAAGGTGGAAAACCTGGTGGAGCAGCAGCCCCCATGTAACGTAACTGCTCGTTGCAGTACGGGATGCTGCCATGTCTTCCTGGTTGCCCTGGTGACCCCAGCCATGTTGACGAGAAAAATCAGAGGGGGATTGCCAGGTGGAGTTCAGAACACCCCCACTTGCATGCCATAATTAATTATGCCCATCACTGCACCTGCCCTTGTTCTTGCCCCATCCTGCGACTTGGCCCTTGGTTCCTCCTCCCTGGCATTCCCTGCCATGACTTGCCCCTGATTCTCGCCCTGTGCTGTGAAAGGGTCTGACTCTCTGCCACGGCAGTGTCTGCCATGCCCCGCCGTGTTGGCTCCATGTGCATGGTCTTTGAAGGGGCTGGCCCTCTGTCAGGGCTGCTTCTGCTGGGCACTGCTGTGTAGGATTCATGTGCTCTGTGAGAGCTGTAGCTGTATAAGCCTTGCTCCATGTCACTTCCTCAGCTGGTTGAAGGTGAGCTGGGCTCCTTTCGTTTCCTGCGGGGCGGGTGCCATTCTGGCTACATGTCATGCTGCTGGTGAGTCGCTCTTTCCAGAACTACTGCTGTGTCTGTTGTCTTGCTGCCCAATGGACCAGTGCCTCCCTCTTGACACCTTTTCTGCGTGCCACTTGCTTCACTGCTGATCGTCCTGGTTCGCTCGCTCGATTGGACAACTGAGGTCATCCTTTCTTTGTCCTGCTCCTTCCTGTTTGGAGCCCACCAAACAATTTTTCCTTCTGGCGCTGCATGCGAGCCTGGGGGGGGTGGGCCCACTTCCCGCCCTTCACTGCCCGTCTCGTTCTTGTTCCTGTAATGAGCATGTGCATGGCACGGTCGCTTCGCCACCCACTCTGTGCTGCTCCGGTCACTTGCCATGTTGAGTTCGGACCCACCTCCAGCCTTCAAGAGTGGGGGAAGCATGTCTCCCAAGTAGTGAAGCAGCTGGTCCAAACTATAGCTCCAGTAGGCTCCCATTGCTTTTTTCGCATCACTTCCCTGCCTTTGCTTTTACGGCACCGCTGCCCTCTTGCTGTGCCTCCTCTGCA
Source organism: Triturus cristatus (assembly GCF_964204655.1). Classification (NCBI taxonomy): domain Eukaryota; kingdom Metazoa; phylum Chordata; class Amphibia; order Caudata; family Salamandridae; genus Triturus; species Triturus cristatus. Next base: position 567,409,726 of record NC_140593.1, read on the forward strand.
CTCTCGGCAGGTTCGGGTCTGCAGGCCTGAGGGACGACAAGCATGATGATCCCGGCAACAGTACTCAATGTTGCAGCTCCCTGACTTTTGGGCCCGTCTTGGCTCCACCCCTGCTGCCTTATTGGTTACTTCAAAGCATGCCAGCCAACGCTGGATGTGCATTTTCATGGGATTATGGGTTTACAGGCTCCCTCCCCTGCAGGTTTCCACCCTTGGGGTGTGTTAGTTGTGAACCCCTCCAGGGTCCAGCTTTGCTATAAACACAGTAGGAGCCCACTACTATCAGTTTTCAAATGTCACACAATCGCTCTTCGCCACCTCCGCAGTAGCTGTGGAAGTTAGCAGGGGAGAGGTAGAGGCAGGGGTTATTGTTGATGAAAGGGAGTAGCAGCTTCTCCCATCCCTCTTCCTTAGTTCCTGCAGGAACTGTCAATCAGTTACTGCGGAAGCTCTTGGTGGAGAAAGGAGAAAGCCAGCCACCTCTTTCTTTCGGTAATCTCTGCTCCGGACTGTCGTTCTCGCTCATCACCCCAGCCTCTCCTCCCACTGTAACTCCAGCGCAGGAAGTGTGTCTCCTCCATTCCTCACCTGCAGTTCATTATCAGATAACCATCGTGCTGCTTGTAGGCGGGGAGTTTCCACGAGCTGTGGGGTACATTCTACATACCCTGCTTCTCTAGGGAAGGATAATATTAAATTGTAAATTTCTGCCCTTAAAGGGTAGAATATTTTCTTAGGGCTTATCAAGCCTATGACTGGCATTCAATGTCCAAGCCTTGGGCTAACAATGTAGGAGTAGGTGTCTAACAGTTATCAACATATAGAGCATATTTAATATATTAGACCTTTTCCACAGAACAATAACAAATATTTATGCATAATTTAAAATAAAAACTTTAAATGTTTTCAATTTTAAAATAATAATTTAGAAAATATATTAAGTGTACTCTTAAAATATAAATGAGCTCAAATAGTGTTTTATAAATTTACATAATTATATTATTTAAAAAATACCTACAATAAATGTATTAATTTAAATATATATATACATGTTAGAAATTGGAGTTCTAGGTGGCAAAGGTATGCACCCTGTCCAAGCAGAAGCCACAATCCTGCTCAAGGTAAGCTAGATGCACACTAAAAGATAACCTGTGCTCACCCTCTGGTAGCTTGGCAAAGAGTAGTCAGGCTTATCTAAAGAGGCAATGTGTGATGTATTTGTGCAACACATACATACACACAGTAACACAATGAATACACCACAAAAAGAGTCCACACAGGTTTATAAGAATAGGTTATTTTTAAAGAAAACAAGATCAAAACGACAAAAATCGAATGTATAGAAGTTGAGGTATTGAATTTTAAAAGAATAAATGCAGTAAAGCGCTTTGAAGAAAGTAACACTACAAAGGTTACTTTAGGTCATTCTGGACCAGGGAAAAGACAAAGTTCGGGCCGACCTCGCAAAAGCGCAGGCTGGCTATAGGACCCAAGCAGGTCCCGGTAAACAAACTGCCTTTTCTGGTAATAAGCCATGAGATGTGTCGATCTTCTCCATGCAGTGAAGGTGATGTGTCAGTTCCCAAAACAGGTGCCATAGTTGAGAGGCGTTGAGCGACGACCCAGATTCTGCTACGCTGTTGAGGGAATGCGTCGATTTTACCAAGCTGTGAATGCGATATATATCGATTCTGAAGACTGGTACAGGAGTCGAGAGGCATCAAGCAATGTACCAGATTCTGCCATGCAGTAGAGGGGGTGTGTCAATCTCACCAAGCTGCAGCAGCACGATAGGCCGTCCAATGCATCGATCTCTGGAGGCAAAACGCTGGTTCAGATGCGATGTGCTTATTTTAGTCCTGCGACCGGGTCGATTTGCCAGTTCTGTTACACACAGACAGAAGATGCCTCAAAATCCATGTTGCAGGTATCTGGGCCACTTCCAGTGAGACAAGCACAGGAGCAGGGGTAGAGAATTTGATATCTCCGAGTCTCAAGCAACAGAAGGCAAGCCAACAAGCCCTTGGAGATCACTTGGAGTGAAGGCAGAGTCCCGCTCTCCTTCAGCAGAATCAGAGAGCAGCAGGCAGCAGGGCAACAAACAGAAAAATATGCCTTTCAGATCAGCAGTCCAGTTGAGTCCTTTAGGCAGCACAGCAGTACTTCTGACAGAGGTTTAGTTCAAGATCCGGAAGTGTCTGATTGTAGGGTGTCTGAGGCCCAGTATTTATACCCAAAAGTGCCTTTGATGTGGGGGTTGACTTTAAATCAGCTCTCTGAAGTGCACAGGTACCCCTTTCAGCCCAGTCTTGTCTGCCAGGCTCTTTATGGGGGCGGTAAATCAGCCCTTTGTGTGGGAACAGGACACTACCTATTGAAATTAAGTGTTAGCCCTTCCCTTTCATCCTGCCCAGGTAAGGCTATCAGAAAGCAGATGTATGTAGATAGGTACTCAGACACAACCATCCTTCCTGTGTTGTGGCTGTGTAGAGGGAAATTAAAACATGTACCTGTCACCCAACCCAGATGTGTATTGGTGACATGCTGTCTGGAACAAAGAGCAGTAAGTGCAGAGAAATGTCCACTTTCTAAAAGTGACAGTTCTGAAATAGTAAGGTTAAGTTCAACTTCACAAGTAAGTATGATTTATCAATACCATTCCAAACATTTGAAACATGAAAAAGCTACTCCTTTCTGATCATAAATTACAGCTTAAAAGTGTATTAACGAATTCCCAATGCTAACCTATGAACGGAGTAGGTCTCACCGTAGTGAAACACGAAATATACCGTTTGTCACTACCAGGACATGTAAAACCTAAAAGTATATGTCCTACCTTTTACTTACATAACACCCTGCCCTTAGGCCTACTTATGGCCTACCTCAGAGTGACTTATATGTAATAAAGGGTGAGTTGAAGGCTTGGCAAGAAGTTTTAAACGCCACGTAGATGTGGCAGTAAGCTTCACACACAGGCACTACAGTGGCAAGCCTGAGACAGACTTGAAAGGCTACTTCTGTAGGTGGCACAATCAGTGCTACAGCCCACTAGTAGTATTTAATTTACAGGCCCTAGGTATATGGTATACCACCTTACAAGGGGCTTACAAGTAAATTAAATAGGGCAATCAGGTATACGCTAATCATACTCATGCTTAGGGAAGAAGCACATGCATCTCAGCACTGATTAGCAGTGGTAAAGTGCTCAGAGTCCTAAGGCCAACAAAAAGAAAAGATTGGGGGAAGACTACCCTAAGGCTGAAAGGTCTAGCACGTGTCTCCCCCAACTGAAAGTGGGGAGAGCTACCCAATCTCAGGGAGTTCTCTTCACTAAGGCAGAAAAACCTGGATAGACCATCAACATTGGAGTGGTCTGTATTCCGCCCTAAAGTCCTTACCCTGTAGGGAAATGGACCACCTCAACATTTTGGATTCTCACTCCTCATTTCCATGAACCACCTAAGGAGTCTATGGCCAGTCAGAATCAGGAAATGAATGCCAAACAAGTATGGCCTTAGCTGCTTCATTGCTAAAATCAAAGCAAAAACTTCTCTTTCTATAGCACGCTACCTTTGTTCCCTGGGGAGTAACCTCCTGGAGATGAAGGCTATTGTTTGGTCTAGGCCCTCCTCATTAAGTTGAGATAGTACCACCCCCTATGCCATGCTCTGAGGGCATATGTCTGTACAATAAACTCTTGGAGAAGTCAGGAGCCCTGAGCACAGAAGCTGTGCACATCAATTGCTTCAGGGAATCAAATGCACTCCTATAGTACCCAGTGAGGCCCAAAAATGCACTGGCCTCAGTCTGGTTCTTGGGGGGCGGCCAGGTCATGATGGTTTGTATCTTGGCCTGTAGGGGTTGCCCCTGCCCACCAGGTGTCCCAAGTGTACCACAGATCCCTGACCTATCTCACACTTACTTGCCTTGATAGTCAGGCCTGCCTGTTGCAGAGCCTGAGGCACTTCCTGGAGGTGTAAAAGGTGGTCCTTCCAGCTGCTACTGAAGACAGCTATGTCATCCGGATAAGCAGCAGAGAAGACCCCCATACCAGCAAGGACCCGGTTTACCAGCCTCGGGAAGGTGGCATGGCGTTCTTTAATCCACAGGGCATCACTTTAAACTGGTAGTGACCCTCTGGAAAGGAGAAGGATGCCCTCTCTTTGGCTCCCTCTGTTAGGGGATCTGCCAGTACCCTGGTGTAAGATCAAAGGCACTGAGATACTGGGCAGCCCCTTACCGATCAATCAGCTCATCAGCCTGGGGGATGTGATGAGCATCAGTCTTAGTCACAGCATTTAACCCTCTATAATCCACACAGAACCTCAGTTCAGGTGTGGTGCCTGGTGGGGAAGTTTTTGGTACCAGAGCTACAGGACTAGACCAGGGACTACTGGAGGATTCTGTCACCCATAACTCCAGCATTTTGGGCATTTAAGCCTTAATGCTGGACCTCACCTTATCTGACAACCTTTAAGATTTATTCTTAACAGGGAGGTTGTCCCCTGTGGCCACGTCATGATTTGATTTGCCCTTGTAATGTGAGGATGGTGATGAGGAACAGGGACACACTGGGAATGGAAGCTAACATGAGAGCATTGAGAGAAGAAGCGTGAGGAGAAAGGTGTACAGTATATCATGCTGCGTCAACTGGGTGATGCACCTATCTCTAGCAAGACAGTGAAAAGCATAGACGTTAGAGCATAATACCAGCACAAAGCAATGTGCGTTGGCCTGCACAGAAGAGAGAATAACAACCACATGGGACTGGGAAACAGCCTGTTGGGAAGCCTCCTGGATGAGCATTCACCTTTATTTAAAAAGCTATCAATCTTTATGGTAGAAGGTAGATGGGATACGAGCAATGTTTCAAAGTGTCAGAATGCTGACGCTGAGGGACGCAGAGATAACACTCTGCACAATAGTACTCCCAGATGAATATGAGGGAAATGAAATTTCAAGACTACCTGGTCTGCATAGTTTATGAGGTGTGCATGATCAGGAATTGATGTATTTCCTATGTGGATATGGGTTTTCAGAGATGATTGTGCAATGTACTGGAGGGACATTTGGAAGGAGTTGAGATGAGAAATGGTAGGCCAGTAATGATGTAGATGCAAAAGCGAAAAGTAGAAATAGCAACATATGACAAGAGGAACTAACAAAAAGCAAGTAATAACATGAATCAACAAGAGTAAGATAGAACAAAAGTTGAAAGAAAGAGTTTAAAATGAGACATAACAGCATGACGTTGGAGTCACTGTATGCCTCCTCAAGAGACTTCAGACAATACAAAACTCAGCAGCAAGACTCATACTCGACATCCCCAGAAGGACCCACATAACACCCCATCTCAATAAACGACACTGGCTCCTGATTCAGAAGAGATGCCAGTTCAAGATGCTGACCCACGCATACAAGGCCCTCCACAATGAATGACCAGCATACATCAACAAAAGTCTAAACTTCCACCAACCAACTAGACATCTTCGTTCCATCTCGCTGTACCTCGCAGACACCCCACGGATCCGCGGAATCAACAGTGCGGGATACTTCTTCTCGTACCTAGCAGCCAAGGCATGGAACAATCTCCCCCTGCACCTCTGGGCCTCACTGTTGCTCCAGCAATTCAGAAAAGAACTTAACCCCTTCGCCACGGCACGAATTTTGCCGCGGCGCTGGGGGGGTTTGAGGGCAGCGCGGCGCCGCCATGCTCGTGACGGAACCACTCCGTCATGAGCCACGGGCGCGCTGTGCTCATGACGGAGTGGTTCCGTCACGCTATTCGCCCGCACAGGCGGGGAATCAGCGCCGCGTGGGCGGAGCGGCCGCCAACGGCCGCAGCATGACGGAACCACTCCGTCATGAGCACACGGTGCCCGTGGCTCATGACGGAGTGGTTCCGTCATGAGCAGCGATGCGGTTAAGACCTGGCTGTTTGAATGATTAACCCACCCTACAAGAACCTAACTCTCCAGCGCCTCGAGGCCCTCACAGTTGATTTACCGTGCTTTATAAATGCTTGATTGATTGAGCAGATAACAACATACAGCACGTAATATCAACCTGTGGCTTGATATAACAGATAACAGGAGACAGCAGCATAGAGAAAGTAAGCAACCAGAGAATGCCAGAAATAGCGAGAGATGAGAGATAAGACAGCAAAGTCAGTGAGAGACAATAAAGAGATAAAACAAGGAAAAAGAAATATGAGATATAAAGACAGCAAAGAATTACAGCAGACGCCATGAAATAAGTAATAAGTGATAGGAGCAAAGGAAGGTTACTGCAGGTTATTAGATAGCAGAATAGCAAAATAAATCAGACATAGCCAGCATAGCAGATGAGAATGTGTGATAAAAAGTAATTTATTTATTGTTTGAGCCTGACAGCGACGGGCCATACAGTATGCACAGCAAAATATACAAACATTTTAATTTAAATAGCATACTTCAATGATTAAAACATAACATGACATTAACGCATGCTGAGAGCCTGCTCTAAAATACTAATGCATAAAAAGTTCATTCATTAAGGGCGGATCAGATGGAAACAATAATTGAGCCATGTGAGTAATTAAAATGTTGCCAAATTAGAATGAGACAATATTAAAAGTACTTGTCACAATGGCCCTACTACTAAGAAAGTGCTAGTGCCCCGGGCATTCGGTCAGTTCTTGAAGCATTAACTCTTGTGGGAACCTATTATTGCAACTGGCCAGAAGTACATCACTTGCTGGATCACATTGATCATTGTTGTACCAACTGGGAGTTCCTAATGAAGAGCACTTCAAAGTGACCCATATACTATAGCTTTGTTACAGCTGACCAGAACAACATCTGGGTAAAAGGTCACAGAGATGTAAATAAAAATGCTTTCAAAGTTACAGTACTTGTCATGGTGGCCGTACTACTAAGAAGATGCTAGTGTCTGGGCATTGGTCAGTCCTTAAAGCGCTAAATCCTGTGAGAATCTATTATTGCAACCGGCCGGAAGAAGTACATGAACTGCTGGGCCACATTGATAATTTTTGTACCAACCAAAGTGACCTTGATGCTGTAGATTCATTGCAACTAACCAGAACAACATCTGGGTAAAAGTTCACAGAAATTTATATCAAAATGCATTAAAAAAAAACATTAATGTTTTGGTGGCCCTGCTATTAAGAAAGTGCTAGTGTTTGGGCATTGGTCAATTCGTAAATCGTTAAATCTTGTGAAAACATATTGCTGCAGCCGGCCAGAAATACATCAATTGCTGGACCACATTGATGGTTTTTGTACCAAACAAGACTCACTAATGAGGAGCATTTCAAGGCCATCCTGATTCTTTAGCTTTGTTACGGCTCACCAAAACAATTTCTAGGTAAAGGTCTCAGAAATACATATAAAAACAATCAAGGTTAATCAAGTAATTCCAATGTCCCAACCACTTGCCACAGACAAATATCAGTGGCTGAAGGACAGTCCATAATACATATATTGAAATTTAAGTGGGTGGGGATTGTAATAGCGCAACTGGCCAGTCACTCTCCAAGCCACATATATATATATGAAGATACTTGACTGTTGACTTGGTCAGAATCAGTGCACATACACAATGTCAAGGCATCCTTACACCTTTTTGTTATATAGGCTATAAAAAGTGGGTGGAGATATTCTGACTTTCCGCGTAAAAGTACAAAGCAGCATAAAGTGCATTACAGGCTCTACCCCTCCCCTCGAGTTCACATCCCCAGTTGGATGAACTACTCCCACCCTTTTGCCATAAGCTAGTGTACTGCTTCACCGGCAAAGTGCCTAGCCTAAAATTAATATACAGTGATCTTTTAAAAGGGGGATTCAATTTATTCAGATATGGTTCGAAAATGGGAAAGCGTTAAAGTATCTGAAGCTGCTCTAACTTCCGTCCTAACAGGTCTATAGACCTATATTTCCAAAACCTTTCCTTCACAACCTGCCCAGTGCCCTTTGTCATTCTTCCTGATTCAGACCAGCAATCAGCACATACTGTGGTTTGAAGGGTGTTAGCCACATGGCTAACCCAGGGTAATTTGACTTGTTTGGCTTGCATCCATACCTCTCACATAATGTCTAGGCTGGGGTCCAACTCACGTTTTGCCCAAATTCTTATCCAATATTGGATGGGACATAATGCTGCATGCAGCTCAATAGATTTAACACCCAGCTTGTGCCTTAATGCATCCATAGGAGTCCCTGAGGCAGGCAGAAGATGGTAACGTAGAAAGTGGTTCTCAGCCTTAGCCAACCCTTTCACATTTTTGGGGCCCCATAGCTGTTCCCCATACAGGCTGCAGCAAGGGCTTGTGCTCTGTAGGCTTCAAGGGGAGGAGGGCAATTAGTCTCCTCTCCTAGCTTCTTGAAAAGCTGAGTACCCAGCCAGTATATTGACTCAATGTCCCCTCTCCTTTAAGTAGTTGGGTGGACCAAGCCAACTTGGAGTCAAACCTTACTCCTAGGTAATCGTAGTTGTCGACACAATCCAGGGGTTTTCCATAAATTTTAAAAGAGTTCCTCAGTTTAGGACTTTCCTTTATAATCATTTATTTCGTTTTCACAGTATTGATCTGTAGATTTTTTTTGTAACAATAGTTTTCAAATGCATACAAGAGCTTGTGCATGGCTATTTCTGTACGTGACAGAAACGCAGCGTTGTCGGCGAGAAGGAAAACATTTTGAGCCCCACAACTCTGTAAAAGTAACAACAATGTATGGTAAGATGTAATACAAATGATAAGATGTTTACGCGATATAAACCTAAAAAGAGACAAAATACGGGCTTGAAAGAGATCGCAAGAGTTAGATGGTTAAGAGCTCATGATAATAGTAGCCTGGTAACTTACACCTTCTGAAAGGGGACCCTTCCAGTATAAAAACTATGCTTTAATACTTTTCCCACTTGGTATGTGTTCTGTATACTGCAGCACACATGGAAAATGTGGTGAGTTTTAAAACGTGCTCCACAGTTACGCCTGCCTCAAGAAGGTGTACGTTTTGAAGCAAAGCGATGTCTACCAATGTTAATAGATAGGCATTTGCTTCAGACCTCACGGGTAATTACATGGGAATGCCCATGTGCAACTCAACACAAAGTAGTGCAAAGTACAGCATAGCGCTAGTCTGTGATGAAAAGTAGATCCTATCAAAACACTTTGTGTTGGGTTTGCTTAACAAAAGTAATGTAAACTCAGTACAAAATGTTAGTAACTCTGGCCTCTGGTGTTATTTGCAGAAGCCATCACTAGAAGACACGGTGCAATAGGCATAATAGATAGCATTATTTTATAAGCGATGGTGTGAGTATAAGGATAAGGTGTTGTGATCACCAGACAAAATTGTCTGAGTGATATATGGGAAAGTGTGATTAACATATGTAAATGAGTTTGCTGTTCTGATGAGGTCCTGTCATATCGATATCAAATTATAGGTTATCCACCGACCGACAAGCACCACAAAAGTCACCATCGAGGTTAAGTCGAAATGCACGATATGCATTAAAGAAAGCAGGAAATAAAGGTCACCTCTGAAGAATCAACGTCGCTGTTCCCTTTCTTCAATGAATGATGTACACTAAAACTATGCAGATAGTACCACATTTCACTGTCTAGAGATAGCTTTGTAATAGTGATCCACAGTGTCAAATGTGGGTGAAAGATGCAGCATAACCAGGACCCATACATGACATACATTTAAAGTTTCAAGGACACCCAGAAGGGCAGTTTCAATGCATGCATGGGTCTAAACCCAGACTGAAATGAGGGTAGAGAGTCAAAGTCAAAGTCAAAATTTGCTTTATTCGGTTAAAATTTAAAACCATCAAAGCACAAAACAGCAAACAAAATAGAGGAAAATGCATTACAGAATAATTGTTAACACAAATAATAAATACAATACAGATTGGCGCAATGTACAATAAAATAACACTTAGGATTAATTCATTCATATAGCTAAAAACATAGTAAAATTTCATAATGGCCTTAAAAAACATTTCATCTACGACTACGACAATAATCATTATCAAATAACTATGTCAACTGGGCCCTATTTCTGACTCTCAGGGCGGCCACTATGAAGCAGGCAACCCCAAAGCAAATCAATGGAGATTCCAACATTTGTAAATAAGCCAAGGCAGGCCTAACTTGCTTAAATTGGCAATTTTTTAAAATCGGCAAGATATATTTTTTCCGCTGCACAGAGTAAAATTTACAAAAAAATATCATGTGCAACAAATTTTGTTCAGAAATATTATCACAGGGACAGGGCCCCAGAGTTCCCTCTTTAAAAAATCCTTTCGGGTATGCCAAGAGCCAGGGAAGCAAACCATGCTTAAATCTTATTAGCAAAAACATATGGAAAGGCCTGTTAATGTAGGTTAGGTAAGGCTGAATCTCCTTCCCTGAACTCAACATCACAAACCTCCTCACTGTCGGTTTCCCCAGCTCATCACTTTCTCTTGACAACATTACTCTTGACAAAAATTGGGTCTTGATGGCTTTAATTTGCTCTTTACTAATCGCACAAGGACTAGAGAACAATTCCGAACACCCTATTGAAGTCAAATTATTTTTAATGTAACTTAACCAAGGGATAGACAGGGCTTTTTCCAAGGACAAACAGTCCTGAATAATTTGTTGGTTTAGGTTTGGTGGCTGTTGTGCCCAAACCCTCAACCAGCCTAGTAGCGGGGCCACTGCTATTTGGTCACTGATATAACCCATCCCTAAGTCCTCGTGAATATTAAAAGTGGGGGCAGAGGGGGGTAGAGACAGCAGTTTCCGAAAGAAATTATTTTCAACTACTTGGATATTAGGAGAAGCCTTGTAACCCCAGACCTCGCTACCATAAAGTGCCATAGGCAAACACTTAGCACTGTATATTTTTACTAAAGCGGGGAGTGGTTTACAGCCTAAGCGCTTTGCAAAGCCCAACAAAGCGCCTGTGGCTCTAGCTAGGATGTTCTTTTTTTGAGCACGTTGTGTGACCCAGGATGATCTGTCGTCAAATGCTACCCCTAGATATGGGAACGTCTGGACTTTCGTTAATTCCTGCCCGTTGCAGAAAAATTTCACCCTTTTTGCTTTCCCTGAGCCAATCGACATAGAATGTGATTTTTTAAAATTAACTAATAAGTCTAAAGAGACCATAAAATCATAAAATCCATTTAAGAGAGCTTGTAATCCTCTCGCTGTTCTAGCCAGCAGAACTGTATCGTCCGCGAGACCTAAAAAAACACCTGGAGTTGGGTGACAGAGGGTGGCAGGATAAGTTAGTGAGGGCGCTAGGCTGTAGATTAGGCTTCTTTCACAAGGGGATTGCTAGCCCTTCCATAATCAAGTAGAGTGTGACACACTAGAAAAATGGTCCCTGGTGATAGGATTGAGCAAGACAGAACATTCCAAGAGAAGTCAACCTGAAACAGATTTACTTATTAGTCAATTGATTTAAGACTCAAGACTCAAAAGTATATCAGAGCATTTGCAATGGTATGGTATTATCAGATGCAGCCAATAACTTATAAAAACTCCAAAACATACTTTTTAGGTCGAGCCTAGGCAACGCATGTGCTGTCTCTTGCCATGCTGTATTCAGTCCATGGGCTTACAGCCCACCTCCAGCTTCTGCCTGGCTTTTGTATGTGTCCTTTAAAAAACATTGCTTCCAATTGTACAATGGTACCTGCTTGTCCCACTTTTCTCTCAATTGTTGACTCCCTTGGATTGCCCCGAGTATTCGTCTTCTTCCACTTCTGGTATTGTATGTCCTGTCATTGGGACTTTTTTTTTACATTGACACCGAGCACTTCTAGCTTGACACGCAGCGCTTTATCTTTAAGTATGGCAGCGCACCTTTCTTTTATTCTGTGCGGCTCGCCCGCCTCCACTTTTTTTTAATTGTGAAGAGACTTTAACACTCAGCACTACGGCCATTACATGAGTGCTGCGCTTTAGCTAATTGTTTTTCTTTTAACTAGTTATTAATTGTGGAGAGACTTTTAAGTCACCCATTTCACGAGTGCCGCACTTTACTTGTTTATCTTTTGACTAGAGCTGGTTTTCCTGCAAAATGGCAACCACTACCTCCGAGGCTCTTCCTCGTGTGGCGCCCGCATCACGCCGTCTATGCTTGTTTTGTGTTTCTTTTCGTGCTGGGGACAGAAACACAGCAAACACAAGGAAATGATGGACGGAGCGCTGATACTTTTCAGATACTCACCCCCAGTCACAGATCTGGGTTGAATCAATCATCATTCTTTAGCTCACTTCGCCACCCCAGTTCAGACACAGCTATATGCAAATCAGTCTTGACCCTGTGCCTCATGGGAACAGTCCAGCCAGAACTGCCAAGCCATGTCTTCCCTGGACCAGAAACAAACATCATGGGACCGGTTTCGGGATAACAGCCCTCATAATCCAGATTAGCTGGAATCCAGGGGCAAAGTAAGCAAGAGACCCACATCTGGGCATACCCTGCCAACTTAGGGCGAACAAAGCAAACACAAGGAGATGATGGACGGAGCGCTGAAACTTTTCAGACACTCACCCCCAGTCACAGATCTGGGTTGAATCCATCATCGTTCTTTATCTCACTTCGCCACCACAGTTCAGACATAGCTATATGCAAATCAGTCTTGACCCTGTGTCTCATGGGAACAGTCCAGACTGAACTGACAAGCCATGTCTTAAAGGAACGGAAACAAGCATCCTGGGACCGGTTTCGGGCTAACAGCCCTCATCAGCCAGGCTAGCTTGAATCCAGTGGCAAAGTGAGCAAGGGACCCACGTCTGGGCATGCCCTGCCAATTTAGGGCAAACAAAGCAAACATAAGGAGATGATGGATGGAGCGCTGGGGCACGGTGGGTCCCATGAGGCACAGGGTCAAGACTGATTTGCATATAGAGACTGGGGGTGAGTGTCTGAAAAGTTTCAGCACTCTGTCCATCATCTCCTTGTATTTTCTTCGGGGACAGGAACGCAGCATAACATACGCATTGATTTGGAGAGGCGGATGGCACCCCAAGAAAACAGCTCCTCTGCCTTTTGCTAAGCAGAGACAAGAACTAGGTAAGCAGGTAGAGCTCTTGGCCAACTAAAGCGCCAAGAAGTTACACAGTTTTGTACACTGTGCTCAATTCATGTTTTTTCTCTTAGCCCCAGGACACCATACATAATACCTGCACCAGTATAGTACAAACTCATGTACCAGTGCTTACATCTTCTTTACTATACCGCTACCATTACATCACTGACCCATCATAACCCTTCCTCGGTACATACCGCCACCTGAATATAATGACATCTCTCCTCCCTATTCCTGTACCAGCGTATCATTATGCCCCATAAATATCAGTATAGCGTCCTTTCCCACACCCATTTACTAGTACAAAACACAGCACTTTTTACCGTAAACCTCTGTGACCATTAGCCCTACCTATCTTCATACATTATTTCCTCTTTGTATCTCTGAACTAATTAGTACCTCCATTGCCTGCTGCAAAGCATCACTTTTCAGCACACGCCCACGGTTAGGAGAGAAATGGGAAGCCTCAGTATGCTAATATTGATTTTTTGATTTAGTGTCATTTTATTATGTGAAACATTTTTATCTTTAGATGTATGCACGGCATTTTTTAATATAAATATATCAGTGTTCTATTGCACATGTCTTTTGTTGTCGCATATTTCATTTTGTACTTTAGATGCACATTGCCCTTTTCTTCAACAGTTTGTTTCGTCCACATGGGAAGTAGCTCAGTGCATGTGGGGACGGTGGTGGGTGCTCGAGAAGAGCGCGTGGCCTCTGACACTGCGGTGCACTTTGCCTCGCTCGTGGCCCCTAGGGCTCGAGCGAGACCTTCCAGTGGCTCACGCGCGGTGGCCGCAGGGCTTCAAGCAGCTCGCACACTGGGGCTACAGGCAGGGTCGGATTGGGATCACAATTCGGCCCGGGCAACCCTTAAAAAAGTGGCCCACATTCCCGGATTTCACCCATTTATAAAACAGCATTTGGCTAGTCTCATTGGGCTCATGTTTAGAGAAATGTTTGATAAGTTACATATTTTAAAGCTCATAGAGCTAGAAACATTGGTGAAAGCTAGAAGCACTACATTTTGGCTGGGAGAGTGAGGTGAAATAAAGTGGCCCAAAGGCCACACCTCCTGATGTGGTGATGTTTGCCACCTGTCTATTTTGTCACCAGCATTACTGGTATTTTAATGTCCTGGTCGTAGGAAAATGAAGAAAATCACCTAATGCTGTTATTTTCTCCTCTGATCAATATGTACTTTAAACAATAAACATAGGGTGAAGAGAGTTTAAAATGTGGTCTAAAGCTGCTTTAATGATCCATGACAGATAGTTAAAAACTAAACAAAGGCAGAAAAGCCATGTCAAGAAGGAATAGGTACATTTTTAATATTGCATAAAGAATCCAATTTTATTATGACTCCAGCCTTTGCAGACTCTTAAAACATGAGCAAACAGAAGATTATTTTTTATTGTAGTTTTAGCATAAACTCAGCCCAAGGGCAGCGATTATATGAGCACCAGTCACATTACAGAAGATCAAATTAATTTTTATTTTAGGCCTCATAACCTGCTTCCAGTCAGGTGCCTCAGTTTAACAGCACAGCTGGAAAGTGATACACTGCTTCTGTGCATCTGCCCCGGCCCCACGGGGGTCAAGCTAAAGTCTGCAGTGGCCAGAATACTGACCGAGCGATGTTGCTGAAAGCTATCCCCTCCGAGCCTGCCTGCCCATGATGTTGGCTCCTCATTACAGTGGCCGGGCAGGGAAGAGACAGTAAGGCTCTGTGGGACAGTTGATAAAGCTAACAAAAACCGGCCCATAGGTGACCCTTAGGCACCGGCCCATTGGCCAATGCCCAACTGCCCGCCTTCCCAATCCGATGCTCACTGCAGGGACTGCTCTCAGTCAGTCAGCTTAAAGGGTAGTGCTGGGCTACTCTGATATTGTGCATAGAGAGGAAGAGGTGGGAATTCTTTCCGCATCCTGGGCCGGAAGCTGCTTCTCGACAGGGATGTGAAATCTAAAGCAGTTCCCTCTATTATCTTCCTTCTCTTCTTCTCCTCCTCCTCCTCGTCATCTCTCTCAGATGACAGGAGAATCCGTGTTTGCCTTTGTTTTTTCAAGATCATATGTTTGTTCCATTGGCTTGAGACTGTGAGGGACTGGGCTTCAGGAAACGGCGGGTAATGATGTGTTTTTTTCCTATCCTTGAGGGGTCAGGCCGACTTTGTGATGCTCTGGCCTGCCTCTGTTAAACTCTTTAACATTTTGAGATTACCCAATCCAACTAATTTGTGAAGTGGTTGTAAAAAAAGTGCAATCTGTGACTTGGGAATGAGACACTGTATACAGTCTGTTGCGATGTGATGGTCTCTTTAATGTATCCTCATTTGGGAATTTTTCTCTCGCCTTTGTGGTGCACGTGAATCACAGATCTTTAGTTCTGCTAGAGTATAGTATATGTGGGCACTCACCATTATAACGGGTACGTAGCGCTACGAAAATTATTGCACTGCCCCAGGAATGTCTTCAGACTCAAGTTTTGCTTTGTACAACTTGAACAACACTCTAAAACACTCAACTACTATACTCCCTTGAACAATTTACTGCAATCAACACTACACCCTTCAACTAAAAATCATAACATGCAAATCCATAGCTCACCATACCACTCACCTCAAATCAACACCACTATCCCACACACCACTCCATAACACTACTCTCGACTCAAATTTACAAAACTACACCCAACACCCCTGTACAAATATTAGGTATAAACATAATGCGTAGCAACCACACAAATATACAACAAAACAAAAACATATAGGCACAGCTATCCACACAGTTCCATGCAACACAATTCAACTTCACACATTTCCAATCCAAACCACATAATTCAACACCAAACCACATAATTTAACTCAACAACACAATTACACAACACACCACATACATCCACTCAACACCACAGAATTCCGCATCATCCCTCAAAATTCAACAGTACATCACATAATTAAACTCCACTAAATACCACTCCTCAACACAAAATACCACTCCACATAATGACACTAAATAACACACAATCCCACTCCACATAATTCCAGTACACTCAATGCCACATAATTACTATCAACAAAATTCCAATGCACACCATGCTACATAATTCCACTACACAAATCCATTCTGCACCACACAGTTCAACGCCAAACAATTCCACAACTAAGAATTCCAATGCAAACCACATAATTCCACTACACACAATATACATACACTCTGTAACACATAGTGTTAGACTTGGCATCTTTTGGCATATTCCCCTTTAGTTTTGCTTTCTGACCTCCCGATTTAGACTCTGTTTTTGCTGGTCTAGTGTCTCTGTGCACTTTCTCACTGCTATTCAATGTTAGAGTGTAAGTGCTCCTGTAAATTGTTATTATGGATTGGTGCTTCCATGATTGGCATATTTGATTTACTGGTAAGCCCCTAGTAAAGTGCACTGAGTGTGCCAGGGACTGTAAATCAAATGCTACTAGTGGGCCTGCAGCACTGATTGTGCTACCAACATGAGTAGCCCTGAAAAGGTATCTCAGATCTGCCACTGCAGGGTCTGCACGCAGTTTGTAGCTGCCATGTCGACCTGGCAAGTGCACCCACTTGCCAGGCCCTAACTTTCCCTTTTCCTACATATAACTCACCCCTCAGATAGGCCCAAGGTACCCCTGTGGGCAGGGTGCTGTGTATATTGAAGGTAGGACATGTACGTGTATGTGACAGGTTCTGTTGGTGAATTATAGTGTATTTTGATTTTCACCATTGCAAGGCTATCTGTCCCATGGGAAAGAATGGGAGTTTTAATTATAACATCTTATAAGTATGACTGCCCATTGGGACAAGATAGGGAAATGAAGTTTAGTATGCCTGGACTCAGAATGTAAAAATGCATCTTTTAGTAAAGATGATTTTTATGTTTTGTGTTTGAAAATACCACTTTTAGAAAGTATTTTCTTGCTTAGCCATCCTGTGTGCCTCTGCTGGCTTTGTGGATTGACTGTCTGGCTTTGCAGTGACAGGGGCTGGGGAGGTGCACTCTCTTCAGACAGCCAATGAGGGTGGGGGGGTTGAGGTGTGTCCTGCCTCTCCTGGATGAGTCAGGGCTGGGCTGAATACACCTGGGCTACATTTAGAGTAGTGGGAGAAGATTTTCTTGCACCTGAATGGACCTGGTCTGACTTGAACAATGCTGTCTACACCTCCTGCCAGGAAGCTGGGCCAGAGAGGACAGAACTGGTTTGGACTAAGCATAGACACTCTCTGCCTGAAAGAACAAAGGGATTTTTAATATAAATATTGGGGCTCAGCCCCCAACACTTTAGAACTCACTGGAATCAAGGAACCTGCCAAGAAGAAGAGATGGAAGAACTGCCAGGAGGAGCTCCCTCCCCTTTTGCTGTGTTGTTGCTTTGTTGTGTTGGCCTGCAGTTGCTGCTTCTGCTTTGGGCAGTGAAAGGACTGGACTGAACTTTCTTTACTTGTGCTCAGTATCTCCAAGGGCCTGAAGTAGAGCTTGCCTCCTGTTCTGAATTTTCAGGGACTGCAAAGACTTTACAAACCTCTGGGTACCACTTCTGGAACCGCTGTTTCAGTTGCCACAGAGAAGGGAAATTTAACCACCTCCGTTGCTGGCTTGGTGTCCTGACAGCACCGCAACCCTGGTCTTCCAGACGACGACGACCGACGCCACTGAGCTGCTGCTTGCTCTGTGCCCTGTGGGCACCGCACTCCGCATCGCTTCACTTCGCCATCCTAGTCTCCCCGACGCCATCGGTGCTGCTGACTTCGACACCAATGACCGCATCATGGCTGGGGGCACCGCTCGTAATTTTCACGAAGCACCACCTCGTACCGCACAGCCATCCGGGCCGACCAACGCCAGCTCCGCTAACTGGCTCTGTCACTTGCACCGCAACCTGCCAGCACCGCATCAAGTACCGTCTCACCTTGCACCGTAAGCCTTGGTCTATCCGACGCCGTCTGGATGATCGTCACTGAGCCGCTGCCTGCACCGCATCAAGAGGACACCGCACCCTGCACCGCTTCCATTTTGCAACGCTACCGCGATGGTTGCTACGACCGGCTCACACCAACGTGCCAGCCGAGAAAGGTACTGTTATCGTGTCTATCCACGTTTTCACTGGCCCGTATACCGACGCGGTCGGCTGGTACTGTTAGACTCTGTTGTGTTCAGCTTCGCGGTTGCCCCGGACGGAGCTACCGACTCGTACGAACTGTGTTTTTGAGGTATTTCTGCAATATTAAGGATATATTTGCAAAGTATATATTTTTAAGTACTGTATGTTGGATTCTTATTGTTTTGGTCTTGTTTTGGATATATACAAATATTGGATATTTTTCTGAACTGGTGTGGTGTCCTTTTGTAGGGCCTTCTTTGTATTACTCTTGGTTATGTGCAAATGCTTTACACACTGCCTCTGAGATAACCCTGACTGCTCATGTCAAGCTACCAAGGGGGTGAGCAGGGGTTATTTTAGGAGTGTAACACACTTATCCTGACAAGGAAGAAGGGTTCCCATTTGGACAAAGGTACCTATCTCTGCCAACTAGAGACGCCCATTTCTAACACATAGGTAAAAGACATTTACAATGCCAATAGCTCTAACTCAAACAAATGTGAGACCTACTGCATTTTGTAATGCATGTTTACTGATGACTGCCAACCAGAATCCATGCTAGAAGACTATATTGTAACGTTCCTATCTAGGTGCCAACAAATGGTCAATGCTACAAAAACATCTAACTAGAACATAAGTTACAGGTTGAGATTTATGAAGATGCCTTCGTAGTACTCCAGTTCCCAGAAGCATAGCTCTGTTTTGATGGAATTCATAGCAGTGGAGTTGCCAAAACCACTTGAGCTCCTGTCACACTCAGTTATATGGTTGCTGTTCTCATTCCACTTGGTTAATTATTTGTTTGCGGCTAGCCTGTTTTTTTATCTGGGATTCGTTACGAATCTTCGCTTGCCTACAGTTTTTAATGCCCCACTCTTTTTATGGGCATTTTTCAACAGTACACACATAAGAGAATAGGGGGTCTAACGGCAGACAGCACACAAGATAAAGAAGGAGTAAGGTGTGTAGAATCAATCAGGCCCATATGTTATCGGAGCAGAGCATGGATTACCATCAAGCTTACTCATCCAATGAGATAGATAGTGAGAGCAGAAAAACCTCTCATGATCGTTTATATCATCTGGTATCCAACTAGGACAGAGGTATGTCTCTCAATCATAGAGACTGCCTCACTAGTTAGAGGCTCTATTGCTCCCTCGGGCTGATGGGAATGCGTCAGGAAGACACGTGGAAAACTGTGACATCCAAACAAAGTAAAGGTGCAGTGCAAAAAAGACTGTGAAATCTAAAAAGGTTGTGTGAAGAGTGCGATGTAATTCAATTCACTCCACACACCTTGATTAAAAAGGTGTGACAAAGTTATAAGCAGTGCTGACTAGTCGCTGCTAAATAAGGGTCGACATGTTTCAGCCTACAAGGGATTTTTGCCCACGGCTTTCTTCAGGACCTTTGTACTTCAAGATTATGCTACTGCATTAAATTAGTACATTTCCAATAGTGCAAAGTGCCCCCACTTGTAGGAAAAATGTGAAAATGAACAAACAAACAGAAAAGGTAGTAATGAATACGACCTCAAATTGTCCTAATCCTCTATGTCACAGGGTGCGAGCATCACCTATGGAAACGGGGCAATTAACACACATAGTCCAACTCGAAACATCAACAGTACTATCTACAAACAGGCAAATTAAATAAGTGTGCCTGGTCATTGCTGTGAAAAAATCTACGCAATGCTTACCCAACGTGATCAGGGATTGCACCTCACCTACCCTGGAACCTGGCTCAGGTTAAGGAGGCCCCGCTCTAGATCATGGGTGACAAAAACTGAAAATGTTCTTAAACCTGAGAGAGCCAAAGTCAGTCCCAGTGACTATCTCGCATTAAATTAGACGCAAAATGCTTTCGCTCTTTATTATTATGCTCTCCCCCTCAGTGAAAAACCCATACCAAATTAACAACTCTCAGAATGGTACCATTAAAATTACCAAAAAACATGGTATAGCGATTTTAAATGCCCTGAACTGGCATTTAAATAAAGATCAAACTTGCTGTCACGGACATCTCTTAATCATCGTGATCAAACGGGTCACTGTCAGTCTAACATATTTTACTCATCAAAGCCCCTGTTGTAACGAGTACAAGTGCCATATGAGAACGTCCCAGCCGAGTGTGCTAAATGCATAGACAAACAAAAAATCTAATCATCAACCCTTACCTACCAGTCGTTGCCCCAGGATTTACCGAGCAGGGTGGGAGGCAGCGTTCAGGACCAGGAAGTGCGCTTAAATAACGTGAGTCAAATGTCCAAAGGGCGCGCCTCACGCTGCGGGACCTTGCAATTCAGCGAGCGCCGTGAATAGTTGCAGGACTACAAAAAAAGTTACGCGCCTCATGGGAAATGTAGTGACGATTCAAATTTAACAGATTACCAGCGCGACCGCAAAATGCATACGCGGTACCAAAAAACGTGCAGTACGATGTTTATCAAGTGCCCAGGCACAAGGCTACCGCACTAATGTCTCCTTAAACCATTGCAAGTAATTGCATTAAAAGAAATTGATTTTAAACTGACAAGGAAATAACGTGTGTAACGCTACGAAGCCTAGCCGTCACAGGCACACGGCGTTAAAAAGGACTCCTACATTTTAGATACCTCCTGGAAGATGTGGTTTGTTTAATACCTTGTCGACCAGCACCAGTGTGCATTGGAAAATTACGTACTTGTAAGCCACGTACAGTGCGATGTTAATTCAGCATAGCCAGGCACATAGCAACTATATAACATTATGCCTCAGAAGCCACACTAGTGGTTCCAAGCATAAACTGTTGTCATGGGAAGCACAGTGTCTATACTGTATCTATTAATCACTGCAGTAGCTTTTTCGGGTGTAATCTCGTGCTATATTATACTGTTATATTCTATGAGACTTGTAGTATATAAGAGGGATTTTTTATTTTGTTTTCTGATTATCAAGTTTTTTTTATATCTTTTTTTGGTTTTCCAACTCATAATCCTATGTTAAAACCTCTAAGTGCTGGGAGTCAGAAAAGTAAGATGTTAACTTAAGTTCGACATCATGAATTGCGTTGGTGAACTTCATGTTCTATCATCACTGGCCCAGAACGCAGCAAAAATTAAAGAATATTAAACTAATTGTTGAGATAAACTAATACCTCTAACTAGATGCTGGTCCAGGGAATATCATCATTTAATCCCAAAGTGTCACAACGGAGCCTGTGGACCCATTTTTGTTCTTTAATGAACAAATATCTTGAGACATCACTAATGTGTTGTGGAATCTTCGGTTTCTCCAGTACTGTCCAATGGAACTCGTCTGCAGTGTGATTGACCTCTGAAAAATGCCTAGTGAGTCTAGTGTTCAACTTGCGGCACCTGAAAGTGCTCTTATGCTCTAACATACGTAGCCTCACCTTACGGGTAGTCATACCCACATACCTAGTTTGGCAGGGGCATGTGAGTAGATAGATGACATTACTACTATTACAATTAGTAAAGTGAGTCTGAAACCAAGGTCTATTGGCCCCTATATCTACTGACGAACTGTGAGTCGTTTGTGGGCAAACCGAGCACCCCCGCACGGGTGGTGTCCAGTCGCAGCCGGTAGATCCCATAGAGTGCCCAGTGATCTAGTAGGCCCAACCGGTGGTCGAGTATGGACCAGTCGGTCCTTTATGTTGCCTGATCTTTTAAAAGCAAAAAGCGGCATCGCAATCTTCTCGTTGCAACTATTTAAAATCCGCCAATGTTTTTTAATGCTTTTCTTGATGTCATTAGATAGTGTACTAAAAGTGCTGACCAACGTCAGGCGCTCCAGAGGTGGCTTAGGTACCGGTGGTTCCAACAAGGCTTCACGATTGTTGTTCGAAGCTCTTTTGAGGGACCGTTTGACCAGCTTGCGTGGGTAATGTCTCTCCATCAATTGCTCAGTTAGAAGGCTGGAATGCTTAACAAAACCCTCTGTTGTCGAGCAGTTCCTCCGCACCCTAAGGAACTGGCCATAGGGCAAATTGTCCCTTAAGGCCTTAGGGTGCTGACTGTCATATCGCAAGAGCGAATTACGTGCCATAGGCTTACGATATAATTCGCTTTCCAAGCCCTCTGATGTTACAAAAATGGATAAGTCCAGAAAAGCCAAACGCTTCTTGTTCAACTCAACCGTGAATTTCAGGTAGTCATTTCGTGTATTTAACCATTGATGAAAGTGGCCAATAGACTGTTGGTCACCCCTCCAAACTACCAACACATCATCAATATACCGCTTCCATAAGCGGATTGATGTAAAGAAAGGGTTGGTGGGGACCAGGACATGCTCTTGCTCGAACGCATGGACATACAAATTCGCCAGGCTGGGCGCGAAAACGCTGCCCATGCTGGTCCCTGACGTCTGCAGATAGATGGTGTTCTCAAACTTAAAGAAATTCTCTTTCATCGCCATTCTGGCTAAGGCCATGATGAAGGGTACAGGTGTAATGGACTGCAAGTCAGTCGCCTCTAGAATGGAACATATTGTGTCCAGCGTTTCATCTTGGGGAATAGATGTATATAGAGATTCGACATCGAAGGAGACTAAAAAGTCTCGCTCCGGGTCGAATTCTACCGAGGGAAGCAGTCGCAGGACATCTTTAGTATCCTGCAGATACGTCGGCATCTTCTGGACAATGGGTCTTAAAAAGTAGTCCACAAAAGTTGACAAAGGTTCCAGAATGGAGCCCTGGCCTGAGATGATTGGTCTCCCAGGTGGTGGTCTCTGGGGCTTGTGCACTTTAGGCAAAACGTAAAAATAGGGAATAACAGGAAACTTAGTCTGTAAGAATAGTGCTTCACGATTCGTAATCCACCCTTCGCTAAGTGCCTCTTCAGTGATTTCACTAATGGATTGATGTAGTCTAGCTGTGGGATCTTGACTGAAAATTCTGTAAGACTTCTGATCGCCCAATTGGTGAAGGCATTCTGCTCTATAGTCAGCAGTGTCCAAAATGACGATAGAGCCACCCTTATCCGCAGGTTTGATGGTAATATCATCTGCTTTCGACAAAGAGGTAAGTGCCTGTCGCTCACAGCGTGGTAGATTACTAAACCTCTCATTCTTTGTATTGCACAAGGCAGTAATCTCACACACGACAGCTTTTTCGAAGGTGAGAACCTGTGGAGGAACAAGATGTACTGGGGGATTGAACGTCGACTTGACTCAAAGGCCCGTGTTCTGTTCAGTTTCATCAGGATCAGATAGTGTTTCATCCCTGAAAAAATGATGGAGCCTGAGTTTCCTGAAAAACTGTGCCAATTCACATTGGATCTGAAAAGAATCACCTTCAGAGGTGGTAACAAAGCCAAGACCCCTATTCAGGACAGACTGCTCATCTCTCGACAGAGTACGCTTGCTCAAATTAACTACGAGGTTGGGTTTGTGCTGCTCGCTGATGGAGCCGAATTCTTCCTCGTGTTGCTCCGAGTTCCGGCATGGGGACCTGAGGGTAGGCCTGAGGTTGGATCCCAATGGACTTGGGCCTGTGCATTTCTTCGTCTGCCTCGCGGTCTTGAGGGGCCATACCCTAAAAAAGACTGGTTATCATAATCTGGTTGATATGGTGTCATCGGTGGCGGAAAGGGCTGCGGTGGGAAACCCCATGGAGTCGGCGGCCACCACTGTTGAAATTGTGGTGCACCATAGCCCCTCTGATTGTAAGGTCTAGCATATCTACCTCTGCCTCTGGAACGTGGTTTTGGGACGTTGGGTCCATCTGTGTCGCTAGAGGTTTCATCTGAGCTAGAACCTGAATAGGTGGAACCGTATCTCTTCCCATTACTCCTAAACTCTGGAGGTGAATAATTCTCACTAGTGTAAGGATAGACCTTTTCATGCTTGAACTTAGCCAAATCTTTTTTGAACTTTTCGATTTTAGTGAGAAGAATAGAGTCTTTGAACTCCTTATTGCTTTTATTGGATTCATCCAAATTCTTTTTAAATAGAGTGGCAGTGATGGTAATTTTAATTTGTGCTTCTAAAGCCTGTATCTCTATAAGAATGGAGTCAGCAACCCTCTTCGCTGTGCTGATAATTAAAATCAGCCAGTCACGCGTACAGCGCCACGCTATAAGAGACCAGTCTTTAAGAAACACCCTATCTTCCAAGAATAACCTGGGGGTATTTGTCACTATCAATCCCGGAGGAGCACAGTTAGCTCTTAAATATTCCACCATAATGGCACCGTGGATAGAAGAGCGTGAATGGGATTTTTTTAAGCACGAGGACTCTGCCCCAATCATTGCCTGTATCCAACAAGGGGGCATTAGGTCCCTCAAGTATGCTAGGTGTATTGTCTAGAATGGATTGATATACTGCATCATCGTATGCTAAGCCGCTAAATTCCGCCATTTTGTGGTAACCAAAACAAAAGTTGGTGTGAGGTAAAAGGGCTTAAATACTAAAGAGAAAACCACACTAAAAGTGCAAAGTATGCAGTTAGATAAATCTGCAGTGAATACAAAAAAGACTACCTACAAACAACAGTGTAGTCCTAAGCGAGACCCGCAGCTGAAAGCTGCTCAAGAACATCAACAATATTACTTAAAGAAAGGGTCTAAGGGAAAAATATTTATAGACCTGCCCAAATTCTAATCCCCATATCTAGACTATACACACATAAGAGAATAGGGGGTCTAACGGCAGACAGCACACAAGATAAAGAAGGAGTAAGGTGTGTAGAATCAATCAGGCCTGTACGTTATCGGAGCAGAGCATGGATTACCATCAAGCTTACTCATCCAATGAGAGAGATAGTGAGAGCAGAAAAACCTCTCATGATCGTTTATATCATCTGGTATCCAACTAGGACAGAGGTATGTCTCTCGATCATAGAGACTGCCTCACTAGTTAGAGGCTTTGATGAGTAAAATATGTTAGACTGACAGTGACCCGTTTGATCACGATGATTAAGAGATGTCCCTGACAGCAAGTTTGATCTTTATTTAAATGCCAGTTCAGGGCATTTAAAATCGCTATACTATGTTTTTTGGTATTTTTAATGGTACCATTCTGAGAGTTGTTAATTTGGTATGGGTTTTTCACTGAGGGGGAGAGCATAATAATAAAGAGCGAAAGCATTTTGCGTCTAATTTAACGCGAGATAGTCACTGGGACTGACTTTAGCTCTCTCAGGTTTAAGAACATTTTCTGTTTTTGTCACCCACGATCTAGAGCGAGGCCTCCTTAATCTGAGCCAGGTTCCAGGGTAGGTGAGGTGCAATCCCTGATCACGTTGGGTAAGCATTGCGTTGATTTTTTCACAGCAATGACCAGGCACACTTATTTAATTTGCCTGTTTGTAGATAGTACTGTTGATGTTTCGAGTTGGACTATGTGTGTTAATTGCCCTGTTTCCATAGGTGATGCTCGCACCCTGTGACATAGAGGATTAGGACAATTTGAGGTCGTATTCATTACTACCTTTTCTGTTTGTTTGTTCATTTTCACATTTTTCCTACAAGTGGGGGCACTTTGCACTATTGGAAATGTACTAATTTAATGCAGTAGCATAATCTTGAAGTACAAAGGTCCTGAAGAAAGCCGTGGGCAAAAATCCCTTGTAGGCTGAAACATGTCGACCCTTATTTAGCAGCGACTAGTCAGCACTGCTTATAACTTTGTCACACCTTTTTAATCAAGGTGTGTGGAGTGAATTGAATTACATCGCACTCTTCACACAACCTTTTTTAGATTTCACAGTCTTTTTTGCACTGCACCTTTACTTTGTTTGGATGTCACAGTTTTCCACGTGTCTTCTTGACGCATTCCCATCAGCCCGAGGGAGCAATAGAGCCTCTAACTAGTGAGGCAGTCTCTATGATCGAGAGACATACCTCTGTCCTAGTTGGATACCAGATGATATAAACGATCATGAGAGGTTTTTCTGCTCTCACTATCTATCTCATTGGATGAGTAAGCTTGATGGTAATCCATGCTCTGCTCCGATAACGTACGGGCCTGATTGATTCTACACACCTTACTCCTTCTTTATCTTGTGTGCTGTCTGCCGTTAGACCCCCTATTCTCTTATGTGTGTATAGTCTAGATATGGGGATTAGAATTTGGGCAGGTCATAAATATTTTTCCCTTAGAACCTTTCTTTAAGTAATATTGTTGACATTTTTCAACATTGTCAACTGTTTTGGAAGTTACTTCACACTTTTTAATGTATGCTCATGTATAAATTAAAATTTGTTCACAGGACTACAGGAAGTTCCAATATAATGCTTTGAACACAGAAAAATTCTCATGCAAGAGTCGAGTCCTGGGTGTTGACAATTACACCCCGACCCATGTCACCTGGACAGATAACGAACATTTCGAGTAGGAGGACATTTTAGCAATCTCCTGCTAATTGTAAATGTCCATACAAACTACCCTTGCGGCTGTGATATATTTCAAAGCAAACCCTTGCTGTCATCTCACAGTGTTAATGTGTTCACGCTTTTTAACACATTTAGCAGACATGAGTTATCATGCACTCCACAGTGAGAGGTTTTAAGCCTGTGGCTACTGTATCCCTACTGATCACCACTGGTGTGTTTAGTTGCTTGTTGCATATTTTACACCTATTATAATCTCATTGCCCGTTAGCGTTTCACTGTTTTTTAAAACATTTATTTAGCTGTCCAGTTGAATTTTGTGATGTTTTATCACCTACATCTATCCTCATTCACGTGTTGTTTTATTGTAATGGTTCTAAGGCACGAAAAGCAGGTTAAACAGTGTGTTTTTCCTGCTTTTGTTGTGACATATGCAGTTCTGTTCTGAAAACTGAGCATGTTAGAGCAAGTTATGCATCAGTATGTTTTGCCCATGTCGATTCTCATTTAGAACCTGCCCCTGCGTTAGTGACATTATTGGCAACACCCCCACCCACACAACAACA
The DNA here is from genome assembly GCF_964204655.1 of Triturus cristatus. Classification (NCBI taxonomy): domain Eukaryota; kingdom Metazoa; phylum Chordata; class Amphibia; order Caudata; family Salamandridae; genus Triturus; species Triturus cristatus. The sequence goes on from NC_140593.1 coordinate 567,436,860, forward strand.
GAGCATGCATGAATAAATAAATACACAACACAACTTCTGTTTGGGAAAAATATTGCTGCAGGTTTATTCCATACAAAAGTATGCAATATGGTGGGTTATCTCACGGGCGATCCAAGGGCAGGCAGCTGTAACCAACCTATGCTGCCTTGCCCGCCTGATGAGCCAAGCACTGTGGAGAACCCAATCAGTGCTACAATCAGTGCTACACCTTATGGGGTGATCCTCTTACCGAATCACGTGACACATTGGTCCCTTATTACTCATGCCCCTTTCAAAGCGGAGCGTAGCAAGGCAAGCCAATGGTTGTTCAGGCCCAAAACCGCCCGAAGGACTAACGGGGCGCCGACGTCATTCTTCCCGGACCCTCCCATGAGGCTCCTGGGATTTGGCTCTGGCCCCCCTATTGTGCTCTTGCAGAGGTACCCTTCTGTACCCATATGCTTCCAGATCACTCTGTAACTTCGCCTGCAGCAACAAAGAATACATTACAAAGTTATATGTACTTCACCTACCAGCCCCACGCCGGGTAAGCAGTAGGGTGGGCAATGGCGTGTCCAGCGCAAAGAGGACGCAAGGATGGCCGGGGGAGGCATAAATACTCTCCCGACCTCCTTGGCGCGCCGAAAGTGACGCGCCTAGCGCCTAAGGCAAGGGGGACTCCTCCCTGAGTCCCGGCATCATAGGTGGGTTAGTGCCGAAATGCCACTAAAGGGCCGCCCTTTTAGGGTGGCCCCCTGCGTGGGCCGCGGGCAGCCGCATTTACACATTTTATATTACATAAAATGTGCTAAGGCCCCATCCATGGTGGTGATAGTTGCAAATTTTAATCCACTTCTAAAGTTTCTCCAAATTTAGATCATACTAATGGAGTCTTAATGGTAGGTTCAGTTGCATCTTGAGGTGGTATGGGCCCTTGCCAGAACTGGGAGACTCGACCCTCAAGATGGACCCTCTGATCCTTCCCAAAGCTGTGTGGGCTTCAGCAGAGCAGCACAACTGAGCCTTTACACTATAGTGGGACCACCACACTACTGGGCAGGAGCACTAAGGAAGAGTTGTGGGGAGAGGATGTGGTCTGATGGCTAGACTGCCGACTTTGGAGCTGGGAAACCAAGGTTCGAGCCTCTGGGTCAACTCCACATCCTGGGATTCTGGGAAAATCACTTAATCTCCCCGTGCATAACAAAAAAATGGATGTGTCCTTGTGTAAAGTCACTGGTGCTCATGTAAAGCGCTTCAATACCTTCGGGTCAAGTTCACGCTATATAAATTTGCAAAAAATATAAATAAATAAGAGTTTTCATAGGCTGGGCTGCCCCTGTGTAATTTGGGTAATGGCATTTCTAGCACTCTTTGGCACCACATGGAGCTGGCTCCTTTTAGCTCATGCCTCAAAACTGGTTGCGGCTGACTTTAGGTGCCTAGTAGAACCATCACAAAATGGCGCCAAACTTGCTTTGCCACAAGCACTTCAGAGCTTCACATTCAATGACAAAAATAAGCCTGGTCTTCTGCGCATGCGCACATAGGTCCTAGGTGTGCACAATGCAGACGAGGTGCTAGCACACTGGCAAATGCGGTGTCTTCTTTTGCAATACAGAACTGCCCCCAGGAAGGTAAGTGGGTCACAGCTTTACTTACCCGGCCCAGAAGCGAGATATACTTTGATTGCGGATCCCTTTACTTCCAACAATTTTAAAGGGAGCTCTGCTTTACTGATAATAATTCCTGCTATTCTACCTCTTTCTGATATTTGAGTTTCTGTGTCGGGCACCAAAAACCACCAGTTCAAATTAAGATGCAGAGCTGGAAATTGTATCAAATTAATGGGTGAGCTAACCAATTCTCTAGCATGTCTGTAACTTTTACATCCCACATACTCAACTTAAAAAAAAATAACCTTCTGGCTAAATCAGGCCACTTGACTGGTACAGCTGGATTTTCAGTAATGTAAACCACATCAATCTTGTATTTAAAAGGTATAAGTGTAACGGATCCGTGGCTCACTGTATGATGTTACATGACCCCAGATTGAGGAAGATTTAATAAAACACGTGTTCCAAAAACATCTTGGGCTCTGTGGAATAAGTACTTTCCATGCCTGCTTTCTGAACTCCAAGTGTAATAAAATGTAATTATACGGTAGTTGCTGTTAGGGGCAATCACATAAATATCTATTTGGTCATTGCAAATGTTATGAAAGAATAAAGGCCTGTACTTCATCTTGCCTTCTGGCACGTGTATAAATTCATTTTCTTGCATGCATTTTAATTTTTAAGCATTCATATAATTTTATAATGCTGGAGTGATATCATGCCCAATTTGCAAGCCTTGCTAGGTTGTACTGAAAAAAAAGTGGCTTCTAGAAAAATAATAAATAATAAATACTTTACAAAAACAATGCCAACTACGATTTGTTTCTCCAATGTAAAAATTGCTACTGGATGAGGCATTTGACACCAGCTGGTGCTTTGAAATGATTTATTCTAACTTATATAAAACACGTCACTCAACGCTGACTGGACCTCTGACGACCCTTCACTCTTTACTTGCAGTCTTTTACTATATGTAGTTTGCTGAGGCTACCAATATGGGGTGTGCTCCAATACTGATGTCCACTCTGGTTCTAACAGCTGCCATTAGGTAATGCAGATCAGAGGAATGGGATTATGAAATATTGTGCAAAACATATAGTTGTTCTTCACTTAGCTGCACAAATTCTGATTCAGTGAATTAAACATGGAATTAATATGCACCTCTAAATTGAATTCATTACACAGAAATTTCGCCATGCGGTGACATATGTGTGTATGTTTGCTGTCAGGCTCGGGGGTGGTACAAGGTGCATCCATATGTAAAAGTTGGTGAACACGCGCAAACTTGTTTTTGACTAATTAATGCTTTAGGCTACAATCTGTAATAGATATCCCGTGGTTTGCATATGTGAAACAAGACTGCGCTGACATTGGCCACCCAGGTTTATGTGTTACACCCGAGTCTTACCTTTCCATTGTATTAACAAAGGCAAAAGGCAGAAGGGTAAACCACAACTGCACTACCTAGGTTAGTCGCAAAAGTACTTTACACTCGTATTGCCCACCTCAAATTGCCAGCTGCCAGAAGATCACAAATAAATACAGAATATAAGGTTGATGAGAGGCAATACACAAGATCAGCAAAAATACAGCACACACAAAGTAAAGGTCATTTAGCAGGCGTTGTGGGTTTCTGTTGCAAGTCTTTATTTTTCAAAAATCCTTTGTACACATGTAGAAATAGCCAACGTGTTTCACCCTTCACTAGGGCTTCTTCAGGGCAAAGATAAGGTAACGAAAATGTGTATGTCAGTGTAATGAATGCAGCGAAACATATGCTTGCAAAGCGTCCCTCTTGGTGGATGTTGTCTCCAGAAATGAAGGCCTTAAGCTGGTAGCGAGTACCCTTATATGCTTAGTCCAATTATAATGCATGTTGCCTCCAAAGGGCGGAGAAGTAACTCCTATGGCAATAATAAGTCTCCAGTGCATTCGGTAGAAGTACCTGTCAAAACACCGATGCAGATTTGATCGTCTGGTTGGTCAGGATCATCCCCTCGGTCGCCATGTTGGTAAAGGAAACCTTAAACAGTTATTTTGTGATAAGGCCACTCTGTCTAGAGATTTCCTAGACCCTCAAAGGTCCACTGTGTGCTCTTATAATTTGGTCTGTGAACAGAATCCCCTTGAACGGGTATCTTTCTTAAATTTTAAACAGACAGCAACGTTTCGTTCTCAGTAGGTTTCGCTTTAACCTTTTACATCTGCCGGTCGGTTTCCATGCTAAATGTTTCACTTTATTTGATTTGAGTGTTTGTCCTTGTGATTGGAGGTCTGTACAGTCACTCTTCATGTTATGTTTTTTGCACTTTTTATCAAATTCCTAGGAGAGAGATTTTATTGCCTATTTTTAAAAACTTTACATTTCCCTAATGTAGGCCTGCTCTTTTATTCTTACTGCAATTTCACAGTCGTTTTATATGTTACATGGTCGCATCTTTTATCTGGAAACAAATAATATTAAGGAAAAGTGTAATATTGTGATACTCTCTGTGCTGCTTTACATGCTTACAGTTGACGCTTGATGTATTTATTTTTGCCTATGGTCTGTACTGTATTTTTTTCATCTTTTATGCTCCAGAAATGTGGTGCATAAACATGTTCTTGACTTGACTTGACTCATTTAAAGGCTGGAAAGTTACTGTTATCTAGGGAAACATAAATCTGTTTTTGGGAGGAAATATGGATAGGAAATTATCAAAATTGTGTGTGGCGGAGGGTAAATGGGGCTCTTCACATGGAAATTTATTTCTCAGTGGAGAGACAAATGAAAAGGAACATTTTGCGACTTTAGATGCCCTTTATCGTGACATTTATACACGCGGATTTGTACACAAGTACATTTTTTGTATGTGTAAATGGCTAAACGTGTCAATTTTTTCCAGGCATCCATAAGGTTCAGAATATGAAAAATACTCAAAATATGTGCATAAGGTTGCTACATCCTACGCCATTTCAACCGGACGTCGCTGTAGAAACTGACCTTGCCGCCCCGTGGCCACTACAGACTGCCATTTTCCTTCCATATTTGGCCCCAAAGGGCGAAATTGACACTGTTGAATGCATGCGCTGGGCCTGGGAGGGAATATGCAAACACACCAGTAAGTTTGCATATTCCCTCCCAGGCCCAGCGCATGCATTGGTCTGTAGTGGCCACGGGGCGGCAAGGTCAGTTTCTACAGCGACGTCCGGTTGAAATGGCGTAGGATGTAGCAACCTTATGCACATATTTTGAGTATTTTTCATATTCAGTATCATAGCTGGGGCATAGAGTGTCCTGACACTCTATGCCCCAGCTATGATACTGGCGAATAACCCTTCATTTCCACCAGTACAGACATCAGGTATGGCGCGTCGCGCTGCCTCACTTGGCATCACCACCAATGCAGATCTGTCCCCAAATGATAAGTTCCTTACTCTTCCAGAGAACACAACTCCCCTAGATAATCTGCTGTACTTTCAGATCCGCACTGCATGCAAAGACAAAAATTGCCTCAATCCCCACCTCCCCGGCTCACTGCGCTGTATTAGAGTACATTCATTCTGCTGCTCCCCCACGAAAACTGATCACAAGACTTTATGCGCTGACGCTCGCAGCTTCCGCACTCGACACTGAGCGGGTACAACTAGCCAAGATGTCTGACCTGGGTGATGTTCTCACACCTGCACAATGGACATATTGCTGCAATCAATCCCAAAAACATTCCCCTAATTATCTCTTGCGTCTTATACATTTTAAGTACCTGCACAGACTATACCGTACACCCGTAGTGATTCACAAAATGGGACTGACTGCCGACTCTAACTGCTTGAGATGTGCTGCCCCAACACCTCATTTATACACCTAGCCTGGACGTGCCCTAAGATTATAGCCTTCTGGCTTGACATATGCCGCATCACAAGTGACATTACCTCAGACACCCTAACTCCAGACCCCATGACCTGCCTGTTGGGCTACGTCAAAGATATCCCGGAGGCCAGTAGACGACTGCCCGCAATGCTGCTAATACTGGCGCAGCGCCGCGTGGCGATCCACTGGGGTCGGAAATCGGCGCCCTCTTCAAAGGCTTGGCTGACAGATGCAGCACATTGTCAGACTCATTTAGCTGAATTCTGGAACCTCATGCCCCCAGCTAGCTGACCACGCGATATATGGGCCCCCCTGGTAATGTACCTACAACGACCAGACAGTAACCCTCCTTCCCCTGATCACGCAAAAGCAGACCTATGCTTTACAAAGGCCATTCATTCATTCGGAAGGATGAAAGGCTTAGCAGACTCGCTGGAATTTGCCTGTGATAAGGTCAAACACAGAAGTTTCATTGAAAAAGCATCGTATAAAGAGGCTTCAGTACATAAATGTTGTAGACTTGTAAATGTTGTAGACTTGTAAAGCGCACAGCTACCCCAGCAACGGGACGTCCCGGCGCTGTAGACCGCTGGGGAACCCGTCCTGGCTATCCCTGTGAGATGGTCCCTTTCTGGGTATCTCCAAGGTGAAACCAGGCATCCCCGGCGTCTGTGGGGGGGCCGTTGTAGAGATGAGGCAAGCTTAATGCCCAGAGTTGCCGAGTGTGTTCCTGGTTAGAGTAGGTACCGAGGCGAGAATTATCGAGTCCGTTTTGACCCTGGTCCACGACCCTGCCACGTCGGGAATTGAACCCTGGTCCCTGACCGATTCTCAGCTTACGGGTCTGCCGCCTCTAACTAGTGAACCACACCTCTCGACTCATGTCTACATTTTCACCGGTATATTTTAAGTTGCTAACAGTGCACAGTAATACACTTGAGAACATTGTGATGTGTGTGAGCAAATACCATCCTCATGTTGCCACTGCCGGATATGGATATGACGTATGCTGCAAGTGGTGTGTCAAGAGAGGAGGCAGGAACCCGCCCTGCATTCACTCTAACCACAGCCATCAGCTCCAGCAGAGCAGCAGATGGTTAATCAGTAGAAGCCACTCTCAATAATTTCCTACAAAAACCTCTTGACCTTCCCAATGCATCTGATCTTGTGACAGCTATTTAGCAAGACTGTTTGAGTGTGGTGGAGACAGCTGCGTAAGGCAAGGCCCTGCAGCCCCTGCGGCACAGGGGGCCCCAACACCTCAGAGTCCCCCCAGTCCTTCAGGTGGCCCCATTCAGCCCAAGGCTAAATAATTTACCAGCATCAGTCAGTGCTTGGCCCTTCTGGATGCATTTGGGCTGGACTGGTCCCATGAGACACAGGGTCAAGACTGATTTGCATATGGCTGGGTCTAAACTGGGGCGACAAAGTGAGCTAAAGAACGATGAAGGATTCAACCCAGATCTGTGACTGGGGGTGAGTGTCAGAAAAGTTTCAGCGCTCTGTTCATCATCTCCTTGGGTTTCCTACTGGATGCATAGCCATGGCGTGTCTACTGTTGGGGAAAAAAGGAATTAAGCTACTGCACTACCATGCCACTGCAATGTACATTATTTGCTTTTCCTTTAAAATTGAAGGGTAGTTGGCATGGGTACATTGCAAAATAACATGTAAGACCATCCTTTGTGTCATAGAGGTCTATGCAGGGCTTAGTTTGTGAAAAAATAAGTATGAGGCACTAAGGTTTTCTTGAGAGCCTGCTGCTTGCACTACTGGATAGTGGTGTTGCCAGTTACAAGGCTGCATATTCTTGATTCCACCTCATGCCTGTTTTTTCTACCATTCTACACTTCCTATTTCTTTATACCACTTTTGCAGGTTTCTTTTACATCTTTGCTTTCTCCCTTTGTCACTGTTTTCAACTATTTCTCTTTCTATCTCCTTTTTCTGCCACTCTCTCTCTTGGTTAAAATCTGTTGATGAAAAATGAGTCTCGCTCCCCAGAAATGAGCACCGGTGCTCATTACCTGCAACCACTGGTACAAATTAAGCACAATGTGAACAAGGATGTAGTAAGACACTAAAAAGCTGGAAGGTGTCCTAATTCAGGAATAAATCCTACAGATGATTCCGCAGAAGTCTTTGGGTCCAAGTACACACTGCCTAAATGTTCTGAACCAAAGCCATGGTGGTGCGTAAGGGGTTGTGGTTTATTCATTGAGATTTGTTTGCAAAGGATAGTTCTCCAAATAGTTCACAAAAAAACATTGTGCATGTGAACTGTAAGCTATTCACAAGAGAACCAGTGTGAGCTTTATTGAGGGGTAAGCATGTGTGTGTAGGTGGCCAATTTCCAGTGGTGGCTCCTCCGCTAAGGCGGCGGAGTGTCGCCACACTGCCTTGAAGCAGCAAAAGAAAGGAATAAATAAACTAATAATAACATAATGTTATTATCATTTTATTTTTGTCCTCTTGCTGTGGCAGCTTGAGTGAGGGGGTGGGGCGGGCTGCAGAGCAGGGGAGGAGTGGTTCAACACTCCTAAGTGCGCAATGACTGTTTGACCAGGCCACCCAAAACAGTCATGTGCACTTTCCCTCTTGTCCATGCAGACTGCATTCCAGCCCCCATAGAGAACATGCCCACCCCTCCAGCGCCGTTTTGAATTGCAGCATTGTGATTGGCTGTGGGGAGCTTGGGAGCCCTGGTGCTTCCTGCTTCCTGTTTCTCCCAAGAAGCCAGGAAGAGGACGCAGGAGAGGCGGCCGGAAGGTAAGTGTTTTCTTTTTTAATCCGATCCCCCTGCCCCTTACCCTCCCTCCCGCCCCACTGCTGCTTCCAGGTAGCAGCCGCGACTGCCAAATCCTGTCTAAAAACTACACTTATCTGTTCGGCTAAGCAAGTGGGGCAGAGCACAAACTAGAACCACTCCAAATTTACTAGAAAATATCTGAGGCACGTTTAGATCAAATGATTTTAGCCAAATCAAACATATGAGTGTTTGAATTGACAGATCCATACAAAATAACCTGCATCTTAACCTAGCTAGAGTACATTCCTTCCTTTATTGTCACGACAGAGGATATGCGTGCAGAATGACGCATTCGGTGTACAAAGCCAGACCTCCTGCTCATTGGTCCATGGCCCCAAACGGCTTCTCTTCTAAGCAGTTGGTTACTCACACCTTATCCTGGTGACACTGCACATTGTGTATTTAATGCATAAATGGAGTTAATTTTTGAGTTGCAGTTATTGATTGTTTAATGGATTTCATTCAAATGTTTTTTAATGGTCAGACTGTAATCTGTGAGATGAGATTAGATGAGACGAGACTACAAGAAAGAATTATTTGCTCTCGAATGGATGAACCTAGAACCCACATGAGTCGTACATATTGAGTGACAAGGGGGCGATAACCCAACTGGGATCACAAATGAATCCAATTTAATCGCCAACAAGGAGATTACAAATTATTCTCAGATGTTGGACGACAATAGAGAGGTGAGATCCCACTCATAACTGTTCAAACAGAGAAAAGGGGACAGAAAGGGAGGTGAAACTGTTGATACTCATGGCTACTCCATAATACAATTAAGTGTACAGTAAGTGCTGCAGGAGTTAGAGGAAGCTTGGGAGTTTATCTGGTAATGAAAGGAGCTCGATTGACCCTATGACAACGCAGGGACAAGGCTTGCTTCCACGGTGATCACCACCTGGTCCCATGGTAGCAGCCTCACCATGCAAATAGAGGCTCAAAGAAATCATGTTAATGCAGGTTATCCATACATGGAGAACTGTTTCAGAAGCGCAGGCTGGCATAAGGTTGCAACTGATGCGCAACATTTTTATTTTAGCCAAATGCCAGGTTCTACTTACGGGTGAGAACTTACATTTCTGCACAGAGCACACAAGTGGTTGTAAACCAGGTACATATTTTTTTTAATGTATTTATTTTATTTATTTATTGTTTCAAAGTAAAAAAAAAATTCCAACAGTAAGAAACAGCTCAATCTTCATACATAGTACAATCAAAAAAGTTGAATCCATTTGGTGTTGCATTAAGGAATCAAGAATTCATACAGTACATTGTAAACAATAGTAAAATCATGACAAGGAATTCATGCTGGAGTTGCAAATCTTGACAAAGAATCAGTTGGCATCAGCGGCAGTGTCATAATCACATTAGTGGGCTACAGATGCATTCTGGATCCCGGGGATAAGGGGAGTCCCTGTGTTATCAAGTACTCTTTGAACGGCCACCAGATGTCCCTGGGTCTGCTAGAAGGCGGGAGCATTGGGTAATATCCCATTAACTGCTCTTGACAATGCGCCATATCTATTAACCAGTCTCAAACAATGGGCACACGTCCCCGGCCCCATGTACAGCCACCCTGCGCTTAGCAAGGAGCAGTGCCAAGGCAAGAAACCATTTATTATCGTCAGGCATCTCCGCTGGTAGACAAAGGAGCGCCAACCCTGGTGAAGGATGCAGGTGCAGATGAAATATGTTCGAGAAGGTGGAGAAGACAACATGCCAGTAGGCTGAAAGTGGGGGACGGAGCAAGGCTAGGTGCATGAAGTCGGCCTCCCCATCATGGCATCTGGCACACTCATCCTTAGCTCGCAACTTAGAATTACACAGTTTAACTGGGCTGCAATATGCCTTGAGAAGAAAACGAAAAAGTATAAGGTGTAGTCTGCCATTAGGGGAGAGAGATTGCGTAAGACCACACACGCCACCCAATTCTTAACAGATATGGATTTGCCCAGGGCCTCCTCCCAGCGAATCCAAGCCCGCTGCAAGCCCAGAGATGTCTCAGTTTGCGCTGAGGCCTAAAGACGAGATGGGAGATGTCGAGGAAAAGACGCCGTGAGGAGGAGGGTAAGGGTTTTATATTCAGATGGGGTAGCCAGGAAATCCGGGTAGGAGTCGCGGAGATTCGCTTGTGCAAAAAAAGTGAACAGGTCTAACGTGTTCAGCGGGTCACCTGTATTGGTATTTAATCTTTAGCAGAAGCGCGCATGAGGAAAAAAAACGCCCATCTCTGTCACGCCCCATTTTGCTACTCGCTGAGCTGCTACCCTCTCTTGCAATATATTGTACAATGGGGAATTGATGATCAGCTGCTTCGGGGAGTATAACTTTTGATGACCCAGCCTAGCTTGCAGTCAGACCCAGGCCTGCTCGGTACGCGCAACCATTTCTATTTCCCCACCAAGACTGTCGGGGAGCCTGCCCATTTAGGGACAGGAGAGGAGTGGGGTGCACCTGATCATGCTCAGGGGCAAGATGTGTCAGAATGGGTGGGGCCTGAGCTAATATTGTGCAAATGAGGCTTGGGCTCAGAGATAGAAAAGTTCGAAATCAGGCCTCCCCTGATCATAGGGCAGTACCAGGGTGTCCCAGGTAAGTTGAGGCTTCCCTCCTGCCCATGCAAGGTATACCATTAGAGAGTGAAGGATATGAAAATAAGCATTTGCAATGCAATCGGTCTTGCCTTTGGGTCCGTATATGTATTTAGCTATGCAGCACATTAGCCTGGGTGCTGAAACATCTATTGTTCTTTAACATGGAGCGAAGGTAAGCACCAAACTGCCTGACACGCTAGGTATGGGAACACATGGAGAGAAATATTGCCTTTCAGCGGGAATTGGTATAGTCCAAAGCTTAGTTATTAATATAAAATCAGGGCTTTCGGTGGCCCTACCACTGAAAATACAAGATTTGAAAAAAACATTATTGTCAACGGGTGCTCGTGGAAGACAATTTCTATGGACTGGAATCTAGAGAATGCTAAAGCGATTCAGGTATTTTACTGACCTGTGCTGGTCGTTTTCTATCAAGAAAGTTAATTAGAGGCAGTTGCCAGAAAAATTTAAAAAAGAAAGCCCCTAAGCAAAAAGCAATTCTGGTACTTTACTGACCTCTGCTGGTCGTTTTTTATCAAGACAGTAAAATAGAGGCTGTTGAACAAAAAAAAGTCCCTAAGCGGAAGCAGACAAGTCCTAGGGCTGATCTCCAAAGCCCACAAAGTACATACACATATAAGTATATACTAAAGTATATACAAGAGGTATTGAATGCTTGACCTAAAAATTATGAGGTGGAATAGAATAGATAAAGCAGTGTTGGGAGAACAATCATCTTCATTAGAGCTACACGCTCCATTAAAGAGAGCGGCAATTCAATCCATCCACGATCTGATCTTGAAGTACAGATATTGCTACTCTATACTTCTCTAGTATGACTGTCGATTTACTAGCGCTAAAGCAAATCCCAAAGTACTTTATGGAGTCTGTCACCGAAGGCTGGGGCAGCCAAAGTGGGCACATTTTAGCAACTAGACTAAGGGGAAAAATGAAAGACTTAGTCCAATTGATCGCTATGCCCAATACCATCCTGAATAAAGAAAACTTGCGGACAACCGAGTCCAGATTCTCATCTGCGTCACTCAAACAGAGAGTAATGTCATCCACATAGAATGATATAACAATATTGCGGAGCAAGAATGCCAATCCCCTTTGACCGTGGAGTTGACTAACAGCTGACAACAGTGACTGAGTCACAACCGTATATAGTAAGGGTGACAGAGGGCAACCCTGGCAAGTGCCTCTGCCAATTGGAATGAGGTCCGATAGTAATCCATCGATCCGGATTTGCGATAAAGGGACCCTGTAGAGCAACTGAATTAGTCGTAGGGATCAGTGAACCCGATTCTATGCAGAACCACAATGAGAAAGGGCCACTTAAGAGAATCGAAAGCTTTAGTGGCGTCTAAGAAGACAGCCACCGCTTCCTCATCTGGTTGCAGTTGATGTAGGAGGGCAAAGAGGGTCCTGAGGTTGTTAAAAGTGGGATGGTTGGGGATGAACCCAGCCTGGTCAGGCAGAATGAGAATGGGTAGCAAGAGAATCAGCTGATTGGCCAACACTTTTGCTAGGATTTTAGCTTCTGTATTTATGAGGGAGAGGGGCGATAGGAGTCCAGGGGCTAGTCTGGTTTTAAAAGCGTTATTAGGATACTTTCTTTCAAAGACGGAGGCAGGACACCAGTGCCAAATGCTTCTTCCTATACCTGCAGAAGGCGAGAAGAAAGGAGGGCCGAAAAAGCCTTGTAAAACTCAAAGGGAAGGCAATCAAATTGCAAGTAGCAGGTGTGCAAGTGTCCAGAAGATTGTAGCTGTGTGTAATATGCCGCAAATTCCTTCATGATTTCTTCGGCATCAAATGCCAATGTGCCGTCATTCCGGTTCAGTTGAGTGACAATAGGAGGGCCCTTCCGTCATCGAGGCATGTAGGCTAATGTCCGGCCAGGCCTATCGCCCCCTCCATATGTATGTGCAATATATCATATCTGTGTGAGTGTTGGTATTTGCTATCCACCAGGGTATTTTATAGGGTTCTCTGGAGCTACACCACCAGATGCAGCTGGTAGGAAGTCTCTATGTCACGCTCTAATTGACGAAGACAAAGTTTCAGTATCTCCAGCTGTCACTGGAGTTCTTTCAGATTGAGAACTGCTTGGACATGCACATCCCTCTGATGTACACCTTGAATGCTTCCCACACAGTCCCGACTGAATCCGCTGCGCCCTCATTGGCGTCAAAGAATTTAGTAACATCACATTGAATAGCTGATTAGAGCACTGGATCTAACATCACCTGGGCAGAGAGTATCCATGCAAAAGCAGTATGTGTGGAGGCAGGGAGGGCAAGGGCAAGAACCACTGGGAGTGGTCAGAAAGCGTCCTAGACAAGAGCCCTTTTTATGCAACTCAACCATAAATGTCAGGAGTGTGTAGCCAGTAGTCTAATCTAGTCCATGATTTATGAACCCTGCATATATGCATGCCTTACCTAAGCGTGGGGTGACAAACCCTCCAAAAGTCTAGTAGGTCATTAACCTTCAAAAGATTGCATAGTGCTCTGGCCCCTCCTCGTTTGGTCGAGTTACAGGATTAGAACAGTCTAGAAAGAGACCAATAACAAGATTAAAATCCCACCCCAAATAAAACTACCTTGGGATAAAGTTAACCAGTGTCTCCAGATATCGCAGACGGATTCCGGTTCATCAGAATTGGGCCCGTTTGTGTTAATAATGGTGAAGTGTTTTTCTTGGTTTACCAGCTGCAAGACCCTGCGGGTCAGATACCTCTGCCAGCAAGTGAACTGGAAGGCCTCCTTTCACTAGTATAAGCACTCCCCTGGCATAGGTTGAGTAATTCACATAAACTCTGTTAGTAGCCCAGTTATTGGTAAAAGTCACTTGCCTCTGAGGTTTGATGTGTTTCTCTTGCAACAGTGGGATTTGAAAGGTGTGCTGCGTCAAATAGGTAAGGACCCTCCGCTTTTTCTGCAGGTCATTTAAACCTCTCACATTGCAAGTGATAAGGTTGACCTCAATTGTCTTAAGGGGCAGGTAGCATCATGAAAGGATACTATGGGTGATTTGTGAAATAGCCAAGGCAACCAGAAGGCCTGTAAAAGCTTTTGAGGGGCACTCACCAATCCCATCCCAGCTAACACCCAAAAATTCGAAAGAGATTATGAGGTCAGCGGCCAAATCACAAAAACATATAAGAAAGAGAAAAGAAAACAGAATTGCCCCATCCTTCTCCCCACACTGATCATCCCTAGCGTCAGTGAATTCCCCTTAAAGACAGACAGTGTTGTTAAAGCAATAACAAAAATACAAACAAATATCCATGGTCAGTAGTATCAAGGTAAACGTGCAATGCACCATGGGGGTGAGGGGGCTTAGTCAACCACCACGCCCACTTAATAAGAAGGAAGGACTGATTGCCCGACTAATGACAGCCTCATATCAGCAGCTCCTAGGAGAGGAGGTTAAGGCTTCAAAAGAACATATGTCTATTGGAGTTAAGCATTGGCTGTACATTGATCTGGGGAGTGACAAGTGTCGCCATCCAGACAGCACCATATAAGGTCTACATGCGAAAGAAAAGCACACAAATAAAAATTCTGAGTTTGAGTGTGACATCAGTCCTGCATCTCAAGGGCAGACAAGTGAAACAGGGCCCTGGTAGTTCAAGCATCAGGACCCATAAGATCTGAGAGGCCGGTGTCACTGCCGGGCATGGAGGACTAGGTGTTACAGCAGTGCGTGTTCCAAAGATGTCCCTGATGCTGCAAAGAGCCTCCATCAGTCACGTGGAGATAGTTGTTTTCCCATTCAGCTTACATCGGAGTCTTGCTGGGTACAGCATGGCATTGGGTTCATTGTACTCACGGTGAAAGGTCTTGACATCCCCGGGTAATAACCAGGGCCAATAAATAGTTCGTCCAATTTTGTAGGCATCCAGTTAAAGGAAATCACACTAGAGAGAGGCTGTATTCGTTGGTGAGGGGCCCCAGCCACCAGAATCACAAGGGGCTACCACTCACAACACCAGCGTAAGGGGCGTTCCCAGGCATGCCAGTCCCCTAGGGCCTATGCTTCTGAGGAACCGCGGGGGCACCTATGGATGCACACCTACCACAGCAAGTGCCCCAGGGTCCTACCCCCAGTGGTCGAAATGGGCGGGATCGGCAGGGCATGGCGTGCCCCTACTTCTTCAATTCCAACCACTCAGTTCCCCTACTTTTTTATTTTGAAAATGCGTCCCAGGACGCAAGAAATCACAATTGCCTATAAATAAAGCTCGGCGTTCCTGGCGTTCGTTGGAGGACGGGCGGCAGAGAAGTAACAGGACTCTGCCTTTTCCTTCTTGCCCAGAGAAGACAAAGACCGTGTCCACTTCTGCTCTGCCGTTTCAGCTGCCCCGCCCCCCACTCTTTCCTTCTTCCCTCTCTTTCTGTCTAGCAATTCTTCTCTTACTGAAAACCGTGACTTCAAGACGAGGTTCTCACTCTGTTTCCTCTCTTTTCTTTTATTTGCTCCCTTGTGAAATGGATCCAAAAAAGAAAAACATTTTTGCTGGAAATGTCGTATTTTAATTCCAAAGTGTAGCATCTGGAATAAAAGGTTAAAAATATGAAAGATAACTAAATAAAGTAAGACAGGGTGGTAGTAAACTGGCCAGATTGATTTTATTCACACCCAAACATATTAGCGCCACTTTTACAGAGTTTGCCTGTGAAGTGCTATTTTTGTTTTCTTGTCTTTGTTTTCCCTGGGCTTGCATCTAGTGCACCAATCCTGGAGGTACTGCAAAGTGTGCATTGAAAAACAAAATGTGTACTGCGGTCTGCGTCCAGGAATGTGGTCTTTTTACCATACTGCTTACGTTTTGTAAGGATATAAGCAATAGACATTGAAATGGGTCCATTCAGGGCCCTGTAGTCATGTCCTTAAATTTTCAGGAAAAAGCACTCACTGATTTCTGAATAGTGAGTGTAAAAGAGTTAAGGTACCATGTTGTTCCTGCTTACATTTCACATGGTTTGCTAAATTTTGCATTCCCTATGAGTGTTTGCTTTTTCCAGGATGCTGTCACTTTTTCTTTGTAGGCCGCATATTGCTCTTGTCTGGTGCGTAATTTAAATTGAGCCGCATCCAGGTGTTTATAGCCGGCAGCAATTGGGTTGTAGTTGAAGGCAGTATGAGTTTTTCTCAGTGGGGCAGTATGGTGCTCAGTGGGGAAGATAATGTGGCACTATGGCCAGAGCTGCTGAATTGGGAACTGGGGAACCAGGTCCAGCCTTAATGACCAGTCCACCAGACCACTCTCATGAGCGAGCGCAATCCCATGCTAGACCTTAGAAGGCTTCACAAGAGCTTAGAAGCTCTGGTGTCTTAGCACCAGCAGGTGGACCCTAGCAGTGGCAAGTGTGGGTTAACCTTCAAGGTTTGTCCACCACAATCCATACTGAAGTTCACCTCCAGTCTTGCGGGGAGGCCTATGAAGCAGCACAGCCTAGAACAACAGTGACTGTCACTGTGGTCACAGGACTCTTGAGAAGGGCCAGCTCTAGGGCAGTGCAACCGGTGGGACCACACCGGGTGCTGACTTTGGGTGGCGGCATTATGTTTGCAAGTATATTAAGGTTTTAAAAGCGCTTGCTGCCTCCTTCCTGGCCTCCAGCAATTTTCGGCAACAATAAAAATGTCATGATGACTCTGGTGTTTAATGTTCTTCCTAGAGAGAGATCATTTTGTCTAGTGGAAGTTTTAATTCATGGAAAGGTAGCTCATAGGGTTAATGTGCCTGCTGCAAAGAACATGTACCATGCAGTTCACAAAGTGCACATAATGTAAATAGGTCAGTGGGCTACTGCTTTTGTCAGAGAGATCCTTTTGTTACTTGCAGTTTATAAGGTCAAATCCTAACATAGAACAGTGAGCTCTTAACTTTCATCCAAGAGATGCATACAAATTGCAAGGTATACATTAGAATGTTGTGTTTTTTCCCCCAGTCTTTGATTATCCTAATGTTACAAAAAGCATTCTTTTGGACAGAAATTAATTCTGATTATTAAAGAGAACCCCCAACCATGGTATTACGTTTTAAATTCTGAGTCTGTGTTTCTCCAGACCAATCACTATTAAACTATACGGCCTACTAGTATGGTTGTCATGACTCCTACACCTTGTAGTCCTTAGACTTATGTAACATTTTCTATACAGTGATTTACACACATATTGATTGTCTCTGAGTAATGTGTGTGATGTAAAGTACTCTGACACCCTACAATGGTATGAGTGGTGCTGTAAATCAAATGAAATGCATCTGAGAGTGTGGCTATGGAGACTTGAGGGGCACAGTTAAAGGGTGGTAGTGAGGGAATCCATCGCAGAGGCGGTCATTGGGGCAATAACAAACAATAATGCACAGGGCACCACCAGTGCTAAGGCCCTGCCCTTGAGGCCAGTCTGCCTCACCCATAGGTACCTCCATTGGCCTTGCTTCAGAAGTAGTAGCTGCAACTCACCAGGGATTGGCAATGCAGAATTTGCTCGCACACCAAACTAAGTTCACAAACTTCACAGTCTCTCTGCTTCATTCACAAGCACTTTTAACATGTGCTGCTTGCTGTGGTGCCACTGGAATTAATTATGCAGCAAAGGAGGACAAAATTATGCCGCAGTTTTTACTAAATTATGCATTAAAAAATGGCTGCAGTACGTCTATCTTTTATGCCAATGTGATATGTTTGTGTCTTGATCTTGCCTTTTAAGATGTATTCCTAATTGGTGCTATGTTCTTTGTTGCAACCAAAATTTATTATTTTGACATGTGTACACATGCTAAGAGTCTCTGGAAAGATTTTGCCATATTAGTACCAGTGTACCATACAAATGCAAAGTGAGAAAGGTGATCAGTCAACCTTTGCAATAAGCCATCCACTCCGCAGCAAAACAAGTCACATTTTTTATTAACTTTTGATACGTTTGAGCTATAAACAATTTATTAGTTTAAATGGTCAGATCATGCAGCAGATCTTCCATTATGAGGTAAATATGTCAGAGCCATAATTATATAGAAAACATTTGCAAACTAGGATATTTTGACATTCATGTTTGAACTGCTGTTGTGGAAAAAGGGAGAAGTGCTGATGACAAACTCCATGGCTTGGCGACAAATGGCTTGTGCTTCCACATTTTATCGTATTGGGGACATTCTGTGATTAGAAGCATATCCCACTTTGTGAATGTGTTTTAATGTCAATAATAAAAAATTATAACCTTAAATCATCATGTGTATCCATTGGTTGATTAAACTGGGCAGTGAAATGCCAAACAAATACTAAAAATTGGGATGTTTGCGCATTCTGGCCACACCTCTGGCTTCGCCCACTGATCCAATCCTTGGGTTATTCCCGCCCTCTGATTCTCCGCCCACAGTTCCCCTACTTTTTTCGCCCCACTTCGACCACTGCCCACCCCAGTGCCCCGGCGCAGTGTAGGCTCAGGCAGGCAATAAACCTTCCCGGCTCCCTGTGCCCAATGGCAGTCTGAGCCATCCCCTGCGGTCCCCACCCCAGCCATTCTTAGCATCCCAGAGCACCCACCACAGCCACCTGAGCCCCAGACAAGGAGAGGCACTGCTAGGTCAGCCCCCCGGTCCAGCGCAGGAAATAAACTCCCAGAGGGGACGCCCCTGAGCAGCCCGCTCCCGCGCCTCGGCAGACAGGCTGTCCTAGCCATGCGGTGCTACCTCATCTGTCAGCCACAGGGTCTCACTTCCAGCCCCCAGTAATTCGTAGGGCAGATGTCTTCTGAGGTGGGGGCAGTGCCTTGCGATGTCCACAGGCCCCCAAGTCGGCTGCCATCATTTCGTGGCACTTCTAGGAACCCCATACCACCAACAGGTGAGTAGGCTACAATCCACAAGGGTTTAGCGGCAGTTGTCGTCGCTCTGCTACCAGCAGTTGTAAGGGCTGTGCTTCCGCAATCCAGGCACCAACATACATCTGCGAGGTATCTCGCAGGGCATTTAAGACGGCAATCTCAGAGAGGATGGATGCAGGCGGATATTGTGGGTTGGGGACTCGAGTGGAGCTCCCAGTTCAGACAGCCATCTTGATTGGCTGCAGGCCACGCCCCCGAAACCCAGGTACATTTAATGCGGGACTCATATGATACATGTGGCCCTTGCCTTGTTGTTTGGAGATCCTGAAGTATAATATAGTCTGCCTTCATCATTAGATTTCTTCATGTGAAACTTAACTTTGATTATCTGGTAGTAAGAATGTGATACCATTTTTTTCAAAAGTATTGGATAGGTTATTAAGCAATTACTTTATGAGCAAATTATTTTACAAATAAAAAACACAAAGGTTGAAAGATTACAATTCTTTAATGTAAATGTAGGCTGTATCATTCTACTTCTACTGTACCACCATGCTGCTTGAATATAGGACATTATCTTTCTGAATTATACCCCCACGGTGAGGGGGAACAGGGTTTTGCTCTGTGAACATATAGAGATGACGCGAAATTACAACTATTGATTTAAATATATTTTGACCAGTAGTCATTAGAAGAGCTGAATAGACACATCCTATCTTTCAAAAGTCTGTCTCTCAAAATCCTATGATAAGTTATTGTTTTTGTTCTGGTTTTATATGATTTACCTTTATATGCTTCCAGTTTGGCTGTTTTGGTTTTCCAGTAATCAATTTTTGAACCAAGAGAGGACTGATTTTGGGTTAGAAATAATATTCCATTATTTCACTGCTCTTTCACTGTTCTAAACAAATGAAGAAGTCTTTAAATATATTTATCAGAGTTCAGGCATCTAGTCTATGTTCAACACTCCCAATTTAAATAGTTTCTTGAGAATGAATGTATTTCAAAATTACTTTTTCCATAGTAACAGTGAGCATCATTCCTAACGAACAAATGCCTACAATCTTGTAGCTTTGATTAGGAGTAAGGTGGATACCCTGAGGCATTAGGTGCAGTAAATTTGTCATATTCCAAGTTTTCCTAGGAAAAATGGGTAATTACATGTGGATTTTTTGTTTATCGTACAACAGGATAGTTTCCAAACACTAAATATCACAAAAAGGAAGAGACAAGGGACTAAGCCTTCTCTGACTCCCTTACCATAGTCAAAAACTCACTCAACAGAGAAGTGCTGGAATAAGTACTGTATCACAATACTACGGGACAGACAAGTGCTACAATTCAAACGTCCACCCACATAAGAATGGTAAATCTCATTTACCCTAGGGCAACAAACTAGTCCTGGGAAGACAGTGAATGTCTTAATAATTTTAGTTTCCAAACACATCTGCGCTATCGATAGAGATGCATATAGCTCTAACGTGAGGTTAACTTGGGGTTTCCAATTCATATTTTTTCGTCAGGCATACATACGCTTTAGGTGCAGTCTAACCCCAAAATTACTGATATACGTTGCATGCATTCAAGGCAAATCAATTAACACTTTTTGGCTCAGAACATATTCTTATTACAAAACCTACAAGCAGTGCCAGAGGTTTCAAGGAAGTTGTAGAAGTTAGACCACACCAGAAAAGTTCCAAGCTTTTGGCCTCCCTAGCAGGGCTTTAACATATTACATATAGCTCCACACTGGAGAAAATCTGTGACCGCCGCCCCCAAGCAGGCCAGAGATTTCTTTGACACAGCACCAGTCTGTACTGCCTGGACCTGGCAGCCTGGCTCTGTTCCGGGCCACCTCAAACATTCCTGTGGAAGGGAAATGGGCTGACAAGAATGGGTACGGTGAGGGCCTGCAGGCCACATCATAGACGGGATAGAGGATGAACACCCAACAGGCGACCCTGCTATCCTACATGGGCTCACATAGTACTGTCTTGATGCATGCACTGCCTGCACTTGTGCACACCTTAGGGTGAGCTGGTTGTAGATTCTCATGTATTCTCCAAGCACCGATCTGACTTCACATGCCAAAGCATATTCCATAATATGAGTTATAGTCCTTATGGGCTTGTATTAAAGACAGTAGCGCAAGGGGGGGGGGCTTTTTTATGCGCCCCATGGCACTGTTGTATTACAGACGAGACGAAGATGCTTGTGCGGCCCTTTCTGTAATACTGACAGCGCCAGTACACATATAGCACTGTTGCTATCTTAAGACGGCGTTCCCTCATTTGGCATTGGGCCCATCCCCATGCAAATGAAGACACTACTTTGCCTCTACTCCTGCGCCATATTATGGACACGGGTGCAGAAGCGAAGAGGCTGACTGTGCGTCACAAGAATGTGGCGCACAGTCAGTATGCCCACTGAAGGCAGCCCTCTGGAGGTGGTAAGAGGGGTCCCAAGAACCCCGTAGACACCATCCTACAGGTGGGTACAGTCATCTACTTCAAACAGCTGGTATATCTTTCACTAATGCGCTGCCCCCATGGGGTAAAGCGTTATGTGTCATAGGGTGCACTGTCCCTGCTTGTGCCTGGTGAACCTAGTCATAGGTCAGGCCCAGGTTTGAATATTTTGCCTTCTTGGTATATCTTGTGACCTGGGTACTGTTATATTCATTCAATATTTTCTACCATTCCACAGATCAGCTGGACATTATCTCCATGGCTGAAACAACTATGATGCCAGAGGAAATCGAACTGGAAATGGCCAAAATTCAGCGACTCCGGGAAGTCCTAGTCCGAAGGGAGTCCGAACTCAAGTTTATGTAAGTGCCATCTTAATTCCATATATTAACATGTGAGAGAATGTTTAGGCTATGTCGGCCAATCAGCTTGCTTATAAAGATTACTTGGGTAGAGTAGGCAACAGCCCACAGTACACCTTTGCTTATTTATTTACAATCGAAATATTTTCTGAACTTGCGCTGCTTCAATCAAGCATTTTCTACGTATTAAGGAACATTCTAAATGTCATTATGTTGAGGTAATTGCCCTTTGGACTCATTATCTACTCTTGCGTTTGTCTCGTGGGAGTTCGGGTCACAGTAATTATCTCATGATAATGCCCCCCAGAATTTTCATTAATACTATAATGAAACTGCATCCACGGAGAGGTGTGTCTGACGCGGGCTGGACTTACTCAGAATAAGTATGTCACTAACAATCTAATTTGTTCACTCATCTGAATACATTATCTTAATTGCAACCATTAAGACATGTGAAAGAAATATGTCGATGAGTCACGATCAGACAAAACTGAATATTTGATTGGTAGAAACAAATAAAAATTATTATTGGGAAGGCGAGGCTGTTGTGTCTCCCGTGTGCAGGGGCAATGGAGGTGTGTTATTTTTCAGTCTGTTTGTACGATATGGTATGTGTTGTGTGCTCTCGTATGGCGGTGGGGGCGATACAAGGGAACAATTCTTACCTTTGTCAACAGGAGGACCAACAACAACACAAATATGAAGAACAAACTGAATTGTGTACGTATGTATAACTCTAGGGATTGGCACACATAGATATATATATATATATATATACACGTGATCAAGGCTCTAGCCGAAACGCGTTGTGTGGAATAAACCTGGACAACTACTTTGTGTTTTGCCTGCTTTCTTCCTGAGAGCGCACCTTATTGGATTTTGTTGTGGTGATTAAAGTGCCGGCACGCTCCGCCGGAGTGTGCGCCACCCTTCTTGGCTCCCAGTATCCCGGAAGGAGCTTCTTGTGACTTTATGTATATATATATATATATATATATATATATATATATATATATATATATATTATCTACTGGCGATCTATAGTTAGGACCGAGTTTCCATAGGAAATCTCAAAATTCTATTTTGAATAACTTTGGCGCCGGTTGACGAATCCTCGCGAAATTTTCAAAACTAATGGGGCGCTCCGCTCCGCTCCGCTCCGCTCCTTCCCTGAAAGTCTCGGGGGGATTCGTCAAGCGGGGGCCGAGAAAAAGGGGGGGTCCCAAAACGCGTTTTCCCCATGGATTTTTCCATAGGGACTTTAGTCGCAGCTACAGCCCGAACGGCTGAACAGAATTACGTGAAATTTGGCAGAGAGGTAGCCATAGGGTCAAGGAAGTGCCTTTTGCAGGTCTGGTGTAAATCTGTTCAGTATTTTCTGAGAAAATAGCATTTAAATCAATATAAATATCTACACGCGCGCACCGTGCGCGCTGGGTGCGCGCACCCAGCCGTGCGCGTGCGCAATTCTGATTGGTTGTTAGATCTTAGTAAACATTCGAATCGGTCGAAACCAGGAAGTGTCGGCTGCCATTTTGTCTCTCGCACTCTGAGGGGGTGAAAAACAAAGGTGGAGAACGTGAAAAGGGGGCAGGCCGGACAGTTCCTGACCCCCTAGCATTTGTCAGGGGGTCCCAGAAGGACCTCCAAGGGCCAAAAAAAGATTTTATTTTTTTTGCGAACAATTGCGGAGTGCGCGCAACGTGTGCGCACGGTGGAAACGGAAAAAATTCCGCGAACTGCGTGCACCGTGCGCGCACGGTCCGAACTGCTAAAGTGGACGCGCGAGCTCCGTGGCCCCCTGCCATGGGGTGGTGCAGGCCCAGCGGCAGGACGGCCGCTTAAACATTCAGCTCATAGGGGAGTGTCCACAAATTGAGCCGCACTCACACACAAGGTACTTTTCCCCTCAAAGTTATTTATTGGTACAGGGGGCGTGCTGCCCGTAATTAAGACACCTGACAAACAGCCTGACGCGTTTCGATATCCATCTTCCTCATAGGCTCCTGTTGTCAGAAGGGTGCAGAAACGTCATAAATCCCATATTTGGCAATATCGTTTACCCAAATGGGTTGCTTTGTGATTTAGCACGTAGCCTTCTGGGAAATAGAGTCCTGCCGCTGGGCCTGCACCACCCCATGGCAGGGGGCCACGGAGCTCGCAGAACTAGCGGGTTTCACGTGTGGAGCACAAGGATGGATTAATGGGGACGACGCGACTCGGGGCTCATGTGAGAGCCTTTCATCCGACATCGTATCGAGGGTGCATCCCATTTGGATTGTCAAAGGACTCTATTTCCCAGAAGGCTACGTGCTAAATCACAAAGCAACCCATTCGGGTAAACGATATTGCCAAATATGGGATTTATGACGTTTCTGCACCCTTCTGACAACAGGAGCCTATGAGGAAGATGGATATCGAAACGCGTCAGGCTGTTTGTCAGGTGTCTTAATTACGGGCAGCACGCCCCCTGTACCAATAAATAACTTTGAGGGGAAAAGTACCTTGTGTGTGAGTGCGGCTCAATTTGTGGACACTCCCCTATGAGCTGAATATATATATATATATATATATATATATATATATATATATATATATATATATATATATATTACCTACTGGCGGTCGCCAGTAGGTAGTTATAGTTAGGACCCCTTTTCCATAGGAAAACCTCAACATTCTATTTTGAATAACTTTGGCGCCGGTCGATGAATCCTCGCGAATTTCTCAAAATAGGTGGGGCGCTACGCTCCGCTCCTACCCTGAAAGTCTCGGGGGGATTCGTGAAGCGGGGGCTGAGATAAAAGGGGGGTCCCAAAACACGTTTTTCCCATGCATTTTTCCATAGGACCTTTAGAACGAGCTACAGCCCGAACGGCTGAACAGAATTACTAGAAATTTGGCAGAGAGGTAGTCCCTAGGTCAAGGAAGTGCCTTTTGTAGGTTTGGTGTAAATCTGTTCAGTAGATTCTGAGAAAATAGCCTTTAAATCAATATATATATCTGAGCCCGCTTACGGTACGCTTACCGTACGCTTACCGTAAGCGTACGGTGGCGTGCGCGAGCGCGATTCTGATTGGCTCTTAGATCTTAGTAAACATTCGAATCGGCCGAAACCAGGAAGCGGCGTCCGCCATTTTGTCTCTCGCATTGAGAGTTATTTCTCAAACTTGATGCCCAAAAACATGTTACGGGGCATTTTTGACAACTCCCTCCCACACAGTCATGTTGAGGGAGTCCCCAAACATCCCCCAAGAGCAAAAACGGTTTTATTTTTTTTTCGGCAATTTCGCCGAGTACGCTTACCGTACGCTTACCGTAAGCGTACGGTAAAAAAAAAAAAAATAATAAAACACTATCCACACTTACCCCACCCCCTGTGCTTTTGGTGGCCGGAGGCCACCAAATGTACAGGGCTTATTAATAGGTAAAAAAAACTAAATTTTGGCAACATGAAATTATAAAATCGAAATAAAAAAAACACTATCCACATTGACCCCACCCCCTGTGCTTTTGGTGGCCGAAGGCCACCAAATGTACAGGGCTTATTAAAGTTGATAAAAACCGTGCACGGAACGAACTGCGTTAAATGGGCCCGCACGCCTCGAATGGCGTAAAGTAACTTAGCATTTAAAAAACCGTACAAATTCACTGAAAAAACCATAGGTTTCACACACGTTATAGTTAGGAATTAGCATTTAAAAAACCTTGCAAATTCACTGAAAAAACCATAGGTTTCACACATGTTATAGTTAGCGGAAATTTTACTGATAAAAAACCAGTGAAATTGCCCCGTTATAGTTAGTGCTGGCAACTATAACTCACGCGACCGCAATCTTCTGCTGATGACATATGTGTCTTTATGAAAAAAAAATATTTGTAATATATGTATAGCTAAAAATGTATGGAAGAAGACATGGGCAAATAAGTGTCTAAATACAGTATTAGCATCAGCAGAGGATTGCGGTCGCGTGAGTTATAGTTGCCAGCACTAACTATAACGGGGCAATTTCACTGGTTTTTTATCAGTAAAATTTCCGCTAACTATAACATGTGTGAAACCTATGGTTTTTTCAGTGAATATATATATATACATACATACATACATACATACATATATATATATATATATATATATATATATATATATATATACATACATCCATATATATATATGTACATACATACATACATACAGGCATACATATGACATAAAGCACCCTCTACCATATGTTATAAGGATATCTCACCATTGAAAAGCGAGGATTATGGAAGTCCAAGGGTCCCAGCTTGTAAGAAGTTTAGAAGAAATGATAATAGGTCGAGTAAATTAACCCCATTGTTTGTGGGGGGAGAGATGGTCTGTGAGAGGTTGGCATAACATTTCTGAGGATAGCAGTGGGATTGTTGGACTGGTCACCTCAATGAACATTAAAGTCCCCAATATTGATATTGGTGATGAAGTGCAGAGTTGAGTATAAACTTAATAATGATTGATTGAAGTTATGAAGCTGATAACAATATTTCAGAATTTGGGAAGCTTGCATCACTAAAGTTGGTTCTCGAGGGCATGGCAGCTGCTCTTTTAGCCGCAGTCAGATAAGAATGAAACTAGTATGGTACTGTCTGATGTATTTGGACACGCCTGAGTAGGGGTTGTATGACAGCAGCACGCATGGCTAAACCACGCGTGCCTCTACTACGCGGCACCAATAACGAATGCATCTAAACCACACAGGCCTTTACCATGCAAAGATAGCAAAATAATAAATCAAAACATCACTGTAGCCTATTATCTATTTTTATTTTACTTATAATTCATTTAATAGTAATGGAATAGCCTAAGTTATTTAACAAATGACATCCTCGGAGGACTGCAAATACAGAAGACAAAAAAGGACCTCCAGCAAATATACCCAGCTCTATTACACATATAAATATAAGAAATATGCATGAATTATTTTGAAGATAACCTCAGCAATCTAGTCATATTATTCAAAATGTAGGCCTCCTGACACTTTAAAAAACACGTCTTGAGGTTTTCACAAGCGCTCATCCATTTTTGGGCCTTAAGGTATCTCCTGCTTTTTCACTTCCTCGGTGTAACCTTTGGTGCAGTCCTTATAGGTTTCTGTAGCGTTATGCTCGAGGTAAGAGCCTGATGATTTGCATTTAGAGAAATCCTAAAAAATCTTATTGTCGGTGAAGATGTAACGTAGATGGGCTACATTTGACAGCACTAGCATGCCCATAGCGTTACGCAGGTTTACTCTTTCTTAATAGGATGGTCAAAAATATAAAATGTCTATTCCCGTTATTATGTCTGAAGTCTGAGAGAAAAAATATCGGCATCCCAAAATATTACGGCAACAATATTGACTAAAAAAATATTGTGCATGTCAATCTCGTATGGTTACTAATATTAGCTGCACATAACTTGAAGATATGTCCTTGAGTTGCATACCTGAGGAGCTCAGTGTAGTCAATTTATACTGGTCTATGTGTACTTACCTCTTCCTTCCAGTAGTCGATATTGTGGCCATAATAGTTTGGCAGATCTCTATTTAAATGTGGATATTCTGGAACTAAACCCTGTGTACAGAGAGAAATTATTTTTAGGATCAGGCGCAGCACACTGTCCTGGCTCAGATTGAAAGGGCTAAGTGCAATACCCTGCTTAAAAGAGAGACTCCATAACTGAAATTCATGAGCATTTTGAAGACTTCTTATCCAAGGATTATCTAGAAAAAGAAACATTAAGCCAAAACGTCAGCAATGGTAATTATTGCTGTAAACTAGAGGGCCTGGATGCACTGTTTTGGAGGTTAGTTCACAGCTGCCTGTTGGGAAGTCCCAAAATAATTGCATGAACCTTGGCCTGAGAAGAGGCATGTTGACTAATGGGATGGATACTCTAATCAATGTTTCAACTGTGTCCTCTACTTCAAGAAGGTTGGCCACTTATGATGCAAATATGCAAAGTTAGAGCTAGTTCATTCCTACCTCTCTGAGATGCTATTGAGGTTTCTTGCTCCCTACACATTGTCCCCTGCCCTTAATTCAATTCTATTCTTTGATTAATTTTATTCAATTCTATTCTATAATATATATTCATATTCTATATAAATTCAGTTCTGTTCTCTTGTTGAATGTAACCTCTCTGCAATTATATATATATTTTTATTGGCAATCAAGTCCCGTAATTTAAGCTCTTTTCTAAAGTGATTAAATTCAGGATATATTAAGTAATGTTTTATCTTGTTCATCATCGTGATATTAAAGGATCTCAACTTTTAGGTCTATGGATCCCTTAAATATATGTTTGGATTTATTAAAAAATGTTGGTATGTTTTCCTCCATGAAGGTGGTTTTTCCCTTCATTGGTTCAGTGCATAATTTGTTCCATCTTTGGTGTGCTTTGAGGGATGACAACTCCTTTTTCTCTTATGAGTTATAGTCCCACCCTCAAGAAAAGTTCTAAATAGCACATTGCACGCGCGTGTGTGTGTATATATATATATATATATACACTCACACAAGTGCAATGTGTGATAGATAAATAGATAGATAGATAGATAGATAGATAGATAGATAGATAGATAGATAGATAGATCGATAGATAGATAGATAGATTTAAAATAACTTTATTTCGGCTGCCAGGACCATAAAAGTCCAAACAAGTTACAACAAACAATAATAACTAAGTAAAAATATAAAAACATTATTACAGACAGGCACTCAGTCTATACCGATTCAAAACAACATGAAAACATTGAATTTACAGAAACAAATGCACATGAGTCATACAGCAAGATAATACCCGATAAATAGTGCAAGCAGTGTCAACTACAGGGGGAGAAAGAGTGGGAGAAAGAGTCTTCCTTCTGATCACCCACATAGCTCCCAAGAAGTTGGCAAGAGTGATTGCAATGGCTGGGAGACAATCTGCCCTAAGACTACGAAAGGCGGCAGAATGATTGCTTATACCTAACATCCTGAAAGCGGGAGCCGTGTTTTTTAATCTCCCCAAACAAGAGCAAACACCTAAGTTTGCTCCTAGATGGTGAGAGATTTAAATATACTCCTGCCGGCTGGGAGCAAACTTGTGTTCTGTTTCCCTGGCCACAGTGATGTGGGCAGGGGAACAGAACACACATTGCGCCTGCCCGATAGGAGCATGCATATATAGCTGCTCCTTCCATGAAGGAGCAATGCAGGCTCCCGCACCATACATGTGGGCCCTGGGGCTCCTCCGTGGCCTCCAACATGGTCCTTGGTGGGTGGCCCCTAGTATGGGGTCCCCGGGATCAAAATAGGTTCATGAGGGGGGGCTACGTGGCTCCCTTCACCTTTTTAAAGTAACACTTCCCTTCTTTATTATATTTGGCCCCGGGGGTGGGATTCCCGGGGCCTAATAAGGCTTAGGGAGGGAGGCTGTGCGGCCAACCTCCCCTTTTTTTTATTGAGTTTATCTTTCAATTCCTCCATAAATACTACAAAGATGGAGCATTGTATGCACATACTGATCAAAGGAACTCCCTCAAAGTCCTAACAAAAACACTTAATAACCAACCAAGACAGATGCCAGCCTCCACTGACTTCTTCATTGATTGCACAGAAAGTCCACTAGACGAGAACCATTTCCTCCTTTAAAATTGAGTTTCCAGCAAATTAAAGGCAATAATATAGTTCCTAATATAGCAAATCTGTACATAGAGTTGATGTACAATAAACAAATTCTGCAAAAGGATTGCCTTATGAATATAGGGCACAAACAACCTATTATATATATGTTATGTGACGTTATGTTAGAAGCTTGTAAAGCGCCTGGTTACTTCAATTCGGAGTGTCCCCACGCGGGGTTTTCTCCTTTAGCAATCAGTGAGCCAGCCATGGCAGTTAAAATACTATCTATTGCCTGAAGAACCTGGGGCCATATTATCAAGAACCGCGATAATATTATCGCCCCTTTAGCGGCAGGAAACTGCCGCTAAAAGCGGCGATAAGGGGCTTGATAACATTCCCTTGAGAATTCCAATAGAAGCCCAGGTTTGATGTCCTTCACACCAGAGCCTGGGCTTCTATTGGAATTCACAAGGGTATTTAATCAAGCCCCTTATCGCCGCTTTAGCGGCAGTTGCCTGCCGCTAAAGCGGCGATAATATCGCGGTTCTTGATAATATGGCCCCAGGTCTTTAGCTTTCTGCGAAACAGAATTTCAGAGGGTTGCATTCTGGGTTCCACATGGAGAAGATCCCACATCTTTGCCTCCAGGAAGCTGAAAGAGCTACCACCTGAACAAACACTATGCGTTTTGGGTATCATAAGCCTGGCCGTTCCTGAGGATCTAAGGCAACGATTTGGCGGTAGGGTTTGATCAAGGGAAGAAGATATTGAGGACCCCCTTGATGTAATGTTCCGGGGTAGAAATATAGGGCTTTAAAAGCTACTCTGGCCTGGATAGGAAGCCAGTGGAGTGTATGGCAATATACATTGATTGCGCCTAATGATATCCACACTTTTTTGGGCAGGTGTTGTAATTATTTGAGGTTTACTGTGAATTGATGGTTGAAATCATCAATAAACGTTAACAATGTGGCTGTGTATCAAACAACCAGCATTTCATTAATCTTTATTTTAAACCCCTTAACTAAACTCCTGACTCAGGTATTACAGTCAGTGTGTAGGGAATCCACGGAACAATTTACCTCTTCAACTATTTTTGTTTACATTTATTACAAATTGTTACGATGGAATTCTTTTGAAAAATATTAATTTCATTGAACCAAATTCTGTAGCTTGAGTGGCTATGGAAGGAGCCAGAAAATGTGCTTAATTTAAAAGCTCTGGAGTCCATTCACAAAAGCATTTACTGGTATAGGATGAAATACTACAAGGGTGGTGCCATTTTCTGCCCTCTTCTATGCCTTTGTGAATCGGCCCGAAACTTCAAAGTGCCAAGTAATAGAAGTGCAAAGTATATACATCCATATGGTGTATACTCATTGTATGTCACTATCACCTGAATATTCTTATTTTAGATGTTTTGTGGCCAAATCACCAAGACATATAAGATCAAATAAAAGAGAACTATTTTACCTGCTCCAAAACTCCTTTGTGAACTGACCCCTATGTGTTCTCCTGAACTTTAGCAATCAGAAGATGGGATAATACATGAAAGTAGCATGTCTGAACATAATGGCTAATGTGGTATTAAGATAAAAAATAGATAAATAAGAATATTTTTAAGACGATAAGTATGAATCCAAAATCATGTGTTTGCATCCAAATGTGGAACAAACATGTAAAGTCAATTAGTTAGGGTTCCCACTGAGGTCCTTTCCATTAAAACACCTGCACAAAAAAATGGTCATTAACACTTCCGTTGTGGTATGTCTAAGACACCACTCACAGAGCACTTTGAGAACATGAAAAACACTTAGAAATTACTTTGTCTGGAATGTAATGGAAGAGGTAATGAAAAGATTTAGAGGTGGCTCTGTTGAAAAGAATGTTAATCTTGAAGGAACAACAATGGAAATTATCATAATCTGAGTATTCTGATGCATGTGGAAATAATCCAAATCACAGCAGCTTTATATTACACTGCAAATCCTTTTCAGCTACCTGAGCTTATATATGCCTTTGGCTGCTATGATCAAGTTGAAAGCTACAGCTGGAGCACGTTGGTCTTTGTGTTTGCACCCAGGGGAGATGTAAAAAAAAGGATTTGGGGAACCTGAGCCGTGCCGCTGTCTTCCTTGCCCTATCATGAGTGTTCGTTTGCCAGCGGTGTCTCTTGGGCTCCTGTGGAGGCGATCTATGGAAATACCTTGGTCTATATATACCAGTTCCAAATTCTTGTATTGGTGTAGCAAGTTGTAGCAACAAGTATTTCCTCTCTGTTCACTCTGGCGGATTGTGGGTATTCAGGCTCCTCCCTCCCTAGGAAATCAGGTACTAATTAACGTAATGTTAACAAAAATTTAGAACAGAGCACCCAATGCTTTAAAATAATCACATATAGCATTGTTGAAAATAGGGACACACCAGTCAAACAAATAAATAAAAAATGTTTTTGAGTGTCTAATCAGAATTCAAGTTATCAATCTTGTTTATAGGTGCTACAAACATTCCCGTAACATTAGGCATTGGATCACGGTACCATTCATTTGTGTCCAGATTCAAGGCATTCTTGTCTATGATGGTGTGTCCTGCTCATTAGTGTTTATCTTGCTTGGATGTAAGTTTAGCTCTAACCCTAAGTGACTTCAGTGTTATTATCTGGATAGGCTGTTTGAAGAACTCCTCCTGCTACCCAAACATGATCGGATTGGGCCCATATATCGCATGGCTAACTGGTCGTGCTCAGGGGTGATGCACAGGTGTCTGCTGTATTGTTATAGTCAGCTTGAGTTTTCAAGATGATTAGGACTAATCTCTCTGGGCTGGAGAATCTTTCCTTCTTCCCTCTTTGAGGTTGGGTGGGATCACTCATTCTATCCCTGTTACGCGTGCAGGGTAATCATAGGATAACACTAAGCCTCTGATGTACACACCATCTTTCTTGATCGCTTAACCAAAAGACAATAGCACTCCTCAGAAATTCACAACATTGATACTTAGACCACTGGAAATTCATGAATATATTTCTATCACCAAGGTAACTAATTACCTGCATTGTCAGTTGGATAACAGTCCTACTATAACGTGTAACCCACATATGCTGATGTTGTCACAGGAACCTATTAATGCTTTTTCCTTTTATAAGCATACAAACAACATTTTAGGTTCCTTACTATTAGCTTTGCAGCATTAATGTGAAGCCTCCTATCTTTGTACTTTAAGCCGATATGAATGATGGAGTTCATGTAGGCAGATGAATTAGTTCGGTAACTTTGAGTATCATTCGTACACGTGTCTAGTTATGTAACATATTCTCTTTCTGTCAGATCTCTATTAAAGGCTTCCCCACGATATAAATAAACAGCCAGAATCAATTTACCTATCACCGACGATCTCAGAAATTCTACAATAAGATGCTTTTTTTTAGCAGTGGCGGCTGGCACAGATCAGGGCCGAGGGGACAGGAGAGTATTAAAAAAAAATACATTAACCTTACCTCCTTGCCGCAGCTACGGCATCTCTTTTTGTCATCCTTCCTCGTCTTCGCTCTGCTCCAGTGGAAGCAGGAAGCACCCAGACTCTCCGAGCCAATCACATCACTGCAGTGCACAATTGTGATTGGTCTCAGTGCCGTGTTTCAGCGCTCAGCCAGGGACTGAGAACTGGGCATGTTCTCCACCCAGGCTGTAATGCAGCCTGCATGGAAAACATCAACGTGTGCATAACGGTTTGGCCAACCTGAGACGGCCGGCCAAACTGTCATGTACAGTGATAACAATGCATACCACTCCCGTGGGTGCCTCTTATACCCCTGGCCCCACCCCCAACACTCCGGGACACAAAATAAAAAGATAATAAACCACAGTTTTATTTTCTTTATGCTGCTAGCAGGGGGGCATGGCTCCTCCGCCTTAACGGAGGAGCTGCCGCTGTTTTTCAGTGAGGTCAGCAATAACATACAAATATTTTCCACCTGTTATATCCAAGGCCACTGGAATTATGCGATTCTGCAGCTGTGGTGTTTTCAGAATAATTATGTATTTTCCGCATTTGCCACACAATCCACCATCTGCTCTGTAATCCGCAGACATTAAAAAAAATAGTTTCAAGCTCAAATGGAACAAAAGTTGTGGCGATACATTCCATTCGACTGGAAGGCCCTTCTCAAAGGTTGACTGGTCAGCTTTCAGTTGCTTATTGATGTATTTTGTTGTTAAAAGCATACAAATGAGGTGAATTTCTTCCCTGACAGTGTCATCAAGTGTAAAAGTGTCAAAATATTGAAGTAATACCGTCACAAAATGTGCCGCATTGCTCCTCATAATTTGCCTTCCCTTGCTGCATAATTAGCTCAACCCATTCTCACAGTAATTATCTCCCTGCGCATGGCAACATGGTGTAGAGTTCAAATGGGGGGGAGAAAAGGGCTTAACCAAACCGATCCCTACGATGAATGGCATGGAACAAGGATGCCTACTAGCACCCATATTATTTCCCATTTACATAAGTGATCTACCGGGGCACTTTTCTCAAATTATGAACTCCCCACCAAAATTTGCACAGCACGATATCCATTGCTTAATGTACGCCGATGATATTGTAATATTTGATCGTACCCCAATCGGCTTGCAAAAAAATCTAAATGAACTAAACCAATATGCATCTTGGTCCCTTACATATCTAAAACCAAAATCTTACCTTTTAGTGGAATAAGGAAATCTTTACCTTTCACATGGTTATTGGGAGGTAACCCAATTGAGATAGTGAAAGAATATGTCTACCTGGGCTGTATCTTTTTGCATAATTTACAAGACGCTTCCCATCGCCAACATCTAGGGCGAAAGGCAGACTCCCATGTTGGGGCACTACAGAGATTTTATCGCTCAACAGGCAATAGACATTTTAAATCCTTGTTGGAGGTTTACAGCATGAAAATCCCACCAATTCTATTTTACGCCATGGAATATACACAAATTAAAACATGGCAATCGATAAAAATAAAGGAAGGGATCATCCTTCGGAATCTGTTAAAAGTATCCCAATCAGTCCCCGTACAAGCCTTACGCCTTGTACTCTGTCCAACGAGCACATTTGCTCGAGTCATCTCCAATATCATAAGGTGGGCCTTTAATCTCTTGCATGCAGTTCCTGGCTCATTAAGATATATATTAAAATTTGGAGACTTTTAGAGATGAAGCGTCTCGGTACACCTTCAATAGGAACATTATAAAAGCCCTTGAGGTGTTACAATGCACAGTCGCATTTCTGAAGGACTGCTCTCCAGCGCATCTGAAGATCTTTTTAAAATATATGTCGCTGAGAATAAGCTTCACAATGGATAAAGAATATTGTAACCAATTAAAGCATTACAAAATGTTTTTTTGAAAACATAGTATTTAAAACCCCCGAACTCTATCTACAGTTCCAGTTAGAGCACAGTGTAAGGCGCTGTGTCCTTCTTCTGCGATTAGGTATCCTCCATTTAAAAGCATATTCCACCAGATGGGATGCCTCAAATAATTCTTTAGTCAAATGTGACTTGTGCAACGGCGGATCACAAGATCTCTATCACATATTACTAATTTGTCCTAGTCCGATATTGATAGAGGCTAGACATCGATTCATAAAGCCAATCTGTTTACTACACAACGCTATTTTAGCTCAAGATGTAATCACGGTGTGTAAGTCTCCCTCCAATGAATTTGTTTGCTATAATTTGTTTAAGTTTTTTATGAGTTTCTTAAAGCTATTTTAAAAAAAGGTGCACAAATCTAATAGTTGTAACTATTGTATGTTCTTCGTGCGGACCACAAACTATTTTAACCTGTTTTTTTTATAAAGAGTTTTCTAAAATTGCTTTAAAAAATATAATTTAACATCTTCTTTTTTATGTAATTGTATTTGTTGACCTCAGTTGAGGTCCACATCAAATAAAATTATTATTGATTATTGATTGAACCCATTCATACAATTTAGTTCAACATTAGTCGTACAATTTAGTCCGCCCCTGACACATAATTCTAGTGGACCTGATTATATCAACTACCACTGTATTGTCAAGGTAAGAGTATAGCAGGAACTACAGATTTGCTATTCATAACTCCACATCTACTTTGATAATATAGTAGCAATCAATATAGTGCTGCTTCGTACACCCTTTCTGGCCTACAGTCATGTCTTTGATTCATAATATTAAACTAGTCTTTTAGTAAAGTTGGAAAAATGCTAGATGAACAATGTATGTGTTTAATTATTCTGAACCTGTGGGAACATGCCCCTTTTTGTGTAGCCTCCTGAATTCTCACTCATTTTTCATGCTGACTTCGGTTTGTAGACTCTGCATACTGGGCACTGCAGTCCAGTGCTTAATGTATTTTGTCTTATGCCTAAGATATGGAAAACTTGTCTAATTTATGAGTGGCATATTTACCTCTCCTGTAAGGCCATAATATGATGTAGAAACTACATCTGTGGCATAGGAAGTGGCATAGAAATGTAAATGTCACCTGTGGACTGCAGCACAAATTGTGCCATGCACTAGTGTGACATAGAAAACATGGTGTCAGGTCTACCAATGTACCTTGATTGCAGTAGTGTAAACCAGCAGTCCAACCTGTCAAAATAAACATTTTGACAGGAGGAAAACCTTCCCTTCCCTTTCACTATTAATAAGTCCCCACTATGTAGGCCTTGTAGCCTACAAGATAGGATACAGGGTATTTAAAAAGGGAACATTTTTTATTTAAGCTAATTTAATGATACCATGTATTTGCAGTCAGTCACAAGTCCATTCAAGCTATTTTCTCTGTGGAAGGCCGCCCCACAAGAAAACTAGAGCACATGTTAGAAAGTTAATTTTGTTAACTAAGGTTTTAGATAAGCTAGGAAAATGATTCAACTACTGTTATTTAATATTTATTAAAATTACAATCTAATGGTGAACTTGGAATTTTAATACAGAGTTGGAAAAAGTGACTTTAACAAAGCTACCTTTTCCCTACCTGAAGCTCCTAGGAGCTAATTTGCATTAGCTCTCCAGCAGCTGTCCAGTCAGTACTTTAATAAGGTGTGAAAGCTTCTCCCAGGACAGAAACAATGACCTGAATGTGGGGGCTGTGTTTCTTCCCCTATCAAGAATACCAGTTAGGTTTAGCCCAGCAACTACAATATAAAGGATCTGACCTTTCACAAATACATATAAGGTGAGACCTAAGGGAAGGCAAACCTTTGTCCCCCATGTCCACACTAGCCAGGCTATTTCCGAGCCCAGTGGGAATGAAGGGAAAGCTACCCCAAAAAAGTTTTTGAGTGACCACAGAGGAGGAGACTGCTCATTTTCCTGGCCACACCACTATGTGGGCTCAAAGGCTCTGCAAAAGAGAAGAAGGGTTTCCCCATCTTGGATTTTAGGAAACAGGTGCACTGTCGGATTTCTTGCAGTAGAGCAAACAGGAGCTGTTGAAAATATGGGTGGGTTGACTCTGAAAACTTTTTATCACATTGGTTAGGGAGGAGCCAGCGCTCACCCTCGCTCACTAGCTAGTGCCAACCACAAATGTGGCTCCCTCCTCGGAACACTTTCTAAACCTACAGAAGACCCCAACAAACTGCAAGATCCCTTTTTCCTGAAATGTCCCCCTGACCAGTTGCAGCAGGACCTGGACTGGAGCCTGCTGGTAACCTCTGCTTGAGTGAGTCATGGGCCTTCGATGTAGACCCTGAAGTCCTTGGACTCTTGGATGTGTCTAACTGGACTTTTCCTACAATCTCTGAAAAATGATGTGACTTCTAGCTGCCAGAGGACCGAAACCAACCACCCATCCTAATCTGACCAAGGAGCATCATCACCTTGCCAAAGAAACAGGTTTCTCCCTCTTGGAGTTTCTCCCTAGCATCAAATCTGTTTCAGCGAGCCCTCTGTGAGAAGGTATCTGGCCTCATGGAACTCATCATCGGATGCAGCCTGCAGCTGTGTCCTCTTGGAGGATTCTGAGCTCCAAAAAAAGAGAATAAGTCCTAAGCTAAAATCTTTGACTGGGGCAAGCCTGCTTGGCTTATCCACTTGTGATCCATTGTGGTTGGCCTGAAATCACCCCTGGGTCCTAGTCAACCAAAAACAGTGACCTCATATTGGCACAGCCCTTTTTCTGGCTCCTTTTACATTATATTTTTTTTAATTCACACCTCTGGTTCCCCTTATTGGATATTTGTCATTTTGGTGCAGTTTGTTTTTTAAATTTTACTCCATTTTAATAAAATGCATTTTGCTACTTCTAAATTCTTGACATATTTATAGCTAAATTAAACCTGTCTGTTCTGTACTATAACAATCAGGGATTGAGCTCAGGTTTAAATGACTGAAACCTCTTCCTGGACCCAACAGGTTGGTGACTCTATAGTTTGTGTTGGATGAGAATCCCACAATTAATAATTCACTTTCTTCTACAATCTGTGTGTTAGAAAATGGATCTCTAGTTGGCCACGGTATGCATCTTGTCCAAAAAGGACCACAATCCTAGTCAGGGTAAGCTAGATACACACTAAAAGATAATCTGTGCTCCCCCTCTGGTAGCTTGGCACTGAGCAGTCAGGCTTATCTAAAGAGGCAATGTGTAAAGTATTTGTGCAACACACACAGTAACACAATAAAAGCACCACAAAAAGAGTCCACACAGGATTAGAATATTTATCTGAGTAAAACACAATAAAAATGAAAAAAATCCAATAAGTAATAGAATTGTTAAAGAATAAACCAAAAATTGTGTTTAGAAGTCAATAGTCTTAAAAGGTTACTTGGGGTCGCACTAGGCTGGGGCAAATCCAAAGTTCAGGCCGACTGCCGATGGACGACAGGCCAGCTACAGGACTCAAACAGGTCCCGCTGACAAAGTTCCTTGGATGGAGCAAAGCGTCGACCTCAAGAGTCCGATGCGTCAGTTCTGATTCACACAGTCGGGTCGATGTGTTGCAGCCGAGCCTCGATGTCGGGACCTCAGTTCGACGCTGCGTCAGAGTTGACCTCGCTATCAGGAACTTGGATTGGTGCTGCATCGTCAAGGAGCCGTGCAGGGATGTCTTTGTATCGGCACGGCGTCGGCGGGCATTGCTTAGTTTCTGATCAGCACCGTGGTGACTATGAAACACAGCTGGAGAATCCACTTCTGGGGCCCAGGACTGGAGGGGGCACCTCAGGCAAGAGTAGGACTCACAGAAGGCAGAGTCCAGCAGCACCAGCAGAGTTGCAAGAAGTCTTTTATGAACCTGTGATGTCGGAAAACAGGAGGCAAACCAGCAAACCTTTGGATTCAAGTGATATGGGTCCAGTCCTTGTCCTCAACAAAGCAGAGATCAGCAGGCATCATGGGCAGCTCAGCACAGCTGTGAAGCAGTTCCTTGGAACAGTCAGTCAAGGACTGCGGCAATCCTTGTTGTACAGCAGTCCTTACTCCTGGCAGAGTTCTTCACAGGTCCAGTGGTGTACTGTCTGGTAGGGTCAGAGCCCCAGTACTCATACCAAATGTGCCTTTGAATTGGGGTGACTCAAAGGAGTTCCTTGAGGTGCACGGGTCCCCTTCCATCCCAGCTCTGTCTGCCAGGCTCTCTGTGGGGGTAATCAACCCATTGTAATGGAACAGGACACAGCCTTTTCAGATATAAGTGTCAGCTCCCATTGCCATTCCTGCCCAGTAAGGCTATCAGAAGGCAGATGGTTGCATATGAATCCTCTGTGAAACCCACCCTTCTTGTGTTTGTGGCTGTCTAGAGGGAATGCACAAAGTGTAGCAGTCGCCCAGCCCAGACAAGTATTGGGGACAGGCTGCAAGGCACTTAGAGCAGTAAGAGCAGAGAAATGTCAATTTTCTGAAAGTGGCATTTCTAAAATAGCATTGTTAAATCCAACCTTGCCACGAAAGAGGATTTATCATTACCATTCCGAAGGTGTGAAACACAATTCGGCTACCCCTTTCCAATCAGGAATTACAGCTTAAAAGTGTTTTAAGGAATTCCCAATGCTAGCCTATGGGAGAAGTAGGCCTCACAGTAGTGAAAAAAAATTAGCTGTTCGTCACTACCAGGACATGTAAAACGTAAAAGTACATGTCCTACCTTTTATGTACACACCACCCTGCCCTTACTTCTATCCAGGGCCTACCCTAGGGGTGACCTATGTGTAATAAAAGAGTTGGTTAAGTCTTGGCAAGTGGTTTTAAATGTGTAACGCCCTGAACGTCTCAGGATCGTTTAACAGACACGACAATGAGGACGCAACCACTTGTGAAGGGTTAGTTCTTTTAATGAAGGCAAATAAAATACAAAGAACAAACAAAAGTTATAGTCACTGGAATCCTCCAGGCTAAGTACGTTACCAGCCCACAGCACGGATGGTCCTAACCGTCCTCTGCATATACGCCGATCCCGGCGTATGCCAACAGAGGGCAGAAATGAAATGGCCGACAATGCCAATCGGTAGGCTGTGAGGGGCACGAAGAGTGTTGGGGAGAATCGAGGAGTCAGGGAAACACCCAGCCGGGGTCTCTACCTGAAGGGAGCAGCCGCTCAACCTCTTCCTCAGACTGCACCGGGACGCGGAGTCACCTCCTGGTGATGCGTCACCGATACCCCAATCACAAGCAAGAAGACTGAACCGAGAGCAGCCGCTCGATCGATCCTGTGGACTTCCGAGTCTGTAACGCGGCAAACACCTCCTGGTGTGCGTTACAGCTGGCAGTCCCTGTGTCTCTGGTCGGGCTGGGAGTTACGACTCCAACCAGCAAAAGCGCCACTGCGCTTGGACTCAGCCGAGTCAAAAAGCGAAGCTCAATGGTTGACCGGTAGAGCTTCCGGGTCCTTCACAGGTGACGATGGGGCAAGACACGGCCCAGGGAGTAACGACTCGACCTACCTCCGTTCTTGCCTTACTGGAGCACCACTCCGGAACACTGCTCTTCACGAAGCAGGTACGTCGGTGTAAACACAATATCCG
Organism: Triturus cristatus; assembly: GCF_964204655.1. Taxonomy (NCBI): domain Eukaryota; kingdom Metazoa; phylum Chordata; class Amphibia; order Caudata; family Salamandridae; genus Triturus; species Triturus cristatus. Next base: position 567,476,993 of record NC_140593.1, read on the forward strand.
ACAGCCTTGTACCTCCCGGTTCCTCCCTTTATAGGGCGTGTTTTCCTTGAGTTATGTAACAGCTCTCCTGTTTACATAAGGGCGTGTTTCCCTTAAGTTATGTAACAGCTCTCCTGTTTACATAAGGGCGTGTTTCCCTTGAGTTATGTAACAGCTCTCCTGTTTACATAAGGGCGTGTTTCCCTTGAGTTATGTAACAGCTCTCCTGTTTACATAAGGGCGAATTTCCCTTGTATGACAGGAATTCTTGACAAAATGGCAAGGCAAAGCGGCAATAAACTGCACACCCAGGCCCTGCAATGGCAGGCCTGAGACAGGTTTGAAAGACTACTCGTGTGGGAGGCATAATCAGTGCTGCAGGCCCACTAGTAGCATTTTGATTACAACTCCTGGGTATATGGTATAGCACTTTACAGGGGACTTACAGGTAACCTAAATGAGCCAATCAAGCATACACCAATGTCACTATGATCAGGGAAGATGCACATGCACCTTACACTGGTTAGCAGTGGGAAAGTGTTCAGAGTTTTAAGGCCAACATAAAGATACAGCAAAAAAAGGAGGAAGGCAAAACGTTTGGGGGGACCCTTCCTAGAGGGCCATTTTCCAACACTGTACAATAAATGTACTGTGCAAATCAAATTTGGGATATTACATTTCAATTGAAACAGCAAATCAACTTGACATGTTGAGATATTCACTCACCTAGCAGAAATTGGTACTGTATGGAGAAGTTTCAAATCTGAAAGGAACTTATCCATTCCAAACTGGGAACTCCAAATGGGGAACTGGAATTAGAATGGATTAGATGGAGCTTGGTGAATGACAGGAATTGACAAACTAACCATCCTGGAAGTTGTATCCTAACACAGATCCAGGGGGTCAACTTCAGGATTCTGTGGGGAATTCTGATTTCTAAACAGAACAAATTAAGCCAAACCTGTAGTGCATGTGGCCACTCAAAAGCTGTTAGTTAACAAGCTTTTGTGCATTGATGTTTGCCTTTCATTACTTCTGAGACATGGCTGTTATGTTATTTTGGTATATCGTACTCCATGCACCGATCTCAGCCACTGTAAGAAATTGGAGTATTAGTTGAGAGGAATGAGAACCCACCTCAAATAATAAGCACAATCCTTGGCAGGGTGAACCACTAAAGTCACTAAATAAACTTGTGGTTAAACATGTGGTAGCTTATCACAAAGCAGTCAGTTTTAACTTAAAGCCAAATTGTAAACTATTTATGCAGCACTCAAGCAGTAATAAAGTGAAAACCCAACACAAGAATAATCAAGAATCCCTTTCGATAAATAGAGTACATATTAATAAATAAAATGGCACCAAACTGACAAAATCAGTAGAATCGGAAATATGATTGTTTAAAGTTTGAATGAAAAGTGTGCCAAAAAGCACAAAGCACCTACCATGGTTATCTGGTCAATGTCGACCGGGTCAAAGTCAACATTTAAGGCTGACTGTGATGAATCACAGGTAAGATACAGGGACCAGAGTCGTCCCAGTGGAAAAGCTATCTTCTGATCTAGAAACTTTTATGGAGAAAACATGGTGTGGACGAGTAGCCGGTGGGGTAAACTGCAAGCTAGATCTGATCTGGTGCTTGATGACAGTGGATTGCTGAGGAGCAGGGATCCTGTGTGGTCATCGCAGAAGACAGAAAAAGGTTCAAGCGGGAGACGGCCTAGGGCTATGCCCATGAAGGTCTCAATTTTGATGGGATGCTGCTGAAACCCTTTACATTTGGACTTAGAAGCTTTTCTGGAAGTCAGATCTCCTAGGGGGGCAAACTGGTAAACCCAGGCCAACCGGAAATTTGACGTCAACAACTGTGGCTTAAACAGCAGTCCCAGTCTCTGATGGTTCTCCAGGCAGGAAGCTGGTAAAACATTTTAAGTCCCAGATCATGCAGTTTCAGGAGATTAGCAGTACACTCTAACATCAGCCAATGGTTCAGGACCTGGGGTGCACCACTTGGAGACTCATTCCAACAAAGGCAAGTAGAAGGGTGCAGGGCAGTTCCAGTTAGTATTGGTAAGCTAGGCAGTTGCAGGAATAGGCCTCTAGAAGCTTATTCTGTCCCTAAAGCTCAACCAGGAGGCCAGCCAACTGGCCCTTGGAGTCACGTCTGGGATCTTGAGTTCACAGCAAGCAGGTTCAGTCTTCCTTTAGTACTGAAACAGCAGGTTAGAACTTATTCAGATCTTCTCAGGTCCAGGAGTGCTGTGAGGAGGGTACTGTGGTGACATAGTTATGCCCAGTGCCAGCCTGTGGGTCAGGGAGTCTCCTGGCCACTCCCTAATTAATGGGGTATAATAATTCTCAGGTGTGACTCTACCCGCTTTTGCAGCACTTTCTGTGTGTGTTCCTTAGAAACTATCCCACCGTGCTCTTCTTACCTAAATCCATCAAGGCAGAACCTTTATTCCCTGGTCAGAAATCCCTGTGTCCACCCAGGGATGTATGCAAACCCTCCCTTGTGGTTACTCAAAACCAGTTCTGGCCAGTTCCCACCTCCCATTGGTTTTGGAACCAAGCTGAGTAGGAAGACAAAGCAAAGGGAGGCAGGCCTAGGTGTGAGCTACATCTGCTATTGTCATGGTAAGTACCCTTTGAGCCTCAGGAAGGGGCTAGGCATATCCCCCAGATCAACAGACTCAAGGTGGAAACACACCTCCTCTCCACACCCATGCCTTTTGAACAATCCACCTCTCACTGCAGGGCAGCCATTGACCAGTCAGGTGACACTGAATACTGGCAGAAGGCACATTTGGCTGAGCAGGAAAAGGACAACTTTCTAAAAGTGACATTTTCAGAACAGTAATATAAAACTTGACATTACCATTAAGTTGGATTTTAAATGACTATTAAAATGAGACCTTGAATAATTTTACCCAGTGTTTTCCTATGGGAGGGCTAGCCTTGTTACAGTGAAAAATGACTTTGGGGTTTTGTCACTGCCAGGATATGTAAAACCTTAAATATACATGTCCTACTTTTAAAATACAATGTGCCCTGTCCTACGGACATTTAGGGTCTATCTTAAGGGTGATTTAAAAGTTTTAAAAAGGAATGTTTATGACTGGCAAAAGGTTTATTTTGCCCGATCAAAATGTTCACTTAAAACTGTATACCCAGGCTGGTAGGGCAGGCCTGGACAAATGTGTATCAGGATTAATTTCATGGGTGTCACAATGAGGGCTGCAGCCCATTTGCAGCATTCAATTCACAGGACCTAGGTATATGTAGTGCTTTATATTAGAGACATTCAAGAAATGAAATGCAGCAATTATCTGTATGCCAATTTCACCATGTTTAGAAGGGGGCATAAAGCACCTTAACATTGGTTTGCAGGAGTAAAGTGTGCAGAGTCGTATGGCCAACAAAACCAGTTTCAGTTAAAGAAGGCAACAATCAGGGAGAATACCACACAAAAGATGGTCATTTCCAACAGCCACCTCACTGTTTACTGGTTTACAAAAGCACTCACCCATGCAAACCCAATAATTGCTTTTATAAATCCTTTGGAATGAAACAATCATCAACAAAATAAAGGAAAGTGCTGCAGTCTGCAAGAAGACACGGAGGGTAAATATTCTGAAACACCTCCTGCTGTAGTTAGTTCAAGGATAATAAATGTGATGTGAAAGTATGTTTCTAGTGTGCTCATTTTATAGCAAAATGTTTTTTTATGTTAATGTTTCTCTTTAAGAGTATCCGTTTATCAGGCATGTGATCACGCTGAATGTGCTTATTCCTAATTGGCGAATGTAATACTCAGCTTAAATCAAGATTTCATAGTCTTTCCATTTTACGATTTCAGCTGTACTTTCTCTCATGTTTATTGTCCATGAGAACTTATACTGTAACATTCTAGGGGGATTGTGTTAATTGTTTGTTTCCAGTTTTGCTCCTCACCAACACATCAAATGGCAACATACAGTTGTGTTTAGAGAATAAGCAAAACACCTAGGAATGTGCGAAATTTGTGCAATTGTTTGTGTAGTACCACAAAAGGCAAAATCGGCATTTGGCATTGTGTTTTTGTGTGAAATGCGCCCTAGGGTCTATTTTAGATGCGAGGGTGGATTTAATGCTAAAACAAATTACACTTTTTCCTTGATCCTCCCCATTTTCTTTGGACTATTGCTGGGTTTCATTTCACTCTGTGCACTGGGGCCCTGCTAAGGAGTCCCCAGGGCATGTGCTCTGATCACTAAAACATGTTGAAATTGGCTACACTTCTAATTGGTGCTTTTAACTTACCTATCAGACCCTTGTATATGATACTTATTGTGCCACCACTAAAGTGACAAGGTAAAACATGTCTACATGCCTGCCGCAGCAGCCAGGTGGTGCAGTTTCAAAACAGCCAATTCGATCCGTTAAAACAAACATTTTGACAGGCCTAAACCTACCTTTTTAATACTTATAAGTCACTCATAAGGTAGGCCTTAAATGCTGCTGAGGAAGGGTGCATTGTATTCATTAGGGCGTGTACGTTTAATACTTTACATGCCCAGGAACTCATAAATCTCCGAAGATGTTTTTCGCTGTGGCAATTCTGTTTCTCCCAATGGCTAACACTGGTTCACACTGTTCTGTGTAATATGTGTAGCATGTGATACATTAAAGTTGAGAATATCTAGAAAAATGGTTCAAGGACTCTTTAATAGTAATTTAATATCCAATTTAATGGTAAATTCAGATTTTATAGTATTATTAAAGAACAGATACTTTCAGAAAGTTATCTGCTCCTGCCAAAACCAGAATGCTTTCCTGCCAGTGTCCAGTTGTCTTCTTACCCCTTATGGAGTGAGTTGTGGATTGCTCCAAGACAGTGAACAAACAGCTTTGGGTGTGGCAAGAGGTCTTTCTTCCTCTAGCAGGGTGTCCTGGGAGCTGTGCCCAGCCCCTGGTGAGCTTTAAAGGATGCCTACCCTGTCATTGGCAGATGTAGCTAATACCAGGGTGGGTTTCCTTTTGTCTTCCTAGTCAATCCGGCTCCAAACCCAATGAGAGGGGTGCTGCCCCAGAGGTGGTTTCGAGTGGCCTGATAGGTGTTTTGCCCATTTCCATAGCCATACCTCTGGGTGAGTACAGTGAAAACAGATTCTGCCATGTTGGCTTTGGGTAGAGAAGTACACTGTGGGATTGTCTGCAGTAGGGCAAATAGGAACTGCTGCATAAGTTGGTATGGTTACCCATGGAGAACATTTTCCCCATTGATTACGGAGAGGCCATGAGTCACCCCCACCCACAAGCTAATGCCAGGCATAGATGTGGCACACTTGGGCACCTTCTTCAGCACATTATGGACCTGTGGATGACAGAAGAAGGGCTGTACCTGCTGTTGAGACCCACCAGGAGAGCCCTAAGGGCTGGACAAACTCTCACTTGAACGCAGGAAAATTAGGTGGACCCCAAGGGTCAGTTGGCTCCCTCCTGTTAAGCTATAGGGACCGAAAAGCTGCAAGATGCCCACTTTCTGTAAGAACCCAGCTGACCAGTTTCAAATAAACTACCCCTAAACCCAGCAGGTGACTTCTGTTGGAGTGAATCCTTATCCCCAAGCGCTGTACCTTAGGTCCAGGAACCATTTACTAGTGTTAGAATGTACTCCTCCTATCTAACCCTAAAAGTGGGACCGCTTAAGGCTGGGACCAATGTGCCAGCCAATCTGCCGAGGGTGCATTACCAGTGGGATTGGACTTTCCACAGCTCCTACTACTTTCTTCGCCAGGATTGACGTTAAAGCCACTTTTGACAACTTTGAGCTCTTTGCCTGCCCCAGCCTGCAGCCTTGCTCTTCTAAGGGAATCTCAAACTCTAGCGAAGCATCGAAAACTGACCACTGATGACTTCATTGAACCCAACCCAATCTCAAAAGATCCCACTTTTGGTGCGAATCAGGAACTTCCGCTAGGAGCCTTCCCGCTTTCATCAAAGACTACATCGGGCCCTATCCTCCTGCAAGCCATCTGCGTTGAGCCCTGCTTCTGCTTCAGTCTCCTGTCTTCAACACCGTTGGCCCCCATTGATGACCCATCGATATCTAGAACTTTTTATAAGAAAAGAAGGTAACTCTTTGACCAGGATAAACCCATGACCTGTATCCAACCAGCAAACAACCGCAGTTGGCCTTAACATTTGACTTTACCCCGGTTTTAGTGCGACCAGTTGCCTAAGGTTAGGCTTTGCACCTTCTTGCACTACTTTTATTTCAAACTGAAAAAAATCATATCTCTGGTTCCCCTCACTGGATGTTTGTTGTTTTGGTGTAATTTTGTTTATTGAAATCTTCTCCAATTTGAAAAATTAGAGTGAGATTTTTATTGTGTTGCGTTTTCAACTTTTTAACTGTTTTGGTAATTCTAAATGCTTTGCATGTTTTATTAAGGTAACCCAGTCTGCTCTGCGAAATAGCTATGAGGGGTGGAGCTCAGGTTTAAATCACTGAAACCTTTACTGTACTTAACTAAAAACATAGCCACTATTGCTTGTGGTGGGCTTCCATACAACCCAACTAATATTCACTTTCTTACAAGTGCAATTCACAAGGATCTGCGCGTTTGGACAGCATACTCTGTAGGATTGGTGTCGGACTGATTTTGAACACCCCCACCGGGTTTGTTGGCCTTTTGTACCAGCTAGCTCACAACGCCACTAGAATCTCCTCTTACCAAGGAGAGAATAGTTTTTGGCAACCATCGAACATGACAACCCTGATCCCTCAGGACCGTGGAAACAATATACTACTTTTCGCTCAGTCACTTGTGCTTACTTAGTCTGTCTTAGAGAGGTACAGAATAAACAGGCTGGGTGTTTTCAATAAGTATTTATTGAACAGTTGTTATTCTGGTGTAAAATAGATGAGCTGCAACAACTGTTAGACAGTAGCAGATATATAGGATTAGAAGCACTATAAAAGTAAATGGATGGTAAAGCTCTACCATTTTGCAGTAATCATGAATACATACAAGTACCTAAAATACATGATAATAAAAAGACGCGTACTACTACGATGTCTCCCAAACTAGATGTATCTAAGTGTACCTAGTATGTGTGTAGGTGGTAAGCCAAGAACCCCTCTAGGATAAAGTCAACCCCATTACCTGAAGTGAGAGACTGTGGGACCCCGTCTTGGTCTCGAGTTGGACACCCGGCGAGGGATGTTAGACCACTGCGAGCTGGAATGTCTGCATGCAGGAACCTCAGCATCTCTGGTCAGTGTGTCCTGATCTCCTCTGGCTATCTTAGCAAGATGTGATGTATATATACCCTTAGGTCTCCCCAGGGGTCCTACCTTGCTGTATCACTGTGTCGGACTAAGGATGATGTCGGGCATGAACCTTATACATAGATATTATACAGGAGATGGTAGTCCTGCTGTGCTTCCAAGAATACTCATGCATAATGTATGAGATTTAGAACTGGGGAAAACCAGCGTTCTAAATGCAGTGTGGTATCTAGGTAAAAGGTCAGTCCCTGTAAACCGTTATAAGTGTAATGTAGGGAAGAATATAGGTGAAGGGTTATGAAGTTACCTGGGCCTATATTATGGTACCTATATGGAATTTAATATTATGGATGTTCTGACAACCTTTCTGCATTTAATGGTGTGGTAAGTCTAAACACTCAGCCTTTTTCTCAACCCGATGAGCACAAGTTTCAGGTCTTAGGCCGAAAATGCACTCTGCCAACAAGGAGTGTCACAACAAAAAATAAAAGGACAAAGAAATTGTGTAGGCGCAAAAAAGGGGACACTTAAATCAAAACAATTGCGAGGTGGGACCGATGTTACAATACTAAAATGTATGTGATTGGCAAAACGGAGAAAACAAGGTGCGCACTCCTATCTGATACAGTAAGGGATGGGAAGGTCGAGGAAATAGTTTGAATTGAATGAAGCACAGTGAAACTCTCCAAAAGGCAGAAGGCACTCTGGCCTAGATTTACTAAGATTTTGCGCCAGAGTTGTGTCACTTGTTTGACTCAGGCCAAACGTAAAATCTATTTTGGAATTTACTAAGCCATGCAAAGCCCGAATTGCGTGGCTTTGCATGGCTTTGTAAAAAAACAAAAAAGTAACACAGTGCCACACATAGCGTTGCAATGTGTTACCTTGTGTTGGAGAGGTGTTACATGGGTGGAGCATCAGCACTCCTTTGCATCCACCCATGAATTGTGACGCAAACTCATATTTACTACAGTCAGTAAACATGGGTTTGCTCCAGAATAGTGTGCCTACTTGAGGCTGGCGTAATGAGGAAAAATAACTTCAACCTGACCACAATGCAGGTACCCTTGTGCCACGGAGCCAGGGTCACTGCATTGGCACTAAGCAGTTCAAAGTGCACCACTGCAAGCAGAGGGCTGAACTGCGGCATAAATATGGTGCCGTTCAGGTCTCTCTCTTTCAAGCAACACAATGACGCAACTTCCCTTGCTACACTGGGTTGCATGAAATTTTAAATAGGAATCTAACACAAGCACTTCAAGTATAGTTCTCTGTGTGAAACTTTTATACACGTGATCACATGAACTTCTAAATAAATATTGAATGCCTGCTTACCACAAATCACTTTGAAACTATAATGAGAAGGACTTTTTGGAAGCACACACATTGCCCTAACTCAGAAATGGCCGCACTGGCCGTAGCAGGCACTGGCCGTTTTCCCGGTGGGCCGGAAGGGTGGAGGCCGGTTTTGTTACTGAGGCGGGTTTTGCAGCAGTGCTGCAATATCGGCCCCCTTTAACAAAACCCGCAGCAGTGCTAAAGCGGAAGCAGTGCTGCTTCTTGCTAGAACAAGGGGCCCCCCACCCACGGCAGGTCCGGCAGAATTTTACCTCATTATATACAGATCCCTTTCCTTAGGCATGCCATAACCTATAGAACGTGCATAATGCTTACAATGCTTATATGGAATAATTTATCATTTATTTATGTGTCCATGTAACAGTTTAAAAGTTATAGCCTTGTTATTGTATAATGTGTGTCACTGTGAAACTTCAGAAATCATCAATAATTCAATAAAGATAATTCAAAAAACAAAAAAACAATTCCATGAACTTAGGCTTCAGAGAATCTCCGAGTAACAGCCACTACCAGTCCAAACTTTGTGATAGACAATGCCATAAGCCATGTAACTGCTTGGTGAAATTTATATGGCACTGTCAAATTTAGTATGCCTAAATATCCCTGTGAATTTTATTTTAAAATAACTTTAAAAATGCTTCATAAAATTGCTCTATTAATCTATAGATTTTTATTTCACATTAAACCAAAAATATATATTTATAGCAAATGACTTAGACTATTTGCACATTCATAACATTATTGCTATCTTTAAAGATATTTTTAATATTTTTTATAATGAGCAGCAAATAAGAGCAATGTGATTGCCATCAACAGGTCACACTGTTCTATATTTTTTCTTAGCCCTAGTAGCTGCATTTTGACCAATTGTGCTTAGCGTAGCATATCCTCAAGTTATACGTATTTACACATTAAAACAGCCAGGCCAAATCTTTATAAGCTTCGGGTCTCCACAGGGGTCATATCAGTGCTACCTTATCTAAACTTATGTGTGATCTCCATCCAATGGCCATATACTACACAGGGTGGTTGAACATTTATTTCTCTCCTCCAGGAGACCCCAAAATGCAGGCCTCTGGCTCTTTTTCTGTGCCCCTGTCTGTCGCCTTAGTGTCGGGTTCGCGGCGATTGCCGTTCCCCGACATTCCGCTAGGACACACACAAGCGCCGGGATACTCACTTCCGGGCGGAAGTTGAGCCCCGGTCTAGTTCTCCCAGTCACTGCAGGTCAATGAAGCACTTCCGGGGGAAACGCTTATAACTCGCGTTCCCCGCCGGATCGGTGCTTCAAATTCCTTCTATCGAGGCTTGCAGCGAAGGAAGTTCCGGAGTGCCGCCGTTGCTCAGGTGGCTGTTGGTTTTCGAGCTTGGTTACTTTCCGCTGTGGCGTCCGCGCTGGTGCGCCATCCCCCGTGGGTTCCTTACACCCTTGATACATCAGCGCAGGAGCGCGCTACTGTGTTCTGTGGCGTTCGCGCTGGAGCGCCATCCCCTGGGGGTTCCTTTAACCCTTTGACATCAGCGCAGGAGAGCGCTACCTGCTTCTGTGGCGTCCGCGCTGGCGCGCCATCCCTTGTGGGTTCCTATACCCTCTTGACATCGGCGCAGGAGCGCGCTACCTGTTTCTGTGGCGTCCGCGCTGGAGCGCCATCCTTTTTTGGTTTCTCTGTTCTTTGGCTTCCACGCTAAAGCACCTTTGCCTTTGGTTCTTTTGTTTTGTGCTATCCGCGCAGAAGCGCTACCTTCTTTGTTACTGGGGAGAGCAAGGCAGCCAGCACACTGGGTGCTTATCCAGAGGCGCTGTATCTCACCACACAACCTTTATTTTCAAACGCCCTTGCAGAAGAAGATTCCTGATCGAACCTGAGACCACAGAAACACTGGTGAGTCCTGGCAATTGTGTGTGTTTTAGGGAATAGAGGTAGGGCATTCGTGGGGGTTGTTCCCAATCGGAATCTCCTTTGTTTCCCCAGTGGCCCTCGAGATCTCCTGTTCGCTTCAGACCACAACACTACGCCCTCTTCTGGCTGCTACCCCGGTGTCCATCTCATCCCTGTTGGGTTTATGTCCTAGGGGGTCAGGTGGGTACTAGGGTGGGTGCTCCTGTCGTCTCTGCGGAATCGCTTCAGAAGCAAAGGTAAGTCTTGTGGGGCACCTGACAGAATTTGAAGCCCACGTTACTTATTCCACCCAGACGACATGGGCGACCCGGAGGTTACATTGCAGGACATAGCAGTCATGCTGGCAACCATGCAAGCCGAGAACCGCAGTCTACGCCATGATATAACGACCCTACAGGGCCAAATGGCATCCAGGGTCACCAGTCCCTGGGGAACCACCTCTAGTCCTAGAGTCATGCATGATGGGTTGTTGCGACCGCCGACCTTCACATTTGGGGGGCCCTCCGCTGCCACCGATCAGAGCCCTGCCATCCAAGTCATCGCACCCCATCCGGTACAATTGGCACCACCTGAACGATTCTACGGCGACAGCACCAAGTATGGGATCTTCATCCATCAATGTCACCTCCACTTCATGGCTAGACACGCGGCTTTTCCCGATGACGCATCGAAAGTCGCATACATCTTATCGTACATGGGAGGAGACGCCGCTCAGTGGTCTATCTCTTTTGTGGAAAACGATGATCCCATGCTCCACCACTTGCCGACGTTCAAGGAAGCCATGCGGCGTATGTTCGCTCGCCACACCTTTGTGCAGGCCGCAGACAACGAGCTGCTTAATCTCAAGCAAGGCAGCCAAGACCTACTGCATTACATCACCGGCTTCAGCCGGCTTGTCATCGAGGCAAATTGGCCAGAGGACAAAAAGGTGTCAGTATTCTACCGAGGCCTGCGTGACGATCTGAAGGATCTCATCTCCCAGTTGCCCAACCCACCGGAGGAAATAGGTCCTTTCATCGATTTAGTGGTAAAGATGAACTTCCGACTACAGGAAAGGAGGACCGATAAAGGGAGAAACAGTGACAACCGTTTCTTGTCGATTGGTGACAAGGGCGCCGAAAAGGCCAAAGACGAAGCCGCTCCTCCAGGTGACATCCCCGAACCCATGCAGATCGGAGGCATAAGAGGGCCGTTGACCAGTCAAGAGAGAGAAAAAAGGAGGAAGCAGAACCAGTGTTTATATTGTGGGAAGAGCGGACACTTCGTCAGGGAATGTCCGGTGAAGCCCTCCAGAACAAGGGGCAGGAGGCCGTTTGCGTTACCCATCACCAAAAGCGAACCGATGGGAAACGAGACAACCCAGTAGACAAGGGGATCCGTCCTCTGGGTTCTTCGTATAACGTTTCAGCGATCCCTGCAGTGATGGACGGCAGTCATCACGTAGGAATGGATGTCACCTTACGTAATCAGGCGGGCAGAACCTGGTTGGTAACCGCCATGCTGGATTCTGGTGCGACAGGCAGTTTTATTAACACCGGGTTTTTACGTACCTTGGGCATAGCCACAGTGCCAAAGGAGCAACCCGAAACGGTCAAGGCTGTGGATGGAACAGACTTGACTTCCGGCCCTATCAGGCATCAAACCGAGAACATGACCATGTCCTTTGCCAACCAGCAGGCTGAGGCTATTTGTTTCGACGTCATCGACGCTCCTCAATTTAAGGTGATACTAGGGTTGCCATGGTTAGTGAAGCACAATCCTCGAATCGATTGGGTAACCAGAACAGTGCACCTGGATTCGGAATACTGCTGTACCACCTGTTATACGACGGATGATCCCATGGGTGCTAGCTCCATACAGGCTCGATCCCTACCAGCAGAAGGCATGGGGATGATTTCCCAAGCCACCATACCGGAGGAGTATCAAGACCTAGCAGAAGTGTTCGACAAGAAGGGGGCCAACACTCTGCCTCCTCACCGATCGTTCGACTGCCGCATTGATCTGATCCCTGGCTCCACGTTACCATGTAGCCGCATACACTCTCTCACTGAGAAAGAGAACATCCACCTTCGTTCCTATTTGGATGAGTATTTAGACAACGGTTTTATTCGCCATTCCAGATCTCCGGTTTCTTCTCCTCTTTTCTTCGTATCCAAGAAGGAGGGTGACCTGAGGACTTGCATTGACTTTCGGGCGATGAACGCCATCACCGTAAAAAACCGGTACCCCCTACCGTTGATCTCCAACCTCTTGGACCAAGTAAAAGACGCCTCAGTATATACTAAGCTCGACCTGCGGGGTGCATACCATCTAGTCAGAGTCCGGAAGGGAGACGAATGGAAGACCGCCTTCCGGACGAAGTTTGGACTCTTCGAATATCAGGTCATGCCTTTCGGACTCTGCAACGCCCCTGCAGCGTTCCAGTACTTCATTGACGAAGTACTAAGGGACTATATTGATGTTTTCTGCATTGTCTATATAGACGATATCCTGATATATTCTCGTAACATCACCGACCACGTGCATCACGTGCGTTCCGTCCTCCAACAACTAGGGAAACATAGGTTATACGTCAAGCTGGAGAAGAGTGTTTTCCACGTCACATCCGTTGAGTTCCTGGGGCATATCATCACTCCAGCTGGTATCCACATGGATAACAAGAAAGTGGAAGCCATTCTGACGTGGCCTTCTCCGGAATCCGTGAAGGGGGTCCAGCGGTTCGTAGGTTTTGCCAACTACTACCGAAGGTTCATCACAGGCTTCTCCGCGCTGGTAGCTCCCATCACACGCTTACTACGAAAAGGGGTGCCGTTCGAGTGGGATCTGAGCGCAAATAGCGCCTTTCAGGAATTAAAAAGACGATTCACTGTAGCCCCCGTGCTGGCGCACCCTGATACTGAGCAGCCCTTCATCGTGGAAGCAGATGCCTCCAAAGAAGCCATAGGGGGTGTGTTATCCCAACGAAACACCAGCACAGGACAACTGCACCCGGTGGCTTTTTATTCTAAAAAACTGCAACCCGCGGAACGCAATTACACGGTGTCTGACCGTGAACTGTTGGCCATAAAAACGGCGTTTGAGGAATGGCGCCACTTCCTGAAGGATGCAAAACGTACGGTGACCATCTACACCGACCACCGGAACCTTCAGTTTCTCCGCTCGGCCCGTGCTCTCACTGCCAGACAGTTGAGATGGACGTTATTCTTCAATGAATACAACTTCTTGATCACGTTCCGACCCGGAAAGGACAACGCCAAAGCGGACGCCCTTTCACGGTTAGATGAACAGGACGGGAAGACCGAGACCCCCGAGCCGGGGCCCATTATCGCAGAAGACCACTTCCAGGGGGCTATTACATCTTCGGGCTTCTTATCCCTGGTAAAACGTGATATGGAACACGCCGATCCGGTGATCCTGGCTCAAGACCACGAAGGGACGACCCGTGTGAACGGCTTGCTGTTTAAAGGAGACCGGTTGTACTTACCTGGAGCACCTAGCCAACAAGGTGCAGTCCGCATGTGCCATGACCACGTCCTCGCGGGCCACCCTGGTTATCAGAAAACCCTCGAGCTCTTACAAAGACAATTCTGGTGGCCAACCCTGGTGTCCGACACAAGAACCCATGTAAAGAACTGCACCATTTGTCTCTTGGGTAAGAACAGGTCTGAACCGTCTGTTGGGTTACTGCGTTCCATACCAGTTCCGCCCTTTCCCTGGCACACTATCTCAATGGATTTCGTGGTGGAGCTTCCCATCACCAAGACCGGGCATACCACTGTTCTCACCATAGTCGATCACCTATCCAAGATGGCGCACTTCGTACCCTTGTTGAAGCTACCCACGGCAGCGGAGCTGGCCTTGGTTTTCGTGCACGAGGTGGTTCGCCTCCATGGAATTCCATCCGTGGTCATTACGGACCGGGGCTCTCAATTCGTGTCCCGTTTCTGGAAGGAAGTATGCAGACTCCTTGAGATTGATGCGCGTTTATCATCGGCGTACCACCCACAGACCGACGGTCAAGCCGAGAGGACGAACCACACCATGGAACAATATCTCCGTTGTCTGTTACTGATGGTGGAGAAGGAATGGTCTGAGGTGATCTGGTTGGCGGAATACGCATATAACAACAGCAAGCATTCGGCCATCGGCATGTCTCCCTTCTTTTGTCTCCACGGTCGTCACCCTCGCACCTCTGCCTGGGAGGTGCCCCGAGACAGTCAGTTGCCTACGGTGCGTGCTTATCATGAGTCCCTACACCGACTCTGGCAGCAAGCGCGATTTGAGTTGGCCAAGGCTAAGGACACCTACAAGGCGCATGCCGACGCTCATAGACAGAAGGAGCCGGAATACCACTTGGGCGACAGGGTGTGGCTCTCTATTTGGCACCTCAACGTGCACGGTCCCAAAAAACTCTTGCCTCGCTTTGTGGGTCCTTTTGTTATCGAGAAGGTGGTTAACCCAGTGGCCATGAGACTCTCGCTCCCTCCGCGGATGCGGATTCACCCAGTCTTCCATGTCTCCCTGCTACGGGCGGTCTGCCCTGAGGCTTCCATCCCCTCTCCTCCCGCACCGGTGGTGGTGGAGGGCCATGTGGAGTATGAGGTCAGGGCCATCCTGGGGTCCCGCCGGGTCCGGGGTAAGCTCTTCTACCTGGTGGACTGGAAGGGTTACGGTCCTGACGAGCGTTCTTGGGAGCCTTTGTCCCACGTACGCCATGCCCCCGCGCTAGTCCGTGCCTTTCATCTGCGACACCCCCTGAGCCCTCGCCCTGCTTGCCCTATCTGAGGTTCGGGGTTGCGGTGGGGGGGGGCCTGTTTTGGGAGGGGGTTCTGTCGGGTTCGCGGCGATTGCCGTTCCCCGACATTCCGCTAGGACACACACAAGCGCCGGGATACTCACTTCCGGGCGGAAGTTGAGCCCCGGTCTAGTTCTCCCAGTCACTGCAGGTCAATGAAGCACTTCCGGGGAAACGCTTATAACTCGCGTTCCCCGCCGGATCGGTGCTTCAAATTCCTTCTATCGAGGCTTGCAGCGAAGGAAGTTCCGGAGTGCCGCCGTTGCTCAGGTGGCTGTTGGTTTTTGAGCTTGGTTACTTTCCGCTGTGGCGTCCGCGCTGGTGCGCCATCCCCCGTGGGTTCCTTACACCCTTGATACATCAGCGCAGGAGCGCGCTACTGTGTTCTGTGGCGTTCGCGCTGGAGCGCCATCCCCTGGGGGTTCCTTTAACCCTTTGACATCAGCGCAGGAGAGCGCTACCTGCTTCTGTGGCGTCCGCGCTGGAGCGCCATCCCTTGTGGGTTCCTATACCCTCTTGACATCGGCGCAGGAGCGCGCTACCTGTTTCTGTGGCGTCCGCGCTGGAGCGCCATCCTTTTTTGGTTTCTCTGTTCTTTGGCTTCCACGCTAAAGCACCTTTGCCTTTGGTTCTTTTGTTTTGTGCTATCCGCGCAGAAGCGCTACCTTCTTTGTTACTGGGGAGAGCAAGGCAGCCAGCACACTGGGTGCTTATCCAGAGGCGCTGTATCTCACCACACAACCTTTATTTTCAAACGCCCTTGCAGAAGAAGATTCCTGATCGAACCTGAGACCACAGAAACACTGGTGAGTCCTGGCAATTGTGTGTGTTTTAGGGAATAGAGGTAGGGCATTCGTGGGGGTTGTTCCCGATCGGAATCTCCTTTGTTTCCCCAGTGGCCCTCGAGATCTCCTGTTCGCTTCAGACCACAACACTACGCCCTCTTCTGGCTGCTACCCCGGCGTCCATCTCATCCCTGTTGGGTTTATGTCCTAGGGGGTCAGGTGGGTACTAGGGTGGGTGCTCCTGTCGTCTCTGCGGAATCGCTTCACAAGCAAAGGTAAGTCTTGTGGGGCACCTGACACTTAGTGATTAATTCAACAACTTTCCCAGTGATCTACTAGCCCGTTGCAATTACAGACCATACGGTAAAAGCGTGAGACTTCCTCCCCGCACCTGGGTTATTTTACTTGTGCACCTGGGTGGGTTCTGTTCCTCCTTTGGGTGGTGATATATGATGTAAGGCAATATTGTATTTATTTAAATAAGGCATTCCTTGTTATTTGTGGGGCATTGACTTGATTTCTCTCCAATCTTTACTAATAGGTTTATCCATATAAAGTACCCGTTGTCTGTTAATGAATCTAGTGAACAGTTAGTCAAGCAAACATTTAGTCTGACGGCAAGGCTTGACGCAAGGTGTTACTGCTTTGTGTCCGCCCTCGATGCGGCATATTAGGAGGTTCACAAAACCATCCTGACAACATAAAAGACAGCATCAGTGGATCAAAGATTTTATTTTCTCTTGACATCATCAGCAAAATCACTGAATATGCCTCTGGTGTCATGAGCAGTGACACTGTTAGTTTTTGTACTTTATCATTGAAAAACAGATGGTAAAACGCAATTTGTGCAAACACAAAACTTGTAATTTTAACAAAATAGAGCTCCAAGCAATGCACAAAGAAATACTTTGATTCAAATAAAACTCATAAAGACATATTGAAATCAATCACATCCAAAATATAAGAACACAATGGAATAAAAAACGCTATATGGCTACATATGTAATGAGATAGATGCAAAATAAAAGTAGGAATTAGATGAAGAGCCGCACCTATTTATGGAGCACATCTAGACCATCTGCAACATTCTAAATCTGCCTGCTTCAAATGTCAGTGTTTTCCAGGAGCGACCCGTGCAGGTAAGAGCAGTGGGGCAGGGTGCGAGGGGGCTCGACAGACGACGAGGGAAAATTAAATATTTAATTTACCCTGGCCGTCGTCTGTCAAGTCCCCCGCCTCACCGTTCTTACCGTCACGGGCCGCTCCTGGTGTTTTCTAGCACAAGATTAGAACAGTACTATGCTGATCTACAAAAGTGACAAAACCTTTTGCCATTTTTGCAGCCAAGTATTTCTACATTGTATTAGCTAGTGCTATCCACATAGAGCTGAAACACAAAAGCCTTCTACTATTCCAGGCACAGAATGACAGCTTTGGATTCGTAAAATACCATCACAGCCAACCTGGAATAAATAAAACAGCTCCTAGCACGTGTTTCACTCTTATTAGAGCTCATCAGAGAAGCATCCATTTTCTCTCCTCAATGGGGCTCCCAGTACAGGTTAAAACCAAACAATCAAAAGCAGGAATTCTGGGTAGTTCCCAGGTTTAGGTGAAGAGCTGTCCATATTTCTGGAACACACCTAGAACTCCTACAACACTCTAAGTCTGCCCACCGCAAATGTCTGTTTTTCTAGCAGAGTTTTTAAGCATAGGATTAGCACAGTTTTACCCATGATGGGCTAGAAAAGTGACACAGTATAACTCAAAAAGAATAAGACCACAACATAAATAAGCATTGGCAGAGCAGTATATCAGACTTTAATGTGCTAATCAGTTGTACAAACAGTTAGTAGATATGCTAGTTGCATCAGCAGGACAAGGGTGCAGACCTACAGGCTGTCACCAGATGTCCCAATTGAGTCAGCAGTGCAAAAGTGCAATAGTATAGTCTGCTACTAGAGGTTCATACTGACATTGAACTCCTTTTCTTAAACATCATAAGAGGGGAAAACAGACTAGCTTTCTTATTACCTACTTTGGGATTTCTGGAAGACTTTTAGGAAACTTAGCTTAGGCAATAGATATATAATATGAAAGGTGTAGTGTTTGGGCCTTAGGCCCACATGCAGCTAGAAGAATGTACACGGACACAGGAGTGCTGGTTAGGTAATTGGCCCAGAGCACGTGCGCTTGGCCCCTTTTATTGCCAGGGTCACCTGACTCGTGACGCCTGTGGTGGGTGGGTGTTCAGTGTATGGTACAACATGCTGAACGCTAGAATGCTGACCGGTCCGTCACTACATGTCTCCCAAACTTTAATGAAAGTTAAAACAAAATGAAGTCCGAACCTGTGGGAGAAAACACAAGTTACAAACAAAACATAAATTGGTGATTAGGACTTCCACGTAGTCTCTTTGCTGATGGTCAACTGCCGGCGAGGGTATTCTGGCAGCCGGGACCATTCTGCCTCCTTGGCACGATGTCCGGGTGCTCTACGGATGTGTTCTTTGGACTTACACCGTGGAAGTGCGCCTCCCAGTCTCTTTCTTGTACCGCCGTCAGTGGAAGTGTGGATGGAATGATGGTGGACCATTGTTATTCAACTTTCCGCCCTGGTAGAGGTGTTTCCTCCAACTGGTAGTTGTCTCCTAACAGGATTCACCGTTGCAGGATATCCCTCTCACGGATACCCCTCTCTCGTGGGTGTCCCCTCTCACTGGACGACCCGGAAGCCCTTTGTTGCCAGGCTTCCACTGGACCGGTGGACCGCCGCCTTGTCGCTCCAACCGCGTTGGAGGAGTCGCTACGGGTCCTCTTTCCGTGTCCGAAGCTCCACCTGAAAAGGGTGTTGTTGGCACTTGGTCCTTCGCGCACTGCCTCTGTTCTCCCAGGATCTCCAGAGCAAGCTTCAACAGTCCATCTCTCGTTTTGGGACCCGCTGCCACCGGTGTCCCTGAGGCCTCTGCCCCTTGGATATCCACGGTTTTGTTTCCGTTACATCCCAGAGGTGGTTGTTACCAACGGACCAGCCTGCTCGCCTCTGTCGTCCCCGGGTGACCTTCGGGTTTGCGCATCGACGTGTACTCCCCAGTGGCGCTGGTGTTTTCCCAGGTGCCGTGTTTGGATGTCCATGCACCTTCTCACTTTCCCCTTCGGGTACTCCCCTTCCGCTGTGTGTTGTGTTGATCTGTCACGCACACCTCTTTGCTCTTCTCCTTTCCTCTTCGGGTGTTCCCCTTCTGGTGTGTGTGTTGATCTGTCACGCACACCTCTTTGCTCCTCTCCTTTCCTCTTCTCTCCTTCCTTCGTCGTGGCGTCATGCCACTCAGGATCTGTCTTCCTTTTCCTTTCTTTGCGACGTAATCCAGTCATCCTGCCTTCTTGCTCGTCCTTACCAGGCTTCTCCGTGTAGCGTGCACTCTTCACGTTTCCCTCTGGTCTTGTCCCAACACTCCGACACTGTCTTCCTTTCACTCTGTGACTGGACCGGTCGTCGCGACCTTCTTTCTCGTAATTACTTCTGATTTCGAGTGATGTTGTTGGACCTCTCGTCCTTCTCTTCCTGGTCCTCTTCGCGGACCTCTCCCGGGGTCCTCTTCATTGACGTCCCCTCGGTCTTCCTCTTCACTCCCGCTCTGACCTCTTGGCAGGCCAGTGCGTTCTCTGACCTCTTGTAGGTCTGCATCCTCCTTGCAATCATCCGGTTGGTCGGCTCCGTCCTCCTTGCGACCATCTTGCTGGTCGGCATCGTCCTCGTTGCGACCATCGGCCGGTCGGCTTCTTCCTCCTTGCGACCATCGGCCGGTCGGCTTCTTCCTCCTTGCGACCATCGGCCGGTCGGCTTCTTCCTCCTTGCGACCATCGACAGGTCGGTTTCTTCCTCCTTGCGAGTCTTCGGCAGGTCGGCTTCTTCCTCCTTGCGAGTCTTCGGCAGGTCGGCTTCTTCCTCCTTGCAACCCTTCGTGCTTCAGGTGGTCGTGCATCAATTTATTTTCTTCTCTAACTGTGGCAGTGCTTCAGCGCGCTTCGGACTGCGCCCTTTGGTTGCTTCTGTGGACGCACTTGCTGCGCACTTCCTTCGGATCCTCTTTTGAGACTTGCTGCCTGGACCAGTCCCTTCAAACCTTGCCACCCAAAGCTGGTGCACCCTGATGTCCTCACTCCTGCAGCGACTACTCCTGGCCAGTAGGCGTCACCGCGCTCCACGCAACCTTGGCAGCAGGTTCTTTTTGAGGATTCCTTGTGGGCTCACTTGTCAGCGTTTGCCACCCCAGTGTGGGCAGTTGTGCATACCCCACTCTGCTTTACTGTGTTGCAGCTTTTCCTGCGCTGCTGCGCGGTGCTGTGCTTTCCTTACCTCATCTACCCATTGAGTTGCCTCTCCACTTGCAGTCTCTGCATGTCTGGGCAGTTTCCTTACACAAAACACCTGGAGAAACTTCTTCCCTGGCACTGCTCATAGGTTGCAGCAATCCTTTCTTTTTTTTTCACTTCTCAATGAGGGTTGCTGGTGCAGTATTGCAGCATGGCCACTAGATGGCACTATTCGCACTACCGTTCTCGATGTATTTCAAGGCCCTAGCAGCTTCCCACCGCTGCGGGCCTCGTGTGCCATTCCTGATTTCCTGAACGAGTGCACCGGCTGGTCAGATCATGCTGTGCTCTCCCGGTCTCTGTCGGTTGGGAGTTACAGGCGCCCCCAGGCTCTTGTGCCTTGCAACTTCCAGGGGCCTTGCTGCTTTGCTCCCAGGTGACCCTTCTCACCATGCTTGACTCCGGTGGGGGCACTCCTACCGTGAACGCGTTTCCCTTGATGCCGCTGACGCTTCCTGCATGCCAGTTGAGTCCACGCTGCTCCTCCGCCAGGTAAGTGCTCTCGCCCGTTACTTTTCCTGCAGGAGCTGCGCGCGGTTCTTCCCATCAACTCGCGCAGCCCCTGGGAACACCACAGCGCTTTCGCAGCTCCCAAATTCATGGGGTGAGCGGCAGGAGCTATCTCCGGACACTGTGTAGCGTGGCTACGGGACACTGTCCCCACTTATGGCGGGTGGGCCCCGCTTTCGTCGTAGCTTTAGCAGGACGGTGGCAGGTACTTCATTTACTCGCGCCTGTGCAGGTAGGGGGGCGAGGACCTTCTCTCGTCGCGTCCACTTCTTGGGGCACTGTGCGTTCGCCTCTATCCGGCCACTGACCAGACGCTGATTCCACCACCGCAGCTTCACATTGCAAACGCTGCGTGGGGGAGAGGAGAGATCAGCGCGGCTCCCGGGAACTGCGAACTTCGCTTCTGGGCCGAGTTCAATCTTCCTCGCGGGGAAGTGGACGGCTGCTACTCTCTTCCTCCTCCCACGCTAGGCTCTCTTGTCGCGGCCCCCCGCCATTTCGCATACAGGGCTCACCTTCAGCCCGCACTTTCTCATCGTGGCAGTAGCAGCAGAGGCCGGCATCTGGACAGTCCGGCCGTGCTCAAACTCCATTTCTGCCGTCACGGGTCACCGTCCATGCCGGGTGGCTCATCAGGCTTTTGTCTGAGGCGGGGTGGGCTCCCGCTTGACGTGGGGTGGGCACCCGCTTGGCTATCCTCACTCTGGCGCGGCTCCTCACCTCCGTCGGGCCCATTCATCCACGCGGGTGGGCTCCGATAGGCTCGCCCTTCAACACCGGGCACGGCGGCAGGCTCGACGGGGTCGGGATGGGCACCCGCTCGGCTTACTTCGACCCCGGGCTCTTCACACGCCCCGTGGGATATCGGGCACATCCAGCGCCGCCTCACCTCTGGTCAGCGGGCCTCCTCCTTCCCGCGGGTGGGCTCCGCGTGGTTCACGCTACTTGCAGGGGTTGTGGCCGATGCGAGTGGGCTCCGATCGGACCGCTCTTCTTCTGGGCACTTCCCCTCAGGGGGGGGGCTCACCGCGACAGGCTCGACGGGTTCGGGGTGGGCACCCGACTTCCTGTTGCGGGGTCACAGCGCCGCGACCGATGCGGGTGGGCTCCGGTCGGCTCGCGTTTCTCCCCACTGCTCACCGCAGGCTCATGAGGTACGGGGTGGGCTCCCGGTCACCTTCTTCTTCATGCAGGCCCGGGGCTCCTCACATGCCCCGTGGGCCGTTAGGCGGGCGGCGCGCCTTCTCGCAGTGGGGTGCCCTTCGCACGGGCAGCTCTCTACCCCTTTTTTTCTGCTGGGCTGCTGCACGCACGGGCCGTTGTAATGATTGTGCCTTAGGCCCACATGTAGAGGAAGGATGGACACGGACACAGGAGTACTGGTTAGGTAATTGGCCCAGAGCACGTGCGCTCGGCCCCTTTTATTGCCAGGTTCACCTGACTCGTGACGCCTGTGGTGGGTGGGTGTTCAGTGTGTGGTACAACATGCTGAACACTAGAATGCTGACCGGTCCGTCACTACAGAAGGGACACTGTGAGGGCAAGGCTTTGGCTGAGTATCTGTAGACCCGAAGTTATCTAGACAATCCCTGCACACCCTGAATGCTTTGCAAAATCCTTATCACTTTCATTTCATTTTCACAGGGAAATACATTCTTTAGTAGTATTGGGTACTAGCAAACCTTTTCATTTTTTGTGCCCTCTTGTTTTTGCTGAAGATCATATGCATAAATACTCTACCAATACTCAAAAAGTCTTTCTTTTACTTGTTAGTATCTATGCAAGCATGAGAAGAAAAAAAACCCATTTGTTTTCAGAATTTCAAAAGGGTGAGTAACCGAGCAAAGGGCATACACTTACTAGTTGGGGTTAGTTAGAGAGCCAAGCAAAAGGGAGAGCTTCATTAGCGAAGACAGTGCATGCAAGGCATTGGTATAACATCCACAGACCCACATTGATTTGTTCAATATCTGCATACCCTATATATTCCCTAAAAGGATGAATACTAGGAAACATTTTTCCCTTTTGATGACATTGTTTTTCCAGGAGACCATAGTGCAACATTAATTGCATCCTTAAATGTATTTAAAAGCTGCATTTCAAGTGGACCGATCCAAAGTACTCATATTGGAGGGGAGCATTTAAGTGACACTAGTATACATTTATCATAAGGACCAATGTGTGGATTAGAGGTGACAGCGAAAGAAAAATGTGCTGTTCAAAGAATATGGATTTAGTTTCTTGTGCATCTAAAGCTTCTGATTTCCAAGACAAATCAGGACAAGCCACAGCATGACAAATGGGCTGAGCACAGCTGCTTAAACTGGCAGTGTTTCTACAAGATGATTAAGTACTTCACTGGTGTCCCTACACATGTTAGTTTGATCTCCATGCCAGCCGTAACACTTCTTAAATATACTTAGTGGATTAGGGCTCCAGAGAGCATGTCATCTTATTAGCACAAACCAGCAAGCACAACATGCTTTTCCTCCTTTGAGCTGTTGCTTCCAAAATTAATATGCGGAAAACAAATAATAAATTGAAAAGCAAATAATGTGGTGCTGCTGAGACTGTGAAGTGCTTATTTGAAGGATGGGGACACACAGCAAACAGGTCCTTAGTGTATTCAAAGCAAATCTGCTTTTGATACATTTCCATACATTAGATTTAAAATGGGTGATCAGTCTTTTTGACGACCTACCAACGAGCACAATATATTTTTTTTCCACATATTCTTTTTAAGAAAATGGCTGCTTGTTACATATTCACATTTGTGGCCACGACTGTGTAGAACGGGAAAGGGCTCCCAGGGACCACAGTGGCTGTGGTGCAGGTGCCAATGTTCTGAGTGTTTTATGTAGAATATGGATGAAGACTGTGATGATGAGCTTTCAGCCATCTCATATCTATATATATCCGAATGTTTACTAGGTCAGGGCAAAGAATCCCCCCCCCCCCCCGTTTGGTGAGTTTGTGCAGTTTTCCGCACTCAGCTCCTCGCTCACGCTCGACAACGGTAAGTTGGCGAGCATAAGCGAGCACGGCCCAGGTCTAATGTTTACCTGCTCTGGCACTTATCACTTTTTCTAGTGTCTATCAAGAATCTAACTCCTATTTCCTAGCATTCTAGTGGAAACCAATAACTCAGTAATTTACCTGTGTCACAAAACACACAAAACATTCCTTTCATTCTGACTAGTTATCACAAACCACCTGCCTCCCAATATTTTTTTTTCTTTCTGTTGAAAACAAATCTAAAGAGAGAACAATTATAAGGCACCCACACTAAATGACATCAAGGCATACCATAAATGCCAGAAGGCTGCGAACGATATACATACTCGAAGAGATAGGTTTTTAGCCACTTCTGAAACAGCTCAGATCTCACAATTGTTTGAGACAGGGGCAATGCATCCAGAAATAAACCCTCTTCACCTAGGGAGCCATCTCTCCTAATTATGATGCAGTGATATATATTATTTATATTATCATTGTGCCATGGAACATTAGCCAACCTCAACGAAGCTCACAGGCTTCAAGATGGCCAACTGCTAAGGCAGTCCCGTTGGTATATCTCGGTTTCTGGATTGCTGTTTCGGCATAAATCCCAGCAAAGCCCCTCCATCTAGCCACCTCATATTTAGAAGCGAGAAAAACGATTGTTCGATCTCCCATAGTATATAATAGAGCCCACAATCGTGGAATAGGGCAACACAACGATGACCACTCAACAACAACAAAGAAGAGAAGCGCGGGAGACCTTCAACTTGGCTGTGAAGCCCACTCCAGCAGGAGGGTGGTATGCTTTGTGGCCTGGCCCAGGCACGCCAGGCGTGTGGTCCTGGGTCCGGTGATGTGCACGCCATGGGGCGATGTGTACTCTGCGGCCTGAGCCCGTCTCATCTGTCGTGTTGGTCCTGGGTCCTCTGTGGGTACTGCTCAGCTGTGCACAGCTGTCTGGTATTCGGGAGACTTCCGATGCCCCACTGTTCCCACATGACTAGTAGCAGGGAGACTACCTCAACCAACATGGAAGCACCAACTCGGTGCCAAAGGTGAGTCCGAGGCCCCCTTTAACTTGGACA
Source organism: Triturus cristatus (assembly GCF_964204655.1). NCBI lineage: Eukaryota > Metazoa > Chordata > Amphibia > Caudata > Salamandridae > Triturus > Triturus cristatus. Next base: position 567,502,060 of record NC_140593.1, read on the forward strand.
TCCCTGCATATTGTCCCACTCAGCCGTCCCCCCCGCCTCCATCTCTACCCACAGTCCGTGTGCTGGGTTGAGCAACACAAAAGTGAAATCCCAAGCCCCCATGGATACCCTACAGGCCCCAGGGATCTCTGCTGCTGCCTTGGAGAGGTTGAGGCAACCGGGTCAACAAGCTTGAAGGGCATCTGCCATCACCAGCTTGGGGATCCCGCCAGGCCCAAGATAATCGCCAGTGAGTGCAACAACACCCTTAGGCCTGGCTGAGTGAGCACTACAAGAACCCCAGCAATGGTGAGGAGATCATGCTCTGTAAATATCTAATATATATTTGTTGAACCATAATCTCTTCAACTTTCCTTAAAATGTAATCTTGAGTGACTTTGCAACTTGTATATAAGTAACTTTAACTGCTAGTATCTAGTAAATATATGTATTTACTACCATTCTGTGTGAGTTTAGAGTTTATCTGTTTTGTATCTTTTATGTAATTCATGTACTCTGAAGTCCTTATGTATTGTAACTGGTTCTATTGTAAAGCGCCCTGACACCTTCAGGTAAAGTTTGCGCTATATAAAAACGCATAAATAACGAAGCAGACCTCAATGTACCACTTCTTTTTAACGGTCCAGTGAGAGTGACCACCCTTCTTTCCTTCCTTCTTTCTCTTACTCATTATTTCTGCCTTTTGTCAATCATTCTTTCCTTCCTTGTTACCTTTCTACATCCACCAATCCAATCCTCTTTCAGTCTTCCTCCATTTTCCTCAGCCACCCATCATACTCTCCATTCATCCATCTATCCTTCCTTTCTTCTTTTAAATTCACCCATCCTTTTCTGTATTTATCCATCCTTCTATCCATCCATCATCTATCATCCATTCATTCCTTATCCCCCTGTCCATCTGTCCATCTTACTATCCATTCAAGTGGCAACCACCCCCACTAAAGTTGCTAAGGTGGGGAGTTATGACACTCAAATTTCATAACAGGAACTTGCTATGACTAATAGGTGTCCTGGCAGGGTCTGTTATGATACAAGGACCAATTATGTGTTGACACAAGCAGATGTTGGAAACGTTTAATGAAGCATGGTGACTAAAGACCAGTTGAACAAGGATTCCATTCAGTAAAGGTTTTCACAAATTTCGTACCGGCTTTTTACAAATGGAATCTGATTTTGTGAACCAATTTACATACTTGTAGTTTGATGCACAAAATACCGAATTGTAGTGGGTTCCAGACTGAACTGCATGATGAATATTAGTTATCTGTTGTTAATCTGAGCGATTCTTCCTTACCTGGCCATGCTTGTGTGACCTTGGTGTTACTTGTATCTTGTTCTTCACATTTAGCCTAGGCCACTATCTTAATTGACATGGTTGATTGAGGAATGTTTTATATACACTATATAAGTGTGCTTTTATTGGTTTTAATATATGAAACCGAATAAAGACTAATTTGATTTGATATAGCTAGCCAGGCCGCGGTTTGGGTCCCATTACTGGCTGCAATCACAGGGATGGTGGCCTGCAACAGTCAGCAGACCACCATCTAGCTCATTACTTTTCAAAATGAAATGCTCTTTTTAAAGAGGCCCTATTTCCTAAAAGGAAACAGGACAGTTTTTAAAAAAAGTTTTCAATTCTGGAATACGTCAATGAAAGGTGCCAGTAGTCCTCTAAACCGTTGCCTTTTTTTTTATTTGCCACTATTATTTGCAAGGGAAAAATGGTCTAAAGGTGACCATGGGTTTAGTATACACCATGGCTTTGGTACATACCAAGTAATTTTTTTGCAGTCACAAACCCTCTGATTTTGTCAATGTTAGTACTTCTGGCACAAGATTCGGTGTGGAATATGAATAGTGTAAAAACAGCAATGTGCACAGCTCTGCAGTCTGCAGTGGCAAATGAAGCATATGGCTGTGATTAAAATGTTTCTGTATGAATAGGTCTGGCCAAAGGTTCTCTCTGTTAAGTTTTCTCATCTACCTAATGGTTTGAGCTAATTGTGTTGGACATGTACTGTAAATGTTTTAATTCATCAAAACAGTAACGACTCATTCATGCATTAACGTATTCAATATATGAGATCACAGTTGCTCTGTTAATGGTGACCCAGACCGGCTCCTTCAAATCTTCGCGCGCAACACACAAAAAATCATGGGCATCCTAATTTCTAGAATGAGCCATTTACTTTTTTACTGACCCACGTAGTAGCCCACTTAGGCCCAGTGGACACAGTAGCCCCTGCATAGAAATCACCTGCCTAAATGTGAATTTTGGTTTGACTCAACAGAGAAGACACGATTTCCAGAGCTTTACCCCTGAATGGGATTTGCAGAAATGATAAAAACTCGCTGTGGTCCCATATTTTGCTGGCGTATATAGGCCATACCAAGTGAAAGTGCATTTCACTGTGCTGACTGCCAACAAAGCCCTGACAGTTTTGTGAGGAATGTTATTATTTGTGTGTTTTTTAATAGAACTAAAATCTCCTAAAACTAATAAGATAACTGGTGCTATAATTTAATCCAACCAAAGGTACTCAATGCAATTGTCAAATGCTGAACGCCTGACTCAAGCTTCCTGGGGTTAGAACCTGAGATCGGAACTGGGGTGGCGAAGTGAGCTAAAGAATGATGATGGATTAAATCCAGATCTGTGACTGGGGGTGAGTGTCTGAAACGTTTCAGCGCTCCGTCCATCATCTCCTTGTGTTTCCTTTGTAGAACCTGTGGTCTACAGAACTCAACGAGGTGCTTTGACCTACTGAACAATATTGCCCAAGGCTCTGATACGGTATTATCGATAGTGACGGTATTATCGAAAGTGACGCTCAGCAGAGCATTAAAATGTATTTTTGGAGTTGATTCTGGATGTCTCTGATCAGTTGGGACCAGTTTGGGCACATGGCCCAAAAGGAGGAATCCAGGCCAACGGCACAATATGTGACTGTCAAGAATTCCTGTCATACAAGGGAAACACGCCCTTATGTAAACAGGAGAGCTGTTACATAACTCAAGGGAAACACGCCCTTATGTAAACAGGAGAGCTGTTACATAACTCAAGGGAAACACGCCCTTATGTAAACAGGAGAGCTGTTACATAACTCAAGGGAAACACGCCCTTATGTAAACAGGAGAGCTGTTACATAACTCAAGGAAAACACGCCCTATAAAGGGAGGAACCGGGAGGTACAAGGCTGTCGGATATTGTGTTTACACCGACGTACCTGCTTCGTGAAGAGCAGTGTTCCGGAGTGGTGCTCCAGTAAGGCAAGAACGGAGGTAGGTCGAGTCGTTACTCCCTGGGCCGTGTCTTGCCCCATCGTCACCTGTGAAGGACCCGGAAGCTCTACCGGTCAACCATTGAGCTTCGCTTTTTGACTCGGCTGAGTCCAAGCGCAGTGGCGCTTTTGCTGGTTGGAGTCGTAACTCCCAGCCCGACCAGAGACACAGGGACTGCCAGCTGTAACGCACACCAGGAGGTGTTTGCCGCGTTACAGACTCGGAAGTCCACAGGATCGATCGAGCGGCTGCTCTCGGTTCAGTCTTCTTGCTTGTGATTGGGGTATCGGTGACGCATCACCAGGAGGTGACTCCGCGTCCCGGTGCAGTCTGAGGAAGAGGTTGAGCGGCTGCTCCCTTCAGGTAGAGACCCCGGCTGGGTGTTTCTCTGACTCCTCGATTCTCCCCAACACTCTTCGTGCCCCTCACAGCCTACCGATTGGCATTGTCGGCCATTTCATTTCTGCCCTCTGTTGGCATACGCCGGGATCGGCGTATATGCAGAGGACGGTTAGGACCATCCATGCTGTGGGCTGGTAACGTACTTAGCCTGGAGGATTCCAGTGACTATAACTTTTGTTTGTTCTTTGTATTTTATTTGCCTTCATTAAAAGAACTAACCCTTCACAAGTGGTTGCGTCCTCATTGTCGTGTCTGTTAAACGATCCTGAGACGTTCAGGGCGTTACAGTGACTCTCGGTGTGATCTGTGAACCATCAGAAAGTGTTCAGACTTGCATTATACATCCAGCATGTATTATGAAGACCATAACAGGATTCATGAGGGGCCACTATACAGTTCTTACATTTTAAAGATCACAATTGTACCATCGTAAGGATATTTGGAGCCCGTCCACAACATATTTTGGGCCTTTTGTTGAGAACCATTTTCAGATAATGCAGACACTCATGGTACCGAGCAATACTTAATTATATGTTAAACTTACAGAAACAGTGGTAGGCAAAAATCTTCCCAGCGTCCCTCTGCCAAATAGTTGTGAATGTCCCGTCCTCTTAAAAGGTGGGGGCTCTGGGCATTTGCCCACTTTATTCATGACTTAAAATGGTTCTGGGTGAAAAGCCTTCTTAATAGGGGAACAGAAGAGAAGTGTTTAAGATGTCCATTGTGAAGTTCATAACAAAGAATTTTGGGCTATTTGTACTAAACATTTTACAGTCGCGAACCCGGAGATTCGCCAAACAGCATGGTTGGTGGCGGAAAAATGCTGTAGGGCATTGCACTAAATCACTTTTTCAAAGAAAAGCTTTTCCGCTATTTGGAAATGGCATGGAAGTGAAATTCTTTCCTAATTGTGATTCACATTGGTATGTAGCAGGGGAGTTCCTCCTAATTGTGATTCACAGTGGTGTGTAACAATGATCTGTGACCGTAATTAAAGTCGGGAACCATTCAAAACTTTCTGACACAACAAGGGGGGCAGTAACTATGAGTCAATTGAATTTAGTTTGGCTAGAAACAAGTTCAGTGTCAGGCTGCATACAGCAAATAAAAAAATTGAGATAATCATTGCAGAAATAATATAAGCATGTTAAGAGCCTTTTTCAGGAAGCAAGCAATAGCATAAAATATCTTAAGAGAGGACAACATTTGGAGAACTAAAACGGTTTATCTACAGTTAATAAATGCAAAGCAGGCCTGGCTTTAAAATGACACCATACACCACAGTAGGGCACACTTAAGTGCTTTAAGTCCACTAGGGTCTGTAAACCTACATGCGCCACCATATTCTAGGGAGTTACAGGCAGGTTGTTTTGGCCAATTAGAATTATACCAATTACATTATACCTTTTAGAGGGCAGAGCACTGGCCCTGGGCCTAGTTAGCAGAGCCTAGGACACTGTCAGAGTCAGTAACCACCAAAATCAGTCAGAAAAAATGGGGCTGATAAGGTAATAAAAAAATAACTTTTCTACAGTACACTTCTGAGGTTCTAAAGTGGATCTACAGCAAAGTGGCACCGAAATATCAAGGGAGAATCTCACAGTAATTTTAATCCCTCAGGATAAACTTTATAATATCAGATTCAAGCCCTATCCTAAAAAAAAAAAAATTCAATGACTGCTAGAATCCTGCAGATTCTAGATTTACCAGCTGAACAAATATTAAGAAATCTTTCCTAGTTCACAATTTCAGTAATTCTTAGAGACCCTGGTTCTATTAAGTATAGTTCATGGCAATAGCCTATTTTAAAGTTCGAGTACTTTAGCAAACTGGGCTTCAGAAGCCTTCGCTGCATCCCATTCAAATATGCATCAGTGGTAAAAGGCAGAAGTAGAGCACAGGTACAGTGGACTGAAATCCATGTCAGGTTTTTAGGTTAGTACTATGTAAACAATTTCCATTTAAATTCATTATATGTGTAGTTTTTTCGTGGATATCCTTCAAACTGGCGTGGTTGATGTCCTTCAGGAACCAGGTTCAACACCAGTTGAATAGTCGATGTGGCTGTGCATCTTGGAATAGCACACTACCTGGATTCAGAACCCGGTTTTGGCTCTCTGAGTGACAGTAGCAAAAGAAAACTACAAATATATCTGTTTAGCTGACTAACCATGTTCTGTCAAACATAAATGCACACTTTATATACTTAGGGGCTTGAGTGGCAGAGCTCAGTTTGAGAGGAGGTAGGCCTGCACATGGTTTCACATATATATAATGAAAAATGGGCCATCAGTGCTTTTTAATAAGGGCAGACCTAGTCTCACACATTCCAAGACTCACCCAACCTCTCCACTGTCAATCACATTGAATGTATAAAGCCGTGCCTCCCAGGTAAAGAAAGTAAACGGCAACCTGATAACCCCTTGTGAGCTGGTTGTGTCTGAGTAAACAGTGACAATAGAAAATGCAAGCAAAGGGGTCATTCAAAAAACACATACATAGTATTTTTTTAAGACGTAATTAATCATTTATAACAAAACTCATTCATTTCTCGTTCTCATTGCGCGCGAACTCAATTAAAGAAGGAAAATACATCCAGAGGCGTACATGTAAAATAAAACAGCTTAGCAATTTCAACAAATTATATGGACCGGTAGAATTGCATGACCTATTTCTAACCCGGCAGATAATGAAGGGGTCTTATTTTATAGGAAACAAAACATATTCTAATTAAGAAGGCCTTACCAACCCCCTCTAGCCCACTCCTGCAGTGCTGACCCACCATTCCAGGTCCCTGTGCAACTCTTTTTTAGGGCAGTTAAATGGAGTCTCAGTTGTACCTCTCCTTAATCCCTGGGGCAGTTACAGTTCATTAGGAAGCGCCTGGAAACAGAGTCCTGATATACAGTGCTAATAATATCCACAGCAGGGAGCTTCTCAATTTCTTTAGTGTCTGGAGAAGATAACCATTAGTCTCTGTTCCTCCATTAGTATTTCCAATTTCACGTGTGTTGCTTCGCATAGTTAGCATTCTAACCTCCCAAGCATGGTGACGGTTTTGTCCCAGTTTGCCTGACGGAGCATGCGCAGTAACGTTGCTTTATTTAAACAAGCTTTGGAAAAGCCGATAGGTCTCACCTTTGAAACTATTACCTCTGCCAATGTTTTGCCCATCTCTGCTCCACAAGTTCAGCAAAAATGCTGACGCTGGCAGTATGAACAAAAGGGAGAAAAATCACGACATGGTTGCACCGTTGTGTAGGCGCAGGCATGCCTCATTTGTTACCATCCCAGTATGATTAGAGGATTAATAATTGAAAATAAATAACTATGAAGAAGTGTAAAAAGGCTTTTTTTGTAAAGCGGAAGAGCCTGCAGCAACTTCCTGCCTGGGCGGCCGAAAACCAGCCAAAATCTGAAGAAAAAAAAGGTTGAGGAAGCAAAAGGAGGTGCGAGTGGCGTGGCACACGAAGGAGGAAACAACAAGGAGAGCGGGGAAACGCACAAGAGCAGGGTAGCAGCTTTTATTGGTGCAGGAGGTGCAGTGACACCAAAGCCTGAGGAGCCCCATGAAACCCTGATTATTGTTGTATTTTACATTTTGAAACAAAAGCCTGGGGGGCCTTTTCCTTCCATGCACTAGAGCCCATGACGCACAGGCTAACCTGAGAGAACAACAAGGGGAGAAGCTTAATAATTTAACTAATAAACATTGTTACATCACCAATTCAATTAAAGTCCCTCCCCCCCAATGTAAAATGAATAATATGCTAAGTGTATTGATGAGTTATTGCACACTCTTCTAAGATCCTTGTGTAATTTTAAAGTGCCAAGTCTGTGTGTCACCTGAAAGTACCAGGATCAATTCGCTGCACCTAGACTCGGCTCTTTCGTCTAAAGTTGATAATGTGCATATTGTTAATTATGCCATAGCAACAGTCATTATTTGCAGCACAATGGGTTCTGGGGCAGAATTGTAGGTCGGGCCACGTCGAAGATGGACCACAGTTCTAACAATGCTCTCTGCTAGCCTTCTTCAGCCCTACATGCTTGGTCCAAATGTGTGTCCTTGTGTTGGTGTCGAAGGTCCCCCCTTCTGGCCTGGGGAACACATATGTGTTAGTGTGTGCGTGCCATTCACAGCAGAATCTGTCTAGCTTTTTAATCTGCGTGGCAAATCTAGTTCACATGTGGTTCCAAGGCGACTCCATGATGGGTTGGGAACTTTTTAAGGGTTTTAGTGTTCTTCTAACTTCTCAAGGCTTTTTAGATAATCCTAAATTGTACTCTGATCATGGGAAGAATATGTACAAGGGATTATGCCGGCAATAACTATTTCACAACAAGCTCAGCTTTAGGACAAAGATGCATCAAACAAACTTTCACAATACATAAACCAACGCATGTGAAGGGTAACAGCCTGTAAGAAAGTGCAATGATTAATTCAAAACATTGTGAATTGTTCTTTTAGCACCGGAATAGCAAATATGAAAAGTGGGAATTTAATACGCACATAGAAACATTAACAAGACATAATATTCAATGTGAAAAACAGTTGCAATAATTTATCAGCACCACAACCTCAAGAAAAAATGCATCAGTTGAAAACTACAATATAAATAGAAGAGAAAAGTGACAGCCTGCTCTTGGTGCATGCTGCTCAATGATTCAATGATGAGGGGAGGCTCTGTGCGGTACATGGAACTAAGTGAGCCAATAGTCTGTAGTCTGTCAATATTGGCTCGGAGACAAAGATATCAACAATTTGCGCTGAGAAGGAGCAACTCGATAACTACAGGCCCTTCTAGGTCAAGCACCAGTGTTAAGAAACTGATCACAGTAAAAAAAATATTTTAGACAAAAATAATTAAGACCGAGATGCTGACTCTATATCAAACCCAGAACCTATGTGTACTGTCTATGTCACGCCCAGTGGTCCAAGCGGTGAGGCCCCACCCCTGTATCACACCCAGGTATCAAGCATACCCTCTGTGACTAAGGATCAGATGTAGGCTTTTACACATTGCTGGCAGATTCAGGACGGACCTCTGACCCGTGGATTCAGCAGAACTTCCAATCAGTTGCGGCCCCTGCTCACTGCTCTTGCTGAACAGATGTGAATCCGTACGGGCGGGGGTCCTGGTCCTTCGGCATGCTGTGGAGCTCAAAGAACCAATCTCTCCTATCTGGCACATCAAAATGAGCTCGAATATGAATTTACCTTGGAAAAAATGAAAGACAAGAGGCATTTGGCAAAACAGGATCAGTTGGTTTAATTAAAAGCAGCCACCGGGAGAACAGGCAACAGAGTCGGGGTCTGAACACTGTCTCAAAGCACATTGGTTTCAGCCGCCTTTTTATACATCTCGTAAAGCATCATAAAACAATTTGTACATTCCTTTAGAGACAGAAAATCTGGGCCTAGCTACAGGGACTAAAATCTGGTCATTTGATAAGAAGCGCCGGTGGGTCTCAACCTTGCTTTGACACAATGTGGGTTGAGTGGGTGCATGTCCAGATGTCTGGTATGGGGAGCATGTTATCACTGTGTGTAGTGGGCATAGTGTGTTCTGCGTTTTACTAACTAGTGTGGCATCTGACTTTATGGTGTTTTGGGAATGTGCACCCCTCTGGCCAAATGTTTTTATTTGGGGCCAATTTCCTAAGACCATTGTGGTGTCGCTGCCTATCTGTGGGATCGATCTGCGTGTTCCTGTTTGTGCATTTGTCTAAAGGTTACGTGTCACCCCACCTGTGATCTGCCAATCAGTTGCTTCCAGCCTGGGTCACAGGACCTGCCTGACTTCTTATTTCTGACTCACGGTTAATGGGGAGAACAAATTGGGTGGATTCAACAACAGCAATGCAAGTTTGTTGTTATATGTACAAATATCATGGTGTACATCAACATTGTGTTTATAAAACACCTTCTAGGGCCAATAGAGTGTCCCTCCCCTCCTTAAGAATGTGCCTCCAAGGACCAACCCCCGCCCCACCCAATCTTTTCCAGGGACCTTGTGCATTTGAAGTGCAATTTCATAGGCCTCAAACCATCTGTCTCTATCATCTCACACCACAAAATCAGCCACCAGACCCTTGGATACATGGACCCTCCTCTCAAAGGGCATGGGAGAATTGCTGCCATCATCATTGCTGGACTCAACCTGCCTGGCCTTGATGTCCAGCTCTCTCAGACTCAACTCCTGAGCCAGCACCATTGTTTTCTTTTCAATAGCCAATCTCTTTTGGCTCTCCACCATTTCCATGGCAAGCCTTTTCTGCTCTAAGGATTTCTCCTTCTCCAATTTGAGCTTAGCCAGTTCCAATTTAATTTTTTTCTCCCCTCGCCTCTCCGCCAGCTCCTCCTGGGACAGGTCTTTCGATGACACACTGCTCCCTGCCCTGCAAGGGGCCCTCATTCCTGTGAGTAAGTTGCTGTCCTCGACTACAGACATCAGCCCAAGGCCCACTCTCAGACCCTGGTCCAAGTCATCCTCCAGATACAGCTCCTCCTCAGCTTCGCCCTCCTCTGGGGTCTCATTTATTGCAGCATGGGCTTCTGAATAGGCTCTCAGTCTTGTTTGTAGCGGCACCTTCCTGGAGGTGCTCTTCACATGAAGCCCAAACCCCTTGCAGAAGTCCCTGAGTTGGTCCACAGTGTAACCCTAAAGTTTGGCCAGCTCAAACTCCATTCTTGCAGGTACAAATGCAGAACCACCAATCAGAGACAAAGTTTAGAGTAAAAAGCAAAAATGCCAAACTGGGAGAATTAAAAAATCTAAATTGCCAATTGAAGAGAGTAGAAAAAAATGCCATTTGTGGATGAGGGACAATTGATTCGAATTGGTCTAGATGTAGATAGTAGTGTACACCAAATTACTGTAAGGTACTGCACAAACACAAGTCCTATCCTCACCGCTGATTGCCAATGTTAGAAATGGGGTTTCTGGTTGGCTAGGATATACACCTTAGCTAGGCAGAACCCACCTCACTAGTCAGGGTAAGTCAAGTACACACCTAAGATAATCTGTGCTCACCATCTGGTAGCTTGGCGCAGAGCAGGCAGGCTTATCACAAGAGACAATGTGTAAAGTATTTGTGCGAAACAGGGATTACAGTAACAAAGTGAAACACTACATAACTCCAAACCAGTTTAGAAAAATGGATAACCTTTATCTTATTTAAATGTGACCCAAACAACAAAAACCCAATAAGTACTTCTTAAGCAATTAATGCAAGAATTATCAGTATTGAGTCACTCTTAAAGAAGTTATGCGTGTGGTCAGTACAACAATATCCAGTGCTAGCACTGCTAGTGCATGTTTCACAAGCGAAGCGGAAATGTCTCGAGGTTTCCTTACTGAGTAAAACATTGTCAGCAATAAAGTAGTGTGATCAATGGTAGCAGTGCTAGCACATGTCCAACTAATGTAACAGTAAGGATTCAGGCACTTCTTTACGGTGTGAGCATGATTCCCGTCCAACAACAGTGAGCTGCCTGCTGGTATCACTAGCGCGTGTTGTACCAACACTGTGCTGGAAATCTTATTCGGGAGGGTGTAAGGTGCAAACGGGTCTGGGGGGTCCAGGGGATGGCCCCAGCTAATGGTTGAGGCCCCGCGGTACCCTCACCATGTTCTCTGAGTGGAGTTGGTGTGTCCCGTGGCACGCCCCGCAACACCGAGGCTGTCTGAGTTGGGGAGGCAGGCCTGCGGTATCTGTATCGGGTCGACAGGTGCAGTAGTCTTTCCTTTCGGCCTGTTCGTATGTAAATGAAAATTAAATGAAATTCAGTATTTGTAAAGTGCAAACCATTATCTGAAGGTGTCAAGGCACTGAGGGCCGTTGAGAAGATTAAGAAAGCTATTGCCCAGAGTCATATGGTGCTGGGCTAACCTGCCGCCGGTGCCGGGGATCGAATTGAGAGCCCCCATGTTCCAGAGTCAGCCGCCCTGGCTTCTGCGCCACACCTGGGCAGCCACCTGCACAGCCACGCTGATGTCGGCACCCAGGAGCAGGATCCTGTGAGGCGGGCTAGTCGCTACGTCACAGGAAGAACAGGATCACCCAGGCAACACAGCAATCACAACCTCAGGCTTCTCCTAACACTGCAACATCTTTAGACGCACAAAGACGGCAATTTGAATCAGCGCTTTGGCACGTCATTCTGGATTGAATGGTTTCAGGTCACACAGCGGTTTTCTCAACCCTTTTAGGCCCCTTTTGCAGCAAGACGGGGATGGGAATCTTTTCTATTCCTGAGTCTCCCTAACAGGGGGTAAGCCAACACTGCTTCAGTTCATGAAGGACCTCAAGACCTGGCTCTTTGGAGAACCCCAGCACTCAACAGTGCAGCGCCCCTCCCTTCTCCATAGCACCTTGAGACCCTTGTGGGTGAGTAGCTGCGCTTTACCAACCCTGATTGATTGAGTGAAGCACTTGGAGTTCTTGGGCGAAGCAGAAGTTGTGGAGGGCAGGTACAGCTCTCCTTCTCTGCAGAGGTATCCGGCAGCAAGCCAACACAACAGAGCACAGTGCAAGGTGGCAGTCCCTTTGTGTGGCTGTCTAGAGGGAATAAACAAAACCTTGCTGTTACCCCGACCCAGACATGTATTCAGAGACAGGCAGAGGCACAGGATGGTAAAGTAAGAAAATGCCAACTTTCTAAAAGTAAAAGTAGTACCCAGATATGTACCTGGGAATACCCAATGCACTACAAAGACACTATCCAGTGTGAATTAATAACGTAAATTGACATTGAGTTAACGTACAGTTCAAGTGAAACACATTAAACAATAGAAGACCAACGAATGTACGCTGAATCACAAGGAATCCAGTAGACGTCGTGTGTTGCTTGATAACAATTCTTCTTTAATACTGAAGAACACCAATGTTCAAGGTGGCTGTAGCCAAAATCAGCTTTTTATAAGTGAAAATCAAAGGCAAAATTATTATCCCGATGTACAAGTCTCCCAATGCATTTCGGGCTGTAAAACAAAGCCCTTCGTCAGGGGAATCTGCAGAAAATGAATAATAGCGGTATGTATACATTCATAATTACAGCATGAGTATATGCAGCATGGCTCATAAGAGGACAGGAACCGGAATGACCAATGATTACGTATAAGTCGGAAAGGGAACAAATGATGAAAAAATAAACGAGGGGGGCATGCAGGTGGTGCATGCGGGACGCAGTGGAGGACCGGTGATGAGGAGAAAGGAGATGGCATCTGGGATGTGCAGATTGAGGATTTCAGATGCAGAGAGAGGTTGGGTGTGGGTGACTGGCGTTGAGATACTGCAGATGAGAGCAGTGTGGAAGGAGAACATGAGAGATCGGTTTGGGAGACTCTGGGGACCACTGGCCCTTTTACAGATCCTAGTGATGTTTGGTTCACAATAACATCTTTTCAAACTTGAGGTATTTTCGAATTTGATTATTCACAGCACAATTCTTGTGGCTCATTTGGCTATTACTGTTGACAGGCATTGGCAGTGCCACACAAAAACAGTTAAAAGTTGTTTTGCCCAGGACAAAAAAATCCTTCAAATGGCGAGTGGGTTAAAAAGACAGAGTCAGAGGTAGAGAGGTAAGCAAAGCAGAGAAAGGGGAAGAGACTTTACAATATGAAAGTTTGGGACCCAGGGTATTGCCCACTGTGTTCATGCATTAAAAGATCTCTGTTTGGGACACAGTCACTGCTGGGGAGTTCTATGAGATGGATCATTCTTGGATGAAAGATGTGCGGGTGCTGTGGCGTGGAGTCGTGGGAAGGAATAGTCAGGCTTTTACATCTCTTTCATTGGGATGTATCCTTACTGCTCCAAGATTAGTAGCTATAGAACACATCATGGTCTGCTTTACCATTTTTACTTGGGATACCGGCTAATCACATGTAACATAATTTTGTGCAATTGTGAAATTTCGCACAAGTTCTCTGAAAAAAGTAGCCAGTGGCACACACCTCTAATAACAGCCTGCTACACCATCAAATTGACATTTAATCTATTGAAAAGCTCATTTAGATGTCTAATGGAGACCTCTGTTAGGCTCTTGAAAATTACGCAAAAGAGTAATTGTATACAGCATGCTGCATAATGTGGCTATCAAATGGCAGAAATCATGGCGACTGGACATTGGTCATCTCATGCAAGGTGAAATGAAGATGTCACTGCTGTTTGCGTTCAAAATGCAAGTTAAAGTACACAATCAGCTTCTGAATAACATATTAATTTCACACTCACGTATTATGGACACATTGATATAGTAATTGAAAAAACATTCGACTCTGGTGTAAAGTATTATTGATTTCTTCACTATATACTTCTTAAACATTGAGTAAAATAGGTTTTTCAATTCAGAAAAAACATTTTAACTAATGAAGGCCCACATGTTCTAAAACCATTTTGCAGCTGCAAACCCACCAATTCTTAAAATTACAGGGCTTTCAACTGCAAAATGATGTTGGGGTATATATTAAATCTATTTTGTGAGTCAGAAAAGGCCCTTGTGACTTGCAAAAAGGGTTTGGGGAATCATTAAGAATCACAATTAGATGCAGATTGCTGTAATAAATCCTGTCAACATCAAATAAATGTGTTTGAAAATAAATCACAATTAGGAGTGGGCGTGAAAAGGGTGTCCCTTCCTAATTGGGGTTCCTGCTGGTATGTAGCAATAATTTGTGACCAAACGGTGGCTCCTCTACTGTGGCGGAGGAGCGCCGCCACCCCCCACCCCACCCGCCAGCACCTGCAAAACTCACTAACTAAAACGATGATAACACTGGTTCATTGTAATTTTATTTTTAGCACGAACAAGTCTTGGGGCGGGGCAGACGATGACACCACTCTCTCTCCTACCTGGAAATACACCACCCTCTCCTCATGCCATCAGCACCTCGACATCCATGTATCACTCCTTCAGACACTCTCATACAAAACAGAAATTACAATTGGCATTGCCCCCCCCCCCCCCCCCGCCAGCAGCTGCAAAACTTGAAAACTAAAACGATAATAACACAGGTTTATTATAATTTTATTTTTAGCACAGACAAGTCTTGGGGCGGGGCAGACAATGACACTACTCTCCTCACCTGGAAATACACCACCCTCTCTTCATGCTAGCAGCACCTCGCCATCCATGTATTTCTGCTTCAGACACTCTCATGCAAGGAAGCTCCGACCCACAACCTCCAACTCACCCAAACACCATAAACATTTAAAAACATCAGCTGGGAAATTAAAATGCTCCCAGGGAACACAAGCTAAAGTGAAATGTTCCCCTAATGTTTGGATGTCCTGACAATGAATCAGGATGGGACACTGTACTGCCTGAAATCCAGGCCAGAAAAACTTGCCAAGTGTGACATATGTTCACCTCTCCACCACACCAACCCACGTGGGGAGTGGCTCAACCACCTCGAGTCAGCCTCATGTGTCTCATCTTGACTCCTTTCCCACGAAAACAGGTCACCACAGCATCCTCAGCGCCGGAGGCCAGAAGCGATGTGATTCAGCGGAGATAGTGCCAGCACCAGGCCCGGTTCTAGCAGGGGGGCCGGGTGGGCCAGGCCCACCCAAACATGAGCCTGGCCCACCCAAACATGAGCCTTGGCCCTCGCAGTGAGGACATGAAGGCCAATAGAAAATGGGCAGTGTGATTTAAAACGTTCCTCCGAACGTTGTTTTACTTTCTATTTTGGGAGTTGCGTGACTGGGCCTGGGCTCTTTCTCACAGCCATCCCCAATCACCCAACTCCTTTTAGAGAGGTGGGTTGTGGTGCAGGTACAAAAGGGGCATGGCGAAGGGGACAAATTCTTTATTTTGGCACCAATAACTTTTGCCCACCGTCCTGCTGCGTGAATATTTCCTTTTGTTGTTCAGCCTGGACAATATGCATTTGTTTATTCTGATTCACCTTTCCTGACCTGTGGCTGTGACACAACGTTTGACTAACAGAGTAGGCAAGATAATGTGTTACTATTTGTTTTTATTTTTAAAATCTGCACAGGCCCAGCAAGGCGTATACTTTATGTATCCTTCATTTATATTGTTTTTATCATTAACATGGCCATGGATGCTACAAAACAATAAAAAAAAATGTCCAGATAATTGGTGATTAATGATCCTGCTGGAAAACAATCCTTTGCCTGTTAGTAGTTTTGAAATGAAGATAAGCTGTATTTTATGTGGATAGCTCAGTGGGTTATTGTCTTTGTCACAGAGATTCTTGTGTTACTTGCAGTTCAGAAGTTACAATCCTAACATAGGACAGTGACCTATGAACTGTCAAAGAGCTGCATACAAACATGAATGGTATAGTTAGAACTTTACTTTTTTGTGTAACTTTCCCAGTCTTTCATTATTTTAATGTTGCTAAAAAGAGTTTGGGCGATACACATTTTTATTAGTAAAGTCAACCCCCAACCACTGGGGTATACTTTACATCCTGAGTTTGTGCTTCCGCACTCCAAAACCTGTTAAAATATACTGCCCACCAGTATGGCTGACGTGTGATTCCTACACCTTGTAATCCTCTTTGGCTTATGTGACATTCCCTATAGACAGATTTACATACTTGTATGATTCATTGTCTCTGTATAATGTGTGCGTGGTGTAAAGTACTGACGCTCTACACTGAAATGAGTAGTGCTATAAAACAAATGGAATGCATATGAGAGAAGGGCTACGGAGAGATGAAGGGCACTGGTGGAGACTGGTAGTAATAGTATCTGCGGAGAAAGAGGTCATTGGTGAGGCGACAAAAAAGACTTTGGCACTAACGCTAAAGCCGGCCCTGTCATGGCCTTTCGGTTTTATTTAATTAGCAGTCAGGTCATTAGGGTAACTGTGGAACATATTATAAAGTGCGTGCTAATTATATTTAATGCTATATTCAAAGTTTTAAGTTTGAAGGTGATTTTACTAATGTTTGTTACGGGAATAATGAAAGTGGAGCAGGATGGTGGCTGAGTTCCAAGGTCACCTGTGAGATAAGGTGCACAGGAGAGGGATGGTAGAAAAGTGGATGATCTGGCCTGGAAGTACTTGTGTTGAAGCCTGGCCTATTGGAATTTGAGGGTTTGCACTTAGATTCAGACATTCTTACTTTCAAATAACTCTCCACATCCTCTGTATACACACAGAATCGATCCGTTGTATCATGGTGACTATTTGCAAGTAGATATGATGTAATCTAGGGCTTGTAGGCTACCACAAGAAGCGACAAATTGGGCCTGCAGTGGCCCACCCAAATGCACCCTTGGCCCACCCAAATAAAAATTCTTGGAACCGGGCCTGCCACGCACCATGTCACACACACAGACATACCAAAAGCTGCGCTACAGAATAGGGCAGCTGATGCAAGCTCGAGCAGCAAGTAAAAAACACAGAACCAATATGATCCAAAACATGCGCACATGGAGTGCAAGATTAAACAAAAGTTGGCTGCACTGCTGAATCACACCACCAGAGGCCGCCTCTGCAGCCCCAACCGCGCTCGGGAGCCGTATTCAAATATACAACGGCCACAGTCTGTAACCTGCTCCCTCCCTCGAAACATAGTGGGCGCCGACCAGGAACAATTGGACAAAACACCTGCAGTAGCGCTGGATCCATCATGTGAGGCTGGGCTTGGAGCCCAACAACAAAATACTCTTCTGTCACAACCCAGTTGCCCACAACAGGACCAATGCTCCAGCACCCCAAGGCGTCTCCGATGGGCGGGGTTGCCAGAGCAAAAAAGGGTCCCACCGCATAGCGCTGAAACAAAGTCTCTGACTGAACTCCAAGACCTCACAGGGGTCACCATAGCAACGAGTGAATCCCTCGGGCTGTAGGACATCAAGCCGCCAATAGCCCAGCAATTACCTGTACAATCCGCCTCCACTCAGCCTAGAAGCTCCTCTCACCATCCCCCTCCATCTCAAGGAGCCAAACAGTAAATGCAGATAGTTACGTAAACAGAAATCCATAAAGAATTGGGCCTGTATCAACTCTGCGCATGCTCTTTAAAGTTAATGTAAAGCATTCATTCTCTATAAAAGGAAATGCCCTCTTTCTGCACCCACAGAAACATTCTTCAGTTTCTCAACACCAAAGTGTTCCAGATGAGAGGCAGCGCTATTAAGAATTCACAATACTCTGCCAAAGTATTTTGCATGTGGATATTTTTAGCAGAGCGAAAGTTTGCCAACACATAGTTTGATGTTTCTCTTTGACCTGCCAATGCACAATGCATGCATTGCATGTTCATTACAACCACTAACCAGCACATGCATCATAATTCACAAACTCTGAAGTTCTGTCATCAGACTCACTTTCCTTCTAAAGCTGAAAAGCACTTACTTCGCACAAAAAGTGTATCCCTCTGGTTTGTCAGACACTCACTATATTATTACTGGCTGCCACCACCTTGGGGCTCCAAACAAGCATATCAGTTTTAGCCTCTGCGAAATCTGAGCACGTACAGAAAAATACAGGTCGTGGGATAAAACTGTAGGCCCAACCAGTAGATCAAAATTACGTACGTAGTAAAAAAATGTACAGAGTAGGTAGAATAGGTTTTTTTAAAACAAAAAGGAAATTTCTTCCTACTGGCAGAAAAAAGTTTAAAAACACAAGGAATTGCAAGAAAAATATTTCATATACATCATAACAATATCACATTATCATAATAACAGAAGTCACAGGTGTATTATTGATGTTAACACAAAAAGAGAGAGCAGAAAAGAAAAAGACAGTACAATTTGGCATTAAATAACACACATTCGTGTTGATCAGTTTATAGACTGAAACCTGATACTTAGACACTCGTTTGGTATCTGCAGTTCCGGCCAACTACACAAATTATGTGACAGATGCGTTGACGCGTCTCGATAGTGTTGTCCAACTTTATACCATCTTTATCAAGACATTTATAAGACTCTCGTAGATTAGCGTTTGGTTGATCATACTCATAGACCTGTCAACTTGTTCACTATTGGTTATCTAGCGGGGAGGCAAATACGCTCCTGGTAACAGAAACAATCGTCTGGTTTCTTCTATCTAAATAACACGATTTATTGACTTATCTCAAAAGTAGTGGGTCCAAGGCTTACAATACCACATCTTCAAGAATGCCACAGTATCAGTTGGCAATTAAAAAATCTTTTTCTACGATTCTGAAGGAATCTGCTTGATACTGAATATGGGTTAACGCTGATTGCGATTGTTCAAGTATCCATAGATAGCTTGTTGTACTATCACATATATGCCCTTCATCAGTTAGGCCTGCAAGCAGACGGTAAAAAGTCGCATTTTCTCCGATATGACTGCTCCTGTGGCGGCACGTAGGAGAAAGGAATTTGTGAAGATTCTTCATCTATTTAAAGCAAATGGGGCGCAAGCCTCTATCGCCCAACAGTCCAAGTTGAGGGTCTTGGTTAAGGGCAAATTTTTCATGTTTTCCGACCTGGATGAAGCCCAGGAATTATTAAAAGAGCTCTCGCAGGGTTCCAGGGCTTGGATGGAAATGCTTGTTTTAAAATAACTGCCATGGTCATCAGATTGGGGGGGTCAGGGGGGGTATCCTCGCTTGCCTCTTGCTTCTCTCATTGGAAGGTCGATTCAAGATTAAGTTGTTTGTCAAGCTGCCACCTGATCATAGTGGGGCTCTACCTTTACAGTACACGCTTGCTTGCATGTTTAATTAATAGATGGCCTTTTCAGCATTGCTGGGGGGGTTAGGGGTAAAATCACTCGGGTGTAATTACATGACACCCAGGTTAGATGGGGGGGTTGAAATGTGGTTAGTGTGGTTGGTGGGAGTTTTTCCACATTTCGGGGGGTGTAGTCACAAGGGGTGGGATGGGAGCATAGGGGGAAAAAATGAAGTCCTTTTTTCTTTGCAAATTCATTCAGGTTTTATACATCCATTTGTTAGCTTGACTCTGGGTAAGATGTTTAGGGGATTTAAGCTTTGGTTAGGTCTTAACTATGGCCAGTAAGGAACTGCTGAATGTGTTTTCTTTTAATGTTAATGGTCTCAATAATGAAAAAAAAATGCGGGCAATTGAATCATGGATTAAAACAGGAAACCCGGCTGTGATTTTTTTACAAGATACCCTTAAACCAGCTCTATGTTTAGGTCCTGGGCAGCTTATAGGGGATTCTCTTCGTCTTCCGCTTCCCATAGAGGGACAGCAACATTTTTAAGTAAAAGACTTCAGGCGGAGGTTGTTAATTTTGATAAGACAGAGACAGAGAGCGATAACTTTTGTCAGCATGTATGCCCCAGTTGAGGATAACCCTAAGGTCTATGAAGATCTGTTTCAGTCCCTAATTCAGGTACCCGGTGAGCTGATTCTGGGGGGCGATTTTAATGTTCTAATGAATCCTAAAATAGACTCCTGCGGGCTAAAAAGCAGTTGAAACCTAAAGTCTTAAGAACCTTGCAACAGTATGGAGTAACTTTGGACCTACAGGATCCATGGCGTGCGGCCTTTCCAACCATAATAGCGTATACTTGTTGGTCAGGTAGATTCCGCACCTCGTCATGCATTGATTTTTTCTTGGTTTCTCGGAGATTGTGCTTTAGCCTGCAGAGATTGCTATACAATGGATTCTCTGATCATGCCATGTTGGTGCTTGAGGTACAATTAGGAAATTGCGTTAGGTCCCCTAAAAGATGGTCGTTGAATAGACAATATTTTAATGACGAGGACTAGGTGGGTTTTATTGAGTCAGAGATTCAGTAATTTTTATTACGAAATAGTGAGTCTGCACCCCTAAGCATAGTCTGGGATACACTTAAGGCCTTTGTCCGGGGGTTAATTATTGGTAAAGATGCAGAAATTGTAAAAAAAAGTTAGGGAAGATAAGAGAATCTTGGAGCACAAGGTCCAAGTGTCCTACTCTGCTTTCCTTAATAACCCCTCTGTGTTTAACCAGCGCCAGCTGGATCAGGCTAAGCGTGAACTCAGTGCCAATTATTACACTCAGAGTGAAGCCTCTTTTCAACAATACCGCCAAAGAACATATGAGGAAAGTAATTTTACGGGCAGGTTTTTAGCTTGGCAGGCTAGGGAACAGGCTGCCTTAAGTCAGATCAATGCGTTAAAATGCCCCTTAACCGCCTTGCGTACAGACGACCCAGTTAAAATTGGGGAAATAATGCTTCGGCATTATGAATCCATTTATGGCCAACAACAGACTGTGCATATGACCTTGCTAGAAAGATTTTTGCAAAATAATGGATTACCGATACTCTCGGAATTGGAAAAACTATCTATGGCCAGCCCCTTCACTATGGAAAAGCTGGAGGGGGTTATCAAGAATTTGCCAAATGGCAAGGCCTGTGGCCCGGATGGGTTTCCGCCTGAATTTTTAAAAGTTTTTTTTAGCTCAGTTGCGGATTTTTTTCTTCGTTTAGTAAACTCTATGCTGGAGGGGGGGAAATACCAGAGTCCTTTAGACAAGGCAACCTAGTTAGTTTCCTGAAAAAAGGTAAGAACAGCGAGGATCCGAACTCCTATCGTCCGATAACGTTGTTAAACTCAGACTACAAAATTGTCACCAAATTGTTATCACTTCGGTTTAATCAACATGCGGCGCAATTGATCTATCTGACCAGAATGGTTTTATTGCTGGTAGGCAGTTAGCCACCAATACACAATATTTATCTGAGGCGTTGGACTATTTTGACACACAGGGGATACCCGCATTAGTCCTTCTATTAGACGCCGAGAAGGCTTTTGACCTTGTTGTGTGGGAGACATTGTTTATGATTTTGAGTCACTTTGGTGTTTCCTCAAAGATCACTGCCCTGATCCATAATTTATATATCAACACTGAAGCCAATGTAATTATCAACACTTCGGGGGCCGGGTTGGTCAAAGTAAAACAGGGCACAAGGCAAGGGTGCCCTTTATCGCCAGTCTTATTTGCTTTCTTTATCGAGCTGTTGGCGATAGAAATAAGGAATTGTGCTGATATTCGTCCCCCAATTCCATCTATGGCGAAATTGAAATTATACGCCGACGATATCATGCATATTATCAAACCCGACATAAAGGTTCAGGCTAAAGTTTTTCAGGTCTTTGGTGATTTTGAGGCTTTAGGTGGGTATTGCATCAATAAAAGGAAAACCAAAATGTTACAATGTGGAGGAGCAAGATTGGATCTGCACCCCGATATTCTTTCCTGCGTCAACACCAAACCTAAGAGATATCTTGGGGTATATTTTTCCGAAAGTGTTAGCGACCTATATCACCTGAATTTTGCACCGCTTCTTCGAAAAACTCAGGCCCTGTTTTTACGTTGGAACTCTCTCCCTTTATCCATCCTGGGTCGGGTGGCCTTGATTAAAATGTCTATTCTTCCTCTGTTTAATTTTTTGTTTTCAACGATTCCATGTATTCTACCTGGCTACTTTTTTACCCAAGTAGAGTCAATGTTTACAGCTTTTCTTTGGGCAAAAAAATCATCACGTATCGCACTTAGCACTTTATATGAAGAATTGGAAAAGGGAGGCTTAGCCCTTCCTAATCTCAGGGATTATTACTATGCTTATTTTGCACAGTATCTATCTAGATTCAAACCTCAACTACAGTCAAACCTTTTTATTAATATTTTTATGGATCTAATGTGTAAGGAAAGCCAGATCCATTCCCCTTTGTCAATTTTTAAATCCCCTAAACTGGTTCGTTATAAGTGTCTTCATTGGCTTTTCAAAAAACGACAGGCGCTTTTTAAAAGATATTCCATCCCTGTAATTAATTCAGCCACGTTACTATCTGGCATTTTACCATTGGCAGGGATTACACAATCCTGAGAACTCATTTTAAAGTGGGCTTCGATAGGATTCCGTAGAGTCTCAGATTTTCTGAGGAATGGAAGATGGTTGACTATGACCGAAATGTCGCAATTGATTGTTATTGATTTTATTCTTTTGGGGTCATATAACATCTTCCATACATTTTTTGCCGAACTAGATGTTTCTCAAATTGGCGCACAACACCAGCTAGTTAATGAACCTTTAGAAGATGCACCCGGCAGAAAACCTGGGGTATGGAAAACACGTTTAGCTCTAGTTAGGGGACTGGATCTTGGACAGAAGGCAATTAAAAAATAAATGGATCATGAAGACTTAGAAATTTCTGCCAATTTGTGGTCAGTTATTAATAAACTTAATTTCAGCACGCTAAGAGGTGCGAATTGGCGAAGGATGCTGTTTTTTAGTAAATGGCAACTTTACCGAACCCCTCTTTCCCTTTCGAAAATGTATGCCAATCATTCAGCACACTACTTTCGCTGTATTAAACATCCTCCAGCGAATTGGCCGCATATTATGTTGCATTGACCTAGGATTCAGAAGTTCTGGGAGGATATTTTTTGCTATTTGGAAACTGAATGTTGTATTCAATTAGTAGTGAATGATTTGTTTATTATTGGTTTTGATCCAGATCTTCTCCTTCCCGACCTATTGTTTACCTTTATTATATATTGCAATGGCAGTAGCTAGATCACTTTTATTGCAAAGGTGGTGTACTGATTTGATTCCTTCTGTCCTAGAGTGGGCCCATAAGATGAAAGCGGTTAAAAGAAGTGAACGCACTTATGCACTACGTATGGGGGGGTCTTAGGAAGTTTAAAAAAATCTGGGCTGCTTATTTTGATTAAGATTAGGAGGCGCCACTGTCTTATGTATGTGGTTAAAAAATCTATTTTGTCTATTGTTTTGCTTGGTATCTGTCCCTGATTTCCTAGTGCGCTATGTATTATCTATTAACTCTTGGGAACTCAATATTATATCTAAAGGTATTCTCTTTTTATGGATGTATTGGTTTTTATGTATTTAATGTATAGCAATTTTTGGACTTCAGATACCAAACAAGTGTCTAAGTATCGGGTTTCAGTCTATATTCTGATCAACACGAATGTGTGTTATTTAATGACAAAGTGTACTGTCTTTTTCTTTTCTTCTCTCTCTTTTTGTGTTAACAGCAATAATACACCTTTGGCTTTTGTTATTATGACAATGTGATATTGTTATAATGTATATGAAATATTTGTCTTGCAATTCCTTCTGTTTATAAACCTTTTTATGCCAGTAGGATGAAATGTCCTTTTTGTTTAAAAAAAACAAACTCTGTACATTTTCTACTACTTATGTATTTTTGATCTACTGTTTGAGCCTATAGTTTTATCCCACAAAGTGTGACCAGTATTGATACTTGTGTATTGGGTGAACGAATACGAGTGGTGTTAATTTTGCAGTAACCAAAGGAAGATTTGCTTTTTACTTATTAATAGTATCCTATTCCTTTGGTAAGGTAAAGGGGTCCCTCTCTTGATAATTTGACAGAAAAATACAGGGCCTGATTCCCAAGGCTTTTTCGTATGTAACTTTAATTCATTTGCGCAAATAGGCTTTTCACAAGTAAAATTTGTAAAGAGATTTACCTGCACATTTTTCCGTGTGTGTGTAAATCATTCAGCTGACCTAAAAGCTCCTGTAGCTTTCTTCAGAAAACGTTCTCCAGCCTTCGTATGAACAGCAGGGTCCCTCAAACTGTGTGTTTGGTGTGCGGCACAACTGGCTAGCCCTGACGGCGCACAGGAGTTTCACGGCGCACAGATTGAGAACCACTATCCTAAGATGTCTCTCCTGACCCTCACTAAGTTGTAGCATAAGATATTATTTGCTTTCAAGGTAGACAATCCCATGTGATTTTTTCAGTACTTTTTCATGATTCTGGCACAAATTGGATACTTCGATAAGTTGCAACTTAATTCGTCCTTGGTCATTCTTTTCCTCCTCCATGAGATCTCGTCTCCTTGCTCGATACCGCGTTTCTCCTTATCAAACTTCGTCTTCTCATACCTTGCTATCTAATGAACAGAAAACCCTTCTCTACTAACGAATGAAGCTTTGTCCACACCTGCGGTGGAAACAAAAATACAAGCAACTAGATTCTATGTTGAAGGTTAAATACAAATGACATGTTAGAATTTAAATGTAAGCTTGAATTGAACGGTTCTCGAGGCCCAAACTTATGTCAATTTAGTAGTGCACAGGGCTACAAATAGGTGCACATTTCTACACAATTAACAAATACTATTTCTTAATGAATGAATAGATTGCAAAGAATTACAAAAATGTCATTTCAAAAGCACAAGCCTAGATATCATTCTTGTTACACGTGTACATGTTTAAACATTAGTCTACACATACACATTCTGTTTTATTAACTTCACAACATGACACATCTAAACGCTAACTTCTCCTGAAACATTAATATGTAAATATTACAGACATTGGTCACATTTCTATGCACTCAGGTGTAAGTGTCATTAATTCTTCACATGGAGTACTTTAAATATTCAATACTCCATTATTTCTCAGCAACATTAATCACAAAGAATATATTTGACTGCTGACTACACATGAATATGATGAACTCCTACTGTAACTCGAGATAGGATCAAAATTACGCTGCTCCAGGGACACCCTTGATACCCTCTTGGTAAGCCATGCAGCCTTGTCCATAAGCAGTCTAAAACCAAGCCCTAAGAAGCAGAGTTGCAGAAATAACAAGTGAAGCAACCTGTGCCCTGCACTAAGTTGTATGTCTGAAATGCAGCTACTAAAAACAATGTGATGAAGGGGGGGTAAAAACATGAAGGTGTGACATACAACATCAGATACAGCAAAATCACAGGGGTGGCTGCCCATAAAACAGACCAATCAGAATCTTCTAGATTGGTAGCATTTGTATATCCTTACTCGGAGGTGTGACAGGAACTTATTTGTGTTAAATAGAGAGCTATGGTAAGGGAGTGCCTGTCTAGATAAGCTGACTCACTTCTTTTCTGTTATCATTAGAAAGAGAAAGTGGACAACGGCGTGATTGCTGTTTTGCCCGTGTCTTAATTCTGAACTAGCAATGGAGCTGTGAGTTGCATTTGATTTTCAGGTGAGATGTATATTTTATAATAAATGTTGATGTAATTAGGTTTTTCTCATTTTTTTACCTACCATATATCTAAGTTGTACATTTAAATAGAAAATCGGGATCCAATTTCTGTGCAAACATTCGAACAAAGATATCTACTCTGTGATCCAGCCTCCTTTCCCTATGAAGTGGAGGTGGGGGTTTCTTTGAAGGAGAATTGGGCTTTGGAGTGAACATTTGCACTCCTCTTTCAGCCCCAGCAAGGGAGAGGCAAGGCTGTAGATAGATTGGAGACATTAGTGTGCCCTACCTGCCAGAGCAGGGAAGAGACACAAATCCACATTTGGAACTCAATTTGAGAAGGGACCTCCCCTGTACAGATAGGCTGGACTACTCAGATGTCACAAGCAACACTCCAGGGATGGCAAAGGCAAACCTGCGTGAAGCAAGTATAACACATATGAAGTCCCAACTCGCCCATCATTTAGCAGTCTTAGAACTCCAAATGGCTACAGGTCTCAGGTCTATCGAGTGGCATGCCAGAAGGGTTTGATATTTACTAGAGGAGTAACTCATATCTGTTAGTGATTTCCTGTATGATCAATCCAGGAAGATAGCAGGTCCTAGATGCTGAATAGAGAGGGCTACTGGACTAGAAAGACAGAGAAAACCCCAGTTGTTGAGCCATGATTAGTAGACAACATATATAATAGGAAAGTTATGCTTGAAAGAAGTCAAAGTGGAACTAGCATTGAGAGGGTAATGGAAGAATTGTAACAGGTTGGCTTAATACTTTGTGAAACAAGAAAACAAGGAACCCCATTTGTGAGCATTACTTTTCTCACAAAAGGTTCTAATGCTTACACATACCGGTTTAAAAGTAGCCTGTATGAACATTTGCTGCCTGCCTAGTTGCTACAGAGATGATTGGAATAGATTATTCTCCTGATGGTACACAGTATGGGTTGTATATGTCTCACAAATGTATGAGCGCTGTTAAACTGGCATCCTTGGAATGGTATCTCCTAAAGCGTTGCTTTCCGTCCTCCTGTTTCTGCTGGCCTTAGGACTTGGCACACTTTAACACTGCTCTCCAGTGTTAAAGTGCTTGTGCTCTCTCCTTAAAACATGTTAGGTTGGCTAATAAACAATTGGCATATTTAATTTACTGGTAAGTCCCTTGTGCCCAGGGCCTGTAAATTAGATGCTACTAGTAGGCCTCCAGCACTGATTGTGCCACCCACCTAAGTAGCACTTTAAACATGTCTCAGGCCTGCCATTGCAGCCTGTGTGTGTGCAGTTTTAAACTGCCATTTAGTCCAGGCACAGTACACCTTTTGCCATGCCCAAACCTTCCTTTTTAATACATATAAGTCACCCCTAAGGTAGGCCTTAGAGAGCCCAGAGGGCAAGGTGCAACATATTTAAAATGTAGGGCATGTACTTTTAGTTTTTCCCATGTCCTGGTAGTGAAAAACACTTACATTCGTTTTTTACTACAGCAAGGCCTACCTTTCCCATAGGATAACTTTGGAGTTATCTTTTTACATATATAAGTGTAATTTCCAAATGGGTACAGGTAACCAGTTCATGTTTGGTGCCTCAGGAATTGGAATGAAAAATCCTAATTTATTTTAAATTATAATTTCGAAAAATGCCACTTTTAGAAAGTTGGCATTTTCTGGCCTTAGCCATTTGATGCCTGCTGCCTGCCTCTGGGTCACATGACTGGGTGAAGTTGACTGTTAGGCTTTTGCGTATTCCTCCTAGACAGCCATACACAATGAAGAGCCTAGGTGTGACTGGATGGGATATCACTGGCAAGATGGGAGGAACGAGCTGAGTTCTGCCCCACTTACACTTGAATAGGCTGTGTCTAGTCTTCATACAAAGGGCTACATGTACCCTGTAGCTAGTCTAGAGCCAGGGCTAGAAAGGCAGGGCACCTGTGCACTTTAAAGGCATGCCTCTAGATGCTTCTCCCCACTTCAAAGTAACAACTGGGTATAAATCTAAAACACCACCATTTGAGTACACTTCTGTTTTTTTTAATTATCTTTATTCATTTTATCATTAACACAACAGACAACCGTGGATACAACTTGATAACACGTGTTGTAGTACAGCACCATTTGCATTATTGTGCCTATTAGGTAGGGGGGGCGCATCACCATAATCAACATTACAAATAATCAAGGACAACGGTAATTCTCTACAAAATCTGTCTACTGATGATATTGCACGTAGCTGTATCAAAACATAATGTTAAATAAGGAAAGAAAATTAAAGATAATACCACCTAACGAATGTGTCCGCCTCATGATTGACATAACCTGTTTCATGTTACCGGTAGATGTGTTGCTTATGCGGAGTCCGATCCATCAGGGTTCTGCTGTGGAAGGTAATATCTATGAAAGAGAAGTGGGGATAATGGTTGTACAGCGCCAATGCCACGGTATGTGCAGGTACGGTCGGGCCGGCACAACACTATGAGACAGCTGTAACTGTCTGCCGCACCCGCATGTATGTAGCCTATTACTCCTCCTGTGGATGCGTCGTAATGTATACGTGGGTTTACCCACGGGATGCGGCGTCAGTACTTCTGGGCTGTTACTTCAGTACACTTCTGGACCTTCTGGATACTCTGCCAGGAAGAAGGGCTGCTGTGCTGCTGAAAGTACTGACACTCTGCTTGACTGCTGCTCTGAATGACTGCTGCCCTGCTGTGCTGACCTGCTTCCCTCCTGCCTGGACCTGCATCTCTTTAGCCAATAGTGACTCCAAGGGCTAGTTAGCTGGCCTCCTGATCTGAAGCCTCTGGGACACAAAAGGCTTTTAAAACCTTGCACCAAGACTCTGCCATCTGTGAGTCTACCCCAGTACTGGACCTTGGAAGTGGACTTTTTGGTGCTCTGCCAACTTCTTTGGATCCAGCAGAACCCATCTAAACTGCCACTGCACAACGCATCCTCGGTGCTGGCCTTGCATCCCTCATCAACGGCGGCCTCGACGACGATGACGGACTCTGCGTCGCAGCCTGGCAGTTGTTTGGAACCGACACATCATTTACGACTGCGTGACACATCCCCAGCAACTAACTTCACATCACAAGCCCCATTGACGGGATCATAAACGACAATGCAGGCCATTGCATCGCATCTTTGCCACATCTCGGAACCGACGCAGCACTTCTGCTCCGCAGCTCATCTTCGACATAGATCCTCGCAACGCTCCGCACACCAGGATGTAAGGTACTTTGTTCATTTAGCCTAACTAGGTCCCTGAGCCAGCCCATGCTTCATATCGGTTGACCCGAACTTGTGACTTAGTTCCGGTCCGTGGTGAACAGATTGTAGGAAAGTAGTATCTGCTTCTTATGGTTACCCCCACTTTTTGCTGATGTCACACTGTTTTGGACTAGTCTGACTGGGATCCTGCTATCCAGGACCCCAGTCTATCTGCTTTCTCCCTTAAATTGCTATGTATGTACTTTAGGTACACTCCAGATTGGTTACTGGGGTACCCTTGTCAGTCTCTAGTATATGGTACACCATGTACCTGAAGCGTAGGTACCCTAGAGGCCTCGCCTGGACTGAAGCATGTATTATGCCACCCATGAGAGGCCATTCAAAAGGACACAACAGGTCTGCTACAGCAGCCTATATAAGCTGGTGCTTGCACCACTTACTTAGATATAGGTTCACTATATCTAAATCACTACACTTAAAAACCGATCAGTCACCCCTATGGCAGGCCGTATCAATCCTGAAGGTAGGGTGATGGGTTTTACATGAGAGAGTGCCCCTGCATGAGCAGAGCCCCTCTGCAGCCTTCGGAGACCATTCTCTGGGGT
Organism: Triturus cristatus; assembly: GCF_964204655.1. NCBI lineage: Eukaryota > Metazoa > Chordata > Amphibia > Caudata > Salamandridae > Triturus > Triturus cristatus. The sequence continues at coordinate 567,531,539 of NC_140593.1, forward strand.
TGTCTATGATGCAACCGCTCAAAGAAGAGGGGCCCCCCGAACAAGGGATAAAGGTAGAGAAAAACAGGGGAAATCAGCAAACTACTCCAAAAGAGGAATTCTCTACCTATATTTAATAATAATGTGCATAACGTCACAATTATACAAACATCTATATTTCTGGCCAACTGACAAGGACATACCAGAGTTGGGTTATTAGATCATATCAAAATAATTTTATTTTTTCAATTCATAAATAGGTGAAGAATTTCAATAAATGATAACATAATAAAATTGAGGCACATCCCACACCACACATACTCAATCATGCAAACATCCAGTTACATACCCACACATACTCATACGTCCTGGAGCTCAAGGATCCAGTGATGCATAATAAACAATTGGAAAAAACAAGTGGACCAATTCCCTTCATAGTTATAGATAACATCAATGTTTGTTGCATTCAGGGATACAGAATATCTTTTGCGAAGAATAACATGAGCAATATAAGTGGTAGATAGAATGTCCCCCACTATATCATCAGATTCAACATATATACTTCAAAACAATATTGCAACAATGAATCTAGGAAGGGGTTATCGAGAAAACAAAGGATGATGATCAAAAGGGGTCACAGTTGTCTTTAAACACCGACGCGCGTTTCGGTGCTAGACCCAAGTATGGGTCTCACCTTCCTCAGGGCGTAAAAGTCGACAGAACAATGACCAAGGGACGTGCCTGAAATATACAAAAAACAAAACGGTCCAATGGCATTCCTAATTACACAGTCTGGAAAAGTCGTACAAATGATAGAAGTATCAGTATAGCTGGTCCAATAGAATTACAGTCAAGAGGCACAGATTCAGGATGAGTAAAATTCGAATAAAAGTTAAATGGGTACTTGTTGCACAGAAGAGAAAAGAAAAGAGGATAGTCAAGAGAAGATGAGAACAAATAGTCCTGCCACTAGGTGCTCTAAAGTGATGAAAACATATATACATCTATCCCGACGTGAAACCTAGGTGATAATCCATGAATACCACCAAAGGGACACACATTTTATTATGTTTTCATTTATTGAAATTCTTCACCTATTTATGAATAAAAAAAATAAAATTATTTTGATATGATCTAATAACCCTACTCTGGTGTGTGCTTGTCAGTTGGCCAGAAATTCAGATGTTTGTATAATTGTGAGGTTATGCACATTATTATTAAATATAGGTAGAGAATTCCTCTTTTGGAGTAGTTGTCTGTGATGCAGCCAGACATATAGGTCTAAGTGCATTATAACCTTGCGGTAAATGCTAACTTTTTAAAATGGCTGCTTAGAAACATGTCATGTTTGGTGTCAAACACCTTGGAATCATACCTCTTACCAGTAACTGGTGTGGGAGGTATGATTCCACCCTTGCCAAGGGGACATGTGTAGGTCACCGGTCAGGTCACCGGTCTACCCGGTACCAGCTTTCTCGACCCGGGCAGCACAAAATGGATGCTGCCAGCCACAGACACGATTCTGCTCTCCTGCTGCTGAGCCAAGGCATCCTGTCACAGGGAGGTGTCACCACTTCCCAGACAGAGTTTAGTGTATTGGGGCTGGGTGGGTGCACTCTGAGAGTGCCAGAAAGTCTGCACTGAGGGCACATTTAGTGTCCCTGTGCAAGACATGGGTGCAGCCACCCCTCTGTCTGCCTTCTCCCCTAGGAGGGTCCCCTGAATCTGACCAACCCTTTCCCGTGGGTATAAAGTGGGATACCTGGCTACAGGACTTTATATTTTTACCTGGACAAGATTCTACTATAAAAGAAACCAAGTACTTCGACTGGACGACTGAAGAATCTCCCTTGGAGTAAAGGAGTTACTCCCCTGCACTAGCAGGCACCTAAGTGCATCTGACCAGCTTGCATCTCCCAAGCTCCTGAGCACTTCGAGGATTTCAGCAACACAGGAGGTGGGTTTCCAAAGGTCCCTGAGGTTGATCTACCCTCTCAGCGATTCTGAGACTAGTATCCATCGTATAGACCGCGTGACCCGAACCCCTGTGCACCGCGTACATTTGCAAGTGCATATGCTTGTTGGCAACCCCTGAGCTTCTGCATTGGACTCCGAGTAGTCCTGACCCCGAGTAGTATTTGCACTGAAGAAATCCAGCCTCCTCGCACTGAGTGCTCCGTGGGCTGGTGCTTTGCAGACTTGCTTGAGGTCTTCTCGCGATCCCTGGTCCGTTGGCCAGTGGGTCCTGGTGAGGGTCACCTTGTTTGTTCTTGGGCTTTTCTGGTTGCTCCAGATGTGCCCTGACTCCCTATTGCTTGGAGAGTCCCCTGGACCTTGCTGGTCCACACCGTAACCTGTTTGTCCAGGACATCGACCCCTCAACACTTGACATCCTTCATGGGATAGCTCACCTCAGAATCCTGGTTGTCCTCGACGTCTCCTGGTCCCTGTTGCTGCAGAGTCAAGCATCTATTCTTTGCACCTGAAGCACCCGTTATTGATGGGCATTCGACTGCCGAGCCCCTGGTCAACTGAAGTAACCCAGACTCTATCCCCGCTGCTTTCAGGTTCCTCGTACCTAGAATCCAGGTTTGGATTCCACTTTACACTCTTCACCTTCCCGGCAGCAGTACTTTTTTGCAGCTCTCAATCGAAAATGATGAAGGTTTCCGACACCACTTGACCCCTATGCACCCGGCTCCTCTGGGATAGGTAACACAGGTACCTCGGTACTCACTGGTGAGTTGGCTCTAGAAACTTCTCTGTTCCACAGGGTTTGCTTGAAGTCCCCGTAGAACTGTCCTTAAACTTTAACTTTGCAGCCGCAACTTTCCCATAGAGTTGTACTGAGCACCCATCCTCCGTGGGCTCCCTGTGTCACTACCTTGGGTGGTTCCTTGGGGTCCCAGCGATTCTAGGTGCTCTAGGGACTGTGTCTAGTCAAGTCATGATTGTTATACCATTTTTTTAGTATAGGGTTCGGTCTCCCCCTGGAGCCCGCTGTGTATTGTGCTACTTACGAATGTTCTATTGATTCAGTATTGTGTGCTTTGTGCTGTAATCTTGTGTAGAGACTAGTAGAGAGTGTTATATTAATAAATACATATTTTTATATAATTACTGTGTGGTTCTCCTTTCATTTAGATATTCTGGTAAAACAAGCTGCTTTACATTGCTTCAAGATTAAGCCTGAAGGCTGTTCTCCACAGCTACCACTAGGATAGATTTCTAAAGGTTATCTTTGACCTCATACATCATAAGGGTCGTGTGGACTGGTACAAGGTGCCCACTTTAATCAGTGGACAGCTTATACCAGGCCACCTTCTCACACAGAAATCCACAGTTGGTGCTTTGTGCTGTTTGGCGCGATTTTCACTAAAACCATTGAAATATCAAATCTCCAATTCTACTGATTGGATTTGTGCTGTTTTGGTCTTTTTTTAGGCATTAAAGCTAGGTCTATTTTTCTAACTTGGTGTGGCATTCTTTGTGTGTGGTGTTTTCACTTTCTTTCCGTTTGAAGTGTTGCCCAAATACTTTACACTTTGCGTCCAAGTTAAGCCTGACAGCTCTGTGCCAATCTACCAGAGGTTTGAGCACAGGTTAATTTGGGGTTAGCTTGTACCTCACCCAGACAATGATTGTGGTTGCTGCTTGACCAGGGCTCAAACCCCAGTCAATCAACAACCCAATTTTTCACAAGTGTCATCTGAAAATTCTCAACCGAATTACAAGTTTAATTTTTGCATCACTCTGCAATTATGGGGTGGGGGGAGTGAAGGAACACATATAATTCAAATAACAAAGAGATCCAATTCATGAGCTCTCCCTTTTATGGCAAAAATATGTGCCCACTCCTTGAGGCTAGAAAGTGTCTTGAAGTAGTGTAGTTCATGGTGTTACACTAAAAAAAAGGGCCCCATTAATCAATCAATGCATTAAAAAGTGTCATTGTTCACTTATAAAAGAATGTTTGACCCTAAAATAACTAACATCACTTTGCTTCTACCCACCCGCAAACCCTAAAACCCTTTAAAAATATGTCATTAAAAAAAATACTTGTGTAGTAAAATACTCTTTTATAAAAAGGGCAAAAGTGGCATGTATGGTACTTTCCTACATTGTATTGACTTGTCTTGTAAAGTCTCATGTAGAAAAAAAACATTTGGTAAATGTTACAGGCTGTTACCAGTGAATGTTGTTGATTTGGTGAAGCTAGGATGCTCTTTAATTGGTGAACATGATGATTAAAAACTGTGTTTTGGAATCAAATGATTCCACTGGGAGCTGACACTCTCAATCTTAGAGGTCTTATTGTTGCATACTTGGTCAAGAGTAATGACACAGCACAAATGAGAGATAGCATGGTGCTTCTCATTTAAAACATATTAGAGGTCTTCTTGTTGCATACTTGGTCAAGAGTAATGACACAGCACAAATGAGAGATAGCATAGTGCTTCTCATTTAAAACATATTAGAGGTCTTCTTGTTGCATACTTGGTCAAGAGTAAATGACACAGCACAAATGAGAGATAGCATGGTTCTTCTCATTTAAAACATAGTCATTCTATGGGGTTAGTGACAAAAAAGGACAGGAGTATTCTGTTTCCTGATTTGTGATCAGACAATGCAATTTAAGATAGATAGCCCTTGTATCACAGTTGATGATGGTGGGTTTCTGGACTGTGTTGAGGTGGTTAGCCTCAATGGTTGCCTGGAGGAAGATTCCCTGATGAAGATCTCCATATCTAGCTGGAGGCAAACGATCATAGCAAAAATGTATTCAGGCTGTTGCAATCCGTCAATGAATTGATGTAAATAGAAGAAGCATTGTTTATCAAAGGTAATTCGCACGAAATATATTTTAAAGTTTAAAAGCTTTATTTGAATAATAAGTAATACAAAAAACAGTAATACAAAATACAGCATTACAAGATAAAAAACATATCAAAAGAGTGGCTAATATAAAGAAGAAGAGAAAGCTATTTTTTAATTTTAAGGAAATAAGGGGAGGGAGGGGAAAAGAGAGTACAAGAAGGAGGAGAGGAAGGTAAACTTTCCAAAACTGATAAAATGAGAAACTGCATTTTACAACGGAATAAGAGAGATTATGCTAATCAAGCTCAAAAACAGTAAAAGGCAAGGAACAAAGAAAATAGACATTCAAGGAGGTTTAACATTTTCAGCATTTAAACAAGAATTATCTGTTAACACTGAATGATCTAAATAAATAGTAAGAGGTAACCAAAAGAGATCTCTATTAACTAATGGCTTACAGGAGGAGGCAAAAGCAATATCAAGTCGGTGCAGATGACAAAGACTGTTCCACCGGTGTTGGATAGAGAGTTTTGTGAGTGTTTTCCAATTGAGAGTGATGTGTTGGAAAGCTAAAGCGAGCATAAGGTCGAAGAGACCATGTTTGTGAGAAAGAAGATCTAAGGAATCAGAGAGACTTCCAGAGAAAAGAAAAGGAATGGAGTAAGGAATGGAAATATTAAATAGGTGAGAAATATAGGACCAAACTTTTTCCCAGAAAGTAGAAACCGAGAAAACGAGACCAAAGTTTGTCCCAGAAAATGATAGACCATTCACATCCCAGCTCAGATTCCCATGAAAGTTCCAACTTAGTTTTAATACGTTCTGGATTAGTGGCTAAGAAGTATCTATATATAAGAGAAGCTTTAGGCAGCAAGAGAAGAATCTTGAGACGAGAATTAGGAACAGGGGGAAGAGGTGAGGATGGGAGAGAATAGAAAGTATCGAGAATGACCGTCATTAGAGTAGTGAATTTCTGTAGGAAGGAACGGGGACAATGAAATGTGGTCTGAAATTGGGCAAAGAGGCAAGGAGATAGACCATCAAAAAGGTCTTTGACCCAGAATATGCCCTGTGATCTCCAGGAACTCCAAAAAATGGTTCTGCCATTAATAGTAATAAGGGAATTATGCCAACAGGAGAATCTAAAAAGGATTCTCTAGAGATGGATTTGGGATGTATCAAAGGTTTCAATAGGGCACAAGTGTGTATAAAACAAGGGCAGGTTTCTTTTAAAGAGAAAGGTAATAATAAGGCATGCTCAATGGAGAGCCAAAGGGGAATGAAAGGGGAAAGTTCAGAGAGGAGCCATTTCGAGGCCGGGCGAAGACAACGTAATTTATGATACAGGCGAAAATTAGGGAAGTTTACACCGCCATTAGACTTTGTCCTACGAAAAGAAGACAGAGAGATCCTGGCTTTTTTTTTGCCAAAGTGATTTAAAAAGACGAGAATCAATTTGTTTAAAATAACAGGTGGGAATGTGGATAGTAAGCATAGAAAGAGTTTAAATCAAAATAGGAGTAATCATCATCTTAATTGAGTCCAACCGACCCCACCACAAAAGAAAGAGAGGATTCCAAGAGGAAAGTAATTTGTCGAAACAGGATCGCAGTCATATTTAATTTAATAGAAGAGGCAATGGAGTTGGAGAACCATATACCTAAATACTTGATTTTAGAGCTATTCCATGCAAAACAAGTGGAAGAAAAGGAATGTGGAAGACAACATTTAGTGAGAGGGAGAATTTCTGTTTTATCAGAATTTATTCTATATCCAGAGACAAGGGAAAAGGAAGTGAATTCATGTTAAAAAGGGGGAATGGAGATTTTGGGATCCGAAATGAAGAGTAGGATGTCATCTGCATAAGCAGAAGTTTTAAATGTTGGTCACCATACGAAAAACCTGAACTTTAATCAGGATAAGAAGGGTTCAAGAGCAAGGACAAAAAGAAGAGGGGAGAGAGGGCAGCCTTGACGGACTCCGCGTTGGAGATGGAAGTAGATGAAATACAACCGCTAACTAGTACCGAAGCTCTGGGGGCAGAATATAATAAAGATATAAGAGAAGTAAATTTGGGACCAAAACCATGCCACTTCAGAGATGCAAATAAAAAGGACCAATCTACTCTATCAAATGCTTTTTCCGCATCAACAGAAATGGCCGCTAAGGATGTGGAGAGAGAAGGAACTTTGTTTAAGACATTAAAAAAGAGACGATAATTATACGAGCTCAACCTGCCTCTGACAAAACCACATTGCTCCTTACCAACTAAATGAGGTAAAAGAGGATCTAAACGTAAAGCAAGTCTCTTGGCAAAAAGTTTATAATCAACATTAACCAGGGAAATCGGCCTATAGTTTTTGCAAAACATAGGATCTCGTCCTTCTTTATGGATAAGGCAGATTGTGGCCTCTTGAAAAGTACCTTCTGTTTTACCAGAGAGAAAGAAGGAATGAAAAAGATTTAAGGGTTTAGGAAGGAGTAAGTTAGAAAAATGCAAATAAAATTCAACTGACAAACCATCCGGGCCAGGAGATTTCCTTTTCTTTAAAGCGGTTAAAGCAGATGATAGTTCATTAAGGGATAGGTCAACCTCAAGATCAAAAAGATTAAGATGAGAATTGGATGGGGATGGTAAATTATCAAGATAGGACTGGATGAGGGAACCGGAGGGAGGGGACTCCGGGGTGTAAAGATCCTTATAGAATAGTTTAAATTTGTTAAGAATATATTGATCTTTATGAAGGAGAGAACCATCCAAAGAAAAAATAGAGTCAATCAGCATACGTCTTTACGGGATTTAAGATAATTTGCTAAAAGTTTTCCAACTACTACGGAGACGTATGGAAGACGAGTTATCAGTCGAAGTTTTATTGAATGCTAATTTAGCGCGAATCAGAACTGGCAGGACCAAGTCAGCCGATGAGGTATAGAATTTGTGCTCTAAAGCTTTAATGTGGGCCAGGGTAGCTTTATGTTGTTGAAGAAAACGTTTCTTTTTTTTTTTTAGACAAAGTCTATAATGAAACCCCTTGCAGTGGCTTTAAAGGAATCCCATATTATGCAGGGGGAGGAACTAGGATCTGTATTTAGGTCAAAAAATGTGTTAGCAAAGGTGATGAAAGAAGAAGAGAAACGTGGGTCAAGAAGAAGAGAATTGTTGAAACGCCAACGGGAGGACCTGGGATGTGGTGGAAGTAAGTCAAGGTGAGTTATAATTGGGGCATGATCAGCGATAACAATAGGTTCAATAGAGGAGGATAACAAGTTTTTAGATAAAGATTGAGAGAGAAAAATATAATCTAAACGAGAAAGGGAATTGTGAGGGGGAAAGAAGAAAGAAAAGTCAAGAGAATCGGGATGAGCGAGTCTCCAAGAGTCAACGAGATGTGCTTGGGAAATAGTGTAAAGAAAAGGCTTATGAGATTTGTGAGGGGTGAAGCGCGTACGAGATTGGTGATCTAGAAAAGGGTCAACAATTTGATTGCAGTCACCTCCTAGAATAACGTAATCATCTCTAAATTGAATACATTTTTGTGTAATCAGAGGCCAAATGGAACAATCAGGATGAGTGGGACCATAAACATTAAAAACAGTCAAAGAAATATTATTAATTAACAACTTAGCTAACAACCATCTAACTTCTGTATCAATTTCTTGCGATATAATTTTACAATTCAATCTCTTATGGCATAGAATTATAACACCATTTTTCCTATTAGAAGTGGGAGAGAATAAAACTGATCCCACCCAACCTCTCTTCAATTTTAATGCCTCAATTTCTGTAAGGCACGTCTCTTGTAGAAGGATCAAGTCAGGGATATAAGAGGCAAGATGTGATAATATTTTTTGTCTCTTAATAGGGTTAATGAAACCTTTCACATTCCAAGAAATAACTCTGAATGTCAAACCATCAAAAATACATAAAGAACAACAACAAAAACAAAACATGCAAATTAACAAAGATGCATTGAATACTATAATCAAACTTACAAGCCATAGATAAGTACAACATTAGAGAAAAGGAGGGAAAGGGGAGGAAGGAGGAAGAAAGGGTAGAAGGACTGAAAAAGGAGAAGATTGAAAAAAGAGGTAATAAGAGAAGACAGCACATGACAACCACTAATTGCAACATAGGAATGTAAATTGAGAGAATAAAGGGATTGACGACTGTGATACGTACCTTCTAAGGGAAGACAAAAGAGAAATGCGGGGAGTGGCGACACAAGGGAAATGGCACAACCAACCGGGGAGGGAGCATCACAGCGGGGAACTTATGCGATAAACAGGAAACGGAGAATGAAATATGTTAGAAGATAAGATAATTACCTAGAAAAGTAGAAGGAGAGAAAGAAAAAAAAGAGGTAAAAACAAAATGATACAATACAGTTATGAACAATAACCTGAAAAGATAAAAAGCATTAAGTAAAACCAAGCGCATTCAATCTGAAGCAGGGATAAGAAAGTCAAGGTATGGAGGACGTAGAATAGAGAGAGAACCAGAGACACCCATCGACGATGCAGAGTGCGAATGAATGAATTTCCTCAACTCTGCTGGTTCCTCAAAAGTGGAAGTTTTGTTTTGGTAAGCAACCTTGAATAGACACGGGTGAAAAAGTCCATATTGAGCTCCAAGTGTGCGCAAAGATGGTCGAAGATCTAGAAATTCTTTCCGCCGTTTAGCTGTTGCTGAGGAAACATCTTGAGAGAGAAATAACTTAGCGCCTGACCAGACAAGCTGTTTTTTGTGTTTAGCTGCATTTAAAACCAGTAGCAAGTTGGTAAATTTCAAAAATAGAAAAATCCCACCTCGTGGCTTGGAAGGAGAAGCTGACAAATACAGACGGGGGCCCAACCTGTGTGCCCTCTGAATATTCAGATATGTAGACGCAGGGAGGTCCAGAAGCTTTATGAGAATATTGTTGAAGAAGGGAACTGGATCATCACCTTCTAAATTCTCTGGAAGACCATATAAGCGTAGATTATTTCACCTATTCCTATTTTCAAGGTCCTCCGCCGATTTCTTCAACCGAAGGACCTCCCTCTCAAGGGCAACTCATTTTGTGGAGACATTTTGAAGTTCATCAACTTGCTGTTCGACTGTGGAAATGCGGGAGTCCATAGACGGCCATTTAGTGTCCATAGTCTGTAAACGGGAGTTAGTCTCTTCCATAAAAGGGCGCAAAGCACAAATTTCCTCAATGATAGTGTCCAGAGATATCGGAGAAACACACTTTGGTGGAGAGGGAGGGTTCTGTTTGAGGCGTTTGTTAGCGGAAGCTGGAGTTTGCGATTTAATTGAAGAGGGCATCGAAACTGCTGACTTCGAAGAGCCGGATTGCACCATAATGTTAGTATCTCGAGATGCAGGGGCAGAAGGAGGAGAGACTGACACCGTAGAATGAGCCATAGATCTCTTGTGTGTAAGTAATAATTTCTTGCTCCTTCCCATAGAGCAAGGAAGGAAAAATTGTGTGAGAGCGAAGAAAAACACCAGCAAAAATCTGCAATGTCTTACAGTGTGTGAGGTGGGCTCCACAGTTAATTGCACAAACAGCTCAAAACACAAATAATCCTCCTATTAAAATGAGAAACGGGTCTGGTCAGGCATAAATTAGCAGGAAAGTAGTAGTTAGTAGCAAAAATCAAGAATGCGGCATAGTATCTGAGGAGAGAAGCAAGGAAAGCCTCACAGATAAAAACAGAATGGCGGCCGCAAAGGAGCCAGAGCAAGTTGAAGAGGTTTTACCTCAAAAACAGAAAATATGCCCATAGCAGACATATGAAGATGCTCAGAAGCAATTCCGGTGCATGAAACTCTCTGTTTCAATGTCCAAAGAGAGTTCAGAGCTGCGAAAATCACCGCGACATTTCCGCCGCGATGCGGAGCTCCGGGGCTAGGCGGCCATCTTGTTTGGCGCAGCGGGCACTCCCCCGCAAGGAGTATATTTTTCTGTAATGTAATTTCATGGAGTTCAATAGTGGTATGCAATAACTTTGATATCCAAATGACTGTATTGGCTTACTAAATGCCCTATTTATAAGTGCTGTAAAAAATATTTTCATGTGGAGTGTTAACACTACCTTACACACCAGCTAAGCTATATCATTAAAAATGCAAAAATAACTTTAACTGCCCTATGTACGGTAAAGCTTATAAATTGAGATATATTCTCCAAATGAAAATTAAATTTTTCTGCTATAATGCCTGGCTTGCATGTCAACATGGAAAAATCTTACAGAGGGCTATGTTTTGTTGCGGTAGTGCTACTCCACCTGAATATTACAAAGTACTGGAAAGACCCTGACCTTTACACCTTTGAATACTGCTGAGCGAGTATGTGTTATATACATATAATGGAAACTGCAATTTATAAGGCCAAAGGGCATAACGGAAGGTGCAAAGCGTTGGCAATATGGGGGACATATACCAATTGGTTTAATATTAATTAGGGTCTTCTTTTCATATAGTTTAATATGTATATCTTGTATTATTAGGCGTACAAACCAGAAGCAATACCCACATTTAACTATTAAAATTTCCTTTTTATTATTCTCATTTTGAAGCATTATGATTGTTATGACGTAAATTCAATATTTACGTGTAATTGGTTATCAATAAAAACAAAATCATCCTACCTTATCGGAAGAGGTTGTATTTGACTACATGGTTGATAAAATCCATTGCAAATTGAGGTTCCTACAGTGATAATCAGTGTATTATTTTAGAATCAGAATATGTTGAGTCATCTAATACCTCCACGAAGAAGAGTAATTTGGTTGCTAAAACTAGATACTATTCAGGTAAACAAGGATCCTTGGAAAAGTTAGAGACAACTCAAAGCATATGCCACCCTCTAGGCAGGCTAAATGTGCTCTGTTACTCTCTGCTCAGAGAAGATTTGTAGTCAAAGTCTCGCAGATGATTGCACAGCTCAATTCGGGTTGGTAAAAGGTCCTTTGATTTCCAAGATATATTCATTCGTGTCAAGTAAACAAGACTACATTATCCCATGTCCCCATCACTGCATTAATAAGTTGTAATTAAAACTATAATATGTCACAGTTTATCAATGTGCCCTTGGTCCTGCCCTTACAACTTAATTTGTTTATGTAAATTGCTCATGAACACTTGAGGTTTTGTATACTTAAATGTCTTCTTTTTCACGTATTATATTTTGGTGCAAGAAATATACATTCCAAAAATAATATGTAACAAAGCTGATTTTGAATGACATTTAGAATTAACTTGAGTGGTAGTGCCAGTGCAATGGGTGTAATATAATGAGACGTGCACAGCACAGCTGTGGAGACAGATGTCTAAAGAAAGCAGCAGCTCATTAAGGATGACTCATTGTGCACTGGCCTCAACTTGACTCATCAGGTATCATTTTACATAAGGTTTACTGATGTATGAGTCACTTGATCTGTATATGTTTCATCTAGGAGTTTAATTATTCTTTTTTGCGTGTGGGATATCTTGATCGGTGTAGAACTGACAGTCTTAAAGAACAATAAGCCTACTTTAGTGTGTAAAGTGACCAGAGGCTCCTCATTATATGTCGATCAAATCTTAGGACCTGTTTACTAGTTGGGCAAAACACTTGGTGGGGGGGATCAGTAGTTTTTGTACCCGGTCATTAGCATTAGCCTGGGGTGAGGTGTTTGTAGAGAGTGGTGATTATCTCCTGTTGTGAATTGCTGCCCTGGGAATGTAGCATAACTTCAGCTAAGATAGTTATTGCACCCAAATCTTCATGTTTTGCCTTTTCCCAGGCATTATACCCAAATATGTTTTACCACATGCATGAGAGAAAAACTCAGAGGGTGCGATTTTAAGAAATTGGGTTAATACTTGCAAGGATGTGAGTCCTTCACACATAATAAGTCTGCAATTGTTTTATTACTGGGGACCAAGTAACCCATTGTAGCACTTGACTTTCTTAGGGTAGCAAAGCAGAGAGTCTAAGGCCTACTCAGGTGTGTGGTGTGGGCTACAAATCCGAATGTGGTGGCACGCAACAACACAAAATAAATTTGTATCCAGCCAGTATTTTTCTTTTGAAAAAGAAAAATACTTTTATTACAAACACACTACTAGGGGCTACACATTAAATTACAAATATATACATAAGGTAGATGGAGATAACTTTGGTGACACCCTCATATTACATTTCACATTACACATTACATTGAACCCCATAATCACAATGGCACCCACCCATCAGATGCAAACTCACTCAATAAGTGGGTATTGTTTTATGTAAGGCAGGACATTTGGATTTGTCATGGGGTCAGCACATCCTTAACAGTAACTACATGCTATACTTCAGCAGTATGCAACCATTATATCACCACCAAAACATATGGGGACAATAATTACATTCAAATGCACTCAATTTAAGCACAGGTTTGTAATGCTCATTATGATGATTGCCTTTAAATCATTTTAAATTAAGCATTGCACTTCAATGTAATAATAAACAAGTGTAAGTGAGTCGTCTTTTGCTTTGTACAGGCCACATAATGCAGCCATACAACCAACCACTAAGGGTAAGCCAGGGTAAACCACGAAGAGAATGCCGGAGTGGGGTACTCGCAGTGTTTGCTTCTTAGTTTTGATTACTTATTGATACTTGGCTATACGCAGCTGTCAAAATTCCTCCAGCATATGCTTACACTGCGGGGAAGAGTGAGATCAATTACAGAAATCACTTATTTCTACATATTTTTCATACTTTATGTGACCCTTGTCATGGACGAAAGTACCACATAAAGCTTTTGGTTATCCAACGCAGCCCTGAAGAAGTCGAGGTATCAATTACCGAACGACGAAACACGTGTCGGCGGTATCAGCTGTATCAAGTATATAATACTGAAGGAATATATGCTGACTACGTGGATTGGATTGACAAAATACTTATGTAAACAATTTGGATTGAACATTGGCTGTATAGAATTTGGATATCCTGTGACCCGAACTGAACTTTTTGGGTTAATAGTGGACTATCCACTACACCTGTGTTTACTACTTTATTGTTTTTGGACTACTCTTTGTGTGCTCGGATTGGAGTTTTGTTCACCGCTTTATCCCCTTCCTTGAAGGCCTAAACTGGGGTTGTATTGGTAACCAACCTTTCCTCTCCTATCAGCATCGATCACTATTTGTTCGGTCTATTTCCCCCATAACATTTGCTGAGTACCCTGAGCTGTTCCTAATCCTGGTTACCAAGTGTGCTAACAGTAGTAAAGGAAGTAACAATACTAATAAAGTTCATTAGTAGCAATACTAATTAACAAAGTGCAAGTACCTAGAGTGACATTAACAACTCGAGTAGCTGCAGTATCTAAGCTGGTACTAGTAGTATTATTGCGGATGTAATATAAGTAACTTTAAGATGAGTGGTATTGCAGTGACAGAGCTACATGCAGCAGATTTCAACAGTGTGCTAAATGTAAATCGAAAGGGACTCACTGAAATGAGCCTGTTGGTGTTGGCATACCTAAAAGATAAACAGAGAGTAAATCAACCTGAATTAATATGTTTTGTTGTACATGGATTTCGAGACTGTGAAAAAACACTTACCCTTCCTAAAACTATAAAGGCTCGAACGTTTCTCTGTGTTATGGTTGTTATAATTCTAGTAGGGGAGAGAAATGTTAATGACATTTTCAATTAGTTTTTCTACTCTTTCCCACTAATTAAGTGATGCCTCAAATCTCAAGTCTATTTAAAAATATTTGTGAATTTATGGAACAGTTTGCCATGCTTTTTACGTTCGGCGTTAGCCTAGACCTTTAGATTTTTCTGAAAGTATATGCATTGTATGATTGCTTGTAGGGGCATCAGTCAATCGTCTTTATTCACTGGTTTGTTGTGTAATTCACATTTTTCTTCCACCCACTATACCAAGGGTCTCCAACGTATCCAGTAGTAAGAACTACTTATGGTTGAAGAAAACTATCCAGAGCCACTAACAAATATTAGTAAGCACATTATGCAAGATTACATTAGTGGCCTCTATATGCATGGGACCAGCAGTAATAACGCAGTGCATCCGGGAGACTTGCCAGCAGTAATATAAAACATGGCTTATCAAGTTGGAATGCTTCTACATGGCTAGTAAGTAATAGTAATAGCTGCAATGCCCCTGACACCAAGGGCATTACATTCTCAGCGCAGTTCAATTTTCCTTTCAATCAACAGCTTTAAATATATTTTGGAAATTCAGCCTTTTTTCTCCAATATCCCAGCTTATGAGTTATGAAAATACACATATTATCATCTTGAATACACACTTTGTAATTTTGGAATACATATATTAATTCAACCAACCACAAGCTTCAAGTTAAGTAGTTTGGTTGCACATAAGAGAGCCACTTACAGGCAGCAGGAGTCCTACAAGTAGCTCATGAGCTACTTGTTGGAGAAGCCTGCACTACAGTATACAGCATAGGGCAGCAAGTCAGCCGTCTTCAGCCATTGGCTAACTTCACTGAAGTGACAGAATTCTGCCCCTGAACAAGGATACAGCCACTACAAAGTAGTTTCCTTTAGTGCTAGGGGCTACTATTGGCAAAATGTACATTTTGAGACCAAAAATTATATTTTTCCTTTTAGCAAATGTTTATTTTTAGACCAAACAATATATTTATGCCAATGTTTATTTTTAAGATACGCGAGAGCCTGGCAGTTTCCTCAACAATAATGTTTTGGAAAAAGCATGATGTAATGAAAGAAGTGTTGGCAAAGCCAAATGGAAGGCAGGAAACACCAAACATATTGCCTTTGCCAATGGTTGTCTACATATGGGAAGAACGAGGGAACCAGGAGCCTGTAATTAAGGCATACTATGCTGACTATATTGCAGCGATCAAAAACAGGGACCTGCAATTGAGGGAGTGGTCACTTATTTAATGGGAGACCTCGAGTGGTCGCGATGGCAGTTTTGAACCAAATTACAGAAGCCAGTAGCAAAACCATCAGAGAGACTTGCAATGAAAACAGCCACTGAGAATCTGATCAGTCTTGCTTCATTGTTAATGACTCCCTAAGATCCATCACTATCACAAGAAATTTAAACATGCCTTACACCCTGGGTTATCTAAGGAAATTCATTTTAGGGCTTCATGAGGGAGTTTCTTTGTCACATGCGTGGTTCCAGAAGGGGTGGATGAATTTAAGATGCCTTGATTTACAGGGTGTTATCTTTACTGGGACCACAATGCAATAATGGCAGGTTTGTGGAAGACTGCCCAGTTGCAGCAAGCCTTCACAATGGGGAACAGAAACGGCTTGAAGACGGCTTGTGTGAATTCTGGGTATTTCATCAGATTTGAACATTCAACACTGGAGATGATTTTGGGTGTGGTCTATCCCCCAGAGTAGACATTCTGTATGTACAATTATAAGCCAGAAGTATATGACTGATGCGGAAACATCTCTTTGAAGATACAACAAGTATAAAAGTGGAAGGGAGTACATTATGAAAGCGAGGGATCAAATGTGGCAGAGAAGGTTTGGTTTTAGTTTTCGATTGCACAAACTTGTCAAATGAAGGAATCATTGAGGAAGCTAGTCTTTAAGACCCTGGACATTTCCCCAATAGTGAGCTTGGAACAGACGTCAGTCGTTATGAACACAAAGGACAAACAAGCTTTTTGGTGCCTTGATGGGCAAAATTTAGATATTTTAATGAACAACAAGAATGTTGAATTGATGTGGTTTGGCTGTTGCATCTTGAGCAAAGTGACACAGAAAACTGTGGTCAGTTGGAATTAAACAGCAGTGTAACTGGAATATTTGAATGATGATGCAGTAAAGAAGATGCTAGCTTTGTGCAAGACCAGTACAGCACCAGCAAGGAATGAAGGTCCCCTGACCACGGTGAGCCTCCGTAGACGTACAGGGGTGACTCCACGCTGCACACACTTCATGTCTGTGTGTCTGTCAGCGCCAGAGGTGAGTCTTGAGCACCTGCAGATGTTACATAGAGTCTAAAGGCACCGGCATAAAGAGTGAGTGCTCATGAGACCCACACATGTCCAGCCTCATGTTTAGTGTCATAACAACGAGAATCATCTCTCACATCAAGTAAGCTATTAAGAAGCATCAAAGTCACTTTTATGTCTGGGGTAAATACATGTTAATTCACGTACTCCTGTTGCCACACCCACCATTTTGCTCTCAGTGAGTGAAAAACTCGTTGTAGCAGCATGTCACTACAACTCATTTTAAGTAAATGTCTTTATACATATAGAACACAGGGTGATATGCTTCTTACCTTGTTTGGACAATTAATACAGAAGTGCTGATCAGGCAGGTTTGGGATCTGGTAGGTAAAGGAATGTGTGTTTACTGCAGGACCAAAGCCAAGGAACAATGTCCCTAGTGATTTGGTTAGGATACTCAAGAAACGAGCTGGCGCCAATTCAAGAAGTAAGTGTGTGACTCCTTTGACTACTGGCAGAACAGTGGCAGGCTCCTTCGAGGCATATCAATGCCAGACAAGGGTGTTAATGATGCTCCGTTGCCACCTCAAACATTTCCTTATCATGATCTTTAGATTATGAGTAAAGTCCTCGCATCAAATGTAAGCTATTTTCTTGCCCCGTGAGCCCCTGAAGGACAAAATGTCTGCCTCCTTCCCTAGCCTATAGGACAGCCATGCAATACTGCTCTTGCCTTATCCAGCTGATTTACAAGCCCTCAGCACCTTCCCATGTGGACATCCCACCCACGTGGAACTCTTCGCCGGATTGGCGTATGCATACAATAGGGGTGCACCAACCTTTTGACTCAGACCTTGGAACTGAGGACATTGAGGCTGCCATGAAGATATCATTAATTGTCGATAGCCAGCTCACCTCTGCCTAAAAGAGTAGACTCTTGTTTTGCCCAAATGATACTGAAGCTGAATTTGCCAGTAAATTCAGGATCTGAGCCCGCAAAGCCTTTCATGGGCCAATTGCCGGTGATAATCAGTCCTGGGAAATGTTTTACATTACACACACTAACAATCAAGGTACAGACAAAGAAAGTGATTTGTTCATCACATGATTTGTTGGTCAGGTACGAAGGACAGAATTCTATCCTGACACTCAGGGATCCATGGTCAGATGCTTAGCCGCTAGAACACTTCTCAGGCTAGTAGGGAACTAGAACCCGTAGGACTTGCATAGCCTGTGGGTTGTAGTAACACTCTGCCTGTGTCTACCCCCATAGAGTTGCTGTTTGTACTTGCCTTGTTGTGGGAAGTTGATTTACAAGCGCACCATCAGCAGTATTGAAGTAATAGTGTGACGGCAGGAGATAAACAGAGGACATAAACAATGTCGTGCTCAGGCAGTTTAACTCTAGCAACCAAAAAAACATGTGTCAGCCATGCCACTTTGGTCCTCACAGCTGTCAGCAATTTTTTCCAGAGGCCAGTCAACCAAAAAAGCATGCGTATGTTCGCCCCCTATTGTTCTCTCCCAGTTGTATGTTAAGCAAGCAAAGGGTGAAATAATTGGGAAGTGGAGAATGCAGTTTGCTTCCAAAGGACCAGAACGTCCTGCTCCATTCACTTGTGTTAATCTATACCCCACACCAGCGGGAGCATGCCTGTCAGGGCAGGATGGCTCAAGGAATATGCCTTTGAACATTTACTTCCACTGGAGACTGTGTCATATCATGCAGGACCAACTCACCTCTGCACAGCGTCAGATACCCAAGCAGAGCCTCTGTATGTCACGTACAATTAGAATATGGCCCAATGCAGTCTACAAAGCCGAACCGCAGCCTTGAATTCATTCCAAGGGACCGCCTCAAATATACACGTACAGCCTCTAACAACCAGGCACCACCTATAACAACCAGGTACAACATCATATGCCAAGGGACTGTCATATATCCAAATGTAGCCTCTAGTACCAAGGTATAAATTTAGGATCTAGGTTTGAATTCACAGCCAAATTCATCCGATGCCCGCCACACCATCCAATGCTTAAATATATTCCAAAATACCCAGTTACATCTTCGAAATCCCTCCCAAAGCTACCAACTGCAGATACACAACTGCCATATGCCCATATATGACGAGTGCCACTTTCTATCTGCAGGGAGTGCTTGCTTCACATGCCCTATGCAGCCTCCCACGATCAGTTATAGACTCCTATGCTTGAGTGTAGCGGCATGCCCTCCATGTAGCGTGAGCTACTATGTTACAGCTTTGTGTACGTAAACTCACCCATGCCGATATAGTTTCATATGTTCAGGATTTGCTGAGCTTAGGTGAAGCCCCATGTGCTCCGGTATATTATCATATATTCAGTGCAGCTTCATATTCGTAGGTATATGTTCGAGGATTTGAGGTTGTGCCTTGGAATTAAAGGCTGCAATTAAATGTTATGTGATGTAACTTCCTGTAGTGTCATAGGTGGTCTGAGGGTGCCTTATGTTGCTTCCTAGGTTCCTGTTGACCTAGAGCAGGTCTCTCCAACGATTAGCTTGTGACCTATTGGTAGCTCTCCAGCTACCTGTAAGTAGCTTTCTTCTATACAGTCCAGCCTAATAAATTGGAGGCTTTTGTTTGGCTGAAATAATATATGTATACATAAATCGAAAAGAGTGTATTTGAGATGAAAATGTGTGTATTTTTAAAACTCATAAGCTGATGTTTGGCAAATATAGTTGCATTTCCAAAATATATTTGAATACGATAGTGGTTGATGAGCATATGGCATTGGGGAGACATTACTAACATAATCTCCTTGGTGCCAGTGGCAAAACAGCTATGGCTGGTATGTATTACTCATGCAATGGAATTCCAAATTGGCAAAGACTTTTTTACTTGCCTGCTGGCAACCCTGCGTCCATGGATGTTGATTCACCAACATGCTAGAGATAGCAGAAGTGACATCACATGTCCTTTGACACCAGTGACATCACATGTCCTTTGACACCAGTGACATCACAGGAAGTGATCCTAGACGATATACCCTCACAATACTTTCTTGCAAGGACCACATGACCCCTTATGGTCCGATTATAGAAGAAGCAATTATAGGAGCCATCCATGACTGGAAATCTGGTAAGACACCCAGCTCGATGGCTTACCCGGCAAATTCTACCGTAGATATTTCGCACAACTAACACCCCACCTTCTCAACCTGTACCGAGAGGTGGAAAATAGGGGAACATTTTCCTCCTACATTGATACAGCCACCGCCCTGATCATACCTCAACCAGATTGCCCTGGGGACCTATGTGCCTTCTACAGACCTGTATAGCTGCTCAACACAGAGATCAAAACATTTGCCAATCTTCTGATCAACAGACTACACCCGATCCGGAATAAACTGGTCAACTTGCATCAGTGCAGTGTTCTGCCAGAGCACAGTACGAGGCACTGTATCCAGCGACTCCATCTGACTATGGCCCGAAGGCCCTTCTCCTTCAGGAGTTTGAGAAGGCCTTTGAAACTGTGGGCTGGTCCTTTCTGGACAGGCTACTGAAAAGAGTGGGACTGGGCCAGGACTCTGCAGGTTTATTGGGACTCTATACTCGGAGCCACAGCCGTTAGTATCGGTCGCTGGGGTTCTATCGCACTCCTTCCCCATTCACAGGGGCAACATACAGGGATGTTCACTATCGCCACTCCTCTTTGCCCTTGCGATCGAGCCTCTTGTGCATCTTATACAATGTGATGCCTGTATAACGGGCTGGAAATGGGCGGACGGTTCTGAGGATGGGATTACTTTAAATCCTATTCTGCCTCTCATTTCCTCAAGCCACTGGTCCCTGATTCATGGAAATATTTGATCTTTACAAAACAGAAACTGAAGAAATCAGTGCTGGTGCCGTTCACAGGATCGGATGGCGACACTACATGGTGGGCATCTATGCTTGTCTGTATTACAAGCTTTAAATACCTGGAAATCTATGTCTCTAGAGATCCAGTTGACATCTGGAATCTCAATCTTAACCCGGTACAGCAAACAAAAGTGGATCTCCAACACTGGCGAATACTGCCACAGCAGAACCTGGGAGAACAGCCTTAGTTAAAATGATGATACTCCCCAAATGTCTCTACGTCTTTCCGACGTTCCCCCTTCACATCCCTTACCACTGGTTTCACAATCTAACCTCCATACTCCCCTCATTCTTCTGGTCCAATTCCCACGTACAGTACAATTTTTTTTTGTTAAATATATATTCAAATCTAGGAAAAATGTAATGTTTTTTGTTGTTGAAATGCAACCCATTTCCTTAAAGGATATTGGTTTGCGCTTCAACAACAAACGCATTAAACGTTTTGTAATCATTGTTTAAGAGCAAGCAGTGGTCCATGGACCACTGCCTGCTCCTAAGAAATATTTTTCCAACATTCACAAAGGGGAAGAAGTATGATTTATGTTTGGTTACACTCATGTCCTGCTATACAGAGCTCCTCTCTGATGTTCTGCCTTGTGCTGTGGCCCTCAGACTAATCTGAAGCTGGTCTGGCAGTAATTAAAAAAGACGGTGCTCCACGCCTTCCTGGAACTGACTGATCATTTTTTTTCTAGATTTATTCTGGTGTATGTGAGAATTGATTTGGGCCAGTAATTGGCAAGTAAGCTCTGTGTTAACTGTGAGTGTTTTCTGGAAGAGGGAGATTTTAAGGTGCTGGATACATTGTCTGAAAAATACTCATGCTTTGTGAATCATGGTTAAGAGCTGTAAGGAGCTAGATAACAAAAGATATAACATCACAATGTACTGTTTAGCATGTACTAACTGTGTAAGCTCCTCTTCTTCCATGTGTTCAGAGTGGTAGAGTCAACAGGAGATTGTCTGGGTGGGGGGTGGAGTAAGAGGACAAATCAGTTCTTCTGTATTAACTCACACTTTTGCTACAGCATATCAAGTTAAAAAGTAAACAGAGATTCCTAGGTTTGTGGTGAGACGTTTATCATCGCCTCTGGATAGATTGATCATGAAAGGTGCTGAGAATTCCAGTTGACTGCTTGACTGCCCTTTTACTGTTTGGATTACTTACATGTAATTGTCATTATTGTCAGTCCTAATCTTCTTCATCAAGAGGTTTCTCCCACTTCCGGGGACACCTCAGAATAACGTGCTGAAAGAAACCACGCCAAACCGCGCCAGGGGTCTCATTTACAACATTTTAGCGCAGGGCAGAGCCACAAGGCTTCTTGAGGCGCTGCCCTGCAGCAAAAGAAAAGGGTAGGAAAGAGCTGTATCTAAGAGCTATTTCACAGCGCTGGTGCACAAATGGCTGCCATGTGCCAACGCAGGCACCCTTGAACCATGGTAGAAGGATACCTGCATGAAAAATGGGGTTGTGTTTGGGCAGGAAGGGACACATTCCATCACAAAATCAACCGGGCAAGGTTTTCCTGCATTCTCAGATTTATGCTATGTTGTAAATCTGGGAATGTGTCAAAAACCATGGGCGTTGAATGGGAACACCCACCGCAGCACCCATGGCACTCCTCCCCCATGCAGTGTGAGGCAACGCATTGGCTTGCGCTGTGTCGCCTTACACTATATCTATGAGGCCATGAAAAGCCACACAGGGTGGCTTTCCGTGGCCTCGTAAATATGAGTGAGCCCAGTGTGCTGCCAGAAGGTCAAGAAAAGTGACGGTCGAGCAGCGCGTTGGGCTTGTAAATAAGCCCCCAGGTGCTATTGAAAGCCTGGTTTACCAGCATCTACCACGTTGTTTCCTTGTTTCTGTTAGTGCATGGTGCTTTGTCATGGGGTCTGTGTCAGGCAAAGATTCCTTCCATTGGAATCCATCTATGCAGGGATTTATGTGGGAACGTAAGCAAGGGGGTTTAGACTTTACATCTGCAGTTTTGGGCTTTGCTGGCTGTGTTGATACCCCTTCTGTGGGTCACTATATCATTAACTCATTGCATGGCGCCATTTGTAGCTCTTCACTTTTGGTTCACTGCCCCATGTTCCTCTGGTTGTTTGGTTGAAGGGGCAGTGTTGAATTTCTCTGATCAGCTTCTGCATGAATGTAGCCAGGGTGGGTTTCTTCTCCTCTTGTAGTTTGTGCGGAGATTGGCGACCCACAAACGCAACATGCTCTGCCGGTTCCTCATACTGAGTGAGTTGCTTTTCTGTCTCAAGAGTTTGAGCTGCATGAGACTTTGGTGGGTGACAGCATTGGACTGGTAAATGTGTTTTCTTTCTCTGCTGCTTCTTTGTTGATTTGCATGGGTCCTGACTACTTAAGTATGTGCTGCTCTCCCATGATTGGTGTTTGGCGTCCTATTATTTTGCCCATAGTGAGACAGGTGAATGAGACAAATGTTGGGGGTCTATCGAGGCACAGATGTTAACTACTGATTGATGACCCTTGCTCTTCATTTAGGACAATGTCAACTTTGTATGGATGCAGTTTCCTTGCATGGCTTTGGTCCTGTTATTTTATGGGTTGCTGATTGTCTACGGGAGATTTCTTCTCTTGTTGGCTAGGGTTTGCATTCTGCTGAAGGTATTCTGCGGTTCCACTCTTTTACCCCTCATGCCAGTCTCTCTTTTCTGATGCTGTACTGAACATTAACACTGTATGAAAGTTAAAAGAAATGTAATTGGAGGAGCTGAGCTACCCAAGGTTGGGGTGGAACTTGTTTGTTTGCACAAATTCTTGGTCTCTGAGGAGCATTGCTACCCATGTATTCTGTCAGTTCTTCTCTTGATCTCCTAGAACACGATGGCATACGCATGGTTGCCGCAATTAGTTCTGTGTCTTCCTTGGGTGATTCCGGAAGTTATTCTTCGTTGGACACATTTTCTGTTGGATGGGCCTCATTTCTACTCTGCGCTGCCTCTTCTAGTGATGTGTGTGCTGTGGGACTTCATAACTAATCTCACAGTACTCGCTGGTGTTCAGATCAGGTTTGGTTCAAAGGTGGACTTCTTGTCCTGCAGCATCAGTAGCTGTTTCTTCTACTGGTGGCAGTGTTGTCAAAAGGCCTTGCCTTCTGCCTGTGTACCCATCCTCTGTTACTCTTGTTTGCCATCTGTTTTGCTCTCTTTTAATCAGTAGGCAGTCTAAATTCTAGGTAAGAGACACCTTGCTCCAGGATCTGTGGTCAGATTTCGTATGAGCCCCTTTTGCCCCTGCCAAGAAGATACAAGTACATCAAGCATGGAGAACAGCCATATCGGATGAAGCACTACAGGTCACCGCGCCCCAGCCATCAACCAGTCACGAAAGATCATTGAATATCTGGAGCTGACATTCCAAGGATGTTTGAGGCTGCCTTTACAGGAAAAGGCTTTTTTCAAGTACACAAAATTGGTTGCTGGATATGTGTATTGTGCTTACAGAGCCCACCCCTGAAGGTCATGACAAGATGCTCTGCATGGTGGACTCAGCGGGTTCACTAGAAATGAAAAACCTCATTACAATCCCACCTGCATTTACAAAAAGTGTTACCGGGAAACATGCAGTCATTCTCACGAAAATGTCTTGTTATGAACTGTCCTTCTCATCAAACATCTAATCAAAGATTTATTTCTGCCAGCTTGAGTCTTGGCATTGTGTGCACAAAACTGCACAATGATTACGCACACAGGTGCATTCAAAGGCATGAAAACACACACACTCACAAACAAAGGCGCACACACACACGACACACACTAGCACAACTGTACCACATCTGTGACATCCGTCCACACAAGTCTTGCAAAAATTCAAAAGCTTTTGTGTCAATATCCCAAAACCCATGCATGTGCCACTGGACAAGCTCAGTTCATGTTTTCCAATGTCCGTAGTTATTGCCAACTCACAACAAGGACAAAAGGAAGCTTCAAATTCTCTCAAGCAAAGCCGCCTAATTTAATCTTAGATTTAGAGACGGGTTTACAGTTTGCCAGATAGTACTCCGTCTACCAGGGTGGCAGAGTATATTACGTCCACCAGCATATGGTACTACTGCCCCTAGCCTAGCGCTGATCTTTGTACCTTGCTCACTTTGCCACTAGATTCAAGCAAGCCTGGCCGATGACGGCTGATTAGCCAGAAACCGGTCCCCGGAAGCTTGTTTCCAGTCCAGGGAAGACATGGTTTGGCAGTTCGGGCTGGACTGTTCCCATGAGGCACAGGGTCAGACTGATTTGCATATGGCCATGTCTGAACTGGGGTGGCAGAGTGGGCTAAAGAACGGTGATGGATTAAACCCAGATCAGTTGACTGGGGGTGAGTGCTTGCAATGTTCAACACTCCGTCCATCATCCCCTTTGGTTTTGCCTTGACAGGAAACGCCATCATGACAGTTCCAGTCAAGGTGCAAAATGTTGAGTGGACTGTCGCCATTGAGTTTTTACAGCGGTCCACCAAACTTTCACACACTATTTGCTTTTCAAAAACAAATTCCCAAATTGGAAGTTTGTTTTTGAAAAACAAAAAACTAATGACCCCACGCCCAGGGAGTTTCTTTCCTGGGTGTGGGGGACATTATTTCTTTTTTTCTGTTCCTCAACACCAGGTTTTATTTGGCAGTGAGAGAAAGAACAAAAGCACATCACAGCATCCATCCTAAATAAGGCAGGCAGGGTAGTGTCCTTCGTCCAACAGCCCCTGGATGGATGTTGGGCCATCAGAGAAAGGTTTCTGTCAACAGCGCCAACGGGGGCTCCGTCGACAGAAACCTGGCGCTTCACCCGACTATAAAAGAAGCGCGCGGGCTGAGGGTTTGGAGGGCACATTTTTAAATCAACCATTAGACTAGTTAAGAAAACATTTTTTTTGTTTTTAGAAAAGATTTAGGAGCCCATGGTTCTTTGAGTTATCCAGAGATGGCTAATAAAAGCGTTTCTGAGAATACCAGTTCCTGATAAATGTCCCACAAGGGCTACTGTAGCAGTGAAAGAAATAACAAGGGCTTGGTGTACTCCGAAGCAGTCTGCAGTCATCCATCAGTTGATGCCTGGTTCTCATTCATGGAATCAGTGCTTGTCTAAGAATGGTGTTTGCAGCTAAAAGTCTATAGTAATGCATGTGTACAGGCAAAGACAAACCAATCAACTGTCTCCATGTCAATAAGCCGTTGATAACGGAGCCAGATATTAATCGCCATTGAAAAGCACTTGTTCATCTATAAATCAGACATGCACACTGACTGCCCCGCGCCAGTAAGGTCAACGGATCAATATATAGCCATAATTCAGCATTTATTAGATATTCTATTCTTGCTATTATGCACTTCAAAATTCGCATCGTGCCCAGCGTATTATGGCAGTGAGAGGCACCATTGCAGGGACTGAACCCTAAACACCCCTCTTCCGAATATAATGACATATTAAACTAATGATAAAAAATATAGGTAAAAGATGACGTAAGATTATCAGTAACAACTATGATAATAATGACGACCGGATTCAAAATGGCTGCTTCCCACGGATCATTACAGAGAAATGCATAATTCAAGTTTATTGATCTGCCACTGTTAACCTTGCATAACACCCAGACTATATGCTGATCCTTTGAGGACTTGAACAACAAGGCTTGATTACAATCCAATTCTGTACCCTTACTAATTTGGTTCCCATTGCATTTGGCCGACTACAATGTACCTCTTGAAACACCTCTCACTGTCCTCTAGCTATCGTGACATCGATGACATGATGTACCTGCACTACTGTGTCCTGTCTTTTTTTTATTTTGTGTTTGAAAGAAAATCAATAAAATTCTTTGAAATCAAAAAAAGGTGACGTCTGAAACTGCAGGGCCATTGCCTAGGTGGAATTTTGAACTGAAATATCTATGAAAGGGCTGCAAGGTGCTCGTCGGGAGTGGGTTTTCATTGTATTGTAATTGCATTTATATAGCGCTTACTACCCGTAATGAGGCGTCGAAGTGCTCTATCGGCAAGTAGCACGCTACTCCGGAACCCAAAAAGGATTGGTGGTGAATTAGTATAGTGAAATATTACGTTAATTTGAGCGGTGGATATGTTAGGGGCATATTATCAAGAAACTGCGTTAAAATTACCGCCGCTTTAGCGGCAGAAAACTGCCGCTAAAGCGGCGATAATGGGCTTGATAATATGCTTTAAGAATTCCAATAGAAGCCCATGTTCTGGTGTCAACATGGGCTTCTATTGGAATTCTCACGGGCATATTATCAAGCCCATTATCGCCGCTTTAGCGGCAGTGTTCTGCCGCTAAAGCGGCGGTAATTTTAACGCCGTGCTTGATAATATGCCCCTTAGTCTATTATTAAGATTGAAAAGGATAGTGGGGGGATAGAAGAGGGAAGGGTTTGCATTTATATAGCGCTTGCTATCCTTGATGTGGTGTTAAAGCGTTTTTGCGCTTTTTTTAAATTAAAGCTTCAAAAGTAAAATGTACATTATTTGATTATTCTACTCAGCCGCTTACACACAATTTTGCAGATTAGCACAATGTCATGACTTTATTCTCGGTGACACAAGCTGAGGACCAGCACTTTGCTACTGTCCAAATGAAATGTGCCTCAAACAAGCTTGTCTCACTCACGTGGACTATGAGAGAAGCACTGATGCTGCCAAAGCCTTCAAAATGGCTCATTGGAGCACTCGCTGCTCCAATAAACGGGCATCTTGACGTCACTGCTTCCAATCCAGCAAGGTTGGTTCAGCAATCCATCTTTCAAGGTCGGTAAATTGAGTGCCATTATTTTGGATAAAAGAACACCTGTCATTTACGGTGGTTTGGAAAGGCACAGTGCGGTTAACATAACATAACGTGTATTTGTGCGCACGTTCACCCCGAACGGGGTATCTTGGCGCTGAATAACAGATGTTTATTGTTACCCAACTCAATGGTACTCAGGCAAAATGGTGTATAGAGCACTACGTGAGGAATAAAAAAAAGTTACTAATATGAAAGAGGAGCACAGAGGCGAGAAAAACATTTAAAATAGGAGTGAATAAACTGTGAAATGTGAGAGTGATCGATGCAAGATGACGCTATGAAGCTGTTTCCAGAAAAGCACTGGTGCAAAGGCAGTAGGTCCGACCTTAAGAAGCATGAATTTTTTTAAATGAATTTGTTTTTGTGAACATATGCTATAAGCATGGGTACACCAGCCCGAGAACTGAAGTGCGCTCCTCTTCAGGCAGCTGTGCACATGAAAAAATAATGTCACTCAAAGTGCAAGATAGATAATGGATGAACTGGGCTGGCCCATAGGGCCATGTTGTATGATGTGGAATGCCCCACAGAATTACACCAAATTCGGCAGGAAACTAGATCTTGGTCCACAGGGGGTGCTTTTTGTGATTTGGTGTAAATCCCTTCAGTAGCTTTTGGGAAACTTAGGGAAAAAAATATATAGATATTTGGACGGTTGGGTTAGCGAGGGTCTCAGAGACTCTTGCAGGAGCACCAATTAAAAAACAGAGCGCTCTGTGTGGACTAGGGCTCTTTATTTCCCTTTGGCCATCTTGCTGCTTTTGGATTCAAACTCCAGTGAGCGCTCTGATAGGCTGCCAGCAACATGAGAAAAATGTTGCTGGGTCAAGTTACAGGATTAGCGGACTTATCCTCTGTCCTGAAGTTGCAAACAAAATGATATAGGGGCAAAGAGCATATACCCTGCCCCCTAGGCCCCATAAGGGGGGACCCAGAAGCACCCCCCCAGAGCCATAATTGAAAAAGAATGTACATTTTTGCTTCAATCTTGCAGGAGTCAGTTTTTGACCCCGGGGACTCTACTCCCTGTGGCCCAATTTAAATATAATGAGGAGGGGGCATGCAGCCCCCCCTTCCTAAGCCGGATGCAGTCCCGGAGAACCCATTCAAAGTATTTTTTTAGGGCAGAGGGGGTTGCGCGGCCCCCACCCCGAGCCTTAAAAAGGTCCTGGGGACCCCATCCCGCACCTGTCACTTAAGTTTAAAGGGGGGGCACATAGTCTCCTCCATGAGCCTTAAATTGCCCCAGGGACTCCATCACCTGGGTCCAGCTTACTTACTGTGTCCCAGTGAGTACAACCCACTGACACATTGGTTTCCTGCCAGCACAGGGCAGGGAAGCATGTGTTTGCTCCTGTCTGGTGGGGGCATCTTTGAATCTCCCGCCAAACAGAAGCAAACATAAAGTCTGCTCCCAGAGCGCTAGAGCTTTAAAAATGCTCCTGCCAGCTGGGAGCAGACATGTGCTCTGTTTCCTTGCCCACACTGACGTGGGCAGGGAAACAGAACAATATATTGTTCCCACCCGGTGGGAGCAGCATAAATAGCTGCTCCTGCTGGACCGGAGCAATGCTGGCTCCCACAGCATGAGAGGAGCCGGCTGGGGCTGCAGGGGCCCTGGGGCTTTCCCTGCAGCCCTCAACATGTGCATGGTGGGTGATCTTTAAAATGTACGACCCAGGGGATTGGGCACTCAGGGCCATAATAGGCTTGGGGAGGGAGGCCGCACATCTCTCCCCTTTTTTATTAAATTTGGCTCTGGGGGATGGGGACCTCGGGATGCAAAAAAGGCTTGGGGAGGGTGGTGGTATGCCCCCTCCCCTTTTTCATTGGGTTTGGACCAAGGGAATGTGGTCCCTGGGGCCTCATAAGACCTGGAGAGGGGGAACTGTATATTCCCCTCC
This sequence comes from Triturus cristatus, assembly GCF_964204655.1. Taxonomy (NCBI): domain Eukaryota; kingdom Metazoa; phylum Chordata; class Amphibia; order Caudata; family Salamandridae; genus Triturus; species Triturus cristatus. Next base: position 567,560,921 of record NC_140593.1, read on the forward strand.
CCTTTTAAGCAAAAAATACGCCCCGTGTAGAGGGCCTATGAAGGCTTGGGAAGGGAGTCGACCCGGCCCCCTTCCCTTTATTTATTGGTTTGGCACAGAAATAGTACGCCCCCCTCCTCTTTTTTATTGTATTTGACCCCAGGGGATGGGGTCCATGGTGCCTAAAAAGTCTCGGGGAGTGGGGTCCAAGAAACCTTGGAAGGGCTTTTGTGCACCCCATCCCATTATTAATGTTTTTGGCCCCACGAGATGTCTTCCCTGGGGTCTATTGAGGTTCAGGAAGGGGGGCTGAACACCATGCTCCCCCTGTTTAAATACATCTGGCCCCAGGGTCTGGGATCCCCTCTGCCCCCTTTTGACCCAGGGAATGAGGCCCCTGGGGCCCAAAGAACAACCTTACACTGCTCACACCAAAGGCTGTACACGGTGTGGGGTTGGCAGCCTACTGGGAGTTTGGTCACAGGGCCTGGCCGCAGGCCAAGCCCTGTGACCAAGCCCTCACTGCGGAAGGCCAAAAGCTGTGCACAGCGTGGGGTTGGCTGCTGTGCAGAGTTGGAAGCAGGGCTTAGCTGTAACACAGGCTGAGGGGCTACCCCAATACCACGATCGAGCAAAGGCCATGCAGGGCATGGGGGTGGCTGCCCCACAGTAGCTGCCTGCAGGGCCTGGCTGCAACACAGGCCCTGCAGCTAACCCCACGCCATTAACAAGCAAAGGCTGAGCACAATGTGGGGTTGGCTGCCTCCATGTGGCAAGTCACGCTCTGCGACCAGTGTCATGCCATGTGAGACAAAAAGGCAGTGCACAGAGTGAGGTTGGCTGTCTGCGGGGGTTGTTTGCCTCTGGGTGGATTGGCCACAGGCCAAGCATAATTGATAAACCCTGCTGGTAAGGCCAAAGGCCATGAATTGGGGGGGTTGGCTATAAGTATGGTAATAAAGTATTACTTTATCTTAAAGAACCACAAGAAATCCACTGAAAAAAGTAAAGGTTACAGTTAGGTGAATATGTCAGTGACAACATTAACGTTTTTAACTGAAAAAAAACAAAGAAATTAACCAGTTGTAGTTAGAAAAGTTAACTATAACTTGCCCCAGCGATGCACTGCCTATGACCTAACATATTACATCACTCATGTTCTATGACATCATTTACGACATCACTGATGACATCTAAGGGAGGGGGTCAGTTGGGGTATTAATAGCTCAAAAATTACGGAACTAATTTACACCAGAGCACAAAAAGCACTCTTTCTGGACCAAGTTCTAGCTTTCTGCCAAATGAGAAGTAAATCCATTCAATGGTTTGGGCTATCGGTGTGTCTAATTCTTTGGTACACCACCCCTTTGTCTCAGCCCTTGATTGACAGATCCCCAGAAACTATCCAGTTAGGAGCAAAGATGAAAACAAAATTGGGGGGAAAAGTTTTGTGAAGATATATATATGTATCTGGTCAAAGCTGTCTGTAGGCCAAATTTATTAAATTAATGTGATATTATTTAGTTGGTCAAAAGCAACCTGTTGCATAAATGCATCAGCATAACCAGAAATAGAGTTTTTCGGGCAAATGTGTTAGCTCTCTTGCATTTAGGAAAAATCTATTATTCCATTACAGTACAACTAAGTTAGCCTGAAATAGTGTTATGTCTTCTTTTACGGGTCTGCCAGCCAGCTCAATAGTGTATTTTAAAAGATTATGGGATTTCTTTCATCTATTGTAAATGTCCACATTAAACACCAAACAAATGTTCAAATTAAAGTACTCGGTTCTGCCCACTCAGCACTACCACCAGTAGAACCCTAGATTAATGCCTGCATCCGGGAGCAGGGTGCACATTCTAAATGTAGATGTAATCTGTCAAACCAGACAGAGCTGGTGCAAACACCCTGTTTTTATTCATGATCCAAGAGAAAGTATGTCTCAGGCTTAGAAATTTAGCACAGTAATGAAATTGTGTTTTTCCCGGCCATGCCCACTGACGTCAAGTTGATGATTGATTAAGTCTCTACCTGAGACTGTCCCCCCCAACACTTCTTTCTGTTCTCTCTACGCATAATTAATGACTGCCACAACCTCGACAGAGAAGCCAAAGGCTGCATGCGTGGGAGGACACAAAATCAGTAGTGGATGCAGTAAGGAAACAATGTATAAGGCCACCTCTGCTACAGGGATGTGTGAATTTATTGCAGTTTTTTTTTATATAGCACAAACTTGGCCCAAGGGCATTAGAGCGCTTTACATGTGCACTAGATTTATTAATACTTTTTTAAAGTCTGGCCTAAAGACAGTGTTCACTGTCTTGATAAAATATTTTCCAAAAAATCTACAAAAATACATACATATCTAGCATCACTCAAATTATGACCTCCCACAACAGAGCAAAGAGTATATCAAAGGATCAGTCCTCTTGAGCTATTGGAGGTCTTCACTTTCACCATTCCAAGTACACTTAAAAAAATAGTTTGCCAAAATTGGAGCTTCCAACACACTTGTACTTCTCAGTAACTCCTTGTCGCTGTGTATAAATAGGCTGTCATCAGTGATTTCTATAACACTGAAGACATTTATTTTAGTTGCAATGTTGAATCATCACTAAAGACCAGCTTTGATATATTTATTCTTTGGAAAAAGATACCAAGCCATTAGAATAGCAATAGTGTGTATGCAAAATTCTAGGTTTAAGCCATACACCCATAGCTTTGCAAATGACGTTTAATGCTCTTGTATCTGACTTGAGAGGAATCACTAGTAATGACTTGATTAAATACAGCTTCATGGAAATATTTGAATGTTTTTGCATCTGATTGGACAAGGACCTCTAGTAACAACTTGAGGAAGAATATGAACAAAAGCGCCTTTCAGCAAGTATCTTTATCTATTGCGTTTCTCCACAGACATTTAGGGGCATATTATCAAGAACGGCGTTAAAATATCGCCGCTTTTTAGCGGCAGAAAACTGCCGCTAAAGCGGCGATAATAGGCTTGATAATATGCCCTTGAGAATTCCAATAGAAGCCCATGTTCTGGGGTGAACTTGGGCTTCAATAAACCCAGCTGTGTATATGAAAGCCCACTGCTCAGTGCAGTAAGCTGTAGTAGGAAACATCTAAGGGGCATATTATCAAGCCCATTATCGCCACTTTAGCTGCAGTTTCCTGCCGCTAAAGCGGCAATAATTTTCACGCCGTGCTTGATAATATGCCCCTTAGATTTTTCCTACTACAGCTTACTGCACTGAGCAGTGGGCTTTCATATACACAACTGGGTTTATTGGCATACATGTATGGCGCCATTCAAAAGCTAGTTTGTTAAAAACAAGTTTGAAGTCCGTTAAATTTCCGTGTGATTGCTGGTGCTTTACACATGAAAGCTGCGAGTCTATACTTTCCCCAAAAAATTACAATAAAAATATATCCAGTTATTACTCAAACAATATCAGCTCCAAACACAGAATATCAATGAGTAAATCTACTTCTGTTTGCTTTTATGAAACAAATTCATTTAAAACCACTTAAAACAATACAGCGAAATGTAAGTAATTAAAGGCACTTGTATTTACAAGTTAATGCTAGTACCTACATGTAGCATTGTGTCATAGCACATCTTCGTAAAATGAAGAAATGTATTCAAATCTGTACTTTTGACTCATTATTACAAACCAGCTTTGGCAAATGTATTTATCCTATGGAAAACAAGCACAAACCATTACAATAGCAAAAGAGTGTATGCAAATGTATATGTTACAGCCACATCTCCTCAGCTTGCTTCAGGTTATTTGAAGCAGTTGCATTTGATATGTGAGAGACCTCTAGCAACATCTTGTGGAATTGCAACCTCAGGAAAGAATTTCAGTGCTTTACATCTGACTAAAGAGGGACATTTAGTAACAACTTGTGAAACCTTAGCATCATGACAAATTTCAAAGCTTTTGAATCTGTAATCTAGTAATGCCTTGAGGAACTGCAGCTCTGTAATAGAATTTTGAAGTTTTTGCATCTGACTTGAGAGCCCTAGTAATGACTTGATGGGCCGCAGACTCATGAAAGAATTTCAATGTTTTTGCATCTAACTCAAGAGAGACCTCTAAAATGACTTGAGAATATGCAGGTTTACAACTGGGGTTAGTTGCATGCATGTACATTGTCACTCAAAAGCCAGTTTGATGATAATAAGTTTGAAGGCACTTAAATTTAATTATGATTGCCAGTACTTGTAAGACACCAGCGTATGTAATAATAAATGTAATAATACAAATATAAAAGAAGTTTTAGTTGACTAGTTTTATTCATTAAATTGCTCAGTTGTTATTCAAATAGTACCCACTCCACCCCCCACACACCACACAGAAAACATTGAGTAGATCCATTCTTAACACTGAACACATTCTTTAGAAAATAAGCTTGATTATATATCCTGTTAACCCCCATAAAAAGGTGCAGCCAAAATTAGCTATTTGAGATACTAGTATTTACCAGTGAAGATTATTTCTAAAATGTAGCAGGATGGCATTACCTATGTCGATAACATTCAAGAAATGTATTGAAATCTCTAATTTTGCTTTAGTATTACAACCCAGATTTGTCAAATTTGTTTATCCTTCAGAAAACAAGCACAAGGCATTAAAATAGGGAGAGTGTGTTTGCAAATGTATGTGTTAAAGCCACACACCCTTAGTTTAGTGAAAGTCACATAAAGCCGTGGAATCTGATTTGAAAGGGGCCTTTATAGTAACGACTCGTGGAACTGCAGCTTCGTGAAGTATGGTCAACACTTTTACATCTGACTCAAGTGAGACCCCTCGTACCGCCTTGAGGAACTTTAAGAAATTTGAGGATTTTGCATCTGATCTGAGAGGAACCTCTAGTAATGCCGTAAGGAACTGTAGCCTTATGAAAGAATGTCATTGGTTTTGCATCTGATCTGAGAGGAACCTCTAGTAATGCCTTAAGGAACTGTAGCCTCATGAAAGAATGTCATTGGTTTTGCTTCTGACTTAAGAGGGACCTTTAGTAATGCTTTGGGGAACTGCAGCTCCATGAAAGAATTTTGAAGGTTATGTTTTGCATCTGACTCGAGAGGGGCCCCTAGTGATGAGAGACATGAGGAACTGCAGTGGTTTCTCTTGTTTATTTGTCATCCTTTCCCTCTGCCCCTTTGCTTCCTAAAAAGGCAGGGATAATTTTGGGTTAAATCGGCAAGGTTGGAAACCATGGAAATTCAGAAGCCAAAACCCAGGTAGTTGAAAGAAAGGAGCAATCATCTTTGGATATGGATTCCTTGGAGGCCCGGTGTATTCGGCAAGTCCCAAGTTTGCTTTTACCCTTATCATGGACTCCCCTTTTGCCATGGCCCAATCTACATTTGCCAATGCTCTGTATAGAAGAGAAGAGAAGACCTCCCATGTGGGAAGTTCAACTGGCCACATGGACTTGTTGAACTTAGGATAACATTTCTCCACGAAGAGCCTCGAAAGGATGTCTGTTGGGTATTGCACCCCCCACCTATGAGGATCATGGCAAGCACGGTTCATCCTTTCTTCTTCTGTGGTTGTAAATTGAGTAATTCTAAGTGGACAACTGTTATTTACAGAGCTTTTAGGTAGAAAAAACACCAGTAAATTAATATTGCCATTAATATTACTACGTCACGATTTGGTGTACAAATAGGAGAACGAGACTTAAAAATACATTTTTCCAGTAACGGTTCCTTTTGTAGAAGCTTTCTGCACCATCTGCAAATGTATAGGCCAATAGTTGTAGTGGAATTGCAGAATTCCTGAGAAAAGTGGTGGCAGAACTAGTCTCACCAGCATGACCGCTTTCCTGCGTTTTGCAAGACTTCCAAACTGCGCACCATAGAGAGCTATGCGGAAATCTGAAGTTTTCTACAAACGCAAACAACTATGCGACACCATATATTTACTATTTCTTTTGTATAATGCTAAACACTATTTTGATGCTGAACTCAAGCGCTACCTAGCATGTTTTGCATGAGATTTGTATACTCAAGACATAACCTCCAGCACAAAGCTCTATGTGCAGATGGTGACCCAAGTGTCACTCAGGTTATAAAAGTAAGGGGCATATTTACAAGGAGTTAACACCCCCAGAACATCACTTTTTTGGATGTTCAGGTGACATTAAGTCCTTTGCCTTATTTACAAGGCGGTGTGAAGCCACTTAACTTGGCTTAACGCCACTTCATAAATAATGCCCCTATTCATGCAGCACTTAGCATGAAAGGGGCATGCATTGGGTGTTGCAGTGGGCGTTCCGCTGCAACACCCATTGCTTTTTGACGCCGCCCCCTATTTACAAGGTATTGGGCAGCGCCAAAAATATCGCTGGGGAATACCTGGTCTTAAGCAGCTGATACAAGGAGAAATGTTCTATTTCTCCTCATATTATGCTCTTTCCATGTGTGCTGCATTAGGAGCAAATCACCTGTAAGGATTGTTTATGTGAAGGAAGGTGTTCCTTCGCCCCTGCAGCACAGGCATCCTAGCAAAATGGTGCTAGGGCGCCTGTGCTGGCGCTAGGCAGCGTTTTAGCGCCAGGGCTAGGGCTAACGCAGGGATGCAGCACACATCCCTGCTTTTTTAAACTGACCGCGCGCTGCATTACGAATTTAGGCATAACACCGCACTGCGCCAGTTTCTTGTACATATGCCCCTCATTTTGTGTAAATGGCATGTATTATGGATTGTGAAATTACGTTATTTTCGTTTTATCCATCGTTTGCTCCTGTATCCATTATTAAGCACCATGCGCCAGGCTCCCACATCAAGACGGATCGCACTACTTTGTATAACTTCATGTGATGTGACTTTGTGTTGAATCCTTACTTGTTCTGCGTAGTTCCCACCACCTTCCACCCAATTTGCACACATTTTCGAGGATCTGGCGTTATACAACGTAAATCTATTTTCCATTGCGCTTGTGGCAACCTTTGGGAGAAAAAACTTTTTTGTGTGAAAGTTGGACAGCTCTGAAATTTTCACCACTGTGATTTATTCGCTTTATTGAGCACCCACATTAAGCCATAATAAATCTTGCACATGGTTTTCAAATTGATCTTTAATGAGCAGATAAGAGGAATTCCTTGAATACTGACGTTATCACTCTTCCACCCAAGAGTGACTCCACAAATCTGTTAAATAATTAATTTAAAGCTTCAAACTGTGAATTAAATATTAAGGGTTATTCTAAATATTTGAAGAAGGCTTCCTTTTTGCTCAGGGCTCATTCCTAGAATGTGATTAGCATGTTCTCTGTTACAGTTGTACTTCTCAAATATAACCTGGTACAGTCTTAATTACACAAATGATGTAATAAATGTCTTCAGATAGTAAGTGAGCAAGATACACATGGATCATTTAGAGTACAGGATAACATTCTGGGGTAACACAAAGCAGTTCAGGGTTGGCCCTGAGCTTCGCCTCTGGATTGCAACAGCATTTTGATATGTAAAAAATAAACACCAATGTAATAAATCACTTATCACACACTTTTGATCATTGTTATGTTTTCTGGTCCAACAACAAAAAGCTTTGGTAAAGGAACAGGAGATAAATTGCAATTTTGAGCTATAATCATAGATCTCTAAATATGCTATCAAAGTACGGCTTTTTGGTGCATATGTACATAGAAGTGGTGGAGCATGTCGGTAGCCTCCTTGGCTTAACGACATTCGCCACCACTTCTGAAATGCAGGGCTGCACCATATTTACAAGAATATGGTGCAGCCCTGCATTTCCCCCTGCGCTGGCGCTAAGTTTAACAGCCTAGCGCCAACACAGGCACCATAGTGCAAGGGTGTCTGCGTTCAGGGGAAGATTGTTTATGTGCTGGAAGGGACCCCTTTCTGCACATAAACAATATTTAAATGCCGCTTTGTAACTTCTATGTGTTCTGCTTAATGCAGCACATACAGAAGTTGCAAAACAGCATTTAAAAAAATGATTGTTTATGTGCAGGAAAGTCAGCCTTTCTGTACATAAACGATCATTAGCCTTTTGCTGTTTTCATGTGTGCTGCACAACGCAGGACACATGAAAACAGCAAAAACAAGGAGAAATGAAACATTTCTCCTCGTTGCGCCAGGGTAAGACCAGGCTTTCCCTGGTCTTAATTCTGGCGCTGCCTCCTATTTAAGCCGCCCTTGTAAATAGGAGGCAGCGTCAGAATCAATGGGTGTTGCGGTGCAACGCCCACAGCAACATTCATTGCCCTCCCCTCTCATGCTAAGCAAAACGTGAAAGGGGACCTTATTTACAAGGCAGCATTAAGCCACGTTGAGTGGCTTAACGCTGGCTTATAAATGAGGCGAGGCCCCTATCGCCATCACAACGTCACTGACAGTGACGTTGTGATGGCGACAGGGGCTTGTAAATGTGCCCCTTTGTGCCTTAAGATTCATGTAACAAGATGCTTTAAAGGAGGTGCATAGTTATTTTAAGCGCCTTAACAGCAAACGGTTGTAATATTACCTAGCAGGATGTTGCTATTCTGCAAACAACAGTCTTACTAAAATTCCATCTGGCTGCCACTGGGAGGCTTAAAATTTTGTTTTTTTTCCACATGCAGTATAAAATGCTATCTTGGGGTTCTGGTAATATTTACAAATGTGGACCCAGATTTACAAACATTTTGTGATGGGTTCGAATCACAAAAGTGATGTAAACCTGCCCAAAATATTTTTGGGGGTAAGGGGCATATTTACAATGGGATATCGCCACCAGAACGTCACTTCTAGTGACGTTCTGGTAGCGATATGTCCTCCTTTTTTACAAGGTAGCATTAAGCCACTTAAAGTGTCTTAACGCCACCTTGTAAATAAGGCCCCTTTTCACGCTTAACTTAGCGTGAAAGGGGCATGCAATGGGTGTTGCAGTGGGAGTTCCGCTTTTTGACACTGCCCCATATTTACGAGGATGGGGCAGCATCAAAAACTAAGACCAGGTATGGCGATACGAGGAGAAATGAATAATTTCTCCTCGTATTTAGATCTTTCTATGTGCGCTGCATTCTGCAGCACACATAGAAACAGCAAATCACCTTTACAGATTGTTTACGTGCAGGAAGGTGTCCTTTCCTGCACATAAACAATCGCCTCTGCAGCACAGGCACCCTTGCAACATGGCACAAGGGTGCCTGTGCCGGTGCTAGACATCTTTTTTAGCGCTAGGGGAAACACAGGGGTGTGCCGTATTTTGGTACATACGGCACATCCCTGCAGTTAAATAATGTCAGGGCGGGGCGTTACCAATTTTGTAGTAACACCGCGCTGTGACATTTTATTGTAAATATCCCCCTTAGTTCTCAACACAATACTTGTTTTTATCTGGAAAGTTTACTTAAAATAACACAATGCAGAGCAAAGTGCTTTTTTGCATTAACATATGTCAAGGGGTTGTTCCATGGGTGGTAAATGGGCGTTTCTATGCAAACACCAATGGTTTTAGATGCAAAACTGTGTATAAAACAGGTGTTAAAAAAATAAATGCTTTTATTTCTCCTAACACAGTTTGCTTGTTATGTTATATTTTTTAATGTTATTTTATGTTATGTTATGTGTATTTGTAAAGCGCACTATCAACGCGAAGAGGCACTGAGCAGGTGTATGCACCTAACCCTGCCTATGGTAGGTTGGTTATTTGAAAAGCTGGGTCTTCAGCTTCTTGCACAATTCAAGAAGAGAGGAAGAGGCTCTGATGTGGGGTGGCAGGTTGTTACACACTTTAGGAGTGATAAGAACGATGTAAGAAATGTCCGTCCTCTAATCTGGTTCTGTGTATGCATGGAATGTATGAGAGTAGTAGTTCTTTGGAGCAGAGGTGTCTGGGTGTTTGGTGGAAGGAGATGTGACAGTTCAGGTAGGTGGGGCCTGAGTTGCACAATGCCTTGTGTGTCTGAGGAGTCTGAATTGAGTGCATTTATGTATCACGAGCCAGCAAAGTTCCCTGAGGTGGGGTGTGAGTTCTGTGTGGGAGATTAAGGCTGAGTCTTGCAAGAGGGGCTCTGAGAGCTCAGCCCTGTACTGCACTTTGATTTGGTTCCATGGGATCATGCTGGAATGCCCGATTGTCTCCTGACCTCTGGTCCCACAACTGAGATCCATGCCACCAGCCTCTAGCAGTGGAATGTTCCAGCCTTCTGGCCTCTACGGCACATGGAGGAGAGAAGCAGATTTCAGGTGTGCTGTAAATCGAACTGGGTGTTAATACTGAGACACCAATGGCGATAGAGAGAATTATCCAGATAAACTGAATTTAGAACAGTGGAGAATTTGGTAGTCAACTAGATTTTACAAAGTATTAAGTGCAGGGCTAGTGGAGGGAAAGGCGGTGAGTATTCACAAACATTTCTCAGGACATTTCACACACACGAAAAAAAAGACATAGAAGTGAAGAAAGAAGAGAGAAGGGAAATCTTACCTATTTAATGGAGTTGTAGATAAAAGGGTTTCCCTTTAGAGAGTGGAAAGACGTGAATCCGCCATCCCTGGGAATACCACACCATAAGGTGGATGGCAAGAAGGGTGACAAGAAAGGAGTTTTGACTTAAGCAACAGGTTGCCTCCTGCCTACATATGGTACTTTTGAAAGGTTCCCGAATTCAAGAGAAAGGACACTGAGATTCACTGAAAGATAATATCCAAAGAATTACCACCGCTATTTCACACAGAGTGAACTATCTCAACTTTAAAATAAATAACAGCAGGTTTTTGATGGTAGTGCTCTGGTAGATGCTATGAATGAGTTAAAGGTCTTTACAATTCAAACAACTGAATTAAACTCATGAAGAGAAGAAATAAAGGAGTTGGAAATGACCCAGGTAGGGATTTGATCATTTTAAATGAGGATGTTCCTTCTGCTATGAATCTCCACCTCACCCACCCACAGTCTCCTTCACAGCACAGCACACAGAATGTTAAAGATGATATATTTGCAGCATGATGCAAGGCTGGGAGAGGTAAATATGAGGGAGGATATGTGGACCATCCTTGGCGGGGGTCAGTTATGGACAGTGCTGTAGTAAGTGTCTCATGGCCCCTAGTGCGGGGAAGGGAATGCCCCGACTGCTGTTTGATTGGTAAAATAATGTAATAATAAGGGTTCAGTGGAGCCCTCATACATCGGGGTCCTGGTGCACCTGCACCTGGCACACCAATGGAGGCTATGTCTCAGGCTATGGGGGTATTCAAGACGAAGGAGGTTGAGCACAAACTGTGGTAAAGGAAGGCTTGGCCAAGAGTTTCCTGCACTCCTGTGAAGGTCTGAGAAGATTGAAGGGCGTGAACTTCCCTCTCTTCCCTTGGAGACTCTCTCCTATTTACACTTAACTGTTCTGTTTTCCATTTCTACATAAACAGCAAATGAATGCTTTTTAGTGGGTTACAGTAAACGAAAATGAGTGCATTGTTGACGTAGTTTTTGTTTGCTACATTGGAACCAATGCTTTGAATAACTGGTCATGAAGCGTGCATCTACCCAGCACCAATAATGCATACTGTCTGTCAGTCCATCACTCTGGCCATACATCTATCCCACGTCCATGTGGTTCTGATGTGTGTTGTCTGCCACTGTGAATGTGTTTGTCTGTTTTTCTCTGTATTGATGGCATTATCAGTGCTTGCTTGTGCATGGATGTGTGCATGTGGGTTGCCTGAGTGCTTGAATGTCTGTATGTATAATGGCCTCTGTGAATGTTTGTTTCTATTGAGTTGTGTGCCTGGTAGCCTGTATGTCTCTTATCCTGTGTTCCTGAGTACCTGTATTTCAGTTGGCATTTTCACACAAGTTATATGTGTAGAGTGCTTGTTTGTCTTTGGTTTGGGTTCATGTGGGACTGTATGCCTTATGGTCTGGCTATCTCAAGTGTGTTATCTGTCAGTCCACTCATCCACTACCCGCCAACCACTGTCTATCAGTTTCACTGCCTGGCCATGTGGAAGTGCTTGTGAGAGAGCATAGGTACCTGGACATCAGTTAGGTTTGCAGGAGAAGGGCTGCTATGTCTGTTGGTCTACTTGTATGGGTGCCTTTATGTTTTTTTGCCTGTGTTTAAAATTGCCTAGATATCGAATGTCCTATTCACAGGCCTCGTGAATATGTATTTTGGTCGCATTGTGGATGTCTGTGAGTGTTTCGGTCTTTTTATGCATGGATACTTCTAGCTGTGTTGCTCTGTATTTATGTATTTAATGTCTGTTTTATGTGTGAATTTGTACATATATGTATGTGCATGCAGTATCAAAATTCAAACATTTGGTTGAAGCTTCTTTTAGAATTGTGGGGAATATTCACAAGGAAAGTGGCGAAGCATGTTGTTAAGCCAAGAAAGCTAACGACACGCTCATCACTTTATAAACGCAGGGCTGCACCATATTTACAAGAATATGACGCAGCCCTGCATTCCCCCCTGCGCTGGCGCTAAATTTAGCTGCCTAGCACTAACGCAGGCATCCTTGCACCTGCGTGGAGGGAAGTGATTGTTTATGTGCAGGAAGGTGTCCCTTCCTGCACATAAACAATCTGAAATGGCAATTCGAAACTTCTGTGTGCGCTGCTTAATGCAGCATTCATAGAAGTTACAAAAGATAATTTTATTTAAATTATTGTTTATCTGCAGGAAGGGACACCTTCCTGCACATAAACAATCAAGGTCTTTTTGCTGTTTCCATGTGTGCTGCACAACGCAGCACACATGGAAACAGCAAAAATGAGGAGATATGAAACATTTCTCCTTGTTTTGCCAGGGTAGGACCAGGTTTTCCCAGGTCTTAATTTTGGCACTGCCCCACATTAACGCGACCCTTGTAAATATGGGGCAGCGTCAAAATCAATGGGTGTTGCGGTGGAACGCCCACAGCAACAGCAATTGCCCTCGCCTTTCACGCTAAGTATAGCGTGAAAGGGTGCCTTGTTTACAAGGTGGCGTTAAGCTACGTTAATTGGCTTAACACTGCCTTGTAAATAAGGCAAAGACGGTATCGCCACCACAACGTCTTTAAAAGTGACTTTTTGGTGGCGATAGGGGCTTGTAAATATGCCCCTGTGTTTTCTGCTGGTTGCCTTATCTATCCCCTGTGCAAACGCCCCTTCCGTTGGTAGTTAAGCAGCAAAAGCGTTTTATTTGTGAGTTGCTGCCTAGTAGTAGAACACTGAATATAAAACATCTGCGAGTATTATTTTTATTTGCCTTTTTTATCCAACAACATATTTATTGACCGAAAGAACACAGAAGAGTCAACGTCTTAAGAAGCCTCTGGGATTTGAGGGCAAATACAGCTGAAAAGGCGAACAGAAGAAAGTCTTCATGAGCAGCAGCTGGGTCTTTACATAAATTAAATTCAGTTTTTCTATGAAACGGCACCTTTATCCTATTGTTCAATCCCATTTTAATGAAAATACGGACGAGAAATTCTGTCATTTAAAATGGCGGCAGCATCCCACGCTTCAGGAGTAGCTTTGCACTCAATGCAGGGTCGTATCTTCAGGTGGGGGGAGTGTTTGAGGTGTTCCACCACCACCCCCCTAACGAATGTATTATTTAATAAACAGTTGGGTATAGTTTTCAGTTGGGTATACTAAGGTGTTTGTCAAAGTTCATCACGATTTTTTTAAATACTCACTCGGACAAAAATACACACACACACACACACACACACACACACACACTGTCACACCGGGCACAAGTCCTAAAAAAGAAGTGGGGGGACTAACCAGGTTAGGAGATATGCAAGTGAAATCATGATGCGTGCAATCACAGCTCATGATGTCACGATGCGTGACATTGCACGTGGCATCACAGGAAGTGACCTCACTGGAAGTGACATCACAGGAAGTGACATCAGATATTAAGGCCTCACGCATGTTTATCAGGTATGTCATGAATACATTTAAGTGCATTATGAGATTTGACAAAGGAGATTTGGCATTGGGGTTGTGCCAAAAAAGTGGCACAATCCCAACACAAAATCTGGGCCTCAAGTAATACATTTATGTATTTTAAACCCTGCCACTAAGAAATGGCAACAATGAGAAGCATGGTAGTAGATCTGTTATGCTTAATTGGTTGCAAAGTCTACATTTTAAAATATTTGATTGGGTTAAGGCATCTGCTGTAAAGTTGCCCAGTAAATCTCAGGGAATAGTAATAATGGTGAGATAACTCTGGAGTTTAATGCATTCGTTGGAGACATCTGTGTTTTGTGAAGTCCCAGATTTGAATCAAAGTAGTATAAGGTTAAAGTGCCTCCTGAAAAGCACATCACGTAACATGCAGATGACAGACTTTTATTTTTTGTAGATGGTAAAGTGGGTTACTGCTTTCAACACAGACATTCTTTTGTTACCTGCAGTTCATAAATTTTAATCTTTGTAATATAGCACAGTGAGCTATGAAGGACATGTGACTCCTACACCTTGTAACCCTGTCTCAAGTAACTCATCTTGTACATTGATTTTTACATGTACATGATTTATTGTCAATGTATTACGTGTATGTTACTTAAAGAGCTCTGATACCCTGCATTGTGTTGCGTTAGCGCTATAAAAGAAATAAAATGGTGCTATTGAAATAGTTAATTGTGTAAATACTGGGACAGACCAATACATCTGACATTCTTACAGTGCATTCATGCATCTCTTATATACAGAGACTGAACAAAGGCAAAAACATGGCTCTCTTAGTACCTGTGAAGAGATAAATGTAAATGCCATGGAGGGGAAACAAAGGCACACAGCTTGTTAAGTGTGAGGTTCCACACGGCCTCCAGTCAGGATATTCAAACAAAAGGAGGCCTGATGGCCCCTTAACTTCATCCCAGCTGGAGGTGAAAAAAAGCTCCCTCGCTGTCTGGACGTTGCCTCTGGGAATTGAAAGCAGACAACGTACAGGCGCTGCTGAACGTGTCCCAGTGTCTGAAAATTACACCGGGACAAGTTCAGCATATCTCTATGGGGACCAACTTCTTGGCGGGGGGACGGTGGCCACCCTGTGAAAATAGTGGGTGGACGGCGAGTACCTGCGTGTACCCCCGACTTGTGCCCTGCTGTCACACACACTCTCGTCTACGTTTTAAGTACCCTTCACAATACACTCTCCCTTTCCCCTGGCCCTTAAACCCATCTCGCGCGCTGTTCTTTATATCATAATTAAGATTATATGCCAGCGTGATTGTCGGAAAATCTGAAGCTCTCAACCCCCCCATTCTTACGGACCAAGCCACGCCCCTGATTCAATGTGTATGACCTGTTTAAACCTGCTCAGGGAAAATATCTAGGTCTGGATCAATTATTTATGAAAATGAAGATGCCAAATAAAAACATGGGCCTAAAATTAGAGCATTGATGGGAATATTTGCCTTCTATAAATACATGAGGCTGGAATATGCATCGAAAAGAAGTCTAGGGACGTCACACAAATGGAGCCCCGCGTGGTCCCATCTGATGCTAATAAATGATGCTAAGTTGTGATGGATGGGCAACAAAGCTAAATCCATTAGTTTGCTCAAAGACCTTTTGTTGCATCTCACTTGCAATGTGCTCTAAGCACTAATACTTCAGTGCTGTCTTATGCAAAATGATGACAGGGGTCAAGAACAGGCGTACTTACAGAAAATAGAGAGCGCCTTGGTTACGCTCCAGGAAATCACTCTCAGTAACAGGGTCACGAGGAGTACCTTTGATGAAACAATGTTTCATGTGGAGAAGGGCCATGCAGAGCAATTAGCAGCTGTGTGTTATTCATATCCATAGGTTTTAATGGTTCATTAAAAATCTTGAGTAAATGAATGGCTGGTCAGGGTTGGTTCCTCAATATCACCAACATAGCAGCGCTCTTGGGCGTGATAGTGGATATGGATCCGTTGCTAGCCTGGTGATCCTGATTGCTAAAAGATATGCTGCAATGTTGGTGAGACAACAAACTCTCATTCAATGATAGGTGGGTGCACAGATGGTGCAGATGGATGGTCCTTGAGGTGGACATTAATAAAAATAATGGGATATCTGGCTAAACACAACAAAAGACGGGGTCTTGGGAAATCTTACTTCAACATGACGTTAATGAAGAAGACGTCAGTACTCTGTGTATGGTATGAGAATCCAAAATGTATTTATTAAAAAGTAGCTGGGATCACAAACAATTTATAAGTCTTTCCAGCATTCATCCAGGAGGGTAGGTCCATAATGGAAGCGAGGCACACAATTTTCTACCCCGTTTGAGAAGTTACTAGAATACAATCATATGGATTTTTCGAGCAGGCGGGTGCAAGTATGACGTTGTTTGAAACAGAGAAACTTGAAGCACGCAAGGACCAAGGCATCTGCTTACACAGTAGTTTTCAAAATTCATGCTTCAGGTGCCAAGATACAACTCAGGGTCTCATTTACAAGCCCATTGCGCCGCCAATGTGTCATTGTTTTTGACGCACCAGCAGCATAATGGGCTTGCTCATATTGACAAGACCACGTAAAGTCACCCTGCATGACTATTCATGGCCTTGTTAATATGGGCCACTTTTACGCATTACTCAGCATGAAAGGGGCGTTCCATGGGTGTTGCTGTGGGTGTTCCCACGCAACATCCATGGAACCGGACACATTCCCTGATTTATAACATTTTGTAAAGCTGGGAATGCATCAGAATCATACGCCCCTCCCCAGGGGTGGCATATGAGTGGCGCAACAAGAAGAAATACTTGTATTTCGCCTAGTTTTTTCCTCTGTCAATGTAGGCTGCATTCTGCAGCCGTCATAGAAAGATGACAAGCAATCAATCAGGGGAATTGTAAGCGCGCTACTCACCCGTGAGGGTCTCAAGGCGCTGGCTTGGGGGGGGGGGGGGTGGTCCGCAGTTCTGCTTAGCCGAAGAGCCAGGTCTTGAGAGTCTTCCTGAAGGTGTTCAGGGAGGGGGCGCATTTAATGCCCGTCGGTAGCTCGTTCCAGGTCTTGGCTGCAATGTGGGAGAAGGATCTTCCGCCTGCTCTGGATTTGTGGATCTGCGGGTTTCGGCCAGAGCGAGGTTGGCCGATCAGAGGTTTCTTTTGGGTGCGTGGAAGTTGATTCTGTCGTTGAGGTATTTGGGTCTGTTGTTGTGTAGGCATTTATAGGCGTGAGTGAGGATTTTGAAGGTGACTCTTTTCTCTACCGGGAGCCAGTGGAGTCTCCGTAGCTGTTGGCTGATGTGGTGGTGTCGCGGGATTCCGAGGACGAGTCTGGCGGCAGTGTTCTGTACTTTCTGGAGTTTGTGGAGTAGGGACTTGCTGATGCCTGTGTAGAGTGCGTTTCCGTAGTCAAGTCTGCTGGTGATGAACCACACCATTGTTTGAAATGTTCTGCCCCTCAAGCGGACTTCGCCCTCTTGACTTGGACTTGTCCAAAACTACACCCGTAATGGGATCAGGTGCATGCCACATTAGGTGACATGATCTCCCTGTCGCTCACCCCTACTCTGGAAATTGTACTCTTGAGATACACGATCAACTTCCCCAAGAAAGTAAGGAGGTTTGTGGCACTTAGGTTTCTGCTGGCTAAGCGGGAGATAGCGCTAGTGTGGGGCAAGAAAACAGCACCCACACTGCATGCCTGGCTGCGTAGCCTAGCTTATTGTAATGTAAATTGTGAAGTCTACGCGTCACTAATGCCAAGCTCCTCATGCCCCAAAGACATATGGGGCCCTTACAGGGCGTACATCGCTGAGAGGAGCAGGGGCACTGATACACAAGCTGAATGCGGCATTGTGCCAGAAGGGGTGGGTTGAGATGACATCATATAGGCACGAAACACCTGTTATTTAATGTAGTCTGTACTCACATTTCTGCACTACGCTTATCTCATTGGATGCATCTGACTACGGATTGTGTAACTGCTACTATATACGGAGTTGCTATAGATCACAACATCGCTGACCTGATGAAATAGGAACTGGCAGCTTACTAAATTCCGCTGCCCTATGGACAGGATTTCCTCTACTGTTGCTAAATATTATGTTATGCATGTCATAGTATATCATTGTTATGTGATGAAGCGTCTGATTATGTACTGCTCCAATATTGATTCCCTGATTATTATGTGTTAAATCTGAAAAATAAAGATTAAAAAAAAAAAGTCTGCTAGTGATGAGTGCGTGGGTGACTGTCTTCCTTGACTCAGGGGGGATCCATTTGAAGGTCTTGCGAAGGATGCGGAGGGTGTTGAAGCAGCTGGAGGTGACAGAGTTTATCAGTCGGTTCATTGTGAGTGCCGAGTCGAGTATGATGCCGAGGTTTTTGGCTTGGTCTGTAGGGGTTGGGGGGGTTCTGAGAACAGCCGTCCACCAGGTGTTGTCTCAAGCAGAAGGTGTTGTACCGAGGATGAGGACTTCTGTCTTCTCGGCGTTGAGCTTCAGGCAGCTGTTGGTCATCCAGACCATGATGTCTTGCATTCCTTTCTGGAAGTTGAGTTTGTTGGTGGTGGGCTCTCTGGTGAGGGAGAAGATGAGCTGAGTGTCATCGGCATAGGATCCGATGTTGAGACGTGGTGTCCGATTATGGCAGCGAGGGGGCCATGTAGATGTTGAAAAGGGCCGGGCTCAGTGATGACCCCTGTGGGACTCTGCAGGTGATTTCCTTGGGATCAGAGCGGAAGGGTGGTAGTCTGATTCTTTGGCTTCTTCCGGTGAGGAACAATCGGATCCAGTCCAGGGCTGTTCCTTGTATGCCAGCGTCGTGCAGTCTGGTGATTAGTGTGTGGTGGGATAAGGTGTCGAAGGCCGCTGACAGGTCGAGTAGGATGAGGGCTGCGGAGTGGCCATAGTCCAGGAGGGTGCGGATATCATCTGTGGCGGCGAGTAGGGCAGTCTCGGTGCTGTGGTTGCTTCGGAATCCGAATTGAGATGGGTCGAGGACGGCGATGGCGCCTTTGACTCGGTGGTAGATGTGGAGGGGCAGGGGTTGGTGGGTGCTCCCGAGTGGATTCCTTTCATGGTCGAGGCGGTGTCTTCGGTTGTAGTCGGGCTCCAGTTGGAAATGGTGGGCTGGATGGTGTCTTCGGGAGGAGAAGTTGTGGCGTCTGGTGGCTGGTTGATGAAGTTGTCGTATAGGGTTTTGATCTTAAGATGAAAGTAGGTTCCAAGCTTGTCGCAGAGGTCTTGGGACGGGGTGATGCATGTGGCTTCACTGCAAGGGTTGGTGAATTCCTGAATGACACTGAACAGTTCCTTGGAGTTGGCGGAGTTGACATGAATGATTGCTTTTGTGCAGGAAGGTGTCTCTTCCTGCACAAAAAATATCATCCCCACAACACAGGTACCCTTGCACCATTGCGCAAGTGTGTCTGCGTTGGTGCATGGCTGCTGTTTGTGCACCGGGGCAGTGGAGAAGGACATGAATGTGCTGTATCGTGTAAGCTGTTGAATTGTGACAGTGTATATGCACTATTAAATGTTCGATAGTGCTATTGTTTGACATACATCACAAATGCCAATACAATTGTAAAATCTTGAGAAAATTGGCCCTTTCTGATCGTCAAGCAAGATATACTAGTGCTGGGTTGTAGGGGGTGACAAAGAAGTGATTTTATTGTTAGGAAATATATTAGAGCAGTTACATTCATAAAGTTCACCTGTTGTACAGATTGCAAGAAGTCAAAATAGAATGTACTTTAGTATACACTGGGTCAAAATGACTGACTGAAGTAAAGTACATTGACTTACAACCTGCAAAATGTCTGCACCGCCAAACTTTAAACGAGGGTTGTGCCTTTGAATATGTTTAGCCTTGAGTGAGGCAAGTCTATCTCAAAGGTATCTGACCAGTGATTCAGATGTCCACTGAGTGGTATGTCATGTCTTGACAAGGCATCCGAGTGATTTGTGCAAATTACAGTGCAGAGGCCAAATCTATAGAGTAGAATTTAGAGCAGGCTAAGAACAATGAAGCAAGACACATTGTGGAGTCTGATGAGAAAATAATAAAAACAAAGTCAGAGGGTTTGGTCAGATGTTCAGTCCAAGATTGAAGGATCAAAGCCTGAACTTCTACTGATGCATTTGAAACCAAAAGTGAGACCTTTGCAAAGAGTTGGTCCTTGCTCAGAGGTTAGGCTGAAATTCTGTCTGACTAGCTACAATCTTTAATAGTCCAGAAAGGAATTCAGTGGCAAGCAATAAGATGTTGACTAGACCTCATGCTTGAAGAAGCCAGTTGATCAACTAGTGAATCTAGAAAGAAAGCATAATATTCTGGCGGGATTTATGGACCAAAGGAAGGCAAGTGTGAAAGGTTTAAAATATTGTAATATTTTTATGGGATCCTAGAACTTCCATATTCAGCACCTTATATGTACACATGTTAATTTCTGTCCTACTGCCTCCTTCACCATCCTCTTGATCTGATATGTAGATCTCTTCTTAGCCATGCGTTAGTGTTGCATCCTCCTTCACTGAATCTCGGTTTTCTCTCTGAAGTAAGCAAGAATTGTGTGTGCAACACCTACACCTAGATGGAAGGTAATGTGCCATCCTTTGATGTATCTCATTGTGAGCTGCAACACATGCCTTTACCGAAAAACAGCGTTTACAACGTTGTTTCCACAACGCATGACTTCACAATGCGTCGTTACAACGACTGCGTTGTTACCGTGCATGCTATTACATCGCAAGTCGTATCAACGACTTGCTGTAGGGGGCGTGCAACACCAGGTAAATGTGTTGGATTTTAAATCCTACACCTTCCCTGCTGTTGCACAAACTGGAGTAAGAATAGTAATTAATACTATTCCTAAGTCCAGCGCGCCCCCTACAGCAAGTTGTTGATACGGCTTGCGATGTAATGGCACGTGTAGTAACAACGCGGTCGTTGTAACGACATCGTGGTAAAGGCATGCTATGTGAATGCATGCGTTGAAATGTCATATATTCGCCTTTACCATGCCACAAATGTACAGTCCATTGAACACAATGAAACTATCTGGGCCTTTGAGGTGATGAATATGCCTTTCTTGTCCATTAATCAATATAACATACATGGCTAAATAGGTGGGTAGTAAACCTATGTTATGTAACACATTCAATAACTTCAAATATGCCTTTTGTGACAGCAGTGCTGCTGTCAAATGAAAGTGCAAGGTGGGGGTAACTGAATGTGTCATTTGATTTTTTGTCACAAATTAAGGTATCACCAGTAAATAGTTGCTGAATAGTAACACTATGACCAGTTAACCCTTCAAAATATGGAAGAATTAAAGTATGTGCATCAAAATTTGGACACATGTTCTTTAAATTCTAATGCACATGGTTCATGTCACAAGTACTCGTTTGTTTACATGTGAAGTACCACGTCTGTAACACTGTCCTTCCTTTGACCAGTGTAAAATTTGCAGACAAGTCCTGTTGCATACAGTGAGACTTCAGGGTGCCATGGTGTAAGATGTATATGAAACATGAGGGACATGGGACAATGGGAGCATGTTGCACCTTATGAAGAGTACACAGACTCTACTTAGAAGGGAAGGACACGCGGTGCTCATGCTGTGTATAATCAGGGTGATAAGCTATTCTCACGTCTAGTCCAAGGACCCAGTGATGCAGGAGCAGCCCGTGCAGGTAAAAGCGGTGGGGCGGGGGTCGACAGATGATGACGTGGAAAAATAAAATAAAAAATAAAGAAACCCACTTACCTTGCGCTCGCCGCCTCAGCGATACAAATGCAAGGTAAGTGTCTTTCTTTATTTTTTATTTTATTTTCCCTCGTAGTCCTCTATCAACTCCCACCCCACCCCACCGCTCTTACCTGCACAGGCCGCTCCTGCACTGAAGAAAGCAGTCTCATTCAAAGTAATAAACACTGGCAATAAAACACATTTTAGTCAGTGTTCAAACCCTTGTACATGTCTATGCTGTGAAATACCAATCAAGATTCAATGATCTTGCTCAAAACAGGTGGTCAATAGAACAGCACCGGTGGTGAGGGCTTCTCAATATTGGTTTCCAGGTATTAAATGTGTTGTCTATAATAGGTGGATTTATGTACATATTGTATTTCAAGAGGGCGCTTGGATCACAGTTGTGGCAAAGTAAAGGAGGTTGAAAAATAGAGCCAGTAGACACCTCTCCCAGACATACAGGTAAATAAGACCTGTGCCCTGAACATCAAATCAGTTGCAGACTGTTTCTCATCAGCTGTTGAGGGAGCACCAGCTACCCTCCAGCATAAGTGGGTTGGTGTACAATTACTGGCCAATCCAGTGGAGCCTAGTGCTCAACTGGTGGAAGAAAAAAACAATGTGGAATTTAGCAGTCTCAAAGGTGCTAAGACCACTAGGGGAAAACACAGGTTTGCCAGAAAAGACAAAAATGGCAGGATGGTAGATTTTTTACATAAAGAAGGAAGGCTTTCATCACTGCGGTCAATGTGCATTGTACTGAGTCTTTTTTCAAACCTTCCCAAACTCAAGCTACCTTACCCTCCTTTAACCTGTTTGTGTGGAACAATTTAGTACCCTGTTGGACATGGCCCTCTCTGCATGGTCATCCCCAAACATTTTGCCTTCTCCCCTCTTATTTTTGCGGTACTCCTTTTTGTTGGCCTTAGGACTCTGTGCACTTTACCACTGCTAACCATTTCTAAAGTGCTTGTACACTCTGCTCAAAATATGGTAACATTGGCTTATACCCAATTGGCATATTTAATTTACTTATACGTCCCTAGTAAAGTGCATTACATGTACCCAGCACCTGTAACTTAAATGCTGCTAGTAGGCCTTTAGCACTGATTGTGCCACTCTCTCAAGTAGCCCTTTAAACATGTCTCAGGCTTGTCATTGCAGAGCCTTTGCGATCAGTTTTAACCTTCCATGTCGACCAGGCAAAATAAATATTTTGCCAGGCCCAACCCTTCCTTTTTAATACATATACGTCACCCCTAAGCTAAGCTGTGGACAGCCCCAAGGGCTGGGGGCAGTGTATTTAAAAAATAGGACATGTCCTCAAGTTTTACATGTCCTGATAGACCTAGATCTCCCATAGGATAACATTGGAGTTGTCTTATTACATTTTATAAGTGTAATTTCCAAATGGAGAGCGATCACCAGTTCATGTTTGCTGTTTCTGGAATCCTAATTTAAAATCCTAATGATGAAGTCGGGTTTTAAATTGTGAAAATGCCACTGTAAGAAAGTTGCCATTTTCTTACCTTAGCCATTTGGGGACTGCAACCTGTCTCTGGTTGCATGGCTGGGTGTAGTTGGCAGTTGGCATTGTGTATTCCTCCTAGACAGTCACACACAATGGATGCTTAGGTGTGACTTAATGGGTAGGAGGAGCTGGGGACAGCCCTACTTACTATTGAATAGGCTGTGTCCTTTCTCCCCACAAAGGGCTGCATACCCCCTGCAGTTAGTCTGGAGCCACTGTAGGGAAGGCAGGGCATCAGTGCACTTCAAAGACATGCCTCTAGATGCTTCTCCCCACTTCAAAGGTACAACTGTGTATAAAAGAACATCTTGGACACCACAACTTTAGTATACTTCTGGACCTGTGGATACTCTGTCAGTAATAAGGACTACTGGACTGCTATAAAGGCTGCCACTCTGCTGGACTCTGAAGGAACTGCTGCCATGCTGTGCTGCCATCTGCCCTCTTGTCTGGGTGAGAAGGTCTGGACCTGCCTCACTTAAATCCAGAACCCAGAGTGACTCCAAGGGCTAATTGGCTGGCCTTCTGATCTGAAGACTCAGTGATGGATTATGGTTGCTGCTTGGCCAGGGCTCGCACCCCAGTCGACCAACAACCCAATTTATAACATACCCACTCTATTTAATCTTTCACTTTAGACAGCTTTAGCTGTCTTCTGTGAGAAATCTTGTCATCAACACATAAAAAGAAATATAAAGAAGTGTAGATAGAGTGGATTTTAAGTCAGCTCTTTTCAGATATTGGATTTTATGCGTTTTTCATTGTTTGCTGTTGCTTGAATGGGCTGCCCATCAAGACTATGACATTTTGAGTATAGTTACATTGTCCTACATGTGTTTCATACTAGGCTTAAGTGATGGTATCAAGTAGTTGCCTTGTAACATTGCATTTGCAACATACTGCACAGCTTCCAATTTAGACCCAGTCTGTGTTCTTTGATATATTTACTATGCTGGTACTATGATGTTTTAATTGCTAATTTATGGTTTTACTACTTGGTGTTTGGTTGACTAAGCGGGCCATAAGAAAGGCACAACACTATTCACTTATGCTGTCATGAGAACATGTCGTCGGAGTTACATCTTTTTTGTTCACAAATTAAAGGTGTGTGCAACGGATTTCCTGAAGGTGTAACAAAAATCCTTACCTTTAATCCAGCATATATCATGAGCAATACTTGTTGGGTGTGCCTTATAGGCTCACCAGTTTTAATGCATACTTCATCTACTGTCTCAGTTTTATATCACTCTTTTTTGATTGTACAGCTTAACTCTGCTAATACTGCCTGCCAGCGTGTTCATCAAAAGGCCCACTTTTACTGTATTCATTATTATTAATATTAATATTATGGTGAGGAAGAGGAAGAGGAGTACAAGTAAGAGAACAAACCTAAGAACCTGTATGGAACAGTGTTAACTAGCCATTCTTTTTCTTCTTAAACAGAACTGGATTGTTTATATTACTTGTTGTGAATTGTAAGCAACAGCAAACATTTTACAGCATCAAATCTAATATCTGTTCATTCATAAGGAAAAATTGTGCTTTAATGATAGCAACACTTGTTTGTGCTGCTCATTAACAAGTTCCTTGCGTCTCATTAACAAGTAGGCAAGAAGTCTAGAAAATGTTTCAAAGTGTAAAACTTTTATTGGCAAGTTATGGGGAAGTCAGGAACACCAGGGATACACTATGGGTTGGTGCATGCAGCCAGAGGATGTGATGTATAAATCTAAAACACTTCTAAAGATATGGGGTGTCCAGAACGGGCAGAGAGAGGCGTACGCTTGTGCTCAAGACAGAAACAGTGTATTATGCCGAAGCAGAATGTGGTTGTACAGACTTGCCTAGATGGCACAAACAGTAAGTGAAATGACTAGAAATGCTTTGACGCTTCTGCTAAAGGCATTGGGAATCATAGATGATACAAAAGGTCCAATGTTTAAATTGAAAGAGATGAATGTGTAGTTTCAATATTTTTAAGCTTACATCTGACAAAACGTTAATGATACATCACTCCCATACGTAAAATATCTACCTGCCATACATACCGCACCACACCAACCAGCCATACCTACAGTAGCCCTACCTACCTCAACTAACCCAGCATATCTATCTACCCTACCTTCTGTACCTACCATGCCTGACCTCCTTTACCTAACCTACTATGCGTACCACACCAAACCTACCATACCCACGATTCCTCCTACCAGGCACAACCCATCCTACGTAACCTACCTACAAACCTAGCCTAAAATAGCTACCATACCTACCTACTGCATCCACTATACCCACTATACATATAATACAATACCTAAAGTACCAAAGCCACATGCTTACTAGACCTAACATACCATGCCTAACTTACCACACCCACCCTATCGTGACTATATACCATACTAACCCTACTACACCTATCTAACCCACCACAGCTAACCTACTTACCCACCTATCACCATAACTAACCTGCTATACTCAACCTGTCATACCTAACATATGTTCACCTTAGAAATGCCTATATCTTACGCTTGCTCTGAGGTGACTTTTTTATGGGGAAAAAGTGGAGTCATACTTAAGAGTCTTCTAGTAAAGTGGTAAGGTACTAAAATAGGTTACAACAGACATTACATGTGACTCTATCTAGGAGCCTCTACTAATGGACTAAGGCACTGGAGACTACATCAGGAAAGTGCCGCCTGCAGCTTTTGCATAGCTTACAAATGTGAATACCATTGCTTCTTTGAAAAATAGGTAGAACTTTGGCTTTGGCAATGCTTGTTAGGTGTTAATTAGGAACGCCTTTTGTTTACAGAACATATTTAGGTGTTTAATTCATTACTGATTTTTCCCTTGCTTATTTGTTATATTTTGCTGGGTAATGTATGTTTCAATTGTCTATTTCTCTTTCTGAGGTTACTCCTCTTCCTCCTTATTAGGTTGAGCCTTCTAGACAGCGCATGGCTCAGTCGTATTAAGGCCTACTTAGAAAATACAAGGACTTAGATCCCACCCGTTGCTTAGCATTGGTTGGCTTTCCTTGTCACTCTCATTTGCCTGCTTCTTAATGGTGCCCCAGCTTGTCAATGTATTTGTTTGTCCCTCCTATGGAGCACTGACTTTATGCAATCTCTTTGATTGACTCACATTGCTGTTTTCACTGCTTGCCTTTCAAGCAATGCTTTTTCTTTTGTATGTATCACTCCATTAGTGTGTGTGTGTGTGTTTTCGAGCCATCTCCCTTCTGTACATTTCTCCACCTGCACTCTATGTTGCTCTCTGTTACCTGACTAATTCTCCCCAGCCTGCTCTTTTTGCACTCGCCTATGTGTTTCTCCAAATTGCTCCACCCCACTTGCACCGTCCGTGTTGCTTTCCCCCAAGCCTAGTTTTGCTTTTGATTCCGACCTCCTCCCTGTCTCTTTTGGATCACCTCCAGCCCTCCCAATGTTGCTTACACGTCCCCTACTGTGTTGGTGTGGCATTCCCTCGACCCTCCCCATGTTGCTTTACCATTTTTCCCACCCTCCCCATGTTGCTTCTGCTCCTGCACACCCTCTCAGTTGCTTTGCCATTTGCCCCTACCGTCTCCTGTGTTGCCTCACTAAAACCCCTACCCTCCTCTATGTTACTTCTGTTCCCCCACCAGCCAGCTTTAAAAAAAAAATACTTTTTGCAAAAAGTATTTTCTTTTTAGTTACGAATCCAACTCAGCTCTGTATCCAAAAAAAAGTGACGCCATCATTTTGTAGGCGCACGCATGCGGGGTGCTCACACCAATCAAAAAAAAAGTGACGCCATCATTTTGTAGGCGCACGCATGCGGGGTGCTCACACCTACTAAACAACACGAGAGGTCGCGTCAAAGACTTTTGTTATTTTTGTCGGTTTTTTTTTAACTTCAGCTAGGCTGCACAGCACCCCTCAATTCAGCTCAAACCAGGAGCTTTGCATTGGGTTAGTATACACTAATACATTTTCTTGTATACTACACTAACAACTGAATCTCATCAAGCCACTCCCAAATTGTTGGCTAACAAGCGAGCTGAACTAAACATCCTCTCAAGTGGCGCCCCAGAATCGCTAATTTCAGTTCACAGCCCTTTTAAATTGGTATACCAGGTAAACATCGATTGGAAATGAACAGAATATTAGCTCGAAATGTTCAACCTGATATTTTCCATGTATAAGTGCTCACTTCGAACGTTTAGTATTTCTCGAAAAAGCCTCATTATTACAGGAGCAAATGTCGAGCATTACCAATTAGTTAAAACACAAGCACTCGTTGCGGAACATTCACTGTTTCTAGTCTGGAGTTTTAGTTTCCTTATCTTTAATGAAGCTAATTTATTCTTTGAATTGAAGATAGTATCCCATATCGACAATTCTTTTTAAAAATCAAATTAAACTGTCCTTATTTTTTTTTAGAAAAGCAGAACTCTGGAATGAAATGGTGAAATTACTGTGATTGTTTCTTTCGAAAAATGTTTCTTTTTTATCAAAGATGTTCTCGATATGTACTAATGATACACATCTTAGCACATTCTTGGAAGTTCAACTGGTATCCCCTGTCTTTTTCACTCTAGGCTGCCCTGAAAGCTCTTTTCTCTAGCATGGGGCCCTAGGGGTGATCCCCCGATGGCCCCACTGACTGAGAAATGTAATATCATGTGCAGTTTGCCTTTAACACAATAATCAAACAGCATCTGTAGCTGAACACCTGAGGGGGAAGGACATGCCAAGGCCCAGATTTACTTTGATCACGGCAACCCTGCACCAAATTTGGGGGGGGGAGGGGGAGGGAGAGAGAGAGAGAGAGAGAGACCCATACATAGAAGAACTACCCTTTGATGCTTTTTCCACTTTACATGTGTGCTGCACAATACAGCACTCATGCAGAGTTGAAAAAAGCGAGAAATGAAAACATTTCTACTTGATACACCTTCCTCAAGGACGCATACGACTTTGCCACAAATCCCTGTCTTTCAATATTTGTAGATAGGGATTTGCGTCAAACCCCATAGGTGGTTGCATGGGAACGTACCTGCACCACCCGTGGGACGCTCCCCCCCCCCGCTGCAAAGTAACACAAAGCAGCCCATAGCGCAAATTGGTGTTACTTTCGAATGCTAACCAATGCAAATCCTGATTTGTGCCGGATAGTAAACCTCCCCCTAACACTTTGCGTCAGATTTGTGTCACAAAAGTGATGCAAACCTGCTGCAAAGCGTTAGTAAATCTAGGCCTAAGACTTGAGGGGAATGCACTCTGCTTCACCCTTCGATTGAGAGTGGTTCTGCCTAAGGCTCCTGCGTGTGTGTTTGTTATAGCATCAAATGGCAAAATATCCACCTGTAACAATATTGAGTGTAGAATGTTGACTGCCACGGTATCCTCAAAGTGAACATAGATATGTAAGGGTAGAATTGCTATTGTTAACTTCACCTCCAAATAGCTTGATGCTAAATCGCTGCAGTGTACATAGATTTGAGTCAGTATTGGACTGGCACTGTGGGCAGCATATGGCCATGTCTGAACTGGGGTGGTGTGGTGAGCAAAATAACGATGGATTAAACCCAGATCTGTGACTGGGGGTGAATGTTTTGCCAATGTGCAACATTCCGTCCATTATCTTGTGTGTTTTGCTGTTCGCCCCATGTGGGAAGGGTATGCCAAGATGTGGGTCCTGTGCTCACTACGCCACTGGAGTCAAGCTATCCTGTCTGAAGAGGGGTGAAACCCCGAAACCGGTCCTAGGATGCTTGATTTCGGTCCAGGGAAGACATGGCTTGGCAATTCGAGCTGGACTGTTTCCATGAGACACACGGTCAAGACTGATTTGCATATGGCCATGTCTGAACTGGGGTGGCGTGGTGAGCAAAATAACGATGGATTAAAGCCAGATCTGTGACTGGGGGTGAATGTTTTGCCAACGTGCAACATTCCGTCCATCAACTTGTGTGTTTTACTGTGGGCAGCTTGGCATTCCAGATGGGCCAGCTTGAAAGGGCCAGTGTGTGGGCTGTTTTTATTTGTCCTATTTGCCAACAGGACCCAAAAACATGATCCACACTGCCTTCAACTGCACAAAAGGGCAGTGCAATACTGAGTGAAGATAAGAATAGTACATACATACATATGTATACATTGCTTGATGAAATAGTTGTAGTTCAGATCTCCCACTCCATATTGTTGCAGGTCGATATTAAAACGGTCCCTGTCTAACTAATTTATATACAGGGTCATAATATACTTCTGAGTTTCCACAGCTATTTTGATGTGTTTTCTACCCTTTACTCGTCAAAGTTGATTGTAACTGTCCCTTTAAGCACTCAGTTTCTTTGTTATACAGTGGTGGTGATGGGCTCATCTTTTTTTGTCATATTCATTGCATTCTGAAAAACAGTGCAAAAGTCTCTAAAAGTTCTGAATCCTTCATAAGTCTATTCATTTATTTCTTTAAAAGTACTTCCTGTGCTTTTTGGAAATTTAAACAGTAACAATACAAGAGAAGATTAGCATCGCACTTTTTCATTCTTGAGTTTATTGCTTTCTGTCACAGTCAAACTGAATTGTTCTGGAAAGTTCTTGGTTTCCTGCAGGCAGCGAGCCATGAGCTCACAGATGACATTTAGTGAAGAACGAGGGAGCATATGTTATGAGTCACTGCAGTGTTTGTTTATCACCGTGTTATTCAGCTCAGAGCCTGTTGATGCACCCAGACATCAAACCTGCAATTAATGCAACAGCTTGCTGACCAACCCTGTCTGCCAAACCAAATGGCATATCAAAGGGAGCTCATTAATACCGTACATTAAAAGCATGCATATCATTGATTCATTTTTTGCACATGGTAATCTTCATTTTTTTTACATTCTAGCAAAACCTGCTTCATTTACCTTTTCTGTGATCATGATATTGAAAAGGTTGCTATTTGCACAGCATCCTCCCCCAGAGCCCTGCCTGTGTATGGTAGTTGTGATGCAGTTATTTTAATTCAGAGGAATTTAATTTTGATTTAATCTCTTCAGGAAAACAGAAAAGTTCAATGAATAGTTCTAAATGTTAATCAGTGAAAGCTCAGATTAACACACATGAAATGTTAATATTTTAGTGTGAAAATCTATCCTACCATTCCCCCTTGCAAGACTTTCCATCAATGGTGTTGTTTCACTGAAAATATAAATTGATGGAGGAAGTAATAGCACAAGATCTTTGACACCCCCACCCCACACGTTTGCATCACAGGAAACATCATTAGATGACCTTCGACTTGATGAGATCACCGAAAGTGTAACTGCATAACCTTTGCCCATGATTACATTATAAGAAGTGACAGAAGCAATAGTACAAAATTGTCAGCCATCAGAGGTTTGAATGCAGCATGTGTCAAAAGAGGGTCTGAAAAGTGAGGAACTTTTTTAGGGAGTCCATCTTAATGACTGATATCGGCATTCAGGGCCATTTACACCCTATTGCCTTGTGTGCATGTCTACCCAAACTCCTTTTCATCTCCGAATGATACAGGAGTGTCGGAAAGATTGACTGGTGCAACGTCAACTTTCTACTACTCTCGTCTACTGACAATTTAAAAAAAAAATTCTTAACCCATTCACCACGGATGTCAAGATTTTCTATTCTCTTCTGTAGCATTCTGAATGACGAACACCTCACCCTTCACTCGCTTTAACCAGCAACTCACATCTAAACAAGTTTCAATCATTTTCCATCGGTATCACTACTTTTCTTAAGCCTCTCCAGTCCCTAGTATTTGTCGCCTATATCGACTCTAACTGTGTATCTCTGCAGAAGATCGAATCCATGTTTACTAACATTTTGCATCATGGTTCTGCCACTTTTTTTACGCAGTCATGACGCCAAATGGTAGTTGAGATTCACAAAGCAACGCGGGGGCAAGTTTGCATCACCTTGAGTGGTACGGTTACTGTTACATGGGTAGAGTAATGGCGTATCCATGTATTCACTCATGGATTTTGAGGCAAATCCGTATTTACTACGGGCAGTTAACCTGGGATTGCGCCAAAATAGGGCACCTACTAGAGAGAGGTGTAAACAGGAGAAATAGCTTCATTTCTCCCTGTTACTTCCTTTTTGTATGTGTGCTGCACTCTTCAGAACATAGTAAGATGCATATGACGCTGAGGATTGTGTATGTGCAGGAAGGTATGCCTTCCTGACCACAGCGCAGGCACCCTTGAGAAATGATGTGAGCTTTGCAGGATGAGATCTTGGGGTCATGATGTCCAGATTCAGCAATGTTTTCCTCTAAGAGTGATGTCCCATCCTTTCAGTAGTGATTTTGGACTGAGATTCAAAGGATTCTCTGTTTTCGTATCTGACAGTGTTTTTCAGCATGGATGTTTTCATTGTTGGTCTTGTGCGACTGGCCTCATTGTTCTTGCAGCTGCTCCTACAGCCTACTTGGTTGGTTTCCAGCTTAAGGTATGAACTGGGAAACCTTTCTTGAACATAAATCATATCTTCTGGATATTGCCTGCTTGTTTAGAAACTCTTCAATGAGGTTCCTCAAGTCTGTCTCTTCGAGCAAATAGTGAAAACCCGCAATTCTAATATTGGTTTTTCATTTATCAAGTCTGATGGTCTTTTGATCTATCTGAATCATTGCTGCAGTGTATTGTTCGAATTCTTTATTCAAATTCTTCATTCTTCAAATTTCTTTCCATAGACGGCGCTTTGTTTTCCACTCCTTCTATAGCAGATGGGTTTTCTCTGAATATAAAGTGTCAACCGTAATAGAGAAAACGTGGTTCTCATTATCCAGTCCTGCACCCCTTATATCACCAAAGAAAGCCATTCTAGGATGTTTCTTGATGATGTCTGCCAGGGTTTTAAAATCTATTGCTGAATCATTCACCAGGTAACTACTTAAATGTGCAGACTTTCTATCCATTGCTCCATGGCTGCCAGGCTTATTTCAATCTTCCCTATTATTTTGCTAGCTTCTCTAATCAAAGATAATCTTAACTTGGATCGCCAGTCTCCTATTTAGGAATCGGACAAGGTGTGATGGCAGGATATTATTGTCAGAATATCACCTGACATAAATATTGTTTCCTAAAAATTGTCTACAAAGTTGTTACCCAGTTGTAGTTAATAATAGAAAATCTACACTCAGAGGGGAGATGTGCACAATATAGATGCCAGAAGGTGCTTTGGTATACAGTATTCTGGCATACTACCTCAGGCACAGTGTTTTAATTGGGATATAGAATGGTGCCAGCAAAGAATGCTGCTTCATGGAGAAATTTCCCAGTAGAGGTAAGAGCTACTCTATTACCTCCATTCACTAATGATTGTGGAAACCAGGATGAAGGGTGAACATATATAACACATTCCTGTAGAGAGAAGAGGATGCATTTCTTCTTGTTACCCTTCCTTTGTAGCAGACATAATATTGGTACCTGATGAAGGAACCATTTTACAGAACTTGAGTGAGCAGGCCACTCCAACAATCTTTAATTCTCACCATCCAGAATTTGTTGGATAACCACCTCCAAGTGCTCCTGCTACCTTCAGTTATATGGTAGAAATAAAAACCACTATCACTTATTTATACAGAAAAAATGTTTGCCAACTTAAAATCATTCTCTATGTCAAACAGAAATACTAAGAATTACCTCTAATGTAATAATAAACTTTAGAGAAAGGTTCAATGTGAGCTCAGAAAAAGATAGAGTAGAATGACTGAGTCTGTAACAACAACTTGTGAAGAGGATTAGAGAACATGTTTCCCATAGGAATTGTACTTTACTACTGTAATTCGCTAAATGATTCCCAGATTTTCTAACTTCGGCTGCGAATTCTGAATTTTTGAGAAACGTTGTATTGGGGTGCTTTTTGATTTCTATAATTTTGGGTGAAGAATAATAAGAATTTGTTGAATTTCTCTATTAACTGTGTATTAGTGTTGATCTTGGGTGTGACAGTGTTCTCATTTCGGAACTTAAAAATGGCTTTCGTTGGGTTCAATCTGCGAGAAGGTTTTCTGCTCATGTTATGTAAGTGGCATTCACTTTTTAGATTTTTCTTTTGCATACGTTTCTCACTTTCTTTATATTGCTTTCTATACATACAACCAACGTTTTTGTTAATCTACTTTCATGGCAGGCTGATTGTCAGGTTTTCTGTATGCATTGGTTTCTATATATATATATGTGTGTGGATGGGTGCCTGTTCGATGACCCTCATGTGTGGGTGATTGCAAGTTTGTTGGCTTGTGTGTGCATGAATATCTGCACCTATGTTGCTTTGCCTGCAAATTTCATGTTTGTGTCTCCTTAGTTAATGTCATGGGTGCATGCATTATACACAAGTCATACTTATTGGGTTTTTTGATGTTTATTTTGAAAGGAATTGACAATAACAAACTGCAAACACGTTTGTATTATATCTGTGCTGAAGCGAATACAGGATGTTTCAAGGAAAGTGACATTTACTGCTGAAAAGTTGATAAATTTCAACTGGATTTTTCTGGCAGAAGAAATGTAGTAGACAAGGAAGAGAGCCAAAAACTCTTTTGGGTATTTCCAAACAAGAAGACTTTACTGGGAAGCACACATTTCACTACCGTGATGCAGCGTGCTACCAGACACTTTAATAAAAAGATATTTAATACAAGCACAGAAATAGCTGTCACTGATGAAAATCCTTTTCCTTCGGAGGGCTATTAACCACTTATTTCCCCCATTAACCACTACACAGATCATTCTTCTTAACCAGCCAGTTTCTGCTCTTCGTTGTAATATGAATAATACAACCTCACTATTTATACCATAAGGGAACATTAAACCTGTATGAACCAAGCTCATTGGTTAAAGCCTATTTCGATGTTTTATCAGTGGATATGTCGCATTTGGTACCTTGAGGGATTCCAAGTAGGGTGTCATTCCTATCCTTATCAGGCTAAGACATATAATGTCACATCCTCAGATGGCATAACAGGTGAGTACAGTGTAGGGCTTGCATGTCAGTTACCACCTGACTATTCAACCCTATTAATTGCCTGGACCCGGTGTTCTCCTTGTCGAGGACTGTGTAACACTCCTCTCCTCTGTAAAACAATCATACGTAGGATATGTGTACAAAACCTTCTTTTATTCAAGTAATTACAATCTGTGGGCATGAGTGGCAACTTTACCTCACTCAACTCGGTGACGCAGATGCACATCATGTAACATACATGAAGTGCTGGATAGCGGGAGCAGAATATCTCCTGTATCCCTAAGGTTGATACTCTTGGTAGACTTCCTAGCTACCCATGTCCTAGTCTCGGAGGCATCAATAACCTTGGTCTCACCCACAAGCCAGGGGAAATGGGAATATTCTGAAGGGCATGTTAATGTTGACCTGTGGATCAGGAACAATCCCTTCAGTCCCCTTTCAAGGGGACTGACCTGTGGCATGAGCTACCCTGAACCCTGCCCCTTAGACTTGTACATCTGAGGCTGGCAAATTGACAGGACTGGGGACAGAAAGCACCTCAGTCAGAAAGTAGAGGTTTTACTTGGTGCTTGATACCTCTCCCCCCAGGTTTGTTGACCCTCACGATTACAGATGTGAGTGGACCACTTACGTTTCTGTTCCCGGAACGCTCTGAGCCTTTCCATCCGTTGGATGGTGAAGAGTATCCACCCAGCCCAGGAATCTGCAATCCAGTCATTCAACCTGGCCAATAACTCACTCACCCCAGGCACATTGGCTGCCAAGCCCTGCTGATGAGACACCACACACCATCCTCCAGTAGTAAATGTTTGGAATAGCAAATGTGAAGAGCATTAGAACGAGATTGAACACAGCAGGTGGAAGCTGAGCGGCCTCCACGCAGGCCTAGAGTATTTCACCGACATCTTCGGCGCCCAGACCATCAACACACGCACCTCGGAGCGCCATCTTATCAGCCTATTCACAAGGCTTCTATCTTGACCAAGGATGGATGACAGCAAGAAGGGAGTGGCAGTAATCCCACCTGTGAACACCCCTGTTCCAAGACATCCCATTGTCATCCCACTGCCACTTAGTCACTGAGGGGTCAACAGATGCATGCACCTTTGTTTTAAGGTCATATACAATAATAAACTAGCCACTGCTTTAATCTTTTAACTCACTCACTCACTCACTCACTCACTCTACAAGGCGTTACATATAATAGCATATTCAATCCAGGTGAATTTAAGGGGACTCTTCTTTTTGACCTCAAAGCCATTACCTAACACCATACTCACTGCAAATCCACTAATCAATAAAACAACTGTTCACAACCCCAGAATACCCGAAATGTTCAATGAACCCAGACCTTTACAATTCGGGTCCTGATCCATCTGTTACATACAGTGTAGGACAGCATCTCATGGGCAGCTGATGAAAGCTGTTTTTTGGGGCATTGATGGATTTATCCATTGCATAGATCTTGCTACCTATACTATACTTTAGAACAGCTGAAAAAGGTGGCCTTGGTAGAGGAAGTGAGCGGGTGAGTTCCCTAATTTGCGCTGAGGTCATTTCTGAGCTGTACTCAAAGAGTATATAGCCTAGTTTTTGGGACAGAAAGTAGGCAGGTAGTCGTGCATTAAAAAAAAAAAAAATAGTTGATTCTGCAATTACAATTTTTTAATTGTTCCTTCGATTAATAAATGTATTAAACAAGTCCTAATATTCCATATAGAGTCTGACATTATCGAATGTCGAAAAGGCATCTGAAGTCATTTTATCAGTAATATTGTAATTGTCCTAGTATGGGAAATCAAGTTGAGCCGAGATCCTATTTATGAGTCGCAAGCCATCCTGGCTTGCAGCAGATTCTATTGCCAAAAAGCAAATTCCTTAGGGAAAGGGCCTTCAGCAACCACAACAGATCCAATGGAAACAGCCATACTTGCACTGCACCATTTAAAATATCTAAATTGTTCTGATCTTTTCAACCACACCCAGTAAGGATTTCTAGATACCCTGGCCAACATCCTAGAAAAAGCAGTGCTAATATAAATGAACAACCATTTGAGTTGGCATAACTGGCTACATGATATGCAGTCAGGCTTCCCTCCAAGAAGAAGAACTGGAACACTGCTGTTAAATGCAGAGGATGATATGTGGAGCATCATAGATAAAAAAAAACAGATAGACATAAGTCTGCCCTGGATAGTGTATAGGGTCATCTCTGAGCTTTCTGTTTTTGAATCCAGATATATCACACAAAAACTGACATACAACTAAAACCAGCCAGGACTATTGCTTTATCACAGGATGTTAGCTGTTTGATATAAAAAGTAACAGACCGT
The DNA here is from genome assembly GCF_964204655.1 of Triturus cristatus. Lineage (NCBI taxonomy): Eukaryota > Metazoa > Chordata > Amphibia > Caudata > Salamandridae > Triturus > Triturus cristatus. The sequence continues at coordinate 567,597,411 of NC_140593.1, forward strand.
TCCAGGCCTTTAAATAGCAAAGAAGATGTCTTCTGGGATTTGTTTAAAAACTTATGTGCACACCTGATCACACATAACCAATCCAACTGCATACACACCACAATTATTCAACAAGGGGGGCTACAGTATTTTGTCACAGATATTCATACAATGTCAATAGTGTTTGCAATTTACTAGGGTCACTTATTATAGTTAGTGTTAAAAAACAGACAGGAAAAAACTTCATTAAAAACATTTGTATTCAACAATAATCACACACAATTAATTCCATATTTAAGGACAATTGATCACATAAATCACAGTTAAAATCAATAAACTCAAAAGACCCGAGAGATAACCCAGGCAGGTATCTTTGTCTTTAGTGGCCACACCCCAGAATTATAATCATGTGCACACGCCCTGATATCTTGAAACCATTAATATCTGTGGTGCTTGTCCGTACAACTGGGTATATGGCAACAAGAAAAGTGCGTTGACGCGTTACAAAGGCTTTATCTTAGTCTACCTTCTTTATCAAGACAGAAAATTAAAACCTCTCGTTCCTTGTGAATTTTTGGGTGGGTGAATGATAACTCCCTCTCTAACCAAAAATATCGTGATCCTGGGACGTTGTTACCAATTAAAATAATCCAATGGATTTGTTTGCACACTTATGAAAAAAGGATGATGTTTGTGGTTCTCTAATGACCCCACTACTCCCTTTGGCGCTCCATTGGTCTACCCTTTGTGTTTCAATTTCTTATTCAAAAGGGTGCAGTCTCATAGCTTTTGCTTTTAATTTTAATGACGGGACATTTTTTGCCTTGAGGGAATCTTGTGCCTTCATGCGATTCCTCCCACTTTTATGCGTGTTAGAGCATCATTCAATTAAGCTCTTTCTTATTCTTTATACCGCCAGTCCCTCGATCCGTCCTAGTCTGTTTGTAGGCCTTTGCCACGATGTAGGAGAAGGCTCTTCCACCTGCTTTGGTTCTGCGGATATGCGGGGTTTCTGCGTGGGCGAGGTCAGCGGAGCGGAGGTTTCTCTTGGGTGCGTGGAAGGAGACTCTTTCGTTGAGGTATTTGGGTCCGGTGTTGTGGAGGGATTTGTAGGCGTGGGTGAGTAGCTTGAAAGTTACTCTCTTCTTGACAGGGAGCCAGTGGAGGTCTCGCAGGTGTTGGGTGATGTGTTTATGCCGTGGGATGCCGAGGACGAGTCTGGCAGCGGTGTTCTGGAGTTTACGTAGCAGGGATTTGTTGATTCCAGCATATAGGGTGTTTCGGTAGTCCAGTCTGCTTGTTATTAGTGCGTGGATGACAGTCTTTCTGGATTCGGGGGGATCCATTTGAAGGTTTTGCGAAGGATGTGGGGGGGTGTTGAAGCAAGTGGAGGTGACGGCGTTGATCTGGAGGGTCATAGTGAGGGAAGAGTCGAGTATGATGTTGAGGTTCTGGGCGTTGTCCGTCGGGGTGGGGGGTTGCTGAGGGTGGTGGGCCACCAGGTGTTGTCCCAAGCTGAGGGGTTGGGTCTGAGGACAAGGACTTCTGTCTTCTCTGAGTTGAGCTTCAGACGGCTGCTGCTCATCCAGGATGTGACGTCTTTCATTCCTTCATGGAAGCTGAGTCTGGTGGCATTTGGTTCCTTCGTGAGGGAGAGGATGAGCTGGGTGTCGTCGGCGTAGGATACTATGTGATGTCCATGCTGTCTGACGATGGCAGCGAGGGGGGCCATGTAGATGTTGAAGAGTTTGGGACTGATCTCTGTGAGTTCGAAGAGGAAGGACAGGAGTCTGATCCTTTTGGTTCTGCCGACGATGCAGGAGCGGAGCCAGTCAAGGGTGGATCCCTGTATACTGGTGTGTTGGAGTCTGGCTGTGAGAGTGCGGTGGAAGACAGTGTTGAAGGCTGCGGATAGGTATAGTAGGATGAAGGCCGCGGTGTGGCCTTGGTCGAGAAGCATGCGTATGTAGTCTGTGGCGGCGAGGAGGGCGGTCTTGGTGCTGTGGTTGCTGTGGGATCCGGTTTAGGATGGGTCAAGGATGGCGTTCTCCTCGAAGTTATTCAGCTGGGCATTGATGATCTTCTCTGTGACTTTAGCCGCGAAAGGAAGGAGAGAGATGGGTTGGTAATTCTTCATGTCCATTGGGTATGCAGAGGGTTTGTTCAGGAGGGGCTTGACTTCTGCGCATTTCCAGTCGTCTGGGAATGTGCCGGATTTGAAGGTGGCATTGATGGTACGTCGTAGCTCGGGTGTTATGGTGGCGGTGACTCTGTGCAAGATGTGCGGCGGGTAGGGGTCCGTGGGGGCTCCTGAGTGAGTGCTCTTCATGGTCGTGGCTGTATCTTTAGTGGTAACCGGGGTCCAGGCGCCGATGGTAGGCCTGCTGTCGTTGCTGGAGGAAGGAGTGGTTTCTGTAGTCTGTTCGCTGAAATTGTAGTTAGAGGGCCTTGATTTTCAGATGGAAGTAGGAGCCGAGCTTGATGCAGAGGTCCTGGAAGGGTGTGACGTCCGTGGCTTTGCTGGGGGGGTTGGTGAATTCCTGGATGATGCTGAAGAGTTCCTTTGAGTTGCTGGAGTTGGCGAGGATTTTGTTCTGGATGAATGTCCTTTTGGTGTATCTAATGAGCTGGTGGTATTCTGTCATGGTGTTCTTGTAGGTGGTCTGGTCTTCAGTGGATTTTCTGTTCCTCCATCGCTTCTCGAGATGTCTGCAGGTGCGTCTGGATTCTTGGAGGTCCGTGGTGAACCAGGTAGCCTTCAGGGGGTTCTGTCTGTCTGGGTTGCGGAGCGGGGCAAGCTTGTCTGCGCAGTTGGTGATCCACCAGTGTAGTCCTTTGGCAGCAGAGTTGGCATCGGTCGAGGCGGGAGGGGGATCATGGTTGAGGGGTCCTCTATGACCTTGCTCCAGGTCCTTCGTGGTGGGCGTAGTGTCGGTTTGTGAAAGAGAAGTGTACGCAGTGGTGGTCTGTCCAGGGGGGTTGGGTGGTGTGTCTGAAGTCGATGTTGTTCCCTCCTGCAAAGATGGAGTTGAGGGTGTGTCCTGCCTTGTGGATAGGGGTGGTGATGAGCTGTTTCAGTCCTAGGTTGGCAATGTTGTCTAGAAGGGAGGCGGAGTTGGGGTCGCTGAGGTGGTTGAGGTGGAAGTTGAAGTTTCAGATGAGTATGTAGTCCATGGTGGCACTGGCCACCTTATCTTCAGAAAACTACTCAAGAATTGGCTCTTCCCCACATAAGAATCATACGCAAACAGAAATATACAGTATATCCCTCTGTATATAAGCATTTATTTGTACTATAGATATGTACCTCTATATGTGTATTGCTTTGTATTAACATGTAGAATAATTATGTAAAAAAAAAAAATTAAGTTCAACACTTCAAAAGCAGAGTTTATTGAATGCATCTTTAATCATCTTATACTTACTTTCTTGATGCATCTATATACCTTCCATGTACTTGAATCTATATATTTTTATTACTTTCCTACAAAAAAATATTATATGCACTACTCTATTTCTCACCCTATACCTCTATCAATATCTTCAATCTACATATACTTCCTTCCTTTATGCATCTATAAACGTTCAATGTACTTATGGATCTATATATTTATTACTTTCTTCTAATTCAGCATATCCAATGCACTACACTATTTTCACCCTAAACCCCCCTCAATATATCTTCTACCTCAACTCTCTGACTCATCTCAAAACTCTTTCCAATGCACTAGCCTATTTCTCACCCTATACCTCTATCAATATATCCACTATCACCACTCTCTCATTCATCCCAAACCCCATACCACTACTATGGCCCCCCAAATAGCCCTTTCTAGACTCTCCCATACTCTACCCCTCCTTGCTCCACCTGAAACCTCTATTTCTATACTGATCCCCCAAAACAAGCCTTCTAAACTCTTCCCTCTGACGCTTCGCCTCCACATCCCTTTTTACTCATCCCAACCCTCCCACTACTGCTATGACCTCCCAAAAAAAAGTCTAAAGCCTTCACTCTTCTATCCCTTCACTATACTTTTCAATCGAAAAAACAAACTAACATGTCCACTTCTCAAATTTCATATTTTACTATATTAATTCACCACTAATTCTTTATGAGTTCCGGGTAGCGTGCTTCTCGCTGAAAAAGTGCTTCAACACCCCATTAGGGGTAACAAGAGTGATATATATATGCACACCTTTTCCCTCTTTTATCCCTCCACTATCCTTCTCAATCCAAATAACTGATTCATATCCACCACTCAAATTACTTTCCAATTTCACTATATGAATTCCTCACTAATCCTTATGGGTTCCGAAGTAGTGTGCTACTCACCAAGTAAGTGCTTCAACACTCCATTAGGGGTAACAAGCGCTACATAAATGCAAATATTTTTTCCCTCTTCTATCCCTCCGCTATCCTTCTCAATCCAAATAACTGACTAATATCCACCACTCAAACTACTTTCATATTTCACTATACTAATTCACCACTAATCCTTTATGGGTTCCGGAGTAGTGTGCTACGCGCCGAAAAAAGCACTTTAACACCTCATCAGGGATAACAAGCACTATATAAATGCAAACCTTTTTCACTCTTTTGTCCCTCCGCTATCCTTCTGAATCCAAATAACTGACTTACCAATCCACCACTCAAATAACTTTCATATTTTACTATACTAACTCAACACTAATCCTTTATGGGATCCTGAGTAGCGTGCTACTCGACGAAAAAGTGCTTTGACGCCTCGTCAGGCATAGTAAGCGCTATATAAATGCAATTACAATACAATACAGTAATAATTTTATTGTAAATAATATTGAAAATGTTTTAAGTCTGAAATTGTGATACTGTAAATTAAACATGACTGAGGCCTGGGGAATGGCTAGTGATCTTCAGAGCGTCTCGGTCACTCCCATTGTGTTCTCTCTATGTTAGACAAGTATGCCCTTTTTTTCTCCACATCGCACCTATCTGCGCATCTTACATATCATCTCTTTCCCCTTCAGCACCATCTTTTCACTCTCTCCTGAGTGCACATGTTAAATATAAACAGGAACAACATAGCTTACATAGATTACCTAAGCGTTTTTGAACACTGATTACTCCGAAATCGAGCAGTGTTTTTGTCAGTGAAGCTAAGGACACGAATATAGGCCCCGTTGTGACCCGTTTCAATGTCTACTTTTGATTAATACGGGGTCTGAGACCAGGCGGGACCCGGCCCACCTAAAGCCCTGTCTGCACATGTCCCATAAGGATGATGGAAGAAGACTCCAGAATTTTACAGTGCTCGTAGGTAGCACCATCAACCTGCTCCCAACTTTCAGTGAACTGGCAGCACTTAGCATTGCCACACCCAGGCGGCATGCATAGATAGCACAGTTATTTCAAAGGTACCAAAAAGACTAATGGCATAGTCAAACAATCAATCCAGCTTCTCTTTTATAAGGAAGTGATCTTGAAAAGCTTCCAAAATTTTCTAAATCTGTCAAACAGCAGTAGAAATCACAACTAGTACCAGGTAGTGTCTGCACTTGATGTCCACTTTACACCCCACCCAGCCAAGACTTTGAAGATTTCAAAATGAAAAACGCTTATCAAAAGGATAGTGAGTCTATAGATGGGTTCTATACAAGGCTCAGAGAACTTGTGAGCACCTGCTCAGAAGAGGACCCCAATAAAGAGTTGAAAGAGCAGATCATAAATGTTTGTCACCCTTAGTCCCCCATCAGCTCACACTCTGACGATGGATGCCAACCCAACACTGGTCAAATCACATAAACTCTCAAATGCATGAGCAGAACAAGTGGGAATTGCATTCACAAGCAATGAACTCAAAGATGAACCGGTGGGCTTTGTCAAGAAATGGAATGATGAGATGGGTGGAAAGCTTCAAGAAGCCCCATCAATCCACAAAATGACTCCCATATTGATAGAAAGAACTCTGGCTAGCGTGGGACATTGCCTCACCCAGTAGGCAAATGCCAGGCACATACCAAGACATGCTCAAGTTACTGCACACCTAATCACTTGGCGAAAGTATGCAGAGGAGGATGACAGCTGAGTGGGCCAGTACACAACACAGCTCTAACCACCAGTCCAAGCACAAGGTAGCGGATGGAAACGATTACGAGATTTTCCACCCCATGGGGTGGGGGAGGGGAGATGATGGAGGAAAGAAGAAGAAGAAGACCCACAGTTACATCACAAAGTTGACTCCTTGTCCAACCCTTCACCCGTCAACAGCTTTCTGCTTGCTGCTGATGATCTAGGAAGAGGCAAGGAAACTACAGATTGCAAACAGGACTCAATGAGCTGTTTACTTTATGCTACCTGCTGCTGCATTCACATATGGGAAGAAAGATGGTCACAAGGGCAGTGGCAGGGGATCAAAAGGCCAAGTCAAGGATAGTGGTTATTATCCCTAGGTAACTCTAATTTAAACCCTCAGACATCCCTCCAACAGAAAAGTCTCTGATTTTGTTTGACTAATAAAGTGCTGCAGCTGACAGGCTAAATGCACTTAAATCGTATGTTACAGAAACGATAGTGCCACCAATCACAAGACGGTTTTTTGGAACTAAAATATATCCAAGAAAATGGTTCTCATTCCATGACCAACCCTAATACATTGAATTGGCCCATTGGGTTAAGGTCATATTCCGCAATTCACACAAACATGTCAGAAGTCAGCGAGCGTTTAACTCATTCAGCGATCTTGGCAGAAGGGTTTTTCTTGTAATAAAGTGCTCTATGTAAGTACCTAAATTCACTAACTTGAAATTCAGGGGTGGATCACCAAAAGTAAAGGACCAGCATGATGAAACAAAAACATATACACGGATTCAGTTTTCTAGAAAAAGTGATTATCGGTCTGTTTCACCAGCGATAGAGTTTACAAAATATCCATGTTCCACTACACCTGATTTTTGGGACCAAGGGATTATTTGATACATGCCAAATGTTCAGTATAGCCATATAAGAGACGTGTGTATACAATAGGACCTGATTCACAAAGATAAGCCTACACTTTTGCGTAGGTTTACTATTGTCTGCTATTCACAAAGGTATTTTATGAGTAGTGACAAATGACAGTTACATAGTCAATGCTCATCCTGAAAAGCACAGATGCTTGTGACTGTCCTTTCTTACGCTGAACTAACCTGCTATACTAGCTGAGTGCAGAACGATGATGAACGTGCGATTCTTGAGCTTCCAGCTCAGGCGGAGGGCTTGATTTATGAGTCTCTGAGAGCAGTGCTCACAACATTTAAAGTGAGTAAAATGCAGGATTACTTTGATAAAGCAGGCTGTTCATGACTTAAAAATACCTACAGAATGTGACCCTAAAGTTCTATCAGATGCAGCGCTGTGGTTTAGCAGTGGCTGTTTCAGCAAGAAGGTTGCAGGGGTGCTGGAAGTAGGGGTTTGACACGTGTTGCAGCACCCCTGACGTGGAGGCCATTGGGGAGGATAATGGAAAACGATGAGGCCTTTTAATCAGTTTTCTTTTTAAGCAGCATTAGCTGTTTTTTCAAATGTAGTGATAGTGATAGGCCAATGGTAATTAAGGAGAAACCAGAGAATATATTTTCATACTGCCCTTTCTCTTGATAGATATATACATATATATTTTCACTGAAGAAACCAAAGGCTACAATGACATTATAGTTAGGCTCAGGTTTCACTCATAGAAAACCAGTGAAATTTACCAGCTATAGTTACCTGAGCTAAATATAATTTACGCCTCCGCAATGCACTTCGTATGACCTCACATATTATATCGCTCATGACATGGTCAGTCGCAACACTGATGACAACACTCCGTCCATCATTTCCTTTGGTTTTGCTTTTTTCGCCATAAGTTGGCAGGGTATGCTCAGACGTGAGTCCCTTGCTCACTTTGCAACTGGATTCAAGCAAGCCTGGCTGAAGACGGCTGAAATGCCAGAAACCGGTCCTAGGAAGCTTGTTTCCGGTCCAGGGAAGACATGACTTGGCAGTTCGGGCTGGACTGTTCCCATGAGGCACAGGGTCAGACTGATTTGCATATGGCCATGTCTGAACTGGGGTGGCAGAGTGGGCTAAAGAACGGTGGTGGATTAAACCCAGATCAGTTGACTGTGGGTGAGTGCTTGCAATGTTCAACACTCCGTCCATCATTTCCTTTGGTTTTGCTTTGTTCGCCATAAGTTGGCAGGGTATGCTCAGACGTGAGTCCCTTGCTCACTTTGCCACTGGATTCAAACAAGCCTGGCTGAAGACGGCTGAAATGCCAGAAACCGGTCCTAGGAAGCTTGTTTCTGGTCCAGGGAAGACATGACTTGGCAGTTCGGGCTGGACTGTTCCCATGAGGCACAGGGTCAGACTGATTTGCATATGGCCATGTCTGAACTGGGGTGGCAGAGTGGGCTAAAGAACGGTGGTGGATTAAACCCAGATCAGTTGACTGGGGGTGAGTGCTTGCAATGTTCAACACTCCGTCCATCATTTCCTTTGGTTTTGCTTTGTTCGCCATAAGTTGGCAGGGTAGGCTCAGACGTGAGTCCAATGCTCACTTTGCCACTGGATTCAAGAAAGCCTGGCTGAAGACGGCTGAAATGCCAGAAACCGGTCCTAGGAAGCTTGTTTCCGGTCCAGGGAAGACATGACTTGGCAGTTCGGGCTGGACTGTTCCCATGAGGCACAGGGTCAGACTGATTTGCATATGGCCATGTCTGAACTGAGGTGGCAGAGTGGGCTAAAGAACGGTGGTGGATTAAACCCAGATCAGTTGACTGGGGGTGAGTGCTTGCAATGTTCAACACTCCGTCCATCATTTCCTTTGGTTTTGCTTTGTTCGCCATAAGTTGGCAGGGTATGCTCAGGCGTGAGTCCCTTGCTCACTTTGCCACTGGATTCAAGCAAGCATGGCTGAAGACGGCTGAAATGCCAGAAACCGGTCCTAGGAAGCTTGTTTCCGGTCCAGGGAAGACATGACTTGGCAGTTCGGGCTGGACTGTTCCCATGAGGCACAGGGTCAGACTGATTTGCATATGGCCATGTCTTAACTGGGGTGGCAGAGTGGGCTAAAGAACGGTGGTGGATTAAACCCAGATCAGTTGACTGGGGGTGAGTGCTTGCAATGTTCAACACTCCATCCATCATTTACTTTGGTTTTGCTTTGTTCGCCATAAGTTGGCAGGGTATGCTCAGACGTGAGTCCCTTGCTCACTTTGCCACTGGATTCAAGCAAGCCTGGCTGAAGATGGCTGAAATGCCAGAAACCGGTCCTAGGAAGCTTGTTTCCGGTTCAGGGAAGACATGACTTGGCAGTTCGGGCTGGACTGTTCCCATGAGGCACAGGGTCAGACTGATTTGCATATGGCCATGTCTGAACTGGGGTGGCAGAGTGGGCTAAAGAACGGTGGTGGATTAAACCCAGATCAGTTGACTGGGGGTGAGTGCTTGCAATGATCAACACTCCGTCCATCATTTCCTTTGGTTTTGCTTTGTTCGCCATAAGTTGGCAGGGTATGCTCAGACGTGAGTCCCTTGCTCACTTTGCCACTGGATTCAAGCAAGCCTGGCTGAAGACGGCTGAAATGCCAGAAACCGGTCCTAGGAAGCTTGTTTCCGGTCCAGGGAAGACATGACTTGGCAGTTCGGGCTGGACTGTTCCCATGAGGCACAGGGTCAGACTGATTTGCATATGGCCATGTCTGAACTGGGGTAGCAGAGTGGGCTAAAGAACGGTGGTGGATTAAACCCAGATCAGTTGACTGGGGGTGAGTGCTTGCAATGTTCAACACTCCGTCCATCATTTCCTTTGGTTTTGCTTTGTTCGCCATAAGTTGGCAGGGTATACTCAGACGTGAGTCCCTTGCTCACTTTGCCACTGGATTCAAGCAAGCCTGGCTGAAGACGGCTGAAATGCCAGAAACCGGTCCTAGGAAGCTTGTTTCCGGTCCAGGGAAGACATGACTTGGCAGTTCGGGCTGGACTGTTTTCATGAGGCACAGGGTCAGACTGATTTGCATATGGCCATGTCTGAACTGGGGTGGCAGAGTGGGCTAAAGAACGGTGGTGGATTAAACCCAGATCAGTTGACTGGGGGTGAGTGCTTGCAATGTTCAACACTCCGTCCATCATTTCCTTTGGTATCACTGATGACATCATCCACAGAACCACTCACACACCAGTTCACTGACTCATACCAGTACTCATATACCCACTCACTCAATAAATAGAGGCAGTCACACACCCACTCACTTGCACAGTCACTCACACAACCATTCGTCACACATACAGCCACACATATAACCAGTCAATTACCTATACAACCACTCACACAGTCACTGTGACTTTAAAGAATACTGTAAGAAACCCCTAGTGTGTAAAATATTGTAATATGTGCGGATATATGTGTTTTACACTTTATGGAAAAGGGGGCGATCATCTTGGTTAACAACATCATTGGTAAGTCCTGACTAACTGCGAAAATCATCCTGTGACGTTAAGTGTTTCGTAAATGTGTCTGAGACTTAAAGATATATACTAAGCTACAGCTTAATAGTTAAATTACTATTCTTCTGTACTATGAATTAGTCATACTGAGTGGCTGTGTAACTGTCTGTATCAGTGTGTCAGTGGATGTCTGATTGGCTGTATGGGTGTGTGAGTAGCTGTGTGATTGGCTGTGTGGATGTGTTAATGGGTATGTGAGTAGCTGTATGGGTGAGTGAATGATTGTGTGAGTGGCTGTATTGGAGAATGAATGGGTGTGTGAGTGGCTGTATGGGTGAGTTAGTGGCTGTGTGAGTGGTCTGTATAGGTGTGTGAGTGGCTGTATGGGTGAGAGAGTGAGTGTGTGAGTGAGTGGATGTATGGGTGAGTGAGCAGCTGTTTGAGTGTGTCTATAGGTAAATGAGTGGATGTGGGTCACTGTATTGGAGAGTGAATGTCTGGCTGTAAGGGTGTGTGAGTGGTTATATGAATGAGAGAATGGGTGTGTAAGTGTTTTTGTGTGTGAGTGGTTGTGTGGTGGTGTGAGTGGTTGTATGAGTGAGTGAGTTGCTGTGTCAGTGGATGTATGGGGAAGTGAGTGGGTATGTGAGTAGCTGTATTGGCGAGTGAGTGGCAGTGTGATTGGATGTATGGGTGAGTGTGTGGGTGTGTGAGTACCTGTATGAGTGAGTGAGTGAGTGAGTAGTGAGTGGCTGTTTGAGTTTCTGTATGAGTGATTGAGTGGGTATGTGAGTGGCTGTAAAGGTGTATGAGTGGGTGTGTAAGTGTCTGTATATCTGTATGATTGGATGTGTGAGTGGTTGTGTTGGTGAGTGAGTGGGTGCATGAGTGGCTCTATGGGTGAGTTAGCAGCTGTGTGAGTGGCTGTGTCAGTGGATGTATGAGTGGCTCTATGGATGAGTGATTGGTTGTAAGAGTACTGGAATTGGTCTGTGAATGGGTATGTAAGGGGTTGTGTAGGTGTGGGCGTATGAGAGGTTATATGGGGGTGTGAGTTATAGTTATCTCAGGTAACTATAACTGCTGAATTTCACAGGTTTTGAATGAATGAAATCTGATCCTAACTATAACGTCCCTATAACCTTTGTTTTTTTCAGTGAATTTCAACGTTTAAAATAAATTCTATTTCCTAACTGTAACGTCTTTGTAACCTTTGTTTTTTCTGTGGATTTCTATGTTTTTTATCTTCTATTTTGTAACTATAATGTCCGTGTAACCTTTGGTTTTCTCAGCGAATTTCAAAAGTTTTTTCAATTCTATTTCCTAACTATAATGTCCCTGTAACCTTTGGTTTTTTAAGTGAATTTCTAAGCTTTTTTATTTTTATTTCCTAACTGTAACCTGTGTGAGTCTCTAAGTGAGTCTGGGAGTGGGTGTGTGAGTCTGTGAATGGGTCTGTGATTGAGCATATGAGTCTCTGTGTGGGTCTGTGAGTGAGTGCATGAGTCTCTGAGTGGGTCTGTGAGTGTGTGAGTCTCTGAGTGGGTGCCTAAGTCTGAGTGGGTCTGTGAGTGGGTGTGTGAGTCTCTGAGTGGGTCTGTGAGTGGGTGCATGAGTGTCTGAGTGGGTCTGTGAGTAGGTGTGTGAGTGTTTGAGTTGGTCTGTGAGTGGGTGCATGAGTGCCTCATTGGGTGTGTGAGTGAGTGCATGAGTCTCTGAGTGGGTCTTTGAGTGGATGTGTGAGTCTGAGTGGGTCTGTGAGTGGGTGTGTGAGTGTCTAAGTGTGTCTGTCACTCAGTGCATGAGTCTCTGAATGGGTCTGTTAGTGAGTGCATGAGTCTCTAAGTGGGTCTGTCAGTGGGTGCATCAGTATCTGAGTGGGTCTGTGACTGGGTGCGTGATTACCACAAACACCGCATGCAGCAAGCATGTGAATTAATTCTCCTATAACTTGCAAAACACCTGCACAATGTGTCCTTACAATTTTAAACTTCTCCGATGTGCAGAACATGGGCCACTGTTTTAGCTTTCTAATTCACTAATGGGGTCCTCTTCTATTGTGGTGCCCTGGCTTATTTTCTGTTCCAGCCCAACCTTGGCCCTGCTGCATAATTTCGTCCTCCAATGCTGCATAATTCCAGTGTCCATGGACTAAACAAAATACTCCAGATTGATGTTGCCATAACTGATCACAGTACTGCGGATGTACAAATGCTCCACCTTCAAGACACTGGGCAATTTTGAGAGGTGAGGCCACCAGAATATGACACATCACTGCAACTGTGACCCCCCCTTTACTGCAAGGGAGTGGGGCTCTTGTTCTTGGCATGTTATACCCTTAATGATGACTCCCCAGTAACAGTACAATTGCTGCTGGTGATTTATCAACCCGTGCACAACAACATTTGCCTGTGTTCCTGATGGTAATGTCATGCTGTTTATTAACTTTAAGGTATCACCCAAGACAGGTGAGTGGGCAATACAGATGCAAAGCATGCCAGGGCTGTCTCAGCCTTTCATATTACAACTTTAAGCTATCACCTAAAACAGGTGAGTGTAATACAGATCCCAAGCATAGCAGTGCTGACTTGGCCTTTCATCTACCAACTTTATCACATAAGGCAGGTGAAGGGGCAATACAGATACAAAGCATGGCAGGGCTAACCCGACCTTTCTTCATTGCAAGGCTGCCAAAGTAAGTTGCCTTTGGCTGTTTGCTCAAGTGTTTGGGGACACATCGGTCTGTGGAGTGTGCTGCAGAGGCTGCTATTCCAGTACCACCACCTGCTCCGGTACTTAACCTCGTCAGACCTCATACCACTCTGCCCCTCCCTCCAGCTGCAGGACTATGAGGCCTCGGCTTTGCACTTGGATGCAGCCAGCTTCTGTCGCCTGGCCTCAGGGCGCTCTTTCATCTTTTACACATGTTGTGGCGTTCACCCTCCCTGGGATACCGGTGTCTACACCCCCACCCAGTTTGGGGAGAGCTTGGATGACCCCTGGTGTATGTGACCCCCCTCTCTGCCTCCTGATTAGTATGTAGAGGTCTGTAAACCTTCCACCGTGGGGCCGTGGGCATCACGTAAGGCAGGTGAGTGGGCAGTGCAGATCACCCCCATTCCCTCGCTTTGGGGATGAGGTTCGAGCTTGTAGTGGACACGCTGCACTCACAAGGGAGAGCTGAGCCCTCTAGGGTGCATGGGGAGGGGTGGGGAGGGGTGGGGAGGGAAATAGATGTTTACAAACAACGGTAGCTACATAAAGCCTGTGCTGGTGGTGAAAGGTAGGTGCGCTGTATTGACAAGTGCCTAGTGGCCAGGGTGACCAACTGCCTGTAATTTCATGGACTATCCATTAATTAGCCCTACCGTCCATTGTCTGTTTTTAAATAAACGGACGGCATTTATCCATAATCGTGGCTAAAGGACAAAAGTTAATTTCTACAATTGAGATGCTCTAGCAGAAGTAGAAGGGAGGGAGTCTCCTATGTTGCATTCCGGGGGAAGAGAAAGACAGCTAATAGAAAAAGAAAAAAGTCTTCTTGTCAGGGTGTGTGCTTCCCCAAAGAAATCCAAATGTGTGCAATTGGTTAATTGGCAAGTGTTAAGGCTGCTTGGGAGGTTTTAATTGATGGAATCAATTGAAGCTTCCTGATGACAAAGATATTTAATTTTGAGATGATACTGAAAGGGTGTTCCAAGCCGAGCTGTGGGAGCCATGCTTTTAATGAACTTTTATAAAAAATGTTTTCACTCGGTGTAATCTGCATATTACTGAAATCTATACTTTAGAAGCACTTTTTTATCTTTATTCTAAACGTATGTGTGCATTTAGTGGCAGCCTATATTATACTGTGTATAATGCATGTTTAAAATAATGACTTAAACTTGCACAGTTCTTTCAGGGACCTCCTAGCACTAAAAACATACAAATCCCTTTTCCCTGCTGCAGCATACTGGATTCAAATCTGTGGACCTCTGGCTGAACATACATGATACATCTCTAGTGATTGCATTAACCAACAGAGGTTTCATGACATAAAATAGTGCATTTTCCATTGATTAGTTTAACTTTTATCTATTTTCCAGTTAAGGTGAACATTATTTTATATGTAGTTACATGATGGTGAGAGACCCATAAAATAGTTACAAAATATTTTGCTCTTTTTAGTGACGCCTTTGATTCTGCCTCCGTGCTCACTGACCCGTCCCCATGGCAGCATCCATACGTTTTTCTACCATGGCAACATCCATACTTTTTTTTAATGTACTTCACCCTCTGCACTGAATAGCTTCGAGGTGGGGGAGCCAACAAATTTACAAGGGCTGCTGATCTTAGAGCCCGTTCACGAGCCGAATGTGTTTGCAATGTAAATCATATTGCAAACATCATGTAAAATGTAATCAAATTCAAGAGAAGTGTATTTCTTTAACATGTGCAGCATTGACATTAATATTTCACATTAATGTCTATTAAATCAAATAGAACAGGTTTTGGTACAACTGGTATTCGGAACTCACCCATTTAAAATTGCTTTCATATGCTTTAATGAAGCAAAAAGAGTTTTGGTGAACAGTGCTTTAAATGGGCCGGCACTTCGGATTTTTTTGCCCTCAGTACCGGCACTTCTCTGTAGCCAGGGAGAGTACCGGTACCCTGATCCACAGCACAGCAGGCGCAGGTTAGGTTTCTCCTCCAGGGCAGATTTCGCTCTGCTTCAGAGGAGCATGTAATTATGTGTACTGGGTTAATCTGTTTTATTACCATAAACGCATTTCTCGTGTGTTTTGACATGTGCTGCAACTGTTACAGAAGTCATTAGGTACGATCATATATTGCTCTTCGGACCGCCCCTAGACCCGCCCACTTGCCACGCCTCTATTCTAATGAGTACCTGCCCTTATTTTTTCCCATTTAAAGCACTGTTGGTGAAGCAAAATATTTGCCTAAGATCACATAATTTTAACAGGGAAGCCGCGATTTATCCTGGTTTCTCTAATTTAACTTTGTTCAAATCGTCCAGGAAATCGGTGTTTGTCTTTCCTTATGTTAAGGCTTTGTTTTTACTTCTCTGTGCATTCTTCTGCAGTTTTTATATAGCGTGAACTCAACTCAAAGGTACTGGATCACTCTACACGACCACCACTTACATTACACAAGGTCACTTTCATTGTTTATAGGCATAGGGAGATTAAGTGGTTTGCTCAGAATCACCGGATGTTGAGACGATGCAGAGACTCAAACCGGGTTCCCCAGTTCCCTTAGTCTGCCGTCCTGTCCCTAACGCCACATCCCGGGTAGAGGAAAGGAGGCAGGCAGAAGCCACATGAAAGATCAGCTCATTATGGGCTTGAGGTTCCAACAGGAGCTCGAGCTGAGCCAGAACCAGGCTTCTGGCTCAAGCCTGGTTCCAACTTTCAGTGGCTCGCCCAACCCTAGAATAGCTATATAAAATCTAAAAAGTCAGTGATATTAATATATGGTGTTTGCCCTCCCTTACCTACATTATAGACTTTTTTTGTTTTAGATATTGTACCAGACTAACCTATGATCTGTATTTATTAACACAGTATACAAGTCAGCTTGCAGTATGGTACAAAAGCACTTTCTTCTGGTTTTAAAGGGGATTGAGAAAAATAAATGAATCTAGTCAGTGGCTTAAGTGCTCTATGTGTGAACAGGAAGCCTGGGTTAAAATCCTAGATTTCCTGCATGGCTAAATTGTGTGATCTTCGTCAAATCAATTTACTTCACGAGTCTAATTTATTTGCTAGTGGCATTTGAAAGCACCTTCAAGTAATTCTGTTTAAGATGGACTGTGTACAAAAAAATCACTTGTTGGTTTTATTAGCCTGGAATGTTCGACCATCCAAAACAATAATAATGGCCATATGGAAGGGACACCAGATAATTAGTTCGCTTTGTTCACTCCTGGTGTTGTCAAGAGGGAGGGTTAATGAATGTATTAAAGTTCATCTTTAGAAACTTTCACTTCAAATATTTTTTAACAATGCTTTTTGCCCTGGATGGGTCCCTCTGAGATCCCACTACTAGAGCTAAGGGTTCAGGGTATTTGTACCCTGCCCCCATTTAATAATTTTTTTTATTTATTTTTTTAAATCTGGGACTCGGCTGATGCCCAAGATGGCTGCCAACTCTTCCTGGTTAAAGTGTTAGCAGCCAATCAGATCTCAGGCGGAGATTGGGAGGTTTCGGGGAGCCTTTGCTTCCCTATATATACAAGTTTGTTTTTTCTTTATTATCTCCCAAATTACTGGACAGAAATACACCAAATAACAAAAAGCAACCCTTCTGGACCAAGAGCTGGCTTTCTGCCAAATTTGGTGTAATTCCATCCAGCAGGTCGGGCTGAAGTCATGTTTAAAATCCCTATGGCAAATTACACTTTATACACCCCCCTATTTTTCGACCCCCCGCTTGACGGATAACCCCAAAGTTTCCATGCACAAAAAGATTCACCTGGATATATTATTTTTATATATATATATGTGATCAAGTCCCCCAGGAGGGATGAAACGCGTAATGGCTGCCTTGTTTGTTTGAGTCTTGAATAAACGAACAGATATTTGAAAAGAATCTTGTGGTCCGTGCTCCCTTCTGCCCAGCTGGTTGGATACGAGAGAGGAGAGTGCTTTGCCGATATATATATATATATATATATATATAGATATTCAGTAAAAACGGGTCTGACACATGCTTGGGCTGGCCAACACAATTTAATGCCTCCAGGATGCACATAAAATCAACGCGATGTCCACGCCATCAGCCCCTGGCAGACGCGTTTCGGCGGATGCCTTTCTCAATGCCGGGCGTTTAGCTGAAAGTTCAAAATGGTAGGTTTTCGCGGGGGTTTGTTAAAAGGCCATTCCGAGGGTTCCCATTGGCTGTAGAATGTAAACACAGAAAGAGGACAGGGAAAGTTCCTCATAGTCAGTACCAGCCTCTTTCCAACCAAAGATCCTCGTTCGCCGTGCAGAGCGTCCCACTTAAGGAAACAGGACAGTCCATGATCCAAAGCCAGGTACAGTGACCCGCTCTCGCATACGATAATGCGTCTTGGTCAGCCAGCTCCTAAAAATGTGGGGATCGTCCTGGCGGACTACATCGTTGTTGGCTAGCCCATTTAGCAGTGAATCTGCTCCCTCTCCCCGATACCTTTAGCAGAGTCCAGGTCGGGGGGGCGCCGCGTTGTGCAGTCCATGCACGCAAACCAAGAATTTGCCGGCAATACGCGGAGCTCCAAACCGAGGGGCGTGCCAGAAAAGCAGAGCCGACCTTCGCTTCACATACACCTCCAATCCCGCTTTCAGTAAAAACGGGTCTGACACATGCTTGGGCTGGCCAACACAATTTAATGCCTCCAGGATGCACATAAAATCAACGCGATGTCCACGCCATCAGCCCCTGGCAGACGCGTTTCGGCGGATGCCTTTCTCAATGCCGGGCGTTTAGCTGAAAGTTCAAAATGGTAGGTTTTCGCGGGGGTTTGTTAAAAGGCCATTCCGAGGGTTCCCATTGGCTGTAGAATGTAAACACAGAAAGAGGACAGGGAAAGTTCCTCATAGTCAGTACCAGCCTCTTTCCAACCAAAGATCCTCGTTCGCCGTGCAGAGCGTCCCACTTAAGGAAACAGGACAGTCCATGATCCAAAGCCAGGTACAGTGACCCGCTCTCGCATACGATAATGCGTCTTGGTCAGCCAGCTCCTAAAAATGTGGGGATCGTCCTGGCGGACTACATCGTTGTTGGCTAGCCCATTTAGCAGTGAATCTGCTCCCTCTCCCCGATACCTTTAGCAGAGTCCAGGTCGGGGGGGCGCCGCGTTGTGCAGTCCATGCAGGCAAACCAAGAATTTGCCGGCAATACGCGGAGCTCCAAACCGAGGGGCGTGCCAGAAAAGCAGAGCCGACCTTCGCTTCACATACACCTCCAATCCCGCTTTCAGTAAAAACGGGTCTGACACATGCTTGGGTTGGCCAACACAATTTAATGCCTCCAGGATGCACATAAAATCAACGCGATGTCCACGCCATCAGCCCCTGGCAGACGCGTTTCGGCGGATGCCTTTCTCAATGCCGGGCGTTTAGCTGAAAGTTCAAAATGGTAGGTTTTCGCGGGGGTTTGTTAAAAGGCCATTCCGAGGGTTCCCATTGGCTGTAGAATGTAAACACAGAAAGAGGACAGGGAAAGTTCCTCATAGTCAGTACCAGCCTCTTTCCAACCAAAGATCCTCGTTCGCCGTGCAGAGCGTCCCACTTAAGGAAACAGGACAGTCCATGATCCAAAGCCAGGTACAGTGAAACGCTCTCGCATACGATAATGCGTCTTGGTCAGCCAGCTCCTAAAAATGTGGGGATCGTCCTGGCGGACTACATCGTTGTTGGCTAGCCCATTTAGCAGTGAATCTGCTCCCTCTCCCCGATACCTTTAGCAGAGTCCAGGTCGGGGGGGCGCCGCGTTGTGCAGTCCATGCAGGCAAACCAAGAATTTGCCGGCAATACGCGGAGCTCCAAACCGAGGGGCGTGCCAGAAAAGCAGAGCCGACCTTCGCTTCACATACACCTCCAATCCCGCTTTCAGTAAAAACGGGTCTGACACATGCTTGGGCTGGCCAACACAATTTAATGCCTCCAGGATGCACATAAAATCAACGCGATGTCCACGCCATCAGCCCCTGGCAGACGCGTTTCGGCGGATGCCTTTCTCAATGCCGGGCGTTTAGCTGAAAGTTCAAAATTTGTAGGTTTTCGCGGGGGTTTGTTAAAAGGCCATTCCGAGGGTTCCCATTGGCTGTAGAATGTAAACACAGAAAGAGGACAGGGAAAGTTCCTCATAGTCAGTACCAGCCTCTTTCCAACCAAAGATCCTCGTTTGCCGTGCAGAGCGTCCCACTTAAGGAAACAGGACAGTCCATGATCCAAAGCCAGGTACAGTGACCCGCTCTCGCATACGATAATGCGTCTTGGTCAGCCAGCTCCTAAAAATGTGGGGATCGTCCTGGCGGACTACATCGTTATTGGCTAGCCCATTTAGCAGTGAATCTGCTCCCTCTCCCCGATACCTTTAGCAGAGTCCAGGTCGGGGGGGCGCCGCGTTGTGCAGTCCATGCACGCAAACCAAGAATTTGCCGGCAATACGCGGAGCTCCAAACCGAGGGGCGTGCCAGAAAAGCAGAGCCGACCTTCGCTTCACATACACCTCCAATCCCGCTTTCAGTAAAAACGGGTCTGACACATGCTTGGGCTGGCCAACACAATTTAATGCCTCCAGGATGCACATAAAATCAACGCGATGTCCACGCCATCAGCCCCTGGCAGACGCGTTTCGGCGGATGCCTTTCTCATATATATATATTTTTTTTCACTTAAAAAACCATAGGTTTCACACATGTTATAGTTAGCTGGACATTTCACTCGTAAAAAACCAATGAAATTCCCCCGTTATAGTTAGTGCAGGCACCTATAACTCACGCGACCGCAATCCTCTGCTGATGACGTCAGCATACCTTTTGGAGAGATGTTGCGCCTACGCAGAGTATGCAGCAATGAGGTGGAATTGGATGAAGCTCAGGCATTAAGTAAGGGTAGATTCTTACGACGTGGCTATTCAGAATCATTGATAAATAAAGCAATCACTAAATCTCGATTAAGGAATAGACCGGATCTGTTGGATAAATATGGTCATACCATCACCAATTTGGTCTCTAATAAGATTGCTGAACCAACTAGTGAATTCAGAATTATAACAGGGTATAATAAACAACATCGTGAATTATACCGTATTTTGAATCACAACTGGCCTACACTTAAGAGTGATCCCATCTTAGGTCCAACACTTCCACGTAGAGCTACTCTTACATTCAGTCGAGCTCCCTCAATGAGGGATAGCCTCGTGAACACAAATCCAGAAACCATAGAAAAGACCACGTGGTTGCAAATCAATGGTGGATTCTTCAGATGCAAAGTATGCAAAGCATGCACACACGGGGTTAACACTAAAACCTACAAGGATGGGTTTAGTGATAGGGAGCACAAAATTGATAAAGTATTAACGTGCAAAACAGAATTTGCTGTTTATGTGCTCCAACGCCCGTGTGCACTTAGATATGTGGGCAGTACTAAGCTAGAAGTGCATAAGCGCATTCTGCAACACCTCAGGGCAATTACGAACCAGGACAACACATACCCGGTGGCTCGTCATTTTAAGGAGGTACACCATAGTAACAATAGAGAACTATCATTTTATGTTATTGACACTGTACCAGCGAGCAGGTGGGGAGGTAATAGGGAAGCGCTGCTTCGTAGATTAGAAACTAAGTATATACTCCGCCTTGATTCCAAATCGCCGGCTGGTCTTAATGTCACTGAGGATTTGCACACTGGTCTTAGTGTGAATTAGATACTTATTTGCATTTTGCACATTGAAGTGGTCAATTGCCTATCGTAACATTACTGCAAATTATCTGTGCACACATGAAATTGGATTTAGCAATGAAAATTTTAAGGGTTTTTAACGTGTTGAGGTCGACATTTTATCATCTCATGTATTATTTATTATTTTATAGAGAGTAATGACCACCAATATTTAACTTTATTGTTGTGGACTCTTATGATCTATCTATGAATCTACATATCGAGATTTAACTCAGCAATGCGTAATATTTCTTATACCCTGGCACGATTGCACTTTAAAATCAATTTGCACTTATCTTAATTGGACCTCATGAATTATAATGTATTTGTTTACCTATATAGCGATTATTAATCCCAGGAGAATGAGGGTGAACAATATGTAAAACGTATTTTGATTAGTTAATAACCACTATTAGCTCTCAAGATCATTTTGTGAGTATGACTGGGCTCAGTCTACCCACTATCTGTGTTTGCCTACAAGGAACTGCTGCTATCGTGTTTTAAATATTTAAGTATTACACATATTTACACTTTTTTGCACATTGCACTTTATTACACTCCCCCTTTTTTCCTGCACTGCTGCAGTAGACAAGATATATATATGTGATATTAGGAAAATGTGATGGAATATATAGGGATTTAACCCGTTACAGCTAAAATGAGCAAGAGGCAAAATGTAGGAAACGTGGAAGTATAAACACACATGTTATTTTAATATTGGTCGCAATGCACTGATAGAATTTAAAATCTGTCATTATATACAAGGAGAATATGATTACATTGATATGTTAGATTTAACTATACACTAACTGCTTGTATCGACATTGTGAATTAAGTATGACATATTGTTTGTGAAGACCTACCATATACATTGGACAAAATGTTAAAAACACTGTAATGGAATAGGTCTGCTTTGCACAGTCTTTCTACTATGCCTATGCGATTTTACTAGTGTCACGTGCAGAGTGTGTTTTACCTACAAAAGGGTGTGTCATTGTTAATCACGTTGTCATGTGAACAAGGCTCAGTTGGAGCCGAAATGTTATGGCGACTAGCACGCAAGATTTTTAAATAAATAATTGCACTAAAAATTGATCCGTGTCTTGCCTTATTGAAGAAGCAATGGAGCGGACTTCAATTCTTTTGTGCAGCGTTATTTTATTTTTGTGCTTTTGGCCGCCATGATGCGTTTCGGGCTTCACAGAGCCCTTGATCACTTGATCTATATATGTGTATGTATGTATGTATGTATGTATGTATGTATGTATATATATATATATATATATATATATATATATATATATATATATATATATATTAATCAACAAACGCCCTTGAGCTATAGAGGTCACTCGACGATGTTCCTCCCATCCGGGTTCTGGCCTTTCAGCAGCTCAACAACCTGCTTCCCATTTGCTCACAGCCATGCCCGACGCGTTTCAAGGCCAATACGCCTCTTCCTCATGGGCTCTCTGACAGAAGCATTGACAACTCACCTCGGCATATATATATATATGTATATATATGTGTATATATATGTGTATATATATGTATTTATATATATACATTTTTTTATATATATATATATATGTATATATATATATATGTTCGTATCCTGGCTATAGACAGTAGGTAGTTATAGTTAGGACCAAATCTTCCATAGGAAAAGTGTTTTTTGTTTTGCCAATAACTTTGGCGCCGCTTGACGAATCTTCATTAATTATTTTGTTTTAAGTGCCCAAGTGAATCTTGTTGTGCATGGATAGTTTCAGGGTGAACCGTCAAGTGGAGTTTGGGAAGTAAGAAGGGTCACAAAATGCTTTCCCCCTTGTTGTGTCTATGGGGATTTTTCATTTCACAACTGCAGCCCGAACTGCTGAACGGAATTACACTAAATTTGTCAGAAAGCGGTCTGTCAGCTTTGGGGGGGCGTGGCTAGTAGCCGAAGCAAATGGCCGCTGCCTAAGGAGGCTCCGTTATCCAACCAACTTCCCAATGATCTGGCCAGTAATCCGTTGGCAGAAGAAACCCCATACACTGTGGACTGAGGATCGAAAGCGACAGGGAATCCAACACACTTGGTGCGACTCCCACCGAGCGCACCACGACAAAGCTGCATCGAGGAGAATGAGTGCGGCATCAAATCGAAACCGAAGCCGGGGACTGAAGTTGGCTCAGACCTGACTGCATCACGGGATCTGCTGCCTGGCTGAACAAAGCGGTGCGTACCGCTCAGGTGACGGAGCAGGAACACCGAAACCTGCATCGCTAAGCACTCCGGTGCACTACAGGAAGAGCTTGAATCGAGGGCCAACGTAACACCGGACAGCAGCGGCGATTGTGAAACAGTGCAGTAGTCGCTGCAGACGGAGTCCGCCATCTGGTTGGCGACCAGCACCGGCTGGCCTCATACAATGCACCCGGGACTCGGAGGCAATATTGGGCGGGCCGCAGTCGGACATCTGCAGATCACAGCAGAGGGAATATTAATTAGAAGCCGCACGAAGAATTAGGAGCGGCCGGGTGCAGTGCTACCCAACATGAAACAGTGAGCACTAGGCGAGCACAAAGGGACACTAGAGATCAGCGCAGCTCCAAGTAACGTACCCTGCATCACTCCACTGGGCCCCCCCGGGGACCATGGGTCGTTTCCCCCCCTCCTCCTCAGCAAAGGGAAACGCGCATCGTGTGAGGGCAGTATCTAACCACTGAGAAACCCCCGCAACGCGACACCCAGGAGGTAACTGCAACAACAGGGGCATGCACAGCTACTACCAGTGTACCAACAATGAAGCTCCTACAAAGGGAAACAAGAAATTCTCACCACACCATAAGGCCCAGCGCTGATCCTGCACTTAGAGCCTGGCAACAGTCCTCCAACACTATAAGACGACTACTGAGGCGGGCACAGTGAGAGGAAGGCCTCCCCACCCCCCCATCAGTGTCATCAAATAAGTACTACGACAGGTCTGGGGTGGAAAACCTGAAAGACCGCGTGCGCCACAAGATGTACAGGCAGGCAGTGGTGAATACCGCCCCAGTCCCCCCTTTACTCCAAGTTGAATTGACTGGGCCCAGTCACGATGGGGGGCAGAGGTCAGCACGGCACACACCAAACAAAACTTGACAAGTACGCATGTTCCAAGGCGCAACCAGAACTCACGGATCAAGATCCTACTCAACCAGAGCGGTGCCCAAAAAACAAGTACGCCAACTGGAGGCAGATAATAAACTACTGGCAGCCAAACTCGACGACCAAGAAGGACGCTCGAGGTAACAACATCAGACTTATAGGAGTGCCGGAGTAAACATGGGGAGCAGCACTCGACCTGCTCGTTGAAGACATTATAAAGAATCAACTACAACCACGAGGTCTCTCCAACTATTTTTCCGTAGAAAGGGCCCACCGGGTCCCAGGAGGATGACACCGACAAGGGGCCCCACCAAGACCCATTCTTGCTCGTATCTTCAATTTCCGTGATGTGATTCTCCAAATGGCGCATCAGCCCCCCTTGATACGTCTCGAGCACAGTACTGTAACGATCTTTCCGGACTATACCGCGGCAGTAACAAAGCAACGCCGCAGTTTTTTGGAGGTAGAAAAGGAACTCCTAAACCGTGAACTCAAATATTCAATGTTATTCCCGGCTAAGCTGAGAGTGGAGGATCAAGGCAAAGCGTGGTTCTTCACGACGCCAAAAGAGGCTTGGGAATGGTTGGAGGGATGGCGCCGGGTCGCCGGCCATGGACTATCGGATAGAATCAACAGACATCGCTCGCAGGAAAGGGCGTCAGAAGAATCTGCAGAGACAAGAGCACTGGGAAGATAATCACAAACGAATGGAGGAGAGTGAGAAGTTCCGCATAGACAATCACTCAAGGTGATGCTGCAAACGTGCAGGGAATACTACGTAGCGGGAGAGACGAGATACATACGGATCAGCCAAGATGGACTTACTCCTTTCATGGCAACCTGAGTGAGACTGGGGCAAGTGCCTCCCTCAAGATGATAGTGGGACAGCGGGCCACCTATTGAATAATGAGAAGCGCACGCCAGTTTTGATTTGTCCGTTGTGTAAAACTTAAATGTGTAAATCAGACAACATGGAAATGCCAACAAGGTAAACCACAGACATGGGAGGTGATGGAAGGGCTAGCGGAGGAATCTCCCCCCCATCAAGATACCAGGGTAGGGAATGACGCACTCTGCAAAGTTGAGGAGGCGGGCAGTTTTGGGTCCGTTCTGCAGGGAGGAGGGTGGGTAAGGGTGTAAGGGTATTTAGTACGTATTTCTTTTCTATAGCATGTTCACAACAGTTCCGTCTAAACCCTCACGCATTTTCCTATAGAACTACACACCACGGCTATGAGATATGACAGAGACACCAGCACTACCTAACAGCGCAACCACCACACCTACGACTTCCTCCACGGCTGCCTCCCCCTTCACACTCCTCACCTGGAATGTTAACGGGTTATGTGACAAAATAAAGAGAGGGCTAGTCCTGCAATATATTAAACGTCACGCCCCGGCAGTAGCCCTGATTCAAGAAACACACTTAGTAGGTTCGTCCTGTAAGGCCTACCGGATGGTAGTACACTCCGAGTTTACCTCGGGTTCGCGAGGGTTGGGCATTCTTGTTCGTAAACAGTTTCCACTGATTGTTAATCGGGTGTGGACAGACGAACAGGGATGGTTCACAGCCATCTCCTGCCAGTGGGAGGGGCGAGTATAGAATATAGTTTCAGTGTACATCCCCTCAACACTTCACGCAGTGGCGCTCCCAGCTCTTGGTGAACTTCTACTCACAATGCCTGAATGGGAACTCCTGATAGGCGGAGATTTTAATGCCACCGTTGACGATATGCTCGATCGCAAACCCCCTAGAGGTCAGCGCAACACAAACTCCAGATTTGCAGAGTTCCTCGAGGCTTTTGGTCTTGTAGATAACTGGTGTTACCGCTTTCCTTTAGAACAACAGTACACTTTTCTCTCTGGGGCGCACAATAGCCTCTCTAAGATAGACTATACACTCACACTGGCAGATAGTCTGGGAAAGATAGCAGAAGCAACCCACCTACCCAGAGGCATTTCTGACCATTCCACTGTCATGAATAAATACACACGCCACGCGGCTACCCAGCGCCGACTTTTCCCAATATATCCCGGATTTCTGAAAAAAAACAAGATTTCAAAAGGCATGATTAATACGGCACAACAATATTTCAAAGAAAACGAGCACTCAGTCACCTCCCCAGTAACTCTCTTGGGAAGCTTATAAAGCAGTGCTCCGAGGCCAGGCCATTTCCTTAATTTCGGGCCATAAAAAAGAAAAAAGAGAGCAAATAGACGCTGTGGAACAAGAAGTGGCCCCTGATGAAAGGTCCCACGCCCTAGATCCCACTGCAACCACTACCGACGATCTCAACTTGAGAATGCAGGAATATAGAGAATACATGTGGGAGGACGCAAAGGCCAGGATCATAGCCACACAACACAAAATATATGAAGTGGGGGATAAGGCAAGAAAACTTCTGGCCTGACTGGATAAGCGGGAACGGGTTAGTCGGTGGGTGGCGCAACTACATACAGAAGATGGGGCAACCATAACTGACCCACAGGAAATAGTAAATGCACTAGCAAAACATTACAGAACTGTTTACACGCCGACTTCTTCCACAATGATTGAAGAGGCACAAGCCTTTCTTAAAGACATTAAAATGGCCACACTATCGCCAGAAGACGCTCTTACGCTTGAGGCAGACCTCACCGCAGATGAACTACTGTCAGCTATAAATGCAATACAATCAGGGAAGGTGCTGGGTCCCAATGGCATTCCCATAGAACTCTACAAAAAAACAGCGACTACTATTGCGCCGCATCTTTTAAGCATGTACGTAACTAGCCTTGAAGTGGGAGAGCTCCCTATAGACCAACGCATGGTGACAATAGTAGCCATTCACAAACCCGGGAAGCCCGCCCAAGACTGTACATCTTACAGGCCCATATCTCTGCTTAATGCTTAGGCCAAAATACTAGCTAAAACATTAGCGGCCTGATTGACACCCTATCTTAATAAAATAATATGCCCACAATACAGGAAGCAGCTGCCATTTTATACTTAGATGCGAGGATGGCCTTTGATATGGTGGAATGGCCCTTCCTCTTTGCCACTCTCAAACATCTGGGTTTTGGCCCCAAATTCTGTGCATGGGTCCAGCTACTATACACAAACCCCCTTGCTCACATAGCGGTGAACGGCCATATCTCTCCTGATTTCCCCTGGGGCGCGGAACGCACCAAGGCTGCCCCCATCACCGCTCCTATTCGCCCTAGTATTAGAGCCGTTAGCAGCATTAATCCGAAGAGACCCGGTTATCCGCGGACTCCACTGGGAGGAGTGATGGGAAGACCGTATATCTTTGCATGTGTACAATGTACTTCTATATATGGCATCCCCCAGGTGCTCAATCAACCGGCTCCTGGACGTCTGTGTAGTATATGGCAACCTTTCCGGTTATACCATCAACTGGACTAAATCAATTCTATACATCCTACACGGCCCCCCACCACAACTCCCAAAGGGATGTAATTTACAAATAACAGACGTGTGCTTTAAATATTTAGGAATATATATTACACCACTCTCTGAGGTATTCATGGAAATAAACCTCCAACCACCACTGAAAAGACTCCGACAAGACGCAAAGCACTGGCAATCTCTGCCATTGACACTGCTCGGAAGAGCTGCCCTCTTTAAGATGATGGCGCTTCCCAGGTTCCTCCATGCCCTGCAAAATACCCCGTTTCTAGTTCCCCTAACCAACTTTAAGGCCATTGAGACAGAAGTAAACGGTCTACTGTGGGACAGAAAACCGGCCTGCATAGCCATGAGCAAACTGATAAAAGGCTGGTATGACGGCGGAATCGCCCTCCCGAATATACAGCTCTATTATTGCGCTTCCCAGCTAATTGTACTCAACCAGTGGCTTCATGCCCCACACACGAACCCGGCGTTTCGCTCAGATAGACACAGTATGGGAGAAGGAGGAGTACTGAGGGCACTCTACACTAAAACTAGCAAACCACCACTACTCGAACCCACAGCACACACAGTCCAAATTTGGCACATAGCCCTCAAGAAACTAGGATGGAAAGGGTTCATAACGCAATCAACCCCTCTATGGGAAACGCAAGCACTAGGCAGACTCTGCGCTTGTAAAGGCTTCAAGCGATGGGATTCCATCGGAATCTCAACAGTGGGTGACTTGTGGAGTAAATGAGAAGTTGTTTCCTTTACCCACCTCCAGGACCAATATGAGATGGCGTCCTCAAAATTCTTTAGGTATATTCAGATTAGACGTGCACTGACAACAACCATTCCAGTGGGCACTGTACTCACCTAGGCCTCTCCACTAGAGGATTGGCTCTTAACAGAATATGTGGACAAGAAGACCATTTCTCTCATTTACCGCAAAAGTATCAATAATCAACCAGATCCTACACAGTCACTACATGAAAAATGGGAAACCTTGATGAGACCGACTGGCAAGAGGCGCTCGCCTCTCCACGTGAGGTGTCGATGCCCTCTACACTACGATTAGTACAATTGAAGATATTACACCGCATCTACTATACAAGAGCAACCCTACATAAGATAGGAAAAACTGATACCGCACTCTGCTTGAGACAATGCGGGGCAATTGGTACCTTCTATCATACAATATGGGAGTGCCCGGTGATAGCGTCCTACTAGGAAAAAGTTATGCAAGTCATTACACAAGTTAGTGGAGTAACTGTCACTCCTGAACCCAAGAGATGTCTCTTAAATATCTGGGAACCAACTGACCTCAACCATGCGGCACAGGATTGGGTGACACTGGGTATGATGTTCGCAAAGCGAAATATAGCCAAACACTGGGGGTCGCAGGTCTCACCGACGTGTTGTGAGTGGTGTGGAGACATGGATGGTGCTATGGTGGCTGAAAGGGCGGCATATATTCATTGTGGATGCCTCAAAAAGTGGGTGCGAGTGTGGGTAAAATGGAACGTATATAGAGGAAACATTTGCACTCCATCTCAGGTTGAATCCGAAATAGACTCAAATTAACTATGTGGTTGGAGAACCAGGTCGGATGTCGTCTCATAATCTAACTGTATTAACTATAGAACCTTTATGGAGGAATCAATGTAATGTGAAGCATGATTTGTATAACAAGACTTTAATCTGTAACCGTGTTATTGCAAGTTTATCCTGTAACTAATAAAAAGAATTTAAAAAATAATAATAATAATAATAAGTTGGCAGAAAGCTAGATGTTGGTCCAGAAAGTGTGCCTTTTCTGGTTTGGTGTGATCCGTTCAGTATGTAGTTTTTGAGATATTTAAGTGTTACAAATATAGATAGCTGGGGATGCGTGTCCTTGCAGAGGACTTGCGGATCTTACTGAAATTTGATTGGCTGCCAACACTTCAACCAGGAAGTGTTGGCAGCCATCTTGGGACACGGCTTGAAGCTGAGTCCCACGAAAAAAGTAAAAAAGAAAGAAAAGGGGACAGGGTAGGAATAACCTGACCCTCCAGATATGGTGGGGGTGTCTCACAGGGACCCCGCCAGGTGTTACATGCATTTATTTTGTTTAATTTTGTGGGTGGATCTGCGGCAAAAACATTTGTTTAAATGACACGTGGGCTCCCGCGCATCTTTTATATGAAGCACCCGGGGGCATGTCTTTTAATTATGCTGGGGTGGACATGCAGCACAACCCGTGCCCCAGTGACCGTCACCTCCTTGAGGAAAAGAACAGTAAAGGGATTAGGGGGGCCTACAAGGCCCCCCCAGCCACGGGGACCGCCACCTCCCCGGGGCTATTTACTAAATAAGTACGGGGAGGCTTGTATTGCCTCCCTCGCAGCTCCGGGGACTACCACCTACCTAGCGCCTGATGTATAATGAAAGCAGGGGGGTGCACATACCCCCCGCAGCCCCAGGGTCCACCAACTT
The DNA here is from genome assembly GCF_964204655.1 of Triturus cristatus. Classification (NCBI taxonomy): domain Eukaryota; kingdom Metazoa; phylum Chordata; class Amphibia; order Caudata; family Salamandridae; genus Triturus; species Triturus cristatus. Next base: position 567,627,275 of record NC_140593.1, read on the forward strand.
CCCGGGCTTTAAACTTAAATAATGCGGGGTCTGCGCGGACCCCCCACACACAGCCCCGGGGACTGTCACCTCCTCTGGGCTTTATCCATAATAAATGCAGGGGCCATGTGGCTCCCCCGCAGCCCTGGGGACCACCACCTCCCCAGGGCTTTAACTTTCATTAATGGGGGGCCGCGAGGACCTCCCCAGTCCCGGGGACTGACACCTCTCTGGGGCAATTATCATAGAAATGTGGGGGGGCCACACAGCCCCCCCACAGCCCAGAGGACAGCCACTTCCCCAAATAATATAATGGAGGGACTCCTGCCAAGTCATAGCAAGCACTGCTCCACTAAAAATGCTCCTGCTTGCTGAAAGCGGAGCAGAATTGCTTTTGGACAGAGGGAGCTGCATGAACGCGGGGAGCTGGCAGGGCCCATGAGGGCCTTCAGGCTCCCCCATGGTCCCCAACAAAGTGTGGGTGGGACCAGAGCACCCAGACTAGAGGCAGGCCCCTGGGGGATGGGGTCCTTGAGGCCAGAATCGATCTGGGAGGGGGGCCCGCGGCCTCTCCTAATATTCTTTTTATTTTAAAAGGCAAGCCCCAGTGGATGGGGTTCCCCGCTCCGTGAACAAAGAATTAAAAAACAAATGATAAGACCGGCAAGTTGCCGATGGCCCTACCCCCTTTCTCCACCACCCTGCAAACTCGCCTCCTGGCACACTGCTGGTTGGGGGATGAAGTCCCCTTGGGTGCTGAGGGTCCTTGGAGGCCAACAAACCCTCCTTTTACCTCCAGTAAGTCCCACACAGTAGGGTTGCTGGTAGGTTTTCAGAGGCATTGCCTTCTTTCTCCACCACTCTGCAAACACGTCTTCTGGTGCTCTGATAGTTGGGTGATGAAGTCCTAATGGCTCCAGAGGGTACTTGGTGGCCAAGTACCCCTCCTGAAACCTCCAGTGAGTACCACAGAGTATGATTGCTGTAAGGACTTCCGATGCCATCCCTCCTTTCTGCACCACTCTGCAAATGCGTCTCCTAGGGCACTACTGCTTGGGGGATGAAGTCTCCTTGGCTGCTGAGGGACCTTGGGGGCCAAGAAGCCCTCTTGTTACCTCCAGTAACTCCCTTACAGAAGGATTACTGAGAGCTGGTCAGAGGTACTACCCCCTTTCTCCACCATTCTGCAAATGCAGCTATTAGTTAAAAAACCCTTAGAATTTCACTTAAAAAAAAGGTTACAGGAATGTTATAGTTAGGAAATAGAATTTGAAAAACCTTAGAAATTAACTGAAAAAACCAAAGGTTACGGGGGCTTTATAGTTAGGAAATAGAATTTTAAAAACCTTAGAAATTCACTGAAAAAATCAAAGGTTACAGGGACGTTAAAGTTAGGCTGAGATTTCACTCGTATAAAACCAGCAAAATTCAGCAGTTAAAGTTACCTGAGCTCACTATAACTTACACCCCCCGCAATGCACTGCTTATGACTTCACATATTACATCGCTCATGACATGGTCAGTGACCACACTGATGACATCATCCACAGAACCACTCACACACCCATTTACACCCCCATAGAACCTGTAGTATACCCATTAACACACCCACACAACCACTCACATACCCATTCACAGACTCATCCCAGTATTCATATACCCACCAACTCTATAAATAGAGGCAGTCACACACCCACTCACTCACTTGCACAGTCACTCACACATACAGCCACACATACAACCAGTCACTCACCTATACAACCACTCACACAGACACACAGCCACTGTGACTTTAAAGAATACTGTAAGAAACCCCTAGTGTGTAAAATACTGTAATATGTGCGGATATATGAATTTTACACGTTATGGAAATGGGGGGCGATCGTCACGGTTAAAAACGTCATTGGTAAGTCCTGACTAACCGCGAAAACGAAAAATAGGTCTGAAAGATGGTTTTTAAAGTACAAACATATGAGTTTAAACATGCTTTGAAAGAGGTATGTATATAGTAATATGTGTAGGACAATGTTCAGAATGGATTTTTTTACATATTATTTTCGGATGTATTGGTAGCCATTGAATGTCTGCTTTTCTTTTCCGTTTTTGCGACATGTCCAGAGGATCGCGATTACCGATGTCATCGCAATCTCCAGTGTCACTGCGAAAACAGAAAATAGGTTTTAGAGATTTTTTTATAGAAACTCTCTAGAAAAAATTACTTTAGGGAATACTGTAAGAACCCCTACTGTGTAAAATACTGTAATATGTGTGCAGATATGTGTTTTTCACTTTATGGAAAAGGCGCGAGCGTCGCGGTTAACAGCGATTTTGCGACTTCCTGAATAACCGCGAAAAAGGAAAATAGGGCTGAAAGATGGTTTTGAAAGCAACTTAGTAGAAAAATATGAGTTTAAACATGCTTTGAAAGAAGTATGTATATAGTAATATGAGTAGGGCAATGTTCAGAATGGATTTTTTTTACATATTTTTTGATGTGTTGGTGGTCATTGAGTGTCTGCTTTTGTTTTCCGTTTTCGCAGTGTCACCGCGGGTATCGTAACGTTGTCACAAATATAAAAATATTATAGAAAAAAACGACGCTTATTAATCCACTGAAGAAAATGCAAGCATATAGAAATACCTCTTATAGAGCCATTTTAGATAGAAAATACAATTTAAACACCTTAAAAATTCAATTAAAAAATCATAGGTTACATGGACGTTATAGTTGGGAAATAGAATTTGAAAAACCTTAGAAATTCACTGAAAAAACAAAGGTTACAGGGACATTATAGTGAGAATTTAGCATTAAAAAAACCTTAGAAATTCACTGAAATAAACAAAGGTTACAGTGACATTATAGTTACGAAATGGAATTTAAAAAAACCTTAGAAATTCAGTGAAAAAACCAAAGGTTACGGGGACATTATATTTAGGCTGGCATTTCACTTTATAACTGCTGTATTTCTCTGGTTTTGTAGTTAGGTGAGCTAACTATAACTCGCGCCCCCGCAATGCACTGCTTATGACCTCACATATTACATCGGTATTTTGGTGAATTGACAATTGGCAAGAGGTAATGATCGGTAGAAGTAACTATAATGCACTGGAAGCATGCTGAACGACTTTTACAATGGTCGATATCTTCCCAGCGGAGGTGAGTCAAGGGCACCAGGGAATGACAACAAACAAAACCTGAAGCAACAAATCAAATGTATCTAACGGAAGCGATCTATGAGTCACGCAAGCCAGGAGCAATGGTCATAAGCAGAAATCAAAGATTACTTGAAGCCAGGTGAGAGCACTGATTAGAGGCACGAATCGAATGCTTTTTAAATAGTTTAAAAATGTGCTTTCTTTTCTAATTTTATTTGAGAAAGTAATTCTTGCAGCTTTACTTAGAACCCTCCTGGTTCAGACTTTATGCAGCATAGTAAGAACAAGTGGTGCACATCTAATGTGGATTAAGGGTTTAGCAAATAGGTTTGTCATTTTGAATGGGTCCAAAAATAGGAAAAGTGTACAAGTAAAGTCTCATTATGAATTTTCTACTTTTAAAGGCCATGGGGGCGACTCAACTAGTCCTGGGTTTTCAACCAACAGCACTGAGCCTGCTGGTATTTGTAAAGTGAGGTACATGCTCTAATATGCTTAGTGCTTTTGGCTGAAAAACTAGTCACCTTCGTAACATTGAGGGCTATTAACTGCTATATGGGTTAGATAGAGGCATTTTTGTCTATATGAGTTAGAGAATGTTTAGCTATATTGGTTAGATAGAGAGTTTTTGGACTTAATTTTCTCCTCATCTAGCAGTCTGCCTAGGTGCCTTGGATTCCGTAGCAGCCTAGCACAGGACACTTGGGTACCGAATCATGTGTCAATGCAGAATGTCTATCATGGAGAATGTAAAGTGTAAGAATAGGATGATTTCAGCTGTGACATAAGAGTGCAGGGCATGCTGATTTGTTTGGGGGCGTTGTGCATGTGTGTGGCGTTGAGTGTGTATGAGTGTGTGTGTGTATGTGTGTGTGTATGTGTGTGTGTGTGAGAGAGAGAGAGAGAGAGAGAGGAGCATGCAAGAGACATATTCTTCCTTCTCTTTGAATGTCTGAGGAGGCTAAGAGGGATTAAGGTGACTCAGTGCCTGGTTGGTATGAGTGCCAGTTAGTCACGTATGCATGCATTAAGACACTTGAAGCCAGATTCTATGCACAGAAAGGCGTGAAATCTGTTTCTGGCTCATGAGAGGAGCAGTGTACGCGCTCTTCTGTGTTCCTGTCTACTCAGTGGCGAAGACTATTAAACATCCTCATGCTCTTGGTTTCAAGTGCCAACATTTTCCTAATTTTGTCTGGCTGTCTATGAAACATATTGTGTCTTGTTTTGTCAAATTTGGAAAGCCTAATTCAGCAGCTGGATGCAGGCAAAGTGATAACCCTCTTAGTAGGAATTGGCCGTATTCAGCTGGGACAGTGTCAAATAGGTCCAGCTTGCTTAGACCTTCTCTCTTGTTGGAAAACATATATTGCTTTTTAGATCTGGCTTACAGACAATTTTAGCTGTCTTGCCGGCCATACGTTATCAAAAAATATCGTGGATACAGAGATATTCTTCCAGAGATATTCATCATTCTTCCAGCATTTGTCTCAAATTATGTTTTCCCGTACAACAGCACAAAGTATAAATGCCCTCTCCAGCTTTTTCACACTCGCACCCCACCATGCACAGTCTTGTCATCAATGAAGTAATTTAAGATGTTGCCATCATGGTATCAATGATCTCATAGATCAGGTCATGAGGAATTTAACATGTGGGGTAATTAGCAATGCATGGGGAGGGTGTGGGCTATAGTTACCTTAGGGAACAAGTTATAGTTTCTTGAGATAACTAAAACTGGTAAATTTCAGTGGTTTTGTTAGTTTATAACAGTATGTTTAACCAACATTTCCACCTAACTATAACGTCTCTTTAACCTTTGGTTTTTCCAACAATTTCAAAGTTTTCTTAATGGAAAGTATAATATTATCACCATAGCTAACTATAATGTCAATTTAATCTTTGTTTTTTTCAGTGAATTTCTAGTTTTTTTTTATTGTAAAGTAATATTGTATTGCCATTTAAAACCCCAACCCCACAGGGCAGCCAATTGCATGGCATTCACAGCCGAAGGGGCCGCAGGGCCAGCACCTAACCCCTCATGGGCAGCCAACACCACAGCTGTGCACGGCCTGGGGTTGGTCTCAGGACCTAGCTGCGTACAACTCCTGCAATCACCCTACCTCCCACTGAATATAGCCGTTACAAATGCACAGAATGAGGTTGAGTGCAACGTCTGGCTTGTGGCCTGGCCCTCCACCCAACCACCTTCAAATGCCCTACCTCCCACAGCACAAAGCCATCAGACATGCGTTTGGTCTCGAACGTCCTGGCTGCACTCAGGCAGACTTATTGACTCTGTCAAAGAGTCACAACACCAAAATATAAAAATATAGGCCAGTTGGCTTTATCAAGGGATGAGCATATCAATATATATATAAAGCAGGTCTATCCTCTTTGTCCAACCATCACCAATATTTTTCATCAAATATATATTTTAGTAAGTTTTTGTGGTCTACAAAATGTTAAAAGACATCTTCAGAGACTTTTTTCCTCAAAAATAAGATCACCGTGTTCTTGGGTCTTTCTTTTTTTTAACATTTCTCTTTTTAACATTTTTCATCCCACAAAACACATTCATTAAAACAACAACAAGAAGGCCTTGCACTCCAGCTGCAGAGCACAGAGCTTCAGCCAGGAGTGTTTTAGAAAAATATCGTAATTGCTCCTGGGGTCATGGATTTAATGGCCCAGGAAACATACTGATTGTTTATGTTGCTGGGGCCTGTTGCACTCCCTGCATTCTCCTACAAAATAAAAAAAATGGTTGCTGGTATCCCTGCATTATCAATCTCCAAAAATAAAAATGTAAAGCGTCCTTGCAGGGCCTTATGGGGTGCTCCTTCAAGGAGCAAATAATACATGAGCACCCCTTGCCATTCATTTATTACTCACTTTTTTGTTTTGTTAATGTTTTTGTTGGTGTCCCGGTGTCCACTGAGCTTAACCAGTGATTGATTGTACTGATATATAGTAAGATGTCTTTACAAGTGTTCCATAGTAATCAAGACATTTATTGATAGTTACAATACTGATTCATCAGCATACACCAGTATTGGCTTATTTACTTATCCTATAGAAAAAAATCAAAGATGTATATGGACATTATTATGTTGAAACCACATCCCCTGAAATAATTGAAGTACATTTGAAGCAGTTGTATCTGACTTGAGAGGGACATTTAGTAAAGGTTTGAAGGGCTGCAGCCTTGTTAAATGTTAAATGTCAATGCCAATGTGCTGCTTATCACTCAAGAAGGACATCTAGAAAATACTTGAGGTACTGTCTCTATGTGAAAGGCTGGACCGGTTGGCTTTGCCAGAGGTTGTTGTTTTCTTTTTCTTCATATTAATCAAGGTAGAAGATGCTACAATCTCTTTCTCTTGGGGTGATCTGGCTTAATTTCCTTATGGATCATTTAAATTATTTTCAATCAAAACATTTTCCTCTTTCAGCTTCATACAGTTTGATTGTCTGAAATCCAAACAATTCTCCATACCTTATATCTCACAATTTAAGATTATTTAATATGCTTTCAAAAACGAGATATCCTATAAGGATTTTATCTATAGCCACCGCTTTCCAAAACCTAAAGTCTATTCATAAGTGATTGCCCTTAAACAAAAATACATTCATTTATCTCTAAAAACATCATATTGTATTCTAATATTTATTTTCAAAAATAGTGTTCCTTTATTAGCAAAAACAAATATTGTAATACATAACCACTCATTATAATATAGAGCACGTCATTTGCTTCTGATACATGTATCACTTCCTGGCAGTCCTCTAACATATATATATATAATACATTATATTCTCTTCTATTTAGATGTATTAAGTTCTCTTTTTTCAAAGGCTATTCTATGCTTGTTTAATTGTTCTGATTAGCATTTCCTGCAATTCCTTGCAACCGTAACATCAAAGTGATGTGAAATTGGGCTACCTAACCGATAACATTTGCGATGTCCACTTAGTTATGGGACTCGTGTGCTGGCTGAGGTGATCACCCTCAATTTTGTGGTCCCTCTTTCACTTCATCTTCAAGTTCCTATTGCCCCCCATGCAGGGTATATCCAATGCACCACCCCTAATTGCCACTGTTCATGAACTAAACATTTAAGGCAGACCACCACATGGTTACCGTCTAGAATGGACTCCATTCCAATGGTGTATCCTTGAACAGTACCACATCTCCTGAGGCTTGAGCCGGGAGAAGGAAGCTGTTTGTGTGTGTGTGAAGCAGTAGAGACGTTCATACTTGACTCGCTTTTAAAACGGTAGCGTTTACTTTTACTTCTTTACTTTTAATCTCCCACCGTGTTTTTATTTATGCTGGGCTTTTAATAATTTTAAGAATATTGTATTTCACCTTACATCAGGACGCTCTTAATTCTCTGCCAAATTGAAACACAATCCCGAAGAACAGTAGTCCACCTGTTTCTTCGTGCGGCTGCCATCTTGAGAGTAGCATGGGGAGCAGTCTAGCGTCTGACTCCCACACGCTATATTTGAGGTAACGGCGCGAGCGCGCCAAAGGCAAGCCCGTCTGCGCCCGTCCGCGGCCGGCCGGGGCTAGGGGCCACGACCCTTGTTCGCCCCACCACTCATATAAGGAGGTACAGCTCAATTTTTTTAATAAAATTAAGAAGAAATGCCTCACCCCTCTGCCTCCCCACATGCAACCCCGCAGAACAAGGATCATTCTGCCAGTACTGTGGATTTCAACCCTCCCTTGACCCCACAGTTAAAAGTACTCAACAGAGCATGTACCTCCTGAACTGTAGATCGCTCCCTAAACATATTACGGAGGTATCCCTGCTTTTAGAAGAACTAAACCCAGATGCCATCTTTTTGACAGAAACTTGGCTTCACTCTGAGTCAGAACCGGATATCATCCAGGCCCTACCCAAAGAATACCAAATCCTACGTGCAGACCGCTCCACTGGAAGAGGGGGCGGCTTAGCAATTATCTACAAGGACTGCTACAGTTGCCGCAGCCTTTCAAATTCATTATCCGACTGTGAAAGCCTCGCTTTCTCTCTCGACTTTTCCCACACCAGTACTTTTTCCGGGACACTTGTATATCGCCCACCAGGGATCATGGGACAATTTCTTAATGCCCTGTCTTCCTCGATGGCCAATCTTGTGTGTAACTCAGCAAATTACACACTCCTAGGGAATTTTAACATTCACTTTGATTATACCACTGACCATAATGCTTCAGATCTGACTATTGGCCTTGCTGCTTTACAGCTTCAACAATTAGTATTGAAACCCACTCACTCTAAGGGTCACCTCTTGGATCCTATTTTTAGTAATTGCATAGATTTACTAGTAGGAAACCCCTCCCCTTTGCCATGGAGGGACCCTTTCCTGATTCCCATTCACTGGGCCACTACACATATCCCTCCTTCCCCTATCACAGTCACTCGGAAGGAACGCAACTGGTCAAAACTTACCCAGGCTGAATGGGCAGTGACCCTCGAAGCATCCAGACCAATCTCCAACCTTGACCCTACTCTAGCTAACGAAAACTACAATAGATGGATCTCACACTCTTTGGTTTCTGTACTTCCCATCAAATGCATTAAGCCTAAGCGTGGCACTAAGACGGCCCCTTGGTATTCCCAAGACTTGCGAGACAGCAAACGTCAATGTAAAAAATTGGAGAGGAAATGGTGTTTGGACTACTCACTCCCCAGGAAAATTGCATATAGAGCTGCGATAAAATCTTATAAAAATGATATTATAAACTCGCAAGCGGTTTTCTACGAAAACAGGATCAACACAGCGGCCTCCAAGCCTAGAGAAATCTATCAAATTGTAAAGACCCTCACAAAATTTCCAGAGAAACCCCCTAATCCCCTTAATGCCCAATCTCGCTGCAATGATCTTGTAGAGTTCTTCTATAATAAAATCCAAACTATTTATACCTCCTTTCCTCATACTCAGATCCCCATATCGGCCATCAAACCTTCAGAGAAAGAGCCTCCTCCCCAAGCAACACTTGATAACCTTCCCCTTCTCGACTGTTCCATGCTACAGGCCATTATGCTCAGGTTAGATCTGGCTCCACTAATGACCCAGCACCCCCGCGCTCTCTGCTGTCAGTCATTACACATATTCTCACCACTATTCTTGATCTACTTAATGCCTCCGGGACAGTCCCGCTTCTTTGGAAACGGGCTATGGTTAAGGCCCTCCTAAAAAAACCTAACCTGGATCGAAATAACCCTGGGAACTACCGTCCAATTTCCTTACTTCCTTGGCTCAGCAAGATTTTAGAGAAGCACGTCAATAAGACACTGACCGAGTTTCTTGAAACTAATCACTTGCTTGACCCTTCCCAGACAGGGTTTCGATCCATGCATGGAATTGAAACCGCCCTTGTCACTGTGACAGAGGAGGCAAGAAGGATCATGGATCAGGGAGGCACTGCAGCCATTCTCCTCCTGGACCTAAGTGCCGCCTTTGACACTGTAAACCATAGTATCCTATTGCAAAGACTCACCAACCTAGGAATCTCTACAAAAGTTCTTAGGTGGTTTGAATCCTTCCTGTCTAACCGCTCCTTTCAGGTTTTCGAGGGCGAAGTCACCTCTCCCAGCAAACCGCTCGACTGTGGTGTGCCGCAGGGCTCTTCCTTGAGCCCTACGCTTTTTAACATTTACATGAGCCCCCTTGCTGAGATCGTCCGCCCCTTCGGGATAAAAATTGTGACTTATGCGGACGATACGCAGTTAGTGGTAGCCCTAAATCAACCCCACACTCAGGCGAACAACAACATGAGGGATTGTTTAGAGGCAGTGACCGTATGGATGACATCCTCTTGTCTCAAACTAAATGGAGACAAGACAGAGATGATGCTCCTAGGTAACTCCTCTAGCAACATCATCAATCCTCTCTGGCCAGCATGTCTCGGACCAATTCCCACACCCAAGGACTCAATTAAGAGCCTGGGTATCTGGCTTGACAAATCGTTTGACTTTAACTACCAGGCAGCCAAACTTTCAGCAACCTGTGTCGGTATACTCAGGCTCACTCGGAAAATTCTTCCTTTACTACCCTTTAAAGCTAGACAGATCATGATCCAGGGCCTTGTTCTGTCTCGTCTGGACTTTGGGAATGCCCTCTATTTAGGGGCCCCCCAGGCTACTCTAACTAAGCTCCAGGTTATTCAGAATTGTGCAGCATGAACTCTCCTCCAGATCCCTCGACGCCTCTCTGTTAAATCTGAATTACGGAAACTCCACTGGCTCCCAATCAGGGAAAGAATTTCATTCAAGAGTCTATGTATTGTGCATCGAGCCTTCTGGTAAACGGGCGCTATTATTACCCACTCTCTGATCTCTCCCTATTTACCTAATAGACAACTTAGATCAGCCTCCCTGTTTCTGGCCAGAGTCCCCAAGATTAAGAGAGCCAGATCTGGGGGCCGGTCTTTTTCCTACAATTCGGCTAAACTCTGGAACTCTCTTCCCCTAAATCTGCACTCAGAGTCTAACCATTTACTCTTTCGAAAAAAGCTAAAAACCCTGCTGTTTAACAAAGCAGATTAGGCCCCCTCTCCGCTTCTCCACACCTCACTGTCTATAGCGCTGGGACGCCTCAGGGTAGCTATTTGCGCTTTACAAATGCTCTTTCTATTCTATTCTATGGTAGTGCTCACCATTCCATCCTCACACTGCCTAATTTTAATGTACCTTTAGCCTGCAAATCATAAGGATGGTCCTGGACTATGCACAGTTGGCTCTATGCAAGGTCCTATTGGGCCATTTTCGCACCACCCCGTCAACGTGCTTTCATTTAGGGATTCTGTGCAGCAAGGCTTTGAATGAGCACATTTATTCTCCTGAACCTTAACAAAACTCAGAACATTGCGACCTTTGTTGGGCTATGCTGGATTTTTTACATGAGCAGCTTGTGCCGTAGAAAAATGTGTATAGTTTAAACTTTCCAACCAAACAGCCAGTGTGGAGACATGAGTGATTCCAGGGACAGAAGCCTCTGTGTTGCTGGCTGGGACTTCAAAGAAAATATTAAAGTGGTACTTTTTCACATGCAAAAACAAAATGAAGTGCAAAGGCTCGAAAATGGTTGAGTACACCTTAATTCCATTAAATGTCCCATCTCTTAGCCCTGCAGCTTCCCCTACCGATGCCTCTCAATCCTTAGCCCGACCCTTAACAATGCCCTTTATTATGGGGCCGATTTAGAGTTTGGCAGACATGGTACTTCATTAGAATAAGATAATGACCGAAAAGCTCTCTTAAGCATTAAGTGAGAATGCTGGCATCTCACAAAAAGCGAAGGGCTGTCCTCACACACCACCAGGTGTCATGCTTCATCATCTGCAGTCCTCGCCCTCTAGAAACTCGGTTTGGTAGAGGGCGGGCCTTCACCTGGAGACAGGGAGGCACTTCTAAAGCTAAGTGGGGGCTTGTGAAAGTGAGTAAATTTAAAAACCAGTACAGTTACCAAATTACATTTAATAAGGGGAGGTAGATATATATTGTGCTAAAATTACAAAAACGGTGAAATTGGGGAAATTATTGTCCCCTCACCGTAGTGATTGCTGTAGTTGACATGTTTCTGCCTTCTTGGCCCAATGGGTCCGCGGCATTCATCAGGACTAAAAAAGAAGAATAAGGCTCCATTTATACCAAAATAATGGTATGGAATTACCACTTGGTTGGAAGACCTATGTCATACTCTACCAGAAGAGACTCTCAACAAACCCTTCAGGGAGGAAGAGCGAACACCACTAGGTGCAACCACGAGAGACGCACCTTGATGTAAGTTTGACCACACGGGTCTCTCCTCCACTCTCCTCCCATGGGGCATGCAGGACACTACCTAAGGGTTTGTTGAGAGTCCTCTCCTGGTACTCACTTAATACTTAAGAGAGCTTTTCGGTCATAATCTTAGGAGCAGCTTCTGTTGTGTACTCATATTAGGTTGGAGGCTAGTTCGTTCCTAGTGCCCGGCGCCTCTAGTTCCCCCCCTAGGACTCTCCTGGGGTTAGTGTGTTACACTGCATTGGAATTCCCTGTCTACCAAGCTCTTAGCCACCCAGAGTAGTAGGGGTTGTAAGAGTAAAGTCATCACACCGACTGCTCTATTTAGAGCAGACGGTGTGATTTGTTTTCCCCAATCATCGCCACCAGTAAAACCCTGGCGGTGAGGGACAGAAAAAAACAATGAAAACCCTAAAACCTTGTGAGAAAACTCCAAGAGCGTAGGGGTCATTAGTTTTTTATTTTTGGGAAACAAACTTCCTTTTTGGGAGTTTGTTTCTGAAAAACAAAAAATCCATGCTGAACAGCCATTAGAAAAAAGTGTACCTGTTCACCAAATTTTTTGTACCTTGAAGGAACCTTCTTAGCTGTTCCCTTGAAGGTATAAAGATGACCACTATGCCGGGCAGAGTACTGCTGGGATGGCAAAAGTAATGTCCTCTGCCACTCTGAAGGACTGTACACTGTTTATCACACTTTAAATTGGCCTCCAAGTTTTGTGAAAACCTGTATTTAAAACATTGTTAGCACCTAAATCCACTCTACCACTAAAAGACAGAAATTGCCTGCATGACATCTTCGGCAGTTTTCTCTGCATCTCCTTTAAAAAAGGGCTCTTGGGGGCGTGGCCAAGATGGCGGGGTGAGCGGACGCTTCCTCCCGTAGCTCCTCCGGCCCGGCCAAGCTAAAGCCTTTTTGTTATGCTTTTCTCCCCCCGCTGAGGCTCGGCGCGGGAGAGGAGCGTGGCGGAACATCAGGGGCACACATCGGTGCTGTTTTGGTCCGGATCGCCCCGGGGGAACCCCCCCAAAAGTTCGTCTGAGATCAGGGGACGACGGCGGTGAGCCCGAGGGGCGGAGCGTATTGGAGAGCTGTCCGGGCGCCTCGGTTGGGCCCGGTGCTGAAAGCTGCGGTCTGGAGGGGATCTGGCCCGCCGCTCGACGGTGACTGAAGGAGCCTGGCGGGCAGGGGCCCGACGGTGTGGAGGGCTTGGGACGGGTGCCCCGGCACTCGGACTGGTGACGGCGACACCTGGCACTGCGGAGGCCCTGACCCCTAGCCGAGGTACGGCGGACTCCTTGTTGGGGTCGAATCATCTGGCCCCCTGTGCGTGACTAACGGGGGCCGGTGGTGGAACTTATTTCACGACGGGGCACCTCGGAGGCCCCGGGGGTGCCGCCGGGCCTAGTCGGTGTGGCTTGCTCCGCCCGGCCGCCATTTTGTCCCCGAAGGAGCAGTGGTGGCGACCTCCGCTGAGCCCTGGATGCTGGCTGCACACGACCTCCCGATATTGCTGTCTTGACTACCGGAGGGATGAGCTGTTGGGACCCCCTCGCTGCGGCCCCCTTGGTTGTCTCACGCTAGCTCTTGCGGCTGACGGTGACCGGGCTCGGCCGCCATTTTGTCACCTGTGACGCAGCGACCTCACTTGTGGGGGATCCCCCGGCCCGAGTGCTTGCCAGCGGCTGAGCATCTCTGGGGCGCCTGGATCGGGGCCCGACTGCGGAGCTGACGATGGCTGGGAAAGGAGGCCCGAAGAAAGGGGACCGTACTCTGCCGGACATGCTTGGCAGGGCCCAGCACTTGCGGGACAGGACACAGCCCTCGCCGGGGCCCTCCCGGGCTCCGGCGGATGTGACTGGAGGGGAGCCACCCGTCACGAGGGCCTTCATGGAGGAACTGTTTAGCTCCCTCAGGGAGGACTTCCAGACACTGAAGCGGGAGGTGGCCAGCGAGGTCCGAGAAGTGCGCAGAGAGGTGGAGGGCCTAGGTGAGCGTGTGGAGGCGGTGGAGACGGAGGGCCAACAGCGAGCGGAGGAGATAGTCCACCTCCAGCAGGACGTTCTTCGCCTCCGGGAACAGTGTGTGGAGCTCCAGGCCCACTCTGAGGACCTCGAGAACAGATCTCGGAGGAACAACATCCGAGTGCGTGGCGTGCCGACTGCGGATGAGGGGTCCGATCTGGGGGGCTATCTGCGGGCCCTGTTCCGAGAAATCCTGGGGGAGGCCGCGGACTTTCCCATCAGCATCGACAGGGCGCATAGGGTTGGCCGCCAGCGCCAGCCATCGGCACCCCCACCGGACATTCTGGCCTTCCTGCCCGACTTTCCACTAAAGGAGCGTATCATGGCTGAAGCCCGCAGGAAACAGCCCCTGACCTTTCGGGATCGGCCGGTGGCGCTGTACCAGGACCTCTCTGCCATCACTCTACAGAAACGCAGGTCCTTTAGGATTGCCACTGACTTTTTGCGCGAGCATGAGACGCCGTACTCTTGGGGTCACCCCTTCCGCTTGATTTTTCGGTGGAACGGGGTACTGCATCAGCTACGCTCCTTGCAAGACATTTGTGGTGTCCTGGGGCTCACGGCAGCGGAGGAAGAGGGAGCTACGCCGTCGTGGAGGTCCTCGGAGGGACGGAATCGGCGGAGGTCATCGAGGCGGCGCTCAGCGACCAGTGCAGGGCGCCCGGACTCCCCTACCATTAGGGCGGACATGGCAGACGCCCTGAGGGCGGCGGCCGGGGACTCGATCGGCTCCTCTAGCGTGGCCTTGACGGCCTAACATACACTCCGGGGGGAGATGTCTTTAGCTTCTTAACATGCTTGGCACGGGGCGGGGGGGTTGGGGGGGAGCGGGCGGAGGTGAGTGGCTGGACGTCCACTTTGCTATTTTCTACGGACTTGCCCGTTTTGGGGCTTGACTGAGACTATGGGGTGTTTGAGTTTGGGGATGGCTAGTTGCCAAGGTTGTGTTTTGGGTGGGGGAGGGGGTTGTTTTGGGGTTGGGAAGGTCCCGTCCGATGTTGTCTTTGCCCGCTTTGTCTTGGCTTGTCCCGCGCTGCGGCCCCGCGCGCCCCACCCGCTGATTCCCTACCCATTGCATGGCGCTCCCGATCCCTGCGAGGAATGCCGGGCCTAAAGGTAGTGACCCTTAATGTTCAGGGTCTGAATAACCCGGTGAAGCGCAGGGCGATCCTGTCGTTGCTGGAGGGGACGCAGGCGGACATTTGCCTTTTGCAGGAGACACACTTATTGCCCCGAGACTGCCACAGGATGCGCTCTGCTAAGTTCCCCACCCAGTTCTTTTCCTCGGCAGCGAACAAGACGGCAGGGGTAGCCATTCTCCTAGCGAGCTCCTTTCGGGGGGAGGTGTTGCATAAGTGTGCTGAACAGAAGGGGAGGCTCCTTGCGTATCGCATGAGCCTGGGAGGCATAGCATTTACGGTTGGCTCCGTTTATAGCCCAAACGAGCACCAGGAGCGCTTCCTAGACTCCGCGCTGGTGGATGTCACTGCTTCCCCGGACCGACACGTTATCTTGGGCGGAGACCTCAACATTGTCTTTGACTCTGGGATGGACAGATCGGCGCAGCGCTTCCCGCAGACGGGGGAGCTGTCCCAGGCTGGGAAGGCCCGGATTGCGGACATGGACTTGCATGATCTCTGGCGCTCCCTGCACCCCACGGATAGGGACTACTCTTTCTTCTCGCACGCACACCGCACTTACTCACGGCTGGACTACCTCCTGGTGAGTGGACCGATGCGTGCCGCTGCCACGGCGGCGGACATCGGGGTCCTGACCCTGTCTGACCACTCTCCAGTTATCGGCGTTTTCCAGTGGCCGGCGGCCTCCCCCTCTCGGGGGGTGTGGCGCCTCCGGGACACACTTCTACACAAAAAATCGGTGGTGCAACGCATCGGGGAGGTCATACAGGACTATCTCACTCACAATAGCAACACTGACACCTCGCAGGCGACACAGTGGGCGGCATTGAAGGCCGTCCTACGGGGGGAATTCATCTCTATCTCTGCAGCCGAGAATAAGGAGCGACAACTGAAGAGGGATGAGTTGACGGCTCAAGTTCGGGAGCTTGAGCAGGTCCACCGCCGTACGGGAGCGCCGAGGGTCTGGAGGCAGTTGAAGGCAGCGAGGAAGCTCCTCTCGGCTCTGGATCTTGATAGGGCGGAGTACGCCGCCTTACGTTTGAAACATGCCTACTACACTGGGGGGGACAGATGTGGCAAGCTCCTAGCACACCGGCTCCGGGTCGCGCAACAGCGCAGCGTCGTGAAAGAATTGGTGGGCGCGGACGGGGGGGTTGTTTCCGGGGACGCGGAGGTAGCGGAGTCTTTCCGCGGCTTCTACGAGGCGCTGTATGCTGAGGAGCCCTCCCCGCCACGGGAGACCGATAGCTATTTGGAGTCGGTGACCCTCCCGGTACTGGACCCGGCTCAGGCTGACCACCTGGAGCGGGACATCCATGTGGAGGAAGTGATTTCAGCTATTGCGCGGCTGAAACATGGCAAGGCCCCGGGCCCGGACGGGTTCACGTCGCTATTCTACAAGACTTTTTGCACGGCCGTGGCCCCTGTCCTTACGCGGCTGTTTAACTCTTTCTCCGCACCGGGAGCCATCCCTCCGGATCTCTTGAGGGCGACGGTCGCGGTAATCCCGAAGCCTGGGAAGGACCGGGCCCTTTGCGGCTCATACCGGCCCATCTCTCTCCTAAATGTCGACCTCAAGTTGTACACGGGGATTCTCGCAGCCAGGCTGGGTCCACACCTCCCCGACCTGGTGGAGGCGGACCAGGCTGGTTTTGTGCCCGGTAGACAGACGGTTGACAACACCAAGAGGGTGACACATGTTCTGGAGAAGGCCTCAAGGATCTCGGGGGAGCGGATGTTGTTGTCCGTTGATGCAGAGAAGGCCTTCGACAGAGTTCACTGGCCGTATCTTGAGCGGGTCCTTAAGAAACTGGGAATCGGCGATAAGTTCCGCACCATGGTATTTAATTGCTATAAGCATCCTTCAGCGTCGGTGCGGGTAAACGGGTGTAGCTCTGGTAGCTTTGCCATCGAGCGCGGCACGCGGCAGGGCTGCCCTCTCTCGCCGCTCCTGTTTGCCCTCTACATGGAGCCGTTTGCTCAGAGGATTCGTGACAATCCGGATGCTGTCGGGGTCCGGATGGGCCAGTACGTCCACACCGTCAGTCTCTATGCGGACGATGTCCTGCTGACTTTGGACGACCCTAGGAGGTCGCTGCCTACTTGCCTCCGAGAGTTGGACGCCTTCGCGGGGGTGGCCGGCTTCAAAATGAATATGAGCAAGTCGATGGCTCTGGACGTGTCCCTGGCTGCGGAAACCAGGAGGGATCTTCAACGGCTCTTCCCCATGCAGTGGTCCTCGTCCACGGTGCCGTATCTGGGGATTCTGCTGGCGCCTACACTGTCGGAGATGGTTACGGCCAATTATGCCTCCCTCAGCGGGAAGATCAAGGACGAGCTTGGCCGCTGGAACAAGGGCCTGCTGTCCTGGCTGGGGCGAATCGCGGCGGTCAAAATGACGGTGCTGCCCCAGATACTATATCTTTTCCGGGCCCTTCCACTCCAACCCCCGGTGGGCTGGATACGACACATGCAGGCTGACATCTCCCGCTTTGTCTGGCAGGGCCGCAGGCCACGCATGAAGAGGGTCCTCTCCACGCTTGCTCCGGAAGCGGGGGGTCTCGGCATTCCGGACCTCCGTAAGTACTTTCAGGCGGCACAGCTCCGCTATCTGGTGGAGTGGAGCAGGTGGGAGTCCGACAAACATTGGCTCTTCCAAGACCAGGCAGTGGCGGGCCGCACCTTACAAGAGGTTCCATTCCTGCGCCGCGCGCACCGCCCCGCTAATCTTTACGCTTCCTTTGTTACGCGGGTCCCCCTGCGTGTGTGGGACGCGGTCTGTGAGGCCCGGGGCCTTACCACCTTCCCTTCGCCGCTCACGCCCATTGCGGGCAACCCGGACTTCTCCCCTGGGATGGAGCCGGGGGTTTTCTCCCACTGGGTGCAGGCGGGCTGCAGGGCACTCTTCCAGATCTATGGCCCGGAAGGAGTGGTTCCTTTTCAGCAACTCCGCCAGGAGTTCGGCCTGACGGAGCTGGACAGATTGCGCTACATGCAAGTTCGGCATTGGGCCCTCCAGCCTCAGGTGCGTGCCGCCGCTGCCCGTCCAATTACACCGTATGAGCGGTGGTTGGCTACTCGGACCTCCGACGCTAAACTGATCACTGATCTGTACAAACACCTACAACCCCCGCCGTTTCACTACTACAATCCGGGGAGGGAGCGTTGGCACAGGGAATTGGGTAGGACACTCAGCCACAAGGAATGGGACAAAATTGCGTATCGGGCGCGGCACTCTGCATACCACACGGGCCTCACGGAAACCTTCACTAAAGTGTCCACATACTGGTACTACACCCCGGAGAGACTGTATGAAATGCATAGACACACTGACAAGGGGTGCTGGCGGAGCTGCGGGCAGGAAGGTACCCTTACACACATCCTATGGGATTGCCCAGTGCTGACCGCCTACTGGAAGGAAGTTCTGGACGAGGTGGATGAGCACTTTGGCATAGAGCTGCCGCGCCTCCCGGCGTATGTCCTGCTGGGCCTCCCCAATGACCTAATGTACCCACTGAAGTCCCGCAGGGGTAGGCAGATTGCGATAGCGCTGGGGTCTGCGGTTCAGAACATTCTGATCCACTGGCGCACATCCACCGCCCCCTCCATCACCGGTTGGTTGCACAGACTCTGGCATGTGCTGGGGATGGAGAAGCTGTCGCTTACGGTTGCGGGGGAGATAGACCAATTTGAGGAGCTATGGCAACCCTTTCTAGCGCTGCTGTCCACTGAATTCCGGGAGCTCACCTGCCCGAGGTATCTTAGGCTTCTCAGGCTGCGGCCGCCGGTGACCCCGGCGGACTAGCTTACATGTGAGATGGGGACCCCCCGGGGGGGGGGGGGGGGGGTGCGGGGCTTCCTGGTTAGGGCTACTTTGCTGCGGGACCATAGGACGGGGGGAGGGGGGAGTGTTGTTGTTTTTGTACTGGGAGGATGGGGGATGGGAGGGGGGGGACTGTGTTCTGTTGAGGGGTTGATTGGGGGGGGTTTTATTGCTCTGCTTTTGGGGGTCGGATACGCGCGTGGGATTCCACAGCTTGTAATTCTAGCGTTCATTTACTGTGTTCTTCCCTCTGAGCCAACGCTTCACCTATTGCCAACCCTCTGGAGATGCATCCCTTCTTCTTTGACTGTATTCCACGTATCCTGCCTCCTGTCCCCCTCCCCCATGGTTTGTTTTGTCTCAATAAAAACGTTTTAAACATAAAAAAGGGCTCTTCGGTGGTGCTCTTAAGCGGTGAGGAAAATTCAAGGAGGGAGCTATTTTAGCTCAAAATGGTCTGCAGTTCATGAAATCAAAAACTCTTAAATAAACTTTTTGTTGGTTCTGCACCTTTTGTAGGAAATGTGTTGCTCTAATGCTACTTTAAATAAAGATATTATTACAATATCTTCTGTATTCATCAACTATGTGGTGCTGTAAAGAGATCTGACCTTTTATCAACCCGTAAGAGACCGGATAAATAGTGCAATGTGCTATATAAGTGCAATAATAAAATTATAATTGATGTAAGGGTGATTCCTTGGAAAATCATACATGCGAATTAAAATCTTGCAGTGGAGGCCTGCAAATGCATCCTGGCACCCATTTTCTAGCTTGGACATTTAGAAGCATTTGAGGGCACCATTGTAAAAACATTTTGGACACCTACACGGCACTGCAGTTCAATTCAAAGTATTTATTTCCGAGACATACTATCCTAAATATTAAACAATATATTTCACAGAAAATATAAAACTAGGTTTTGAATATCAAATCGCTACATAAACAATTAATACACACCAGGCCTAGTGGTTTGCTCTTTACCTAATATTAAACACAGTGGCTCTTTACATCTTAAATCTAAGACAAATGTGCACATTCTCTACTCAATACATAACACCATATGGTAACAACTTTACAGATACAAGCATTAAGCAATCAAAAACATTTTCTGTGTCAGCTAAATTTCTTGCAAGGGCAATTCCAATGTATAAGTGTTCCTTTTGAATAAGGTGGCTAGTGCTGCAATGTAGATTTTCCTAATAAGTTATGACGGAAAGTCTTAATTTTATTAAAGACACAGAGGCGAGTATTATGCTTTCTTTTCTTGCATTTATTCCAATAGCAGCAAGATAAGTAAAAAACTACACTCCCCAGAAGGCTGTAGGAGAAAACTACTGGCCAATGGGGTGACCAATAACATAAAATAAACCAATCAGGTCAGGCCAACCATATAAGGACCTATCTGACCGCAAGCAGTCCTCTTTTCTTGTGCGAGTTAGGAAGAAGACGAAAACAAAGGAACCAAAAATAACAGTAGGTAAACAGTCAATATCCAGGTAAACAGTTCTTGAGTGAGGAACACCATGGACGAAACATCCTGAGGAAATCAAGATGGCAGACAGAAGGACGTCGACGTCAAGGACTCCGGTGAGGTAGGACCAGACTCACGAGGAAGGCGGTGGTAATGTTGGAGTACCTAGGGGGGGGAAAAACAGAACAAATTAGAGCTGTTGTGGAGGGATAATACTCGCCTCCGTGTCTTTAATAAAATTAAGACTTTCCGTCATAATTTATTAGGAAAATCTACATTTTATGGCAAGACCGGAGGCTCCTATTATGCTAGTTCAAAGCATATCAACAACCAGAGAAGAAGCAGTAATCACAGGTTTACAATAGAAGGTCTTGAAAACATTATCATTAGACCAATCTGCTGACTTAAGGATATCCTCTAGGCGTGAGCCCGACCAAAAGGCTTTAGAAGCCATGGCACCCCTGGTAGAATGAGCACCAAACACCGAAGCATCAATGCCCGCAAGAGACATGATCCAACGGACCCAACGGGCCAGAGTAGCAGAAGAAACAGGAAGGTGAGGTTTGCGGAAAGAAATGAGCAGTTGGGTATGGGAAGAAGTCCTAAAGTCAGCAGATTTTTGTTCATAGGCTTTTAAGCAGCGACCCACACATAATTTCGGTTGAGCTGGAAAGTAAGGATAAAACACTGACTGTAAATTTGTTTTTGTGCGTCTCTGCACCTGAAACAACACTCCAGTAAGAGAAAACTGCCTTGAAGAAAGGTCTAAAGCACTAACATCAGAAACACGTTAAATGGAGACTAAATACAACAACATAGTAAGTTTTGCAGATAACATTTTCAGGGATAGGGCAGCATTATCAGGCCAATCCATAAACAATTTAAGAACCAAATTAACATCCCATAAAGAAGAATACTTAGCCAACGGATGTTTGGAAAAACGGATTCCTCTTAACAAACGGCAAACCAGCGGATGAGAGCCAACCGGCTTATTGTCAATGGGATGATGATTAAGTGAAATAGCTAATCTGTACAGGTTCACCGTGCGATAGGACTTGCCAGCGCTGGCCTCCGAGGCCAGAAAATTAACCACAAAAGTCACAGAGGCTGAATAGGGATCGATAGACCGTTCCAGACACCAGCTTGACCAAAGAGACCAAGCGGATTTGTATGCTCTGGAAGTACCGGGAGCCCAGGCCCAGCTGATAAAGATTGAAGCTTCCTGAGAAAGGAGTTGGTCAGTAGAGAGAGGCCGGAGAGCTTCCAGGCCGAAAGAGTCAGAGACCGATCCAGAATGAGGGGGTGAGGGGAACCTCGAGGGTCCAGAAGAAGGTCCGTGGAATGAGGGAGAAGGACCGGAAAGTCCACTGCTAGTTCCAAGAGAGAAGGAAACCATATCTGGGATTGCCAAAAGGGCACTATCATGACTAGAGACGTTTGCTGGCGTCGAATCTGGGAAAGAACCCTGTTGATCATAAGAAAGGGAGGAAAAGCGTAATTGAGATGAAGTGACCAATCCTGAAGGAACGCATCGGTCGCTAAAGCTAGCGGATCCGGGCGCCAGCTGTAAAAACGAGGTAACTGGGAATTGAGGCGGGATGCAAACAGGTCGATGAAGAAAGGACCCCACTTGAGAGAGAGAGAATGAAACATGGAGGGAAGTAATCTCCAATCGTTGGAATCCCGGAGATACCGAGAGTGCCAATCCGCGACGGAATTGAGATCGCCGGGGAGATACTCGGCTTGGAGGGAGAGATTGTGGGAGAGACAGTAATGCCATAGACTCTTGGCGAGTTCCGCAAGGGGTTTGGATCTTGTGCCACCGAGATGGTTGATGTAACGGACCGCAGAAACCTTGTCCATCCTGAGAAGAATGGAACAACTTACCTTGTTTTTTGCGAGACTGCGGATTGCAAAGGAGCCGGCAAGCATCTCTAAACAGTTGATGTGCAATGACGACTCCTCTAGAGACCATGTACCTCCAGTCGAGATTGGTCCACAATGGGCGCCCCAACCCGCCAGGCTGGCATCTGATTCTAATACAAGATCTGGGGCCGTGGCGAAGATAGTCCTTCCGTTCCACGCATCTAAATGGTCTATCCACCATTGCAGTTCGGAACGCGAATCTCGGTCTAGGAGGATAAGATCTGAGTAAGCCAGCCCCTGACGTAGATGTCGAATTTTTAGGCGTTGAAGGGCCCGATAATGAAGAGGACCTGGGAAGATGGCTTGAATGGAGGCGGAGAGAAGCCCCACAATCCTTGCGAGGGAGCGAAGGGAGATGTGGGAGAGAGAAAGAACTTGAGAAATTTCTGAACGGATAGCTGCGATCTTTTCGGTAGGGAGAAAGAGAGACGCTGAGGGAGACTCCACGCGAAACCCCAGGAACTCTACACTTTGAGAGCGATGGATTTCTCTGGATTGATCAGAAAACCGAGATCGAGCAAAAGGGATTGGGTCACCTGAAGGTCCCGCAAGAGACCTGGTTTGCTCGCATTCATCAGAAGAATATCGTCCAGATAGATGATCAGGCGAATTCCCAAAGCTCGAAGATAAGCCACCACAGGTTTCATGAGTTTGGTGAAACACCAAGGGGCCGAAGAAAGCCCGAAGGGGAGCGAACAAAATCGATAAGTGACGCCCAGCCATTGAAACTGGAGGAACTTGGAATGCGAGGGATGGATAGGGACTGTCAGATATGCATCTTGAAGGACCAGACGGACCAACCAATCGCTGGTTCGCAGAGTGTCGCGCAAGTGAATAATGGTTTCCATTTTGAAATGTCTGTAAACGACAAACTGATTGAAAACTTTGAGATTGATAACAGGACGCATCTTTTTGTTCTTTTTGCGAACCAGAAACAAGGTGCTGAGAAAACCCGAGGGGTCGAATGGGAGTCTTTGGATAGCTTTCTTTGCCAACAGGGAAAGAATCTCTTGAGAGATCAAGCGCGACACGTCGGCGGAAAAAACCAGAGGAGGAGGCAAAGTAACCTGGAAAGGAGGAGCGTAAAACTCTATGAGATAGCCTTGGACGGAACTGAGAACCCAAGGGTCTGAGGTTAAAGTTTGCCATTTGCTTAGAAAAAGAGCTAAATGCCCTCCCACGGGAGGGCCAGAAGACAGGCTTACCTTGTTGGGAGAAGTTGGAGTTGTTGTTGTTGCCTCTGTGGCCCCTCTGTCCACGACCCCGGAAGCCACGGCCACGCTGGGGGTAGAACTGAGGCTTGTACTCTTTAAATCCGGCGTTGGAGGCGCCTCTGGAACCTTGGTAGGTGGAAAAGCGGCCGGAAGAGCGGCTCCTGCCTCTGCCGGCCCTGCCAAAAACCCGAGGGGCAAAAACTTTTTTGATGGAAAGCTGGGCCTTGTCAAGAGAGGCAAAAGTAGAAACAAATTTAGACAGGTCTTTGACCAAAGAATCACCAAAGAGTAAACCGTCCGCTTTGACTCCAGGGTCCTGAGAAGCCAGATTGGCTAACTTAGGGTCTAACTTAATTAGGAGACCTTTGCGCCTTTCATGCGTAATGGCGGCATTGGCATTGCCCAATAAACAAAAAGTACGCTGGGCCCAAAGTGAAACCTCTTCAGGATTTAGCACCAACTCCTCAGAGCGCGCCGACTCTGCCAGATCCAGAATGCGGGCAAGGGGGCCCACCATATCCAAGAGTTTGTCCTGACAAGAGGACCATGCTCTGTCCACCCCCTTACGAGGGTCCTTACCGAACTTAGAAAAGAAGGTGAGGAGCGGTTGGTCAATAGCAGGAGTGACCGTAATGTTGGAAGCCAAAGAAGGTTTGGGGCATTCAGATTTTAATTTAGCTCTGACTGATTTAGCCAGAGGTTGTCGCAGTTTGGAAGATATATACTCTCCCACATGGGGAATGGGAAACCATTCCGTAGAATTCGGATGTCTAATCAAAGCAGGATCAAACATGGGCATTCCCTCTGAGTCCAGGATAGTTTCGGACTCAAAGGGTGATAACTTCTGCTTCTTGGGCGAAGAATCGCCAACACCAAAAAGATCAAAAAGAGTGTCTTCATCTGTGTCACACAAATCATCATCATCCGTATCCTGGATGGTATTAATGACCAGCTTCTTAGGAACCTCCACATTTTTAAGCTTGGCTTTACTTTTGCCAAATGTCAAAGTAGTCCCCTCCTTTGACTGAGGCCTGGGAGGAATAGCATCCTCAATCTTGCGCGAGGAAACCTCGCTAACCACATGTGACACTTTTTTGGGTAAAATAGTGGAAGGAACCAGTTTACGTTTTCTGCTTTCCCCCGCAGACTGGGCCAAAGCTTTGGTCATTATACGAATTAAAGAATTTTCCATGGTTTTTGACACTCTCTGCATGGAGTGTTCAACTGCAGTCTCCACAGAAGAATTAATAAAGTGGCTTAAATCAGATTTAAAATTAGTATTTTCCTCATTGTCAAGCTCAGGAGAGCTGGGAATCTCCATTTTGCCAAAACTGGTAAATAAGGGGTTAATTGAGAGAGAAGAACAAAGGGGGCGTGTACCAACGAACTTGCCGGTGAAAAAAGAGCTTGAGGAGGAATGCCACAGAGACCAGCAGAGGAGCGCTGAAGAGACCGTATGAGCAAAGCTACAATAGCAGGGCAGACAGCGCTGAAAACGGCAGAAAAAACGAAGCGTCACTGAGGCAGCAAGCGTGAGGGGAGAAAAACCGGCAAAGGTAAACAAAGCACGCGCGCGAGCAGACGCGCTGAATTTGAATCGAGGGGGAAAGTAAACACGGAGTTTGAAACGAAGCCGTAACCACGGCAACCTAGCACATTAAACGCACATGAAACCCAAGCGTAAGCAAGCAGCGTTAATACATTCAATTTGCCCAAACTATTAAAACACAAAAGTTAATAAAGGAGAAACAAAATAATCGACTTATCTGACTGCGAGCAGCAAGAAAAGAGGACTGCTTGCGGTCAGATAGGTCCTTATATGGTTGGCCTGACCTGATTGGTTTATTTTATGTTATTGGTCTCCCCATTGGCCAGTAGTTTTCTCCTACAGCCTTCTGGGGAGTGTAGTTTTTTACTTATCTTGCTGCTATTGGAATAAATGCAAGAAAAGAAAGCATAATAGGAGCCTCCGGTCTTGCCATATAATTTTACTTCACTGCAGCACACCAAATATTCACCGGCTCTCACAATGACATCACCTGAAACCTTGAATCAGAAATCACTGATATTAATAATTGCAGGTGGACATGCTGCACATTTTCCTGGAATGCGCAGGGTGCACTTTCAAAAGGTGCGTGTAGCGCAATACAAGAACTCGCGCTGCCCTGGGGCTGCGCATTCCAATCATGTGAAAAACCGAGCGGCTGCTTCAAAGTCCCCCTTGTTTTCACAGTGCAGGCGACAACCTGCCTGCACTTTTAAAGGGGATTAGAGATCCCCTTGCAGGCAGGTGCAGTCAGTGGCTGCATCCACCTGCAAGGGGATGTCTGGGAGTCCACTGGACCCCTTCACCCCCTCCAGAGGACTGCCATCAGGTGGTGCACGGTCAGTGCGCCTCCTGAGAGCTACTTTGCCTCTGCGTCTGTAATAGGGCGCTGGTGCAGAGACAAATGAGGGAAAACCCTCTGAAGATAACGCTTTATGTGCGCCAGCACTATGGGTATTACAGAAGGGGCCACACAAGCGTCTGCTGGCCCTTCAGAAATACCAAAGTGCCCCAGGGGACGCAAAGTGGGCATAAACGCATGTTACGGCCCTGGTGCTCTTTCAGAATATGGCCCCAGAAGGGCAGAATGTTTGCTGGGGATTGCTGGGGATTTCCCGTTATAAATGTGGCAAACACCCATAATGGCTTAACTTTGGGGGTATGCAGAAACATTTGTGATGAAAGTAGTTACACCTAAAACAAGCTTTGGCAAAGACAATAGATCTGGCGTTAATGTGCTAATGTATGCAAACACAGGCATGCATAAATGCGCATGGATCATTACTGATGTGTCGCTGATGACCTGTGCCTCCCTGTGCCTCCTGTGTCTGTGCACTATTTTTTATTCTCCAGGCTTGCACTGCTGCATGGCACTAGCAGTGTAAACTCGAGGAATGAAGAAAGAGAAGCACCACAAGCTTATTGGAGAACACAAGGACAAAAAATATGCTTTTGCACACACACCCACACCCACACACTCTCTCTCTAGGACTGCAGCATACTTGACTGTTTGTAGAATTTAAAAAAATGAGCAATAGGATGCAAATATCTTAAGCCTGAGATTTTATCTTGTGCTTCGGGTTTTTTAAGACTCATCCTCTAAGCATAAAATATCTCTTGTGCGTCATCGGTGCGGCCAGGAAGAGCGGGAGACATAACCAACTTTGACATATTAAAGGACAGAAGGTGGTGAGGAACTGGACCTCCAGACAACTAACCTTTCCATGGCTAAGAGCCGTGAGCAACCTTTCCATAATTACCGGAAGAGAGGCTCAACCCTTGGGGAATGTTAAGCGACTGACAGAGCAAGACATGAAGGGTAGGACATGAGTTAAGGGCCTTGGTAGTTAACATCAGACCTGCGTAACAAAAAGACGTGGGTCATTGGCAAGAACTAGTCCGCTATTTAAAGAGTGAGGCCATTTTATTTATTTGTTGGTTGTAGTGCAGTCATTCAATTACCTTTTGTGGTGAATTGTTTTAGCCTTTGGTCATTCTTATTATTTTCTGGCAATATTAGCGTGTTGTTTTTATGGGTTTTGCTAACTTTGATTTGTAATTTTGACTTTAAATAAGGACTGGGCTGTCCAACTTGTAGCTTTTTTTGGTAGTGAAACAGGTTTTTCAAGCCTTACTATTACACAAAGGGCAGATAGGGCCAGCAGCAGTGCAATCTGTGTAGGTAGTGGAAACTGGGTGGACCAAACATAGGGCACAGGAAGGATGCAGAAATAAAGAAAGAGAGCGGGAGAAAGGCAAAGGATAAGATGGAGTTAGTGCAGGATAGGAAGCGACAGCAAAACAACTGAGAGAGGGTGGCGTAGTAAGATAAATGGAGAGCTGGAGGAGGGAGAAAGCGATGAGCAAAGAGAGAGAAAGTGGAGACGGAGGAGGTAGTGAGAGAAAAATGAAAGAGAAAAGGAGGCAGACAGCGAAATGGAGGGAGAATGAGACACTATTCACATACCATGTTTTTTGCTAAGATGATTCATGTTTTGACTCTTGTAGCCCAGACAAACCCTTGTCTTGGGTATGGCTCGGCCTTTCCCATGAATTCACTGGCCATCTTTCCTATGCTGTTCACTGCTGCAAAGTTAGTCTTGGCTTTATAGTAGGGTTAAGAGCCTTCTATTACACAGTTTTTAAAAAACATTATTCTTTTCATTAAACAGTTGCTCACTGAAACAAAAGCATGACGATATATCACTTCCATCAAGATGATTACATTGTATATAAAACATCATTAACTTGGTTATGACATCATTGCATGAGGTCTAGCATTTTTCCAATAGATCCCCATGCACTCGAGAGTAGAGATTGTGAAGTCTCTAGATCTCGAGGAACAGGGTCTCAATCCATCACCGCCTATCCCTCCGGCTCCTCACTATAACTGCCCCAAGCATCCCAAACTTTCTCCCATTTCTTTGGACATCCCCTACTCTGGTGGACAACTTGTTCAGTTCTCCGGCACCAATCCACGTCTACCACCCAGTCACCAACTCGTGGTGCTCTCTCTGCCACCCAGGCACGGGCTAGATTCCTTTTTAGCAATCCCAAATGCCAACCGTAGCCAAATCTTTTGGCATCTGGACCACTCTTCATCTCCGAATATACACAAGATGTGCCACTTGGCCATCAGAGGCACTGCTTGACCCGTAACTCTCGACATACTCTGCGTTACCCTGTTCCAATACCTTTGTATTTCGGGGCATTCCCAGAGTATGTGAAAGTAGGATCCCTCATTTCTACATCCCCTGATGCAAAGAGCGTTGTCAGTCCTTTCTGTTACACTGTTGAGAAGACAATCTTTAAATAGGCTTTGTTTTCCCCCGTAAGTATGGGGATTACATTGGTCTTTTATCCTAGTAGCATTGCTCTAAATAGAGACAGCTTTTTTTCTGCTTTACATCTTCTCACAACGTCCAGACTCTGCTCTTTCACCACTGCAGTGATTAACCTTTGAAACTGTTCAAGAATATAAGCTCATAATCAGAACTTAATGCTTGATCTTTTAAACTTTTGACATAGTTGCCACGTGGGGGCATTGTCTTGTGAGCCGTTTTTGGCCAGTTCTGGTATTTCAGGAACCACAATGCAACATTCAGGGACTTTTAATTTATTTTTAACATTTTAAGCAGGTGCTGAAAATCCCAATCTGTAACGTGCCGCTACCCAAAAAGACATAACTTGATGAAGGACTCACGCATGGCATAAGAGCAGTTGGACTCTATGGGACACATGTACAAAGACTTAATGCCACCAGAACATCACCTTTTCAGATTTTCTGGTGACGTTAAGTCCATCACCTTATTTACAAGGCGGTGTTAAGCTGCTTAATGTGGCTTAACACCACCTTGTAAATAAGGTACCCTTTCACACTACACTTTGGGGCCTATTACGATGTCGGTCGGAGTTTCCTCTGACCGACACAGTGGCGGAAATGGGAGTGGCCGACCTCCAGCCGGCGGTCCTGACTGCCTAATTATGATTGCACATGGTGTGGATGCATTCTCCCATTTCTCTATGGGAGCTTGTGTTACGGCCTTACACTGGCCGTAACACAAGATCCCATAGAGAAATGGTATATTGTGTTAATCCCTGCACCCATTGCAGGCACCTCAAGGTGGCGGCCACAAGGTACAGGAATTAACAGTGGGCTCATGGGGGCCCCCCTCAGCCCCCAACCGGAGGCTGCAAGGAAAAAGGGGGCCTTGCTAGGGGACCCCAAACACGCTTCCCGACAGGGTTTCCATGTCGGAAAGGCCGGCATGGAAACCCTGCCAGAAACCGTGTATCGTAATCTGGACGGCGTAAACTGCCATACATATGGATTGCGGGCCGGTTCCCACTAAATGAGCCCGTCGGAAGCCAGCTGGAATGACCGGACGGTTTCAATTCTGACAGGCTGTATCGTAATCAGCTGGTCGGAATTGAAACCGAAAATGTCAGTCGTAAAGCCTCCGACCAAAGGTCGGAGGCTTTACGACTGACATCGTAATCGTTCCCTTAGCGTTAAAGGGGTAGGCAATGGGTGTTGCGGTCGGCATCCCACCACGACACCCATTGATTTTGACGCTGCCCTCTATTTACAAGAGTGGCGTAAATATGGGGCAGCATCAAAATTAAGACCAAAGAAAACCTGGTCTTAACATGGCGACACAAGGAGAAAATAATTTCTCTTTGTTTTTGCTGCTTCTATGTGTGCAGCACACATAGAAACAGCAAATTGTCATGAATTAATGTACATAAACAATCATTAAAGAAAATGACTATTTGCAACTTCTGTATGTGCTGCACAATGCAGCACACATAGGAGTTACACTTTCTTGCACATAAACAATCATTCCCCCCAATGCAGGCACCCTTGCACTATGGTGCAAGGGTGTCTGCGTTGGCACTAGGCAGCTTAATTTAGTGCCACCCCTTGTGGAAATGAAGGAGCATGCCGTATCATTGTAAATATGGCGCATCCCTGCATTTTTTAACTGATGGAGCACGGCATTACCAATTTTGGAGCTAAGTGCATTGTGCATGAGCCCCTATGTTTTTACCTCTTTTAGGGGCACATGCATCAAACCATTTTGCAATCGCAAACAGTCCGAATCGCAAAAATCGGCCGTTTGCGGTCGCAAAATGGCCTTTTCAGATGCATGTACTATTTTTGCTATTCGCAATTAAGGAAATTGCTATTTTTTGTGATTCCCTTATTTGCTAATGCAGTTAGGAAATCGAAAATTTCGATTCCCTAAATGCGATGCATCATGCATTTTCAAATTGTGTTTTTGTCTCTAGGCCCATAGGAATGAATGGGAAGCCATTCCTTTATACCGAGTTGCAATTTGTGACTCGCTATTAAGGAATAAGTAGGAATCACAATTTTTTTGTGTGATTCCTTCATGCATAGGGAATTGCGAGTCCTAAATAGCGATTTCTTAAAAATCGCTATTTAGGAATCATAATTCCTGACTTTGATGCATGTGCCCCTAAGTGCCCTATTTCATAAACACAAGTATTGACAATGCCATTTATTTTTATTTGTGAATATTATATCGAGAAAATGTTTTTCACCAAGTGTCACTAAAAGTCAACACAGGTATAGCAAGAGCAGCAATAGTCAATCTTTTCTAATGCTACACAATTGGCTGGAAAACTGTATAACAAGAAGTGTGAGCCACTGAGTGTGTGAGTTACAGGGTGTGTGTATGTATGAGAACTTGCAGGAATGTTTAAGAGGTAATGTGAGATTGAGTGTATGTGAGATCGTACATGTGTGCGTGGCTGAGAGTATGTGAGTGTGTGCCAGAATGTGTGTGATATGATGCTGGTGTGCTGCTGGTCCTAGCATACTGGAGGGCATTCTTGCTTTATGGACGGGGCACTAATGACATATGGTGGGGATGTTACACACAGCAAAATACAGGCTCTATGATACTGGAGGTAATTCCTCGCATATGGGTGAACTAAGAGCAATTGCTACTGGAAGTACTTCAGGGCGTAAAACAAGTATGCTGGCCCTTTTATACCAGAGCTAATTTTTTACATTCTGGGGGCATTGATGGGATAAAAGGGCATGTATATCAACCTTCTGGCACTAGCATTTTCTGAGTATTTCTTAGCATAGGGTTGGCTTCCATTCCATACGTGGGACGCCCATGACAAAATGCTGGCCATGGCACACCGATGGTAATTCTTCACATATGGGAAACACCCAGGGCATAATTCTGACCCTGGCACACTATAGGAAATTACTGGCGTAAGAGCTGAACCCATGGTAAATTTTGAGAAAAACACGATCAGCTTCTGAAATGGGTCACGCTTCTTTGCCACACCATGAAATTGCTGGAATATTTCATGAGTGTCTTTCAAATATTAGAACATTGGAATGTTTAGGGCTCCCCTGAAGACAATGAGGCAGCAGCCGCCTGTATAAACTGATATGGCCCACTCCTCTCAGTCTCAACATTTCACTGTTCTAGTACACAGCCTTTGCCTTTTTCTTTCCCGTCCTCTCTAAAATATATGGCGTGGAAAGGGGGAACCAAAAGGCAATGGCTGTGCTGCAGGGCCTTCCCCCTCCCGTAGCTCACAGAATCACTTGAGACTCAGAAGGAGGAAGGGTGAAAGGTGAATGCTGCTCGGCTCCTGGGTCTCCCTGGATTGCCTGAACGTGAAAAAACAGTCCAGTCAAGCCCATGGAGAACCATGGGCTGACTTCAGCCCCCTTTCACAGCTCTTGCTGTGAATGTTCAACAGCTAACAGCTGTGTCCCTGCATGTGGCTGGTAGCTGTTGAACAAAGCCTTGGGGGGTTAGACCCCCCTCGAGCTCTGAAAGGCCTTGGTTTTGATAATTAGGACATTCCGCCCTCTAGAGTGGAGTGTTCTAATAGCCTTGGAGCCTGCCGTAGCAGGCTATACTGGCCATTAACGGCCCACTCCCTTTAATATTGGGAGGCGGTCATTGTTTGGGCAGAGAGCACAGATTTGGCAATGAAATTAACAGACTTGTCCCATTAAACAATGGATAACACTGCTTACATTATTTGAAATGATCCAGCTCACTGAACTGCCTTATACCTCCAACTCTTCCCAACTTGGATTGAACACTGGGTCATGTGACATCGGCCCCACCAATGATTTTGCGAACCTGGCCCCGTTAAATCCAAGCAACAGTTCACTTCACTCAAGAGCTTGGAGTCAAATTTCTACACCACCCCAGATAAGAGTGACCAGACGTCACAGATTTGCTGACACAGACCTGGGTTTTCATCAGATGCAGGATAAGTGAGCCGTACTCATCAAAAAGCAATTACTTAGCTGACAAAGATGATACTCTGCATAAATGTTGCATATAATTTCCCCTTACTGCATTTTAGCCAGAATTAAATCATCCTATTGTGGTAAAACTGTAGTCGTAGTCTAAATTCCTGGGGAAACCCAGGTTTTTTAATTCAAAATCAAGTTCACCTAGCCAGGGATTCACCCCATACATACAGGAGCTCTCGCTCAGGCCCTGTGTGGCTGGTGTCTAGGGTCGTTCGCTGCATGCCAGGGCAAGGGGTGGGGGGGGGGGGTGTAGGAAGTCTACCTGTGGGCAAGGGCTGGGGGTGGTGTGGGGAGCCTGCCTGTGGGCAAAGGGTGGGTGAAGGGGATGTAGGAAGACTGCCTTGAGCAACCGCATAATTCCAGTTGCACTCATTAAAGGTTCCTAAAAAAACTTGTCTGAAAATGTTTTGATTCTTTGAAAATAAGGAGCCAAGACAGGAGGGCTGTGAGATGGCCTGTGTCATGGTGGGCAGATTATTGCTGTATGGGCTGTGTCGCGGATTGGCTTCTGTGAACAGCAGGATGCTTTGAACTCTGCACAGCACTTCCTTGCACGCGCTCCACATGATCTCGTGACGTCCATGCTCTGTAAAAGAGAGCAGCCATTGTATCGAGAAAATGGTATTTAAAATACAGGGTTAACAATTTCTATCTACCTTAATTCAAGAAGCGCATGTAACATCCCCCGCACGCATGGACTTTTCAATCGCTTTGTGTGAAGTTTCAGAGCAGTGCGTTTTACTGGAAAGAACCTTTTTTTCGCTGCGTGGTGTATTGATCTGCGTGGGTGACTGTTGCTGGCCCGCTGTTTAATCTGGAAATCGTTTGGTCATTAACAAGCTCCCCGGATCACACAGCAGGGCTAGTCTCTCGTGTAGCACGTTGTTTTATCTGTTTTGTGTTGTGACTCAGGGCAGTAACAAGGCAGCATGTATTGACCTTCTGACCTTCTTTTCCCAGGATTGATGACATCCAGCTGTGTAAAGACATCATGGACCTGAAGCAGGAGCTGCAGAACCTGGTTGCTATTCCAGGTAATGCATGCTTTCCTACCCTTTCTCTTGAGACCAGTGTTTTATTGTCCTCTACCTTAAGTATTTTTAAAACTCAATCTGATAGATATTAAAATATGTACCCTGTGGCAATTATTGAGAATCTCACCAGAGATGTTGTTTTTATTTTTAAAACATCGCCCAAAAGCATTTTGGTACATAGATAAATTATATAATTATTTGAAACAAATAAGAGATGATTTTAAATTGTTTTTAAATGGGGAACGACCGGAACTGCGCAGGCAGAGCCCCGTGTGTCGGGAAAATGCATGCGCAACCACGCTTCCCTGAACCACGCATCTGCCTTCACCACGCACATGCATGGTGCAGGCAGCTAGCGGTCTAGTGTTCAGGACGGGCGGGGAGCAGAAGAGGAAGCGTCGGAACAGGAAGCTCTGGACGCAGACAAGGTAAGTGGAGGGGTAGTTTTTAGGGGCGGGGTGCCGGCGTCACTTTTAGGGCTCAAGGCAGGCGGGTGTGGTACTTTTAGGAAGGGGGCAGGGCTTTGGGGCTCAGAGCGGGGAGGGGTAGTTTTAAGGGCTGGGACCGGGTCTGGGGAGGGGGAGTTTTTAGGCGTGGGGGCTGTTTTAGAGTACATGTACATTTTTTATTTGGGCCCGGGGGCATGGTTTTAGGGCCTCAGGACAGTGGAAGGGGTTGGGCTAGTTGTATGGACAGCGCGGGGTAAGTTTTAGAGCTCGGGGCGGGGGGGACTGGGGTCGGGGTCGTTTATGGAGGGGGCAGAGTTTTAGACCTCAGGGCGATGGGAGGGGAAAGGGTAGTTTTAAAGTCACGGCTGGTTTTAGGCCTCAGGGAGGGGGGGCTAAAGGGGAATAGAATTTTAGAGCTTAGGGCTGTGAGGAGGGTCGGGGTAGATGCGATCTTAACCATAGATAACCCCTTACCACTCATGCCTTTACAACAAAATTGCATGGTAAAGGTATGCCTGGTAAAGGACTGCGTGGTTAAGACGCATTAGTGGTTCAGGCAGCCTGATAGTGCGTGGTTTAGCCATGCGTCCCTCTGTCATACAACCCTTTTAAACAAGTTTGTAGATGTTGGTGCTTTTAATCAAAATGCAGTATGATAAGAAGAAATTGCTCTTCATCAAGTATTCAGAACCCAAGTTGAGCAGAGTCTCGTCTCATGTTAGGCACCCACTTGCTCAAGGATTCGTGGGCAAGATAATGGCAGTCTCCTGTGACCTTGCACCTGGTCTCTCTAACTCCTAAGATTTTTAAGGGTATCCCTCCCGCTTCCACTGATGAAGTGCCTATACAGTGATGCTTTGTTGACTTAAGGGCCCTCCTTGGCTATTACATTGTCTCTGTAATTGTCAGCTAATGATACGCTTAAGTTCTCTATGAATGAAAATTTTAATAGAATTGGAATGTATGATGTTGAATGTTTCAAGGTTTTTTGTACCAGTTGCTGCTGCTGCTGTTTTGCTTTAAATAAGTTTTGATCAAGTAGTTGTTGACAAAATGAGAAGTCCTTTTTTGAGGAAAACTTCAGGGTGTATCTAAACGCGAAGCTCGGGGTCTCATAATAGTAGCCACAGACACATAGCACGTTTTTGATAATTCACGGCTCTTCTGCCAAATACAAGCCCAAACGTGCTGCGAGGTGAGGGCATCTGGTTACTGAATTTAAATGCCCTAATAAAAAATGCCTTTTGCATGGTACAAAATTAGGCTTTAACACAACTAAACGCTCCGCCTTTCATCGCTGACAACGAGCTGCAGACCCCGAAGGATAGCTGGATGGCAGGATTGTGCCCCAGTAGACGCTTGGTGGGTCTAACCACTATGTTCATGGACAATTGACCACCCCAATGAGCGCAGAGGACAGTAAGCATCGGGCTGTGTTTTTAACCAGGCCTGTGTTAGACCTGGCACTTCAAGGGTAATTCGAAAGCATTAACAATGGCCTTACAGGTGCTGATGTCTGCTGTTTTCGTGAAGAGGGTGGCATTAGGTCTACTGGAAGAATAGCCATGAAGTCTTCCACTGACTGTGTTGGATCCTGTTGCAAGCAGTGTTGAAACTGATCACAAGCTTAGGGTGTTGTGTGCTTACCATATTACTGTGCCGGAGTCTCTATAGGCAGCACACAACAATGACTACAGTATTTTAGTTTATTGTGTTGAATGGTTAATTGCTATATGAACAAAAACCAACAAATGTAATGACTATGTTTACTTTCTGCCTCAATGGTCCATGAAGGATAAGGGCCTTATTCTGACTTTGGTGGCCTCAGAGCGGGCTACCATGCCCACCGCCCTGTTTCGAGACCACCAAAATAGACTGCCCGCTAGAGTACCACTTTTAAAGTCCCTGGCAGGCAGTTCTTTTGCAGTTCCATGGTGGTGCTTCTGAAATAGGCACCACAATGGGAACATCAAAGGCAGTTCCTGCAGGTCATGGACTGTCAAGTCCATGCCCTGCAGGAACTTGGGTGCATGCATACAGGGGTGCAAAACATGTACCCCCTGCATGCACCCCATGGTGCAGATTTAATATTTTATATTTTAATATTAATTTTGACAATAGCGCAGATAGTACAGCAAGTGATCTTACCGCGAACCTGGCCGCAGTGCAACTGGAGCAATTAGTCCGAACCCCCACTCACAACAAAGGACATTTGCTGGACCCTGTATTCAGCAACTGCAACAGCCTCAGGGTAGGCCCCATTACCCCTCTCCCATGGTCCGACCACTTTCTTATCCCTCTTACCTGGTCTATACATAAACCTATATCCTGCACTCCCCTCCCACGAAAAATGAGAAATTGGTCCAGGCTCCCACTAGAACAGTGGACTAGGTCCCTGGCAGCCTCAAGACCCTCTTTTTCTCAGAATCCCTCGTCAGACAGTAGGGAATTTGATAACTGGATCCGGAAGTCTATTGATTCCATACTTCTCATTCGCAAAATCACTTTAAAGAGACCTCGGGAAACAGCCCCTTGGTACTGTCATGCCTGCTGGACGAACGGGTGCGCAGGTCCAGTATATAAGGACTCGAGACTGGAACGAACGCGCTTAGCGTTCTAGCTCCGAGCCCTGTTTCCGTCCTTGACTTCGTCTGCCTGACTTCCGTCTCGTGACTTCCTGTTCCTGTTCCCGTTCCGTAGTTGTGGTCGCCTTGGATTGTTTCCCTAACGAGTGAAGAGCACAAGTTTGTTCGGCGTTATAGTGTTGTTGGTGACGCCGTTTTCTGGTCGTTGCTCTTGAGCAGTGAGCGGCAGAGTTTCTCCGGTGTCTCCAGTCTGTCCTCTCTGGGTTTCGCCGAGGTCACGATTTACCTGTAGCATCGTGAAGCCACTCACGTCTTCATCTCCTGAGTGAGTGTATCTGCGCCTTTACACCAAGGCAGATTTCCCCCTTCCTCGTTTGGTTCCCTGCTTGTTGTGTTTCGCTTACCTGATTGTAGGCAGTACCCCTATTTCTCCCTCAGTCTGGTTGTGTCAAAATTTGTCTTTAGTTGTTTCCTACGCTCAATTGTCCGGTTGGTTGGAGGTTGAAGACCCCTTTGTGATCCTCGCTGTCCTCAGGGATAGCTAGCGTGAACCACCGTGCCTCAGTCTTGACATCACCTTCAGAACAAAGAACGGTAACAGCGCGGGGCGCTGCTTTCATTTGCTCTCAGGGGGTTAATGCAGAAGAGAGTGGGAAGTGAATTGTTATGTTCTTTTCTTAGGATTACTGCAACGTTCACCACACACCAACTCCATTCTTCCTAGGAGACACTTTACGTAGAACATGTAAGTTTCTCAAGATGGGAAGAGGGACATACAGGCTTTGGGGTAGAAGTAGTATTAACTGTCTACTGTGTGTGCAATAGACTGTTCCAGAGTGAAGTCATCTTTTAATCCTGGTCAACCTTCGATGTGCCTAAGCCTTACAGAGTGATGCCCCATCTTGATTCACATCAGAAGTAGCAGTGTTTGGTAGGCAAATATACAGACAAATTTACCTAAAGAGATAAGAGGGGCTGTATGTTGTTAACCTATTCTTTCTGTTACAGCAGAGCGTTGCCAAGTATCGCAGAACTCTTCAAGAGTGTTGCCAAACCTCGAAGACCTCTTCACCCATTCATAAAACCGGACCCCCCTCCTTCCCTTGTTTTGTTTCCCTGTTTTCCCCTGTTGAGTCATCCGCTACTCTAGTGTTTGATAGAGTCGGAGAACCACAGGGGAGGATTGTGGCATACTCTACTGATTCCTGACGCTCCTGCAGAAAGACCTTAGATTCCTTACAGGTACTCAGAGGAACTCGGAGGAAAAAAACGACTCTGTAGGAAACTTGAGAGGAAGTGGCGCCTGGGGTACACCACCGCCGACAAAGCCTTGTATAGGGAAGCCCTCAGAACCTACAAAGATGAAATAAAAACGGCACAATCTTCCTATTTTTGTGGCAAAATTATGAAGGCTAGATCTAAACCGAGAGAGATTTATCAAATAGTAAAAAGTCTCACCAAGCTGCCCTCTTCTGTAGCCCCAAATGACAATCCCACCGCGCGCTGCAATGATCTAGCAGAATTTTTTTACCAGAAAATAACCAAAATCTATGTAACATTTACAGCCTCAACCCTGGAACATCCCAGGGTTGAACCTCAGCCCCCCGCCAGGGTAGAGGGCCACTTACGAATTACTCTGGATCACTTCCCCTTAGTGGACCTAGAGTCACTAGAATCCATGACACTTCAGGTGAAGTCAGGTCCCCAAACGACCCAGCCCCACCCCGCATTATGACTACCGCTAGCAAAGTCATTCTTCCCACGCTCATGGAGTTGCTTAACAACTCCCTGATAAAAGGAAGTGTGCCTCCAACTTGGAAGCAAGCTATGGTGCGAGGACTCCTGAAGAAGCCCAATCTAGACCCCAATAATTTTAATAACTACCGTCCTATTTCCCTTCTGCCCTGGGTGAGCAAGATCCTGCGGAGACACATCAACATCCATCTCACAAGGTTTCTCTAATCTAACCATTTACTTGATGTCTCACAGACAGGGTTCCGCCCCAAACATGGGACGGAAACGGCCGTGACAGAAGAAACCAGGCGGATCCTGGATCGAGGGCGGTCAGTGGCAGTCATCCTCCTCGATCTGAGCGCCCCGTTTGATACGGTGTCTCATAAAACTTTGTTGTGCCGACTGCTTGACCTAGGAGTGTCAGGAGACGCTCTGGCCTGGCTAGGATCCTTTTTGAGCAAAAGGACCTTCCAAGTCTTTGACGGAGATGCCATCTCCACAAGCAAACCGTTGGACTGTGGGGTACCGCAAGGCTCATCATTAAGCCCTACACTGTTCAACGTGTATATGAGGCTGCTGGCTGAGATCGTACGCCCATTTGGCATTAAGATCGTCACCTATGCGGACGATACTCAGCTAGTTGTCTCCCTAGCACAGAAGAACAGTGAGCCGGTACAGGCCAATCTATCGTCCTGTATGGAAGAGATCAGGAGATGGATGACGGCATCCTCTCTTAAACTCAACGGCGATAAGACTGAGCTCATGGTGCTCGGCCCCCCCAGCTTTGTCTACCATCGACCGCCTATGGCCCATCACCTTAGGCTCCCCCCCAAGTCCTAAAGACGATATCAAAAGCTTGGGGGTCTGGCTTGACAAATCCCTAACCCTTAACACCCAAGCTACAAAAACATCTGCAACCTGTTTCGGGATTATCAGGATGTTGAGAAAAATCCTTCCATTTCTGCCCTTTGAAGCCAAACAAGTTGTTATTCAAGGTCTTATTTCATCTCGACTTGATTTCAACAATGCTCTTTACTTAGGGGCGCCGGAATACGTGCTGCAAAAACTCCAGCGGATCCAGAACTGCGCTGCACGCATGCTGCTGCGGATTCCACGCAGATTATCAGCGGTGCCCGGGCTGAGGATCCTACACTGGCTCCCTGTCAGGGAGAGAATAAAATTTAAAGCCATGTGTATTTCCCACAAAGCCCATTGGAGAACTGGCCCTAAAATTAACCACTCCCTGCTCTACCCCTACTATCCCGGCAAACATCTTCGATCCACCCTTGCATTCCTAGCAGTAACCCCCCGGTTCAAGAGGTCAAGAGCAGGAGGAAGGTCCTTCACGCTCAACGCTGCCAAGGTGTGGAACTCCCTTCCCCCACTCCTCAGATTGAATCCTGATCTGTCATCCTTCCGCAAGGAGCTTAAAACGTTTCTTTTCAGCAACTAACTCACCTTTCGCTGCTCTCCTCAAGGCACTATCTTTTTCTACTAGCGCTTGGACGCCTTAGGGCAGCAGTCGCGCTTAATAAAACCCCTTTTCATTTCATTTCATTTCATTTCATTTTATTTCAGAGGCAACATGCCTCACTGCAACTGCAACATCTTTCATGACGGGCTCACTGCCATGAAAACTGTGGCAGTGAGGAAACTAATACTATGCTTGGCAGTACCACAGCAACACCTCGGCATATTACCAGCCTCACACTGCTGCAAGACCGGCAGAGATCATGGATCCGTGGTGTTAGCAGTGGTTTTGTTGCGGTCCGACTTGCATAGTCAGAAAATGGCGGGTGGAACGCCACTACGACAATGGCGGTCCAATGGACCACCGTAGTCATAATAAGGTCTTTAGACAACTGTAGCTAATTTTTCAATGTGAGATATCCAACAGGTATGAAACAAAGATGGCTACTTTATTTTAATTAGTTATTTAGCAACTGCTTTGGCTGTCTTGTTTTTTGACACTTTGTTTTTATAAGTCTGCATTCCATCTTGGCTGATTGCCCATGGATAGAGATGGATATTCTTTAGGGAAATGTCATACTTCGATAATCATTCCAGCAAAACCAGCTCTCCAGTGGGAGGGATGGCGGTAAACCTTTGAAATATACTTGGAACACATAGAATGTTAAAACATTTGACTCTGCCAGCATTTAAGAATGTTATGGTTGATGAGATGGCACAAGGCAGGAAGGTAGAGGTGAAGGTGAATTTGTGGTAGCATTAAAATTACTCAAATAAAAGTTAGGTCAGAAGAAAACACTGTGGTAAAAAGAAAGTGTTTCATGTTCTGGGCTTGAATGACAGAGAAACCATTAAACCTATGCAGAAGCATTATGCACTCTGGCCTCAGTGAACAAGTTAAAATACTTGCATGAAGAGATCATTAGGAATCAACTAGTCAATTATTTAATAATTATGAAGATACAAGAAAAATATTTACGAAGCCAACATTAGAAAGGGCTTGAATATTGCTACGCATATTGAACCAATGTCCAAACATTTAAAAGGATAAAACCCATACGGAAAAGAGAGGGAAATATTGATAAGCTAGTAATGTTGTTAAGGTTAGCGTGTACATTACTAGCACTACAGTAATTCAAAGCATTTAGCAATTTCTAACATTCGTCCAGTACTCAACCACAGTAGACAGGATGAAGAGTCTGAAAAGAAAGTGATGAGAATGGAATTGTAGTGGTGGCAGATAGCGGTACCCTAGGTGAAAGTGGATAGGTTGAGAAAACTAATGACCTATATAGAGTTTATTTACAGGTTTAGGTCTTGGCAAATTCAAGATTTATGCTTGTTGAGGATACAGTTCTAAAATTTGCGTCAAAATCCAGTTACGTGTTACGTTTTGTATCCTAGTGCCTAGAAGGAATTCATTTTGTGGAGTGCACTAAATAAACTAATAATAAAATCAGTTTTGCAAGGAACATGATATTGCAGCATTCTTCTTCCTGTGGTGGGATATTTTGAAAATAAATTAAGGTTCAAGATGAGGTTTGTTTCTGGTGGATCTAAATAATGAAGCAGGGAAACCGGGGGGTGTGGCCACGACCACAAGGGAGACAGACGTGTAAATCCAAGCTCTGGCGCAATCAGGGATGAGGCCGAAGACATCCTAGGATCATCACACTTCATCACCCCATACATTGCTGCCCACTGGTGTGTGGGCCCTCAGGGACCCAGAGAGACAAGTGATGTCCACCCCAATATGAGACGGGTGGTGAGAAAAGGAGCTCAGGCTCTGCTATGCTGATTAGGTTGGTGGTGCCTCTTCAATAGTGAAGGTAGTGGCAGCGGCTGCACACGGTCTGGCATCTTTGGCCCAGGGGTGAAGTAGAAGAAATCCAGATGGGGTTCTATGAACGCAACCAAAAAGACCACCCCACACAACATTAGGGAGCAGAAGAAGTCATCGGGCCTCTGTGGTGGGAGATGTACCCCTGAGGACCCTAAAGAGACTCTAACCATAGTAGGCAGCACAAGAGCAGGGAAACGGGCTGCGCAACAGCCGATGACTATCTGTCCAATGGGAACAGATAGCAGGGACCCTGAACTGGGTAGATGTCAGGAGAAATCACCTGTGGAGTAAAGGAATCACCAAACAAAGAGAGTACTGGGACAAAAACATAGACTGCAGGAAACTCAAAAGCGTTGGTTGTCCAGGTGGTAAAGTGGGTGACATTTCAGCAGCCTCTACAGCAAGAGGCTGGTGCACCCTAAACCCCGAGGACGTTGCTCGGCACGGACGACTCGGGTCCCCCGATGAGTAGTTAGGCTGCAGAGGGGACAGTGCAAGACCTCATGGCACACACAACCAAAATCCTAGCAGTGATTTCAGACACCAAAGAATCACAAGAACATAAAATTGATTCAGTAGCACATGATGTGGGGTTGTTGCGCAGCAACCATAAGAAACTGGCTAAAAGAGTAGCAGAAACAGAATCTACTATTGCACAGCTTCACCCTACAGCTTTAGAACACTTCGCCTCAATCCAGAAACTGCAACAAGCGGTCTTGTACCTCACGGCCATCTGGCGGATGCAGAGGGACGATCTCAGAGAAACAGTATATGAATAGGCTAAGTTCAGCCCAGCGTTTAACTTTTATGGAACAGTGACTGCTGTCGCCATTGCTGAGGGGAGGGGAGCAGGGCATCTAACCTCTACACAGTGGAACAGCTCACAGGGTGCCAGAATACCCTTGATAGGGGGGCCCCACAGCATCCTGTGGTGGCGAGACTCCTTAACTTCCGTGATAGGGACAATATCCTGCAAACGTCCCAATCCCATGAGACCTAACAAGTGGAGGGAAGGCCAGTCAGCATATACACCTATTACACCAATGGAGTGCAGTGCCAACATGAAACATATCTCACAGTCAAATAGCATTTGCGTAAACTTAACATGCATTATGCACTGCTTTATCCAGCACGCCTCTACATCAGTATAGGGGGAGAATCCCACTTCTTCACCTCCGCAACAGTGGTATTGGAATGACTAGAGATAGGTGCTCATCCTATGCTGACAGTACAAGTGGAGTCAAGCACCCCCGGATGGCGAAAACAAAAACCGAGACATAATCAGCATGGCGATTTCTACCAAAGTCCAGGCAGAACTAGAGAGAGCCAGGTTGTGGAAGAGGTGGAACAGAAACAGCCGTGGACCTCTGAGAATTGATGAGCAGCCCTCAACAGAGACTTAGAAACCTTGGAAAAAAGTGACCACCGTATCACACGAGGGCATAGATGAATCAGGAGCACCGACAATCACCACGATAACAGCTGATGGCAATATATGAAGCGACCTAGAGGGGGTACAAAGACTTGCAATACCAATTTGTAGTGGGGGAAGGGCAAGAGCAAAGTCTCACTGAACATTTCATTCACAAGATTCTGTCTGTGGACACGACCGCGACCCACACCACGACTTACTGCGCAGCGTTGGTAATGTATAACACAGTTATGAAGGACGACAGCCATCTCAAGTATTGGGGAGGTGAGGGGTTGTAAACTTTCACCATAAGATGCTAAGGTGGGAGCAAATGGGTTAAGGAGTTCAAACGGTGATGGCTGAATGCTCACGTTTTCCTACTGCTGAGGGGGGTTCGGCTTGGGAGAGTTCTTTAAACATGCACTGAATGCCATAGAGAATACCATCGGCACAGTGTGGGGTGCTTTTCTTAAGCCCCCCTCCTGAAATATGAATGGCCTGGGGAACAAGCTAAAGTAGGGGGTGATGATGAGATTTCAGGCAAGCCACTCCCTCGACTTGGTCCTGTTACAAGAGACTCATTTAGTGAGCAACCACTGTGGTTACCTGGGTAAAGGCAAGTACAAAATGCTGAAACATGTTGGTTTCTCTACCGGCTCAAGAGAGACAGGCATTCTGGTCCACAGATCCCTACTGCTATGGGTAACACAGACATGAGCAGATCCACAGGGCTATTGGGCGGCAGTGAGGGGTGCGTGAAATGGGAAGGAAGTGGTGGTGGCATCCTGGTAGCTCCCACCCGTCCTCCAGAGAAAAGGGCTGGAGAAAATGGGAGAATAGACAGCTACTACCCAATGCCACTCTGCTAGTGGGAGGAGCCCTCAATCTTGCCCTTGATGGGGCCCTAGACATAGTGACTTAGATGGGGAAAATGTTAGCCTGGATGGCCAAGAAAGATGAAAGCCAGAGGTGGGTATATGGGATATGCACAGAGGATGGCACTCGAGGAGAGACTGCCTAGGAGATTGCCCAAGTCTTTGCACACTATGTGGGAAAATTTGCCAGATAGCCCTGTCACCCCACTGCGAACGAAGGCCGGGAAGAGCCTGGATGAGGATCTACAAGAGGAGGAGATTGCAGAGGCTCTCACTCAAGAGCAAGAAATCACCAATCTCTAACGGCTTGCCTCCAGAGTTTATTAAACGTGTATGGATGCAAGTGGTGCAACCAATCTGAGATATTTTGTATGACTAGGACTGAGGGAATTATCTCCAGAGACCTCAGGCAAGAGCATATTGTTTTAATCGATATCGTAGGGAAGCCCACAGACAAATGAGCATCCTACAGGCCAATATCCCTTTTAAACATTAAAACGAAAATGTTCTCCAAGGTTCTAGCAAAATGCTTGCTGCAGGTGATTGCTGGCCTGATAAACCTGGGTCAATCAGGCTCCATGCTCTACAGATCCAAAAGACACAGCCT
This sequence comes from Triturus cristatus, assembly GCF_964204655.1. Classification (NCBI taxonomy): domain Eukaryota; kingdom Metazoa; phylum Chordata; class Amphibia; order Caudata; family Salamandridae; genus Triturus; species Triturus cristatus. Next base: position 567,671,689 of record NC_140593.1, read on the forward strand.
CCGGCACCTGTTCGGCTGCATGGCAAGGAAAACAGATTTACGAGAGCCAGCTGTACTCTTGGAGCTGAATGCCAAAAAAGCATTTACTCCCAAGTGTTGCCATACCTCATGGCACTACTTCAGAGGCTGGACTTTGGCCCATTTTTTTTTTACCTGGGTGTGGCTGCTATACTGGGACCCAATTGATCTTAGGTTGGGTAGGGGCACCCGACAGGGATGTCCAATCCCCTCAGCTCTTTACATCGATGATAGTGCCCATGGCAGATTGGTTCCACTGTGACGCACTTACACAAGGCCTTCGTTGAGACAGTTAGTGTGAGGATATAATTTCACTATATGCATATGACATACTGCTATATCTTGCGAACCCAGGAGCAGGCTTCCCTAAACAATGATGGGGAAAGCGGTACTAAATAAAATGGCATAGCTCCCAAAACACCTCTATGCACAGCAAAACTCACTCTTTGACTTACCGGATAATATATTTAAACCAGGGGTCTCCAACGAGTAGCTCGGGAGCTACTGGCAACTCGCCAGTACCTTCAAAGTAGCTCTCTGAGGTGAAGTGAAGCTAGCATCAAATTCAGAGAGTGTGTGCCTATTAAAGAAGACAACACTGCTCATCTCAAGACCCTTAGAGTGACAGCTAGCCAAACTTATGGCAGTAACTCATACTAACACTCAAACACACACTGTGTTGGCCTAGAGGGCCTGCTACATGACAGTCTGTATCCAATCTCAATATAATTAAGCCACAAGGAGATTGGCCATGTTGTAGTCCTTCCTTTATCAGTCACAACATGTGTGTGAACAGTCCACCATCAAAGAAGTATGGCAGCAATGGCCTGAGCAGTAATCAGTGCTAACCGATCAAAGTGTGGGACTGCAGGAGTCAGAGTGAAAACGTGTCAGTTGGATGCACAATCAGCCCACGACCTGAAGAGTACAAGGTATGATCCAGACCAGAGAAAATTAAGAGATTCATCAACATTTATTTGTGTCCATAACAAACACTATTGCTTCCTGAAACTATGACTGGTGCCAAGAACCACCAAATGTATGTGGTAGCCCCCATCTTAAGAGTATCATCTCTGGCATAATTGTGTCCATTCCTGGCATAATAGTGCCAATGGCATAATACCGGTCATTCTTGACTATTTTAGTATTGTGGTCTAGTTGTAGTATACTGGCAGCCATCATTTACATACTAAGAGCATGTCTGGCCTATATGTACCTATTCCTGGCATATTAATGGTCAAGACTGATATAAGGTCTCATCCCTCATCCTTATGGTTTCCAGCCTTGGCACAACTATGGCCCTAGTATAATGGTGGGCATAACTGGCATAATGCAGGCATCCGTGGTGCTATGGTGAGTATCCATGGCATATGACTGTAATACCTGGGAATTACAAGTAGTCTGTCCATATGAGGCATTTGTACATAGGAGTAAATGATGAAAATGACAAGCTGATGTTTTGGGACTGTGCATTTCCTAAAAACTGAAAACGGATATTTTAAAGGCAGCATTTAGTTTTCAAAAATGGGGTTTCTTCTGGAAAACTGAGTTTGTTTGTCCACAGTGAAAAGTGGTATTAGACAGAAAAATGTTAGTTTTTCAGAAACTGGTGAATGATAATTGAAGCTGAGCTGCAGAGACGTACTGCTGTGCTAATGTCCTTTGTGCCACAAGGCATGTCAAGATTTGAATGTTACTACATAAGTCAAGGGTAGGCATTTAATATTTAACTTTTTCCCAGCATTTCTGCTGGTAACTGCACTTGGTACACTTGGGTGGTAACTACTGAAAATCCTGCTTTGGGTGGTCATAGTGTAGTCACTATTTTACAGTTATAAAATTTGATAGTAGTTTGGGAAGTCCTTTCCTTGAGCAGAAGTAGCTCTCACTACAGAAAAGGTTGGTGGCCCCTGATTTAAACAGATCGAAGCGGAGGCCTGATTGTTGCTCTGGGCTGGAGGCACAGCGAGGATATCCCTCTCCACCCTAAGCAGATGGCCGCCAGAGGCGTGAATCATATTCGCCTACTTAACACTCTACTTCTGGGAATCCCAACTATTGACAGTCAATGACTTGTTGCTTTCAGACCAAAGGGAACCGTCCTTGATGGCAGATCGGTGAACTATAGACCCATGGGGATACCCAACACATGTATGGGTAAAAGTTGACCTATAGACCTCCCGGAACAGATGGCAAGGGTAATTTGGATATAGGTAACTTCACTTTTTCAAATTGGATGGGTGTGCAAATTAACCCTTGAAACACCACTCTGGGGCCTGCAACAGGTAGACAACCATATGAAGTGGGACCTAGTGGGAATCTCCAAATTGGGAGATGTATGGACCTCAGAGAGAATGATGTATTTTGGGGAACTGAGGGAGCAATACCAATCAGTTGGGAGTCAATTCCTGTGGTACCTGCAGGTCAGACCCATTCAGATGAAGGTTTTAAGCTCAAACACTGAGTTGGCATACAAGATACTAAAACCCACTAGAAAACTGGGTTCTGGGTGCCCTGTTCAATAAATACGGTGTATCCTACATATACTCGTCATTGCTTAATAATTGTCAGAACCCATTACTTACCTGTAAGGACAATTAGGAAACATACTTGGGCAGGCATGACATCGCGGGCTGAGAGGCAGCATGAGAGACCTAAGGGAGGTCACAATCCATGCGGGCCTCCGACTTCTACAGTTAAAAAAACTACTTACTCCACAGGACACTCCTTATGAGCACCCAACTCTGTGCAAAGGGTAGAATCCTATTGCACACAGTCTGGGGGTTCCCAAGGGTTCATCACTTCTGGACAGGAATACAGCATAAACTTACAAGAACAACTGGGGAGGCGCTTCAACTTACTCCCCAATTAATGATGCCGGGAATATGGGGAAGAAGCCCCTAGACCGAAGCTGATTACTCTTATTGCACTGGCTATAACCCAACAAGACCTTGTTGGGCTATAACCCAACAAGGTCTGATATGCTTCTGGGGAGGGCAAAAGTGCAGATGATTTAACAGTAGTCCCTTGATATGGACTAGTGCCATGGGCCGAGAAATCAGTTTACAAAGCCTGGGGCTGCTCTCACAAATTTGTTGAGATATGGGACCATCCATGGCAGGGAACAGAAGGCAATTGACAGTCGAGGCCGGGACCTAGAGACCCGACCGAAAGGGCCAAGATCCGCATACCAATGTGGATTGGGGATGGGAACTCCATTTGGGAAATGTCGGCCGGCCATACCAGAAGAGGAGTGGCTTTAAAAGAGACGCTGAACACAAAGACATTTACACTGCAGAACGCCAAGAAGCCTTAACACTGGGGATGCTATTACTTATGTGTATTCGTGTACTATGTATTTCTCCTTTTTTGTTTGTCTAAAAAGCAATAAAACAGATTTTAAAAAGAAAGGAAGCCTATAGTAAATAAAAGAATGATTATTTGTGAGAGCAGAGGATTGTAGGTATCAAACTACTTCCTAATCATTTGGGATAGATGCTGCTGTTCACAGAAGAATATCAAGGGTTAAATTAGGAACATTAATTCCCAGGTGTGTTTCTGTGACAAGTTAGATTGCATAAAGAGATTCACCTCTTGCATTGTCATTAATTAAAATGCCAGTCTCAGAATTGGGAAATGTGCTAATGGAGTTGAGTGGGGCGTTGAACCAAAGAATTATCAAAACAGTGAGAATAAGTTCAACCCAATTAAGGGCTTTAAGTGATTGTCTCCGATTGAGTAGACATGTAAAATTAGTGGCCACATTTGACACTGTGCTGATCTGCAAGATCTACATGAAAATATTTGGTTAAACAGACATGCACTACCTAATGAAAATGAAATGTTGCCATTATTAGCAAAACTGCAAATGATGGAGGAGACACCCTATAATACCAACAACAACCTTCACCTCAATATAAATCATTGTATAGGGAACCTTGAGAGATACTAGTACTGACACTATGCTGGAATGAGTGGGTAGCTCTAGAGTAGGATATTTGGTAGCATGAACTATAAACTAATCTACCTGTTTCAGTGGATCTGCTTCCGCTTGCAACAGATTTAAAAAATAAAACTGCTGGTAGTATCTCACAGTGGTCCGTGGAAGGCTGCATAATCACTACCCCATGTGCAGACTATTGACACAAGGCTAGTGTGATAGGCCACCAGCAACCAATCAGAATGGGACAAACATGGGAACCTGATCTGATTAGTTGAAAGGATAGTCAGTCAGACAAGACTGCTTTAGCTGGTGGTGCGGCCAGCCTGAGAACTGTCTATTTTCTTTCTCTTAAGATGGCTGATTGAAAAACTGTGAGACTTGTGGACATGTGGGTTACCCGGTAAGCCATGAAGATCAAGGTTGTAACCATTGCTGACCCCTAAATGACAGGCTGCCTGTGCATTTATATTATAGCGCAACATTTATCAACATATTTTGCATAAACCAATTGATAAGTAGACCACCTTCAATTATTCTGTAGATGAGGTTAGTAATCTAGCCAGAGTTGCAACATCGTTAGCTGACATTTTGATGTGTTTTTGATCATTTGAAGAGGTTTTTCACAATGTCCTCCCCAACGCATGGAGAAACACTTATGAATGCTACTCAGAAATAATCGGAAACATCAGACATATTAACCAGCCTGTAACCTACAAGTTGCAAAGAGATCTCTGCCATAGCTGGGAACCTTCTGAACTATGCATCACAATACATGGTATGGTGGCCATCTCTAGACATAGATGGTATCCTATGGTAATGCGTGCACAGGGATATCAAATCAGAGTCATACCCACATTGGTTGGTGCAAGGTCTACAATGTTGCCATTTTTTCCATTCCAAAATGTTCACCTAATGTTTACTTTTGTTTACTTTTGGCACAAAAATAATACTACTTCCTTTTGATGCTAGAAGTTGAACAATTTTCACACATTACTATTATAGTTTGAAAATCATTAGATTGTATTCAAGGACTTAATTACTTTGTCATGCCAACGGCTTTGGCTTTTTACAGCGACCCCAGTCTCCATCAGTTCTCCAGTCAGATTGTTGGCAAAAGGTTCCTAAGTGCCATCTCTTGAAGTTTGGGAACTATAGGAGTAAACTCTACCACCAGCCAAGGGTCAAGGACTTAGGGCACCACTTGGGGGGGCGGGGGGTTAGAACTCACTCCAGCAGAAGCCAGCAGCATTGTCCTCGGCAGGTCCAGGTGGAACTGGTCAGCTGGGCAGTTGCAGGGAACTAGAGCTCTGGAAGCATAATGTATCCCTGTAGCTCTAACAGCAAGTCAGCCAACTGACTCTTGGAATCACTACTCCGGTCCTGGGTTCAAGGCAAGCAGGTCCCATCTTCCTTCAGGTTCTTCAGACATAAGACCAGTCTTTCATCTGATTCTTCACAAGTTCAGGGATCTTCTGAGTAGAGGTCTGCGGGCTCCACTTTTATGCCCAGTGTCAGCCTGTAGGTGGAGGGCAAGCCTTTGTCCATACCCAGATAACATTTTCTGATCAGTTTCTCTCCTTTGTCTTGGTTCGGACACAGCCTGCCTAGGGAGACAAAAGGGAGGCAGGCTGTGGTATGAGCTTCATCTGCCAGTGACATGTTAGGGATCCTTTGAAGCTCAGGTAGTAGCTGGGCACAACTCACAGGCCATCTTATCAATGGAGGACCCACCTCCCCACTCCCAGAGACCTTTTTCCACTATCTGAGATCAATACACATCTCACCACAGGGGAGCCATTAGAGGTTAGGTGACAGCTGGACACTGGAAGGAAATCTTTTTGGTTTTATACAGCAAAATAACAACTTTCTAAAAGTGTGATTTCTAAAATAGTAATATGAAATCCGAGATGACAGCACATCTATGTCTACTCCAGTGCAACCACCTCAACTACCATCCGCCAAATTAAATTTAACCCACTGTCTAGAACTTACCTCCACTTAGTGCATAAAACGCACATTCCATACCGTCCATGCATGCTCAAATGCAATCATCCAGTAAAACACATTTTTTGTAATTTGTATTACATGATGAAATCATATCACTTGACTCAACTTCCAAAACAACATAAACAAAATACTTTTTTTCTCGTGTGTGCCGTGTCATGAAAGTTAATTTAAGACCAGAAGTGATTCATGAATTATTAAACAAAACATCCTGTTTGAAAGCATGCTTTAAAATTAATATCTGTAAATCCTGAAGAGTGAATACAATAATTCTTGACAATACAAATGAACCATAACTGTACAATAAATATGTAATCATAAAGAAATAGCTAAGACATATTTGATATCTGTAAATCTTATGACATATGCGATATATAACCCTGCCAATACTCATCTGGAAAAAATGCCTGGTTTTTGGTGTGGTAAGCTATAACCCATGTTATTCCCCCGGGTGTGGTCTAACTGCTAGAGCGATCAACCTCAAAGCTGGGGACCCGGATTCCTGTCTCCGCAGGGGCGCTCAACATCCTGTGATTCTGGACAAATCACTTAATCCCCCTGTGCCTAACAACATGAAAGTGTCCGCCTGCAACGCAACTGGTGCTCATGTAAAGCCCTCTGATACCTTTGGGTATAAAACCCTAAAAAAGACTCATAATTGGGTGATATTTAGCACACCCTCTAGCGTCCGACGCTTTAGTGTTGATTTTATCAGGAGTGATAATTATCACAATAGTTACCAGGCACCTCCTCATGTGGGTGTGAATGTTTTGCAGGAAAAGATATGACATGGCAGATCCAATGCCTGAAGTCATCTAGAGGTACTAGCTATATTGAATTAGCTCAACTTTAATAAACAACGCAAGCTTGCTTTACATTTTTTAAAGTAAATGTTGCAACACCAGCGCAGAGCTCCTAAAAAGCATGAGGTCTGGGGAATAATGACCGCCCCCCTCCTCCTGTTCTGATAGGCCTGGAACTGAATTAACCCTGGTTAGGCCTTCGATATGACTACAAGGGAAGGATACTTGTCTGCCGAGAAAATATAAAATCAGACGCAGAACTTACAGTCTTTGGTAGTCCCTTGTTTTGAAAGTGATCGGGGAAAAATATTACATCCATATTTTTTGTCAATATAACTAAAATATCAACCATTGTGTTATTCTGCAAAATTCTTAAATTGCAAATGTTCGATTATTTTTGCCGATATCTAGGGCCTGATTTATCAAGGTTTTGCACTTCCCTCGCGCAAATCAAGGGGGCGCAAGGGTGACACAAAACTTAAGTGAGATTTATCAAACAACGCAAGGCCAGCTTGTGTGGCATTGCATGACTTGATGAATCTGGAGTAACGCAAGGCCCGTAAATTACTGCCTTGCCTTACTCTGCCCCAGGAAGGTGTTCCATGGGTGGAGCCTGCGTGTTTCCACGCATCCACCCAGGGATTTTGGCGCATTCCCATAATTACCATTTGTGGTAGACTTGGGAATGCATCAGAATGCTGTGCCTCGCAGGTGAGGCGTAACAAGGAGAATGATCTTTAACCCTCCTCTTTTTTTTCCTCTTGCAGCACACATAGAAGGAGAAGCATGCCTCTCAGGATTGTTTCTGTGCAGGAGGTGGGACATACTGTACAAAAATAATCCTGCCTACAACTAGGGTGACCAGAATTTTAAAGCCAAAAACTGGGACATTTCACAAAAATAGAAGGACTACAACTTTACTTCAAGCGAACGCACAGAATGACAGCACTCCTCAGCAGAGAATTACTGAACAGGCAGTAAGAACATACTTAAAATGCAATTTTTAAATCCAGTAGCTTGCCTGTTAATTAAACTGCTTTCTTGAATCAACTGCTAACTATCCCTGGTTTGTAAAACATAAAAAAGCCCCTCCTGCTGTTTTCAGTTGACCCTCTTTAAAAACCGGGACATGAGCTAAATTTCTTGAAATCTGCCAGGACAGCTGGTGAAAAGCAGGGACTGTCCTGGCAAATCGGGGACGCCTGGTCACCCTACTGCAATGCAAACACCTTTGCACCATGACGCAAGGGTGCCTGCATTGGCGCTAGGCAGCCAAAAATGAGCCAGCGCTAGAAAAGGACAGGAATTCGTCATATAATGGTAAACATGGCGCATTCCTGCCCTTTCACGCAGCGCAGAAAGGTGGCTTGCTGATTTGCGCTGTATGAAAAAGTGAGAAATCTGGGCCCTAGTATTTAGTATTGTAGTAGTCTTATTTATTATTACCCTTTGAAGTATAGTTTTATTGTAGTGAGATATGCATAGAATGTTTTTATATTCAATGGGCAACTGTCTCAATAAACAAATCTGAAACTGGTTACGGGTTGTGAGCAGTAGAATTCTAGAGATCTGATGGTCACAATTATATTCGTGGTTTTAATTCAAATTATTTTGTAGTACAAAAGAATAGAACTTACATCCATTATTTCCAACAGAACGAAAATCCCCGTTGACAGTGACACGGTTCTTGCACTCTTGGCCACACGAGGGCACTGTTGTAGCACGCCTATAATGTAACAGAATTAATAGAACTAGGAAGTCATTCCAGAAATTAGTAAAACGTAGGTTGTAAAACGGTTTGACTTCAGACGTTGGCTAAATCCACCATAGAGTCTGATTTGCCGTTCTTTCAAACCACTTTCTATCTCTGGATACCTTGAAGTAGAAGAAAACTGTGAAAGACTTCTGGCTTGTTTCAGAAATGAACGGTAACTGAAAATCCTTCAATTTGTAGAAGAACTGCTAAACACATTGTAGAATCCACTTAGGGCCAGCGTTCCCTTCAGCAATGCACGGCAGAAGCAATAAACAACACCGGTCCCTGGCACCAAATTACATAAAAAGGACCAAAAAAGAATTGTATGAGTGTATAAGAGCCACCAAGAGACAAAATGCTATTTAGCCTGCAGTGCCAACATTCCGCGTTCCTTCCTGACTTAATTGGCTGGATTTTCTTCAACATTCTACTACGATCATGAAGAGCCTTTCTGCCAGCGGACTGCCCTACAACTATTGTACTTTCTTCATAAAGAAGTGCATTTTTCAGTACCATACCACTGACAAACCTGACAGGTTGTTATTCGGGTACATGAGTGGTTAAACCAGCGACACGCATGTTCCTCGAAAGAATATCAGTTTTTACATGTTGTGATAGTTGCACGGCTCCACTGCTCGCTCTTGTAAATGTCATATTGCTCTGCTGAGGTATTTCCCGTGTTTAATATATAAAAGAACACGTGCAAGGTCCCAATGTTTTGCTCAGCAGCCTGCGGCCAGTGCTACCATGTGTCAGGGTTGTCGAATACCAAGACTACTAAGGCCCTGATTACGAGTTTGGCTTAATATTGAAGAAAGAACCCCTGACAATGGTGTTATGTTTTATATCCTGAGCTGTGCTTTTCCAGAATAAGGATTCAAACTATATTGCCTACCAGTATCATAGACATGTCACTCCTACACTACACCTTGTAGTCTTGTCTGATGTAACATTTCCTATACACTTGTTTACACACGCATGATTGAATTGTCTCTTTGTAATGTGTGTGTGAGATGTAAAGTGCTCTGACACCTCACACTGGTATGAGTGGTGCTATAAAACTAAATGAATCTGAGAGACAGTGGTTAAGGAAACTTGAGGGGCACTGTTAAAGGGTGCTAGTGAGGGAATCCGTGGCAGAGGTGGTCATGGAGGGGGGGCGCCAACAAACATTGTCGTACAGGGCGCCACCACTATTAAAGCCGGCCCTGCCTCCATGGCACCACTGGCAGTCCTGAAACTCGGAATATGCATGGCGGTGCCACAGTATTACCACCAGCGTATTGCTGAGCCCTTGACCACCGCACCACCGCCAGGGAACAGCGATTCAGTGGCGGTTGCAATGGCGGTCCTACCGCCAAAGTTGTAATTGGGTGGTCGGACCACTGGTGAGGCGATGGCTGGACTGCTACTGCTGCGCCCCGCAAGTCTGGCGGCCTTCAGAATGCCACAATCGTAAATAGTCCCATAGTGTTATTTCGATCTCAAACCTTTTTCATCCACCACCAGACACTCCCTGTCATTTCATTTCACTCTTGCAGGGTCTTTTTCATTCCTGCTTTCCCCCGTTTGTCACTGTGTTTTCTGTTTTTCTCTTCCTCCTTCTTTGCTCCTTTTTGTATTTTTCGCACTTTTGCTCTGGGTGAAAAGCTGATGAAGACAAAGTGCTGATCCTCCAAATGAATGCCAGTGCCCTACCTGCAACCACCGGCTCAAATTAAGCACTAAATATTTGTGTGACATAAAGTAATTTCAAATTCATATCATATCTTTTTCAAACACACACGTTCAGGCAACTTCAAAGTCTATTGGTGGGATGCCAGTACTTCAAGAGCTCTGCAATAGCCCTTCAGCTGAGCAGGGCACTTAAGGAAGGCTAGACTTAGGTCCAGACAGGCCTTTGATTCCACTGGGAATTTCCCCTGTGGGCTGGAGCCCCAGAAGGCCAGTTTTGAAAGCTCAGGTGCTTTCCTGGTGCTCTGTCACTTTACCCAACTCTCGGAGGTTAATTGCAGCAGGCACAGGGAGTCTTCAAGAGAGGGAGGGAAGTGAAAGGTAGAGATGAAGGGATCAGGGAGGGACAAGAGAGGAGAGAACAAGAGAGAGAATGGATAGATGGAAAGATAAAAATTGTGCGAGGAAATGAAGAGGACAGAGATTGTTTAACCATTCTTGTCAGAACTGCTTTTGGTTCCCCAGTCTGTCTCTGGATAGGCTCCTTCACACCACAAGATCCTGCAGCGTGCATGGATGTCAGTCATGTTCAGTGTAGCAAGGAGCTAAAGTAAACAAGCATTTGCAATGCAATCAGTCTCGCATTTGTGAAAGTTAGGACTATTGGCATTGTAATTGACAATGGGCCCTATTCACAAAAGTAATCTGAGACAAAATCCTAACTTTACGACTTTCGGTATTCACAGAAGGCATTTAGGAGTACTAAAGTTAGGATTTTGTCTCAGTTAAACTTAAGTTTTGGTCTTGAGTTAAACTTAAGACAAACTTAAGTTTAACTGAGACAAAATCCTAGTCGTAAAGTTAGGATTTTGTCTCAGTTAAACTTAAGTTTGTCTTAAGTTTAATTTAAGACCAAAACGTAAGATTAACTAAGACAAAATCCTAACTTTAGTTCTCCTAAATACCTTCTGTAAATACCGAAAGTTAGGATTTTGTCTCAGATTACTTTTGTGATACGGGCCCAATTTTTTTACTTGTTTTTATTTGTTTGCAGTGGAGTGATGATCATTTAGGGGGAAAAGTGCACACTATACCATATTATAAGCTTTCACAGCAATTGTACAGTAAAGCAGCTTTGGTTTGGATTGGCTTGTGTTATGGAATATGTACAATGGAAACAGGCTTTCATCCATCCCAGAAAGAAACCTGCTAAGTTCTTTGCCTGACAGTAAGACGGCCGCCACGCAGTGTAAAGCTTCACGCGTACAGGGGAGTGAGGCTTATGTGCACATGTACAGAAACAAGCAAAAAACATTAAGCATATGTTCGAAAAGAAAGTTAATTCTGCTGGAATCACAGAGTGGAAAACTTAATATAAGCACATGGTTGTGCACATAATAAGCCAACAAATCTTGTTCATTAAACTGCCACACGATGGCGATATTGACTGGGGGAAACTACTAGAGGCACACAATGGTGAGCAATGGGCGGAACATTCACTGAGGTTGTTTGTTAAAGTTACACACTAAACCTGCGAGGTACCTTAAAAAAAATACGCTCCAAACAAAAAAAACATTTAGTATGCGCTGTTTATTCTACCGTTGGTGATGGACAATAGTTCGAATTGCCTCTTTTTTAGGAAGTGGCGCTGAATGTATTCAATCCATCTCGTCCATGTTGTAACCTAGCCTGACCCCTTACAGGTCCTAGACGTGGCAAAATATCTGTTTCTCAAGTATTCTCAATAAACGACTGCATAGCGAACAAAAGAAGGATTCACAATAGTTTTTGAATGTGGAAGGATACAGGACACAGGGCAGCAATTGGACGACACTATCAGAAATGACATTGAGTCACCAACACTTCTTGTCACTATAATGACCAGAACGAGGAATAATAGGCCACAGATTTTAGAAGGGGTAATCTAAGACAACCCAGAGGAGAGCAGGGACAGTTTAAAACATGACACTAAGAGGCTGTGTGGGGAATGGGAATAATACGTAATTCATTCCTAGCGCACTCTAAAGTACTAGAGGCAGGTCAAAAGCTACTCATGCATTGGAGGTGACGTGTTTTTTGTAACTTTCAATATTATCTGTACCTGCATTCCACTCTGGATGCCATGTGCATAGGTAATTAACCAGTGACAGAAAATAGAACACAAGTTCGTCACGCGCTAGAGCTGCAGCCTTTAGTTCTTCCCGTGGTGGGTGGCGGAACAGCTGCAATTCATTATGAAAGCGGGTATTGGCTGCAAGATACACCAACTTTACGTGTTTTGGCGAAGGCTGCCGAAGCCGTAGGCCCCCCCCCCCCCCCCTTTGCGTAGAGGAGGAGCGAACTAAAACTATGCCCCTTCCCTTGCCGTGATGCACAGTGTAGCTTGGTGTCGTAAACTGCATTTTACACTGCGATCCCACACGCTCCAAGAGTATTTCGCAGATCTGTGCATTGTTGGTTGGTTTTCTGACCTTGCGGCGCTTAATGCACGTCTCTCACACCAAGACCTTTATAGAAATTTGGAAAGTGGCCAACAAAAAAGCAGTGAGCACAATCATTTATAAAAGAAAGTGTTTACCATGTTATGGTTCTACGTAAGCAGCCCGGCCCTTCCAACATGAAGCACGACGGCCTGAAGCGGGCTCTATGCTAACAAGCATTGGCAATGCCAATCGGTCTCGCCATTAGGATGTTATATGTATTTAGCTATGCAGCATATTAGCGTGGGTGCTGAATCACTTTTGCACTAGAAGTCAGGGTAATTGCTTATCAATAAAGAAGGCACGTTTCTTCTATACTTTCCCTGTCCCTCCATTACCGCCCAGTGCATGCGACCAAGATCAAACATGCAGAATCAGTCATACGTTGACATCTGCAGAAGTGCACAAAGAATTTGAATTTTGTATTTTCTTACATTGTCATCATCCAGTTGTATATCGTACTTCTCTCAGAGAATAAAATAATCTCATAAAAACAATTGTTTCCAGGCTCGTAGCATGCCATAGACATCTCTTCTGTTCACTTCAAAACATCGTCAGCAGACCATAAAAGGACATAAGCAAACCTCCCATGACGTGGCAAGTGTACACTTCTAAGATACACTAATAAGTCATTAGACAGTGTGAAATTAGAGCACTTGAGTGAAATTGTGCTAAAATATCATATGGAAAAAATAAACATTGTAAAAGAAGCTATATTGTAAAAGGCTGAATTAAGGTGTGTCCTCTTGTTTACCATTGTTACAACAAGCATTGGCAAAACTAATAGGGCTGGCCCTTGTATAGTGCACACAAAAGCACAACATGCGCGCGCGCACACACACACACACACACACACAATATACCCTTAACACGCATTCAGGCACAAATGTACACTAGTACTTATACAGTCAAATATTAGCACATATTGACATACAAGCACCAACGGTAATACAAATAACACCTAAGTAGTCAAGAACACACAGCAGATGCACATAGAGTCAAATATAGACAATGCACATGTATGCAAACGTACTGTTACAGATACATGCCTAAAGCTAGACATGCACACACAGGGGCATGGATAATGCGTGGCTGCTGGGTGAGATACTTGAAGTCAGTGACAGACCTCTGGATGGCTGTTTAAGCACATTCTACAGCTGAAAAAACACAATGTGTTCTTGTATGCCAAGCATCCGGGGGAAGTCATTTGGGTCAGAGTGATGGTCTGAGTGTCATGGGAGTGAATATGATGGTGTCATGGTAAAGGTGTGAGTCTGATACTGTGATGCTGCATGATGCAGTGAGTCCCTTGTGGTGAATCCGAAGCAGTAAGTGGAATGTAGTCAGTGTGGCCTGCCTGTGTATGACGTGTATTGTCTAACAATGCCTTTTGTAATGTTTGGGCACACGGAAGAAGAGTGAGCTAATAGTTTCAACAAAAGGAGAGAATGTGGCCTAACGGCTCGGGTGGTAGACCTGGGAGCTGAGGGACCGGGTTCCAGCCTCAGCAGGGATGCTGGACATTTTGTGATTCTGGGCAAAGCACTTAATCTCCCCGTGCCTAACAACAATGAATGAGTCTGCCTGTAACGTAACTGGTGCTCATAGATATTATCTGGAACGGAATCCCTTAAATGTGCCCCACATCAAAAATAAAACCGCTCATCCACACTCGGATATGTTCTTTGCATCCTGGTATCGGCAGTGTTTCTCTTATTGTATAAACAGGATTACTACTACAAATCACAGATCACGCAGGTACAAAACTGGGCGATCTTCTCGCACCCGGCATTGGACAATTCAAAAATTAGGCTAGGAAATGGAGCATCTGAAAGTTGGCTAAATTGGATAGCAAAGTTTCATGACAATGGTGTAGAAAAAATGACCCGCATCGCATTTCTTGCACAATAACGCTGTGTGTCAGAGACGTTTTAATGCATGGGCAAAGTGGGCTCTGGCCCAGGGCCCCAGTTTTTCAGGGGGCCCGCTGATCGAGTCAACTCTGTCCTGCAGAGTATTGCCTTATTGACCTTGAATATTTCTTAAACAGATTGTTTTAAATACTGTTTTCCTTTAATTTACTTTTAATGTGGGTGGTGTGTAAGACTTCAGTACAGACATTCTGCAAAGAAACGTGCTTGTTTCATGCAACATCCACCAACAGCTTCTTGTAGATCAAAAAAGGGCCTCACACATGAGAAATAGGAGGATGTCATAGAGATTGTTTGCATTATTATTGGTGAGCTGCTGCTGTGTTACAATATTGAAAACACCCATCACTATCCTTCAAAATGAGATGAAAACACATTTAGAATTTGGACGAGTGTTTCTGTCAAAGACCTAGCCAAAGAAGGCATGAAAGAGCTGAAATGATATCATGAATTTAAAGCTGGTCTGAACAGGGGCCCCCGAAATACATTTGGCCGAGGGCCCCCAAAATCCTTAAGATGTCCCTGCTGTGTGTTGTGTAATTTGAATTATGAACAAGTAGCTATTAAAGTGGGCCGGGTCCTGACGGTGCTCAGCACCTGCAGTTCTAAAAAGCAGGTGCCGAGACGGGTCCTATGTACGGCTGTTCATTTTTGCCCTCAGGGTGAATAAAAAATCCTAACTTTGCAGCAGTACCACTTTTCACTGCCTTTGATGTAACTTCGAAGGGACTCGCTGTAGTCTCATTTCAGAACTGAAATATTTTCAATGTTATATACAACAAACCAATCGTTTTTGCTTATTTGTCTTACGCAACTAACAACCACTGACAAACTCAATAGTCCTAGCTTGTAGGTGTAATGTTACTTGCCATATTATGTATCGGGATGCAATGACAGAAACAGCAAATACCAGTAGGGAGACACACTATGTTAAAGACAGGCTTTTAGCTAAGGGTGTTTTTAAGCTATGCCCTTAATTACATAGGCCAGGCCCCTTTGAGAGATGCCCGCACATAGTTTGTTCACCTCACACCAATTAATAATATACGCCAATATATGTACATATAAACCATGTGCACCAGAATGAAGTGGCATACTTTACTTTTATGATCGCTCTTGGTTAGCTAGTTACTTCAAAAACTGGCAACGCTGCTCAGTGGCTGCTCCGATGACAGCCCTGAAATGGAACAGAATGTGCAGGCCTATGCCTTGCCCTTCTCACTCGGTGTGGCATTCAGTCTCGTGTGAGTGAATGTTCAACCCAGCCTCTGCATTTTTGCGTCTTACTCGCAACGGAGAGACTTGGCATATCTGGTACATCCAAAGATCTGACAAACTTTAATGATTCCAAAGACCCACAACACTTTCACAAAATCCTACCACCCAACCCACACCCCCACTCCTCAAACTGTGCAGTCTATAAACCTCCATACTGCAGCTTCCCGGTGCCTGACACTAGAAACGTGTCTCTTGCTGAAGAGTCAGAAGATCCACAGTGACCGCCAACCCCGGCTCACGCCAAGGGAAGGGCAAGCACACCCACCCACTAGTCATCGCACGCGCCTGCCATGTTAAAAGTAACCGCGGTAAAAATAATTACAGCCAAAAATAGCATTTACATAAATTCCTGAAAGCGGTGAAGTGAGGAAGCCCGGCTGTAGGCCGAAAGCGTGCAGCCATTACTTTGCAGACTCCAGAAGCTCACTCTCATCTGCTGGCTGGCTTGAAAAAAAAGTAAACACAACACCAATTCCCAGTATAGCCCACTCACTCGAACCCAGTCCTTGCTCACGGGGCTGAAGCGCCGACTGAAGCTATCCGTCACCAGCACGACTTGCAGGGGCGGCTCCTCTTCCTGTTGAGCTCCAGCCAACCCCAGGTACTTGTGCTGTTCCCTCTCCATCTTTGTACAGTGGCCGCCATGTGTAGCTGAAGCCGTAGGCCATGCGCGATGACGTCAAATAGGATCTGCTATTAGTGACAGGGTGCCGTGGACAGGGAAAAAAGACTACAGTATACAGACATGAAAACAAAAACGTCTGTAGTGCGCATGTGTTGTGCATGTTTTGGTCAGGCAAAATGTCTCGGGACATCAAAAAAGAGTGCGATCACCCAGCCAATCCAATAACAAACAAGCATTTCTTAATGCAATAGGGCTCGTATTTACGCGAGACCTATTGCATTGGAAACGGGAGCGTGGGGGTCCAGGAAGGCACGAACGGGAGTGGTGGGGGTTGAGGGGGGCAGCCAAAAAGTCACAGACTGCGGGAGGGGGCAGGGGGCGACATAGGGCCAAAAATAGTTTTGGAGTAAAGGGGTCAATAGCCAGGGAAGGATATAAATAACAACATGGCCGTCAGGAGGAGGGACTACCAAGTCGGAAACAAATCAAAATGCAGCATTTTTGCTTGAAGCCAATCAAAAATATGGCTGGGAAGTGGGCGGAGCTTTCCCCCACTGTAGTGTATACTGCATGCCTCGCAAAGCGTGCAGCGCAAGCGCTGCAGCGCTAGGCGAGACCTAATAAAAGGCACGTGTCTGCACACAACACCCACAGAAGTGCCCGATGTAAGCATGCATGCTGCAAACAAAAAAGACTTCAACAAGCCCAATGCCCCTTATAAGGAAGCCCAAAACCAAATGAATATCCTACCAAAAAAAAGCCCAGCTGGCAGTCAATATCGAAAATTGCAAAAAGGCTAAAAAATACAACCAAAAGAGTGGGAGGCAGCACTAACACTGTGCCATTAAGAGGAGGTGGGAGGGAAAATGCTATAGGTAAATCAAAGCAGCTATGGTGCCAAAGCTGAACGCAGGCAAACAGTAACAGAGCAGGAAAGCAAGAAAAATATGAGTCCCCCAAAGAACAGTTAAAGAACCATAGTGTAATGAGACAGTACTTGGTCCCTGCTCCGTGGGAGGAACGGAGGAGAAAAAAAAGGGACAAAAAGGCAGGACTGACCACTAGCAATCAAGGATTTTTAAAGGACACTGCCATAGACAAATGAAAAGCAAAGGCAAGCATTGGGTGAAGTTAGAACTCCACAAAGCATATACAACAAGTCGCTAAGCGACAGCACAAGCGGTGTCTAGGCTCAACCTAAAAAGTGGCATTTGCAGGTAGGTTGTCCATCTGACTGACCGACCATGTTGAGTAGCACCTAAATTGTGAATTACTGTTCCAGTCACACGGTCCTGTCAGAGTCAGCAGTCTCTAGGGACATGGCTAACTGTACCACAGTCTATCCAGAGGCCTGTTAGGGAATCTCAAGAATCCCCTATGGACAGGTCTAGATTAGTTTGTTAAAAAATAGGACAGAAGCTGGAAGTTTTTCCTAGGTGCCAGCTGCAGGTTCTGACCACTGCTTGAGTTGCCAAGTCTCAAGGTTACATAGTCTTGATTTGACCTTTTGCCTCTATCTTCCATCACACTAAAATTCCTGTCTCTTTAGCTCACTGATGCAGGTTCTTTCCAATCCTAGCTTTCTTCAGTTGTCCTTATTTTGATATCTTCTGTTCCTCCTTAGACCCTTTTCTGTCTTTTGTTCTCTTGTTCAAGGTCAAAGTCCAATGATGAAAAGTAAGTTTAAGGTACCCATAAAAATGAATGCTTGTGACCACCATTGGCAACGGGCAATCACAGGCAGGAATTAAACACTGGTCCCACCTTGAGATGCAAAAATGACCCTAAAGGTGGTGGGTTCTTCACAAATGTTAATCCCTCAATAATGGGAAGGCATAAACATGTTATGTTATGTTACTCAGAATTTGTAGAGCGCACGGCTACTCAATTGAGTGTCCCGGCGCTTAAACAACCTAAGCGTGTCAGACTGTAGGCTCTTAAACTCACTAAATAGTGAGCTATTGCTTGAATAACCATGTTTTCAGAGACTTCCTAAAGAGGAGTAGGTCCTAAGTCCGTCTGAGGGCCAACGGGAGACTATTTCAAAGTTGCGCTGTTTGCACCTGGAAGGAACGTCCGCCAATTTGTGCACAAAAGAATTTGGGGGCACGCGCTAGATGGAGCGCAGCAGATCTCAGAGCACGATGCGGGTGATAGAATTGAACTCTTTTCCAGAGGTACAGGGCCCCAGTTCCGTGAAGTGATTTATAGGCTAAAACCATCGCTTTAAAAATTATCCTCTTGTGGATCGGGAGCCAGTGCAAGGCTTTAAGATGAGGGACATCCGTGTTCTGGTGCCAAGCATAAGTATTGCCCTGGCCGCTGCGTTCTGGACGACCTGTAGTCATGTCAGCAGGTATTCTGGGATTCCCAAATAAAGGACGTTGACGTAGTCCAGTCTAGATGTATTTAACGCCTGGACCACAATTTTCCGTGTGCTACTGACAGACGGGGTAAGAACTGCTTGAGCATCTTAAGCACTCCAAAGCAGGAGCCTCCTACAGCTTGTGTTTGGGAGTTCATGGATAAATTATCTTCCAACCTGACTCCTAGGTTTTTAACTGTCTTGACCGAGGAGGCAGGGGAAGACATGTCCTGGGGCCACCAATTACGCCACACATTGTCAGCAGGAAGACCAAAAAGAATAATCTCTGATTTGTCCGAGTTACACTTCAGTTGGTGCAATTGGAACCAGGAGAACACCTCTGAAAGACAGGCATTAATTGATGGGGAAATACTGGCACCCTCCCAGGAAATGGAGTGTTTGTCCAGTGTATATGTAAACTGTATTGGATTGCAATCATTGGTGATGTGGTTTGAACTTCCAACCTTCTGATTCCGTTTAACACTCTTCGGTGGCATTGAGTCCTTCCATTCTCCACTTCATTATCAGTCCATTCAATAACTGAATACAATTATCTCACTCTGTTTATAGATATCCCCTGAAGAAGGGCGAAAATCACGCCCGAAATGCATTGGGAAAATTGAGCTTTGTTACATGATTTTTCATTTGATTTGGATTATTGCAGCATGAACTTTCATACTTTGGACTTCGAAAGGAGTGTGATTAAACAACACTTCAACAAGAAGAAGCTTTGATTTATTTTTTACATATGTGTATGCTTTTGAACAAACTTGTTGTACACATTTGTTTCAAATATGTTTATTGTTCTCAGGTACTTAAATCACCTCATTAGCTTTGTTTAATCAGCGATATACTCATTCTCGAGTGCACAAAGGTAGTGCAGTCCCTGTCTAGAGCATTTAGCTCCAGTTACTTACGCACCTCCTTGGAGTGGACATCATATCCATCAGGATAGTCCTGTGTCTATTTCCATTAACCGGGCAGGGCAGTAGTAGTCCTGTTTCAATTTCTGTGGCTCCTTTGTTGTTTTTGGTCCTTTTTCTGTTCTTATCGTCAGCTTCCGTCGAGGCTTGAAGTTTTTCTTTCCCTAGAGCAAGAGCAAGTTGGAGGCGCACCCCACAGTAATGGCATTTATGTGGGCCGCCATTTTGCAGTTTTAGGACCTCGCAGCAGATACTGCCCATAGATAATAAAATGGTGCCAAACGGAGCGCTCTGCTTCCCATTTACAGGAAGATGACTCCAATATTAAATGAAGTATAAATGGGCTTGGAGAAATTTTAAGTTTCCTCAAAGAAGCCCGTTATGCGAGCGATGTGACTATATGCAAATAGAAAGCTAAATTCCCAAATTACAAAGTTTGCATTGGCGCGGTTATCGTGCTTGAGGGGGCGGTGCCATGTTGATGGCCTCAAACTCAACACGCTCACATGTGCGGTAGGAATTATGTCGCCATGGAAACAGTTTAAAATGTAAAGGTCATACCGCCAGTGTACCATGTACAGACTTTAAGAATAGACTCGGTGTTGATATGAATCGAGCCTGAGGGGGGGTGTTAGGCTGCGGCTTCATCAGGGGCTGCTTGCTCTATGTGGCTCTGTGTGCTGTGACTAGGTAGACCCGCAGCGGGTTGAGGGCTCACCTTGCTCCCTGAATCCCTCTGCACGTCCGTGTCTTGCCCCGATGCCGAATTAGGCTGCCGCTTCGTCCAGGGCTGCATGCTCTGTGTGGCTCTGTGTGCTGTGTCTGGTTAGATCCGCTGCGGGGGGAGGGCTCACCTTGCTCCGTCGACCCCTCGATCCTCCTGCACGTCCATGTCTTGCCCCGATGCGTCGTCCCACGCCAGCTGAGCACTTCCACTACTGTCGCAGAGGGCAGTGATGTTCCAACAGAGGTCCCGTCCAAGATCCGCTCTGTTTTCGGTGATTCAAGTCGAATTCTGCGCCGCCGGCGTCGGAGCGAGCACAAGTGGGAGTCTATGTGCTGTGAAAGATCCGGTTAGCGCTCCGCTTTGTGTTCTCAGGTACTTAAATCACCTCATTAGCTTTGTTTAATCAGCGATATACTCATTCTCGAGTGCACAAAGGTAGTACAGTCCCTGTCTAGAGCATTTAGCTCCAGTTACTTACGCACTTTGGATTAAGGTGGCAGGGTGGAACCACCTCAGGGACAGCACACCAAGTCTAATTTAGTAATTGAACACATTATGTATCTGGTTTAAGTGGTTAAAACTGAGTGCACGCCAGCTGTTTTCCTTACCTGTATTCACTCCAAGGAGGTGGCCATCTTGGACTGTCTCCATCTCTACTTATACAGGTCAGAACCTCAATCTAAACCTTAATTAACACATCTTTATTTGTCTCTATCTCATTCTTTACCCCCCCAGCTCCACCCCCACCCCCTCCACTCGCCTACCACGGTGCAACTATTACACTACTTGATCCATCTCTTTCTCCTCCCCCACTTTCTTTCCCTCTGCACAACCTAAGCCACCACCACAGCTGCTCCACCACTGCCCTCGCGTCTCCCCTCTTTCCCTAGCCCATCACACCCTCACAGCACCGACCCCCCTTTACGAGCCACATACACACTTATCGGCTCATAACGCCCTATCCCATATTAACAGTGCCTGCCCTATTATGGAGCTCACAGGCGCACATTCCTACACCATCAACTACCCCCCCCCCCCAATCTCTCAAAAAAAGCATAAAACTACACCAGGAAACACCCATCTCTGATCCCTACTTCTCTACAAACAAGGGGCATATAACCATGGATATAATCTTTTACACTAAACGAAGAGTACAATGGAGGAAAGCATCTCCTCCATCAGAAAAACCGCACATGTTCTCATTATCTCTATTTCACCCTCCCAAAGTTTCCAAGCGGCAGCAGCCATCACTATCTATAATAACTGAACCATTCTCATGCAATCAACAGATCATAGCTTAAACCTGTTGGATAACATTTTTCCCATTATCAAAAAACAAGTAATAACACCCCAAACCCCGCCCCAGATTACTCCCAACACCAGTACACACCCTATCACACTGTCAAATTCTGCCTCTAGCCACGCTCCTCTATTATCCCGACCAATATCTACATCTGAGCTCTATGCTACCAGCCCTTCCACACTCGACGCACAATTCAGACACTCCCCCCTTCCTACTACACCAGCATTTACACCCATCACGGACTCACACACTACCACACTGTTATCACGACCATTAGCTACAATTAAGCTCCTCTGCCCACGAGATTCCACCATAAGACACTCCCCCCTTAGTACTGCACCAGCATTTACACTCTTAACAGTTTCAGCATCCTCCCTGGGAACGAATCCCCCCCCCCCATTGGCATCACTACCCTGTGCAAATCTACCAATCCCACGATCACATCGCCACCACATACTTCCACGTCTCCTGCATCCACTCCCCATTCCAGTCCACCCCTCCCTGATCAGGAGAGGGAACTAGACAGGACACCCCATAACAACCTTCCCGGCTAAAGTCATCGAGAAGACCATCAACAAACAGCTGACCGCCTTCCTCGAGGCAAACAACTCGCTCGACCCATCCCAGTCCGGATTTCGAGCCAACCACAGCACCGAGACCGCCCTCATCGCAGCCACCGATGACATCAGGACCCTGATGGACAAGGGAGAAACAACCGCTCTCATCCTCCTAGACCTCTCGGCAGCCTTTGACACCGTTTGCCATCGCACCCTGATAACCCGCCTCTTCCACACTGGGATCCAAGGAAAGGCTCTGGACTGGATCACCTCGTTGCTCTCCAACAGAACCCAGAGAGTCCGCCTCCCACCCTTCCGCTCAGCGGCCACCAAGATCATCTGCGGCGTACCCCAAGGCTCCTCGCTCAGCCCAACCCTCTTCAATATCTACATGAGCCCCCTCGCCGCCATCGCACGCAAACACAACATCAGCATCATCTCCTATGCCGACGACACTCAACTGATACTCTCCCTCACCAAAGACCCAGCCACAGCCAAAACCAACCTCCAGGAAGGAATGAAAGACGTCGCAGAATGGATGAAGCTCAGTCGCCTGAAGTTGAACTCAGACAAGACGGAGGTCCTCATCCTCGGACAATTCCCATCGGCCTGGGACGACTCCTGGTGGCCCATGGCGCTGGGCTCTGCACCTACACCCACGGAGCACGCACGTAACCTAGGATTCATCCTGGACTCCTCCCTCACGATGACCAAGCAAGTCAACGCTGTCTCATCTTCTTGCTTCAACACCCTGCGCATGCTCCGAAAAATCTTCCGGTGGATCCCCACCGAAACCAGAAAAACCGTCACCCAGGCCCTCGTCACCAGCCGACTGGACTACGGAAAGGCCCTATATGCAGGAACCACAGCCAAACTTCAGAAACGACTTCAGCGCATACAGAACACCTCCGCACGACTCATCCTCGACATCCCCCGCCACAGCCACATATCCGCCCACCTAAGAAACCTACACTGGCTCCCCGTTAGCAAGAGGATCAGGTTCAGGCTCCTCACCCACGCACACAAAGCGCTCCACGACAAGGGCCCCGAATAACTCAACAGCCGCCTCTCGTTCTACACCCTCACCCGCCAGCTCCGCTCTGCCAGCCTTGCACTCGCCACCGTCCCACGGATTCGCAGAACCACCACCGGAGGAAGATCATTCTCCTACCTGGCAGCCAAAACATGGAACTCCCTCCCCGCGCACCTACGACTGACCCAGGACCATCTCACCTTCAGGAGACACCTCAAGACCTGGCTATTCGAGCAGTAGCGACACCCCCCCCCCCCCCTCCAGCACCTTGAGACCCTCACGGGTGAGTAGCATGCTCTATAAATGTACTGATTGATTGATTGATTGATTGAAGGCGTGCCTCCCTCTTACCACCCACGGGATGCAAACATATCTCTCACACCCATATCACATCCACTTATATTGCTCCCACCCGCACCAGACCCTAGACTTGAAGAGATCATACTCTCGTTACGGCAAATCAAAGAGGAAATACAAACTTTATCTGATGTTCTTCTGAGTCAACCATGGAACAACAGATTTGCACGACAGACTAAACGTTCACCTGACCCACTCAGTAGTTACCTCAAAATGTTCGACCCCAAGATGGAAATCAGTCCCTTTTCACAATAAATCGCCCCACCCAATTTGCAGGACTAATCCCCTATCTGAGAAAGGCTTACTCTCTCTACTGCATTCTTACGAACCCCCACACTGGAATCACAACACTATACACCCAGATTACAACCCTAGAGGCATCATCGAAAAAAACATTAGGCAAGTTCTCTTCATCCAGGAACTCAACACATCCCATCTCACGCCTTGTCTTAAGTGTATACTACTAAATTGTAGATCGGCCTCAAGACACGCAGCTGACATAGCTGACCTCATTCTCACACAAGAACCGGATTTATTAATCTTAACCGAAACTTGGCTAAAGGAATTCTCTACACCCATCATCGACATACTAGTACCCCCAAAATATGACATCATCAGGTTGGATAGAATTGATAAGATAGGGGGGGGTATCGCGTGGATACATCGGAATAATATCTCAGTAAACAGATCCATGTCCCCTGTATTCCCTTCTTGTGAATACATTTGCCTTGACATCACTAGCAATGGCAAACCAATTTGCACTCTACACACCTTCTATCATCCATCAGGTGACAACCTCACCTTTACCGAACATTTTATGGACCCAGTTTCCACTAATGCCGGTCATCATAACACCCAAATATTTCTCGGAGACCTCAATCTCCACTGGAATGATCCCAATGATGCAGTTGTCAATAGTCTCAAAAACTTCCTCGCTGATCTCAACCTCACCCAAATTTGCAACAGCTATACACAATAAAGGATCCATCCTTGATTTAGTAATCTCTAAAGTTAATTCCATCCAGCTAGACATGATCCTTCCATGTGACTGGTCTGATCATCATATTATCACCTTCTTCATCAATGAAACATTGAAACTTAACCTGGGTCAACCCACAAGGCCTAAAGTATGGAAGAGGGATCTGAAAAACATTGACCCTAACACAATCACAACTACCAACTACAACTTACTTCTTCTCCCCGAAGAGATATCCGATGTCCATGATCTCACCAACTACTACTTCAACTCCATGAACATGATACTAAACGAGGTAGCCCCCCTCCAACTAAAGATAGTGTCCACAAAAGATTCTAAGCCTTGGTACGATGGAAGACTCAATGAGGACAGAAGATCCCTAAGATTATCTGAACGCATATGGAGATCAGCTCCAACCGCTAATCACCTCAAGATACTAAGAAAGACAAGAAACGCATACTATAGAAAGATCAAGACTTCTTTAGCCACCAGTTAGACCAGGAAAAAAAACGTCCCCAAAAACGTTTTGAGTTAATCAAAACTCAATCTAAGGATGCACCTCACCGACCCCAAGATAAATTAGGACCATGACCTAACGGTGATTAATTTGCTTCCTTCTTCACTCAGCAGACCGATACTATAAAGAAGGAGCTTCTCAACGATCTTATCACACACTCTGCCGCACATACGAACCCCTCATCTTCCCATCTAAATTCCCCACATCTAATCTCTTCAAAGTTCGACCTAAAAATAACGCATCTTGGTCATCCTTCAATACCTGTAATGAGGAATCAATTTTCAAAATGCTTACTACATTAAATC